>NC_135739.1:38914285-39547500 GCF_041903045.1 Epinephelus lanceolatus
CTCTGATTGTCTGGTGGCGAGACTAGAGGATAACAGCTAGGAGTGCTGTGTTTACATGACAACTCGCGCGAGACTAGCTGATGGCTAGTGGTGGTACTAGTTCCCGAGTCTTGCGCAAGTTGCCATGTAAACACAGCAGCCTGCGGGGCAGGCTGACCCCGGTGAGAAATGGTGCTATTAAAGTGGAGTAAATTACGTCTTTTCAAGTTAATTTTGCATGCTGCCGCTTCAGGGCACTTGGATTACGATGGACAAGCCGTTCTGATATTTTTTAAATGCATTAGCAGAGGTTTCTTTCACATTTTCAAAATGTGGGTTCCGTGCATTTCAAGTGTAGCTGTTATTCCGGCTAGCTAACCCTAACCCTGAACGAGTTTTGTGGATTAAAAACTACACTGGACTTCTTGTCGGCATGAGGGTCAGTCAGTACTGTCTGTATTTTCATTCTAAAGTGGCCATTTCCTAACGCTGAGGATGGCTATGAGCTGAAACGCCTCCGTTCGACTGCTTTGCAATCCACTATATTAAAAAGTATTATACTTATTAGTGAGTGCTGTCGGGTTTTTCTGCTTTGCTGTAATTTTTTGGACCGGCACGCAATTACACTTTGAGACTTTTGAGTGAGCACGCCAAGTTTGCTGAAGACTTATCCCCATACACAACAGTACTAGCCAGCCGGCAGTGACCTCCCCAAGATGGCGGCGACATTGACGCATTGCTGAAACGGGCCGAAGCCGTCAACGAGATATCTACTGTATATGATATCTATGGGTGCGCAGCTCGGCGTGGCACTGGGCATCTAAACTGATAATGGAAACACGTTACACACAAAACACAACAACAAATCAGCGCTTGACCGGACGTGGCTACAAGTTACAGAGGAAAAGGCCCACAGTATTATATGTGCGCGACTGCGGTAACTTCATCCATCTCATAGACTGATTTAGCGTAGCTTGTGCAACATATAGACCGATGTCACACTGTAGACTAATGAACAGACATTAAGCAGAGGAGCAGCTCTGTGTCTGATGGAGAACCTGTGAGTGAGTGAGAGGGGCAGAGCTGTGTGGAGAGTGTGAGAGAGGAGAGATGCACACTGGTGGGCGTTATGTGGCGCAACTTGACCCTATATCGATATAAACGGTATTGTCTAAATCTATATCTTGCTTGAAAATATATCAGTATGTTGTAACATACCAATATACCGCCCAGCCCTACTCACAACATTCACTGACAAAACAACTGTCTTATACTAAAAACAACTCTTATACTAAACACGTTTTCCAAACAAATACAACATGCTAACGTTATTAGCGCCAGCCTATGGCATTTTACATTGTATAAATTAACCTAGCAGCTAGCGATCTTTTCCTCTTCTCATATAAAACCAGGGACAACAGCAACATCTAACAAAGGTAACGGCACACAATTGGGCTCCATAACAATTCACAAGATTCACCGACAAAACAACTGTCATACTAAACACGTTTTCCAAACAAATACAACATGCTAACATTATTAGCGTCAGTCTATGGTATTTTACATTGTATAAATTAGCCTAGCAGCTAGCGATCTTTCCCTCTTCTCACATAAAGCCAGGGACAACAGTGGGGTTATCCCTATGTTTCCAGGGTTCTATGTTTCCCACGTAACCCTGCAAAAAAGCTTCTATGTTCCCCACTTACACAAAAAGGGTTCTATGTTTCCTGCTTGGCTGAGTGGGCAACATAGAACCCGGGAAACATAGAACCTTTTTTGTGTAAGCGGGGAACATAGAACCTTTTTTGCAGGGTTAAGTGGGGAACATAGAACCCGGGAAACATAGAACCCTGGATACGCTCCCACAACAGCAACATCTAACAAAGGTAACGGCGCAATGTGGCTCCATTACAACTCACAAGATTCATCGACAAAACAACTCTCTACTTCACACGTTTTCCAAACAAATACAGCATGCTAACATTATTTAGGCCAGCCTATGGCATTTTACATTGTATAAATTAGCCTAGTGACGAGCGGAGATTTCCTCTGTTCATATAAAGCCAGGATAAATCCCGAAGTATAAATTCCTAAAGGAAAAATCACACACAAGACTTAAAATGCTATTTTAGTGGATGCTTTATTGTCTTTACAATTTATTGTTTATTTATCTGTGAAATACAAGTAAATAAAAGGTTTGTTTCCACTGAGGGAAAAGGTTTCAGCTTACAGAAATAGACAGGAGGTCTATGTTGGTAAATATGAAAACAATCCCAAACAACCTTTATATGTGGGGCCCATGTGGGTAGTAAAAACGATACGATACAATAACAGTACTCAAGCATCATTATTTGTTAACATCTGTTTCATTTATTAAGATAAAGTTTTCAGTCTGATCATCTTACTGCAGTCATTTTTATTGCAGCAAAATGTATCTAGTGGACTAAAGAAGCAATTAATTTTAGTATTATAATAGGCAACCAAAAGTTTAATGTATATTTGCAATATTAATAATTTATATAATAAAACAATGATGCTTGGCTGCTGTTTAGTGACACAATATTGCCATGCAAAATATTGTGATGCTGTGCTGTATAAATCCTGAAAACTGAAACATGTTTGATCAAAAGAATCATTTCAATTTAAACTGCTCACATAGTTTTTATGTGGATGTTTTTACGTCCATTCACTTTTCTCTCTCTCGCTCTCTCTCTCTCTCTCTCGCTCTCACTCTCTCTCAGTGTTGGAGAGGTGGACACACACGGTAAAGTCAGTGAGTGACTGTGACCTTTCTGTTCGTCTCACTGATAGTAATGTCACTGTGATCGATATTGCATTAATGCATTCCCCTCGTGCTCTCTCCTTCCAGTGGACTCCAAGGGTACCTGTGTCAGCCCGTTCAGCAAAGCCACTCTGGTTCTATAGTCGCCTCCGTCACGAATCATTAAACTGTCGATCTCTCATCTGCTGCTGCTTCCCAAACATGTTTGGGGGTTTCCCCTACAATCATCGGAGAATTGTATCGATTCATTTTAAAATGTTATTATGTCTTTGTGTGTTTGTTTTGTTTTGTTTTTTTACATGATAAACTCATTTCTCTTGGTGTTAATAAAGACTTTGCAATGTTCTGCTTAATGTCAACAGGTATGAAATCAAATCTAGACCCAGTTTACTACCTGGGAATGAAATTAAATACAATACAATACTTGGAAATGTCAGCTGAATGCTGTATATAAGTATATAATAAGTGTATAACAAAAGAAAATATGCATATAACTCTAATAAGAAACAATTGTATGACACTAAACATTGGTGACCAAGACAAAAAGGCTGCCGCTTAAAAAGTCTATTTTTTTTTGCAGAATATCTTTATTGTTTAATGCAATTTTGCTTTAGAAGAGATTTATTTTGTGATGGTCCCTCCCCTCCTGGTGTCCTTCATCTCAGATGTGATAATGGAAACCTCTGGCAAATAGAATTGTTTTGAATAGCCTTCCCAGGCTGTCTTCTCCCTGATGAAACACATTTGTTTCTGCTGCTTTCCCTCCTCAGATGTCCTTGCAGGGAAAATGGTCTTTTCACAGCTTCCCCTCGATGTGTCAGAAAGATAAAATCTGCTCTGCTGAAAATTTAATTATCACAAATGGTGAGCTGGAGGAGCCGGGGCTTGCACAGACAGGGCCACCCTGTTCGCTTACACAGGGAGATTCCACGGGCATCATACTGAACCGCTTCAGTGCATTTAGGCTGAGGTTTTCTAACCAGCAGAGCGTAATGTATTGGAGTGTATCATAGAGACAAATAGTGAACCAAACTGTGGACTTGGACTCTTGCTTCCACAGTCCACAGTGTTGTGAATAATCACATGCTTGGACTGGTTCAATTAATTCAATCTTATATGAAGCTGAAATTAGAGCCCTCCTTTACTGACCCAGAATTTCACACTAAGAAAAGCCTGCATCAGCCACAGATGTGAAAATATTAGCATGGTTTTCTCCTCATCTCTGACTTTGCCAATATTGACATGTGTTTTGTTTTGTTTATTGTCAGGCTCTCCTTTAGACTCTCTTTTTGATAAGTTTGTCTTCCTTTTCCGGGTTGCTTTGCAGTGTAGGCAGTTGGTACCAACGCTGCAATAGCAACTTTCTCTGCAGGATTCTTTGCCTTTGAATCAGGTTTTCACCATCTGGGATGAGCCAATAAGAGTGTCCTCTCTCTGAAATGACGTGTTACTGGCCAAAGTTTCTAAAAACAGAGCCAGGAGGAGGTGAAAGAGTCCAGTGTTCTCTCAAACCATTACATAACAATTACAATATGCTCAAAGTTTATTAATGGGATTTTTGACACCAAAATGGAATGCCTACCCCAGCTTTAACTTCAGCATGTTAGCATTGTCACGGTGAGCATGTTAGCATGCCGACATTCACATGTAGCAAAGCAAAGCACAGCTGTGTCTGAGTACAGCCTCACTGAGCAGCTAGCATATGGAAAAACCTTTCTAACTTTAGCCACATACTTTTGGCTGCCCAAACTGAACCAGACCTAATACATTCAGAAAACAGATTGAAATCACATGTAATTCACTGTGAAAGGCTCTAACTGACAACCTGTTTTATTGTTTTTATTGTTGTTGACGTCACACCTCCACCCCACTGCTGTAACCAAACATCCCACGTATTAAATTAAGTACATGTTTAGATATGGGACAATATCTTTGCAAGACTGTCTTGAGGAGAGCAGCAAGCTGCAGGAGGGAGCCGCCCACAATACATTTTTTTAAATCATCAGAAGACAAGGAATTTGTGTTGTTGTTCATGATGTGACCTCAGCTCATTCTCCATGATGATGCCATTCATCAGTGTCTGCAAGATGAGGACTGATGTTGTTGTTTGTGCAGCTGTTACGTAACTGTGGCAGTTTAATCTCACAGTGCTTTAGATTTATGTGGATGAGCATCTAACCTTCCCCTGATTGTCATCGTCGTTGCGTGTCATTCAGCACGGGTTCCCCCGAGGAGAGCACTGAGCTCCTCTTCATCTCCTGCCATTTACTGTCACATCCCTGCAGAGTGATGCAGGATAACGATGGGAGGGACTAGAAAAAAGCAAGTGCACACAGAGCAGGATGCTGGAATGGTAAAAAATTATGTTCAGTAATGTGGATTTACTCACAGCAATCACATTGGTCTAATGTTATTACAGTGACACTGATGGAAATAGCTGGCAGCCAGCTTGAAAATGGCACTGACCTCATGACCAAAGTATAACTAAAATTGGATTTCTGCTTTTGTGTTGGAGCCAGAGCCATAAATGGCAGTGAGCTGCCCAACACTAATCAACTGAATTTGATGCATTTGGTGTTGAGTCAGTGCAGTGTGTGTCTTATTGTGTACATCTGTGTTTGTAGTAATGCAGAGTTATGTGCCAAAATGAGCCAATGACTCCAGTGGAAGGTTTTAATTATCTCTGTTAGCTGAGTGAAATGATGCCATGAGATGACATTTTGTAAAATATAAAAGCTGAGAACAGCAGCAGTGGCCAATCATTTTTAGGCAAACTATTTTCACTTTATCTTGAGATAATAAACAGTTTTTTTCTTTTTCATTTTGTAACTGACTATTGTTGAGCAGAGAGAGGAAAAAAATGTGCTTGGCAAGTGTAAGAAATGCCACTGTTGTTGTTTGTGCATTACTGTCTACATCACACCATGATTCTCAAATGTGTTCATAATGATAACATTATGTGTAGGTCTACTTGTAGAGATGCTCCCGTCTCTCCTGCCCAGCTGCCAGAATAAAATGTTGGTATTGTGCATTTTAACAAACCACGAATACATCCCAGTCTCACTCCTAACTCGTCAAACACCGACGCTTGGTCGGTGGCCCTCAGTATCAGATAGCGATGCACTGAGGCACCCATAGCTGCTGTATGAGACGTACCAGGCAGCAGTATTTTTTGATGCTCTAAACAACTGCTGTAGTATCAAGAGTAGCAAAGTCTGCATAGGATAGATAGGATGGGAGGTAGATGGGTCAAACTCCTGATTTTCACCTGGGAGACCATTGTTAGTGTTCCATGTAAAACTAAATGTCAACCAAATTAATTTATTAACACGTTACATTACATTACATTATGTAATACATTATGTTAGTAACAAATGTATTCCTTTTAAGCCAAACCTTGGTGTTTTCTCTAAACCTAACTATGTGCTTTTGTTGCCTAAACCTAAGGATGTAAATCTAAAAATGAATTTCTATTTTTTACCTACGTTCTAAGTTTATTTTGAAAAGAGATTGTGTGCATGTAATGAGCAGAAACTGTACATTTTCTGGGAAAACTGAAGTTTATTTTGAAAAGACACAATGCAAGTAACAAGGGTAAATGACACAAAACTGGCACTCAAGGGGTACCTAGAGCATCATAGTTTTATGTGTTGGCAAGAGAGCTGCCATGCAGCTGACAACAGCAGACCACTGTTCCAAACCAACCAAAGCAGGGGTTTTTAATATAGTTTGGGATATGTAAAACAGTGATGTTTTGCAACCAAACCAGTATTTTAAAACCAAATATCATGTTTCTCTAACCTTAAATATTGTGCCTAAACCTAACTACATTTTTTTCCAAAGTAAAGTTTCAACATATGAGCAATATATGAAATAACAAATGTAACATACCCATAGTTTGCAAAACTGCACAAAGCCAACATTTATTCTGGTGCCTGGATTGTTTTCTTAAGGCAGAGGGGGATGAGCTCATGATAAACCAGACCTAGATAAACCATGAAGAACAAAACCCTTTAATACATCTACAGTGCACACCATCACAACTGTAACAACATTTCAGTTATATCATAATCTGTCAGTTTTGTAAGTTTGGCACACCGTGCGCGCTGGCGCAGCTACTCCTCTTTCCCACCTCCGTCCCTCCTACCTGCACAAGTCGGAAAGAGGGAGGAGAGAAGGCGTGGAGTGGGTTTTACACAGCCGCTTCACATCACACCAATCAAATGAGCCCCCCTCCTCACCCTTAAATGTGAAGCGTGGAGGCGTAATGAGAGTTTACTCAATTCGCCATGGCAGAAGAGAACAGCAGCGTCAGACGGCCAAACTTCTCCCAGGAGGAAACTGATGTTTTGGTCCGGGAGGTCCAACCTGGCAGTGTCCGAATATACGGAACTGCGAGCAGACCTCCACGGGCTGATGATGCAAAGGTAGCCTGGGAAGAGGTCACCACAATTGTAAATCAATGTTGCTTTTCTCTCGTGCGTGTGTGCGCTCTCTCTTTCTCTCTCGCAGTCTCACTCTGTTTCTTTTCTTTTGACTTTTCTAAGATGACAGATGCTGAATATATACTCCCTATCTGATGCTGTGGCTGTTTGTGGTTGGCTGAGAGGGATGTGAACTCATTAGTTTGCAGCTGTGTTAATCAAATCAGGTTGGGCTTCCATTACGTGTGCCAAACGTGCCAAACGTGCCAAACGTGCCAAACGGTGCCAATCCCCTTTGATCTGACATCAGATGTGACGGGACAGTCGATATAGAGATACATTTATGTGCTGATAGCAGATAGTTGCATTGAATAGTGGTTTTGTGGCTATTTATTGCATTATTAATGTGCCTGATATTCTGGAAACCTGCCTGTGAGGTTTTGGTGACGTGTGCGCACTGTCCGCCGGTCAGCCAAACTTCCCCTACACCGACTGCGCTCCGCCTGCGCTGACAGTAGACCTGGTTTCAGCTGGCGAGCTTCAAGCGCACCTTCAGCGAAGCCTTTTGGCATGAAACTGTCACTGCGATAATTGATAATTGATAAAATTGCACTTATTTTTCTTTCATCCTTCAGCCTTCATCTCAGGCTGTTCATCACTTGTTATTGTGAACTGTGAATGTTTTCCTGATGTGAGCTACCTGTGGCGTTCCAGGAGTGGCTCATGGTAAAATTGGGTGGGAGGGCTAACGCATTAGGCTTATGGCCTATACTGATCAATAGTTCAGCTGCAGTAACAGTAACATCACACTGAGATACAGTACCACGTTACAGCAACAATGCACTACAGCAAAACTAGAGAATTAGGCTAACTACAAAAATTTTCTGATGCCAAAAGGGTTCTATGTTTCCCGCTTGGTTGAGCGGGAAACATAGAACCTTTTTGTGTAAGCGGGGAACATAGAACCTTTTTTGCAGGGTTAACTGGGGAACATAGAACCCTGAAAACATAGATACGTTCCCGGGCCTACCTTATTTGAAGAGAAGCTCACATCGACGGCCTGTCTGGGATGCAAACAGGTTAATCACCAAGTCATTTAAGTCCAGTGATTTTTGGATGAGGTCCCGCTTGATAGACAGCATTTAAAATAACGCAATTGTCAAGACTCAACACTCACTCTCCCACTACAGTAACAGCGGGCAGGCCCTCACTGTACTTCCACGCACTGTCATTGGCCAAAAGTCAGTGGCCTGGGCTGAATGAATTTAGCCCAGCTGGACAGTAAATCAAGAGGGCTGGTCACGACACTTGTCACTCACAATGTGACAACCATGATTGGAAGCCTAGGAGTATGGACTGTAAAAAATCAGCCCATTTAGATAAATCCTGTGTTTTTGTGACTATTTCAGTGCTGTTGCTGCTATAGGTTCCACCAAAAACAATCAGTTCTAAGGTTCAGTAACTAATATTTTAATATTTTCTGTAATTTAATAATTTTCTTGTCTTTATAGTAAAAGATAGGCAGGGCTTAGCCCTGCTAGCCCATTTATACCAGCCGTCTCTGGTTACTTCTATATGCTAAAAGAGGGACAAATTTGAGGGCTTTGTTATTAAGTGCATAATTGTATGCAGTCCTCTTCTGCTGGGAAACAAACAGCAGATATTCCATGTTTTTAGACTGAGTTTCAAAGCTTTTTTCCCCCTCAACTTATTTGAATTGATCTGCACATTGTTTGATTGGTGAATGTTTTTCACTAAAATTGAAACATTTTAAAATGTTGTCCAATTTCATGACCTCCTGAGGGAACCCATCTTTGGATCTTTCTGTTGACTTTGTATGAAGTGGCCTAAAAAGTGTACTTTGCATCAGTTTGAACTTACCTTGACAAAAAGGAGGTCGAAGTCTGCAGAAATATCTGTTTCCCTCATCTCCTTGTTTTGTTTTAAAGGGAACGCTGCTGTGAGTAAGAGGGAGGATACTGAGAGTGATGGAGTTCGCCGTCAGGGTTTGGCAGGGCCGGGGAGTCCTATCTCACTCTGACAAGGCCTTAAATGTCTGCTTGTCCAAAGGTTGTGGTTTCAATTTTCCTTCTCTCCAATCATACAGGGGACAAAGTACAGCCGCCACAGATTCCAATCTAAACTCTAATGAACTGAGGGACTCTAACCATCACTCTGTGTGTGTGTGTGTGTGTGTGTGTGTGTGTGCATGCGTGCATGTGTGTGAGGGAGAGTGATAAGGGCTATGAATTTATAAAAAGTAAAACAAATAAAAACAACTGCAAATGTTGAGTCAACAATAGACAGTCATGCTCTGTCTCAATTTTTCTTAAACCATTATGTGTATTATTATTCTAAAATTATTCTGATGGCAGGTTTTATCTTTTGAAAAATGAGACAATTCCAGTGAAAACTAGTGTGTTTTGATGGATTTGGTCTATAAAATGTTCTAAAACATAAACAAAATGCCCATCACATCTTCAGAGCCAAATGTGTTGTCTTCTGATTGTTTGATTTGTTCAGTGTAATTCAGTTTACAATGATATAAAACAGGGAAAGCAGTAAACGCCCATAATTTAACAGAAACAGCAATTGTTGAATTTAGAACCTACAGAGGACTCAAATTAGGATCTGCTGATCTAACTTTTCTCCTGATACCTGAATTCATGGTATTTACTAATGCAGGATGATCACATCATGACATCAAGAGGTCATGACAAGCAAACAATAAGCCATAAAAAAAAGCTAAGGTCATACAAAGGCAGAAATCTGCAAAGCTAGGTTAGGTAGAACAATAGGAAGGAGCAGGTAATTATACTGAGGGGTTGATGAAGGGTTCAGAAGCAGGTGCACAGGTGGGTGTGGAGGTCAGGTGATGATGAGAGGCAGGAAACACTGAGGACAACAGCACCGCAGGTAGGGAATAGCAGACTGTTGATGACAGCAGGGTTAACAGAGGTCAAAGGGGCAGAAAAACTGACTGTCCTGTGTGTAGGATTTGGGGCCATCTTTTGGCAGAGATGGTTTATAATATTCATGATTTTTAATTTGTTTTTTATCATTTCAAAATACGAATTGTTTTGTTTTCGTTATCTTATAGTCCACCATGTTATATAGTGGCCTAGAACGGACACATCAAACACTGACTCTAGATAGGGTCATTCGTGTTTTCACAACAGCCACCATATTCTCCCACACACTTGGCACCAGTGTTGGGCAGTAACATGTTACAGTAATAATATTGGTTTTTTTTCAGTAATGGGTAGTATAACTAATTACTGATAAAATTTCAGTAGTCATATCACAGTTACCTCAAAACTAAACAACTCATTACAACGTTATTTTTTATCACATCACTACTGACTTGAAATAGAACAATCACATCAGCGGATTTATTTTCGTAATTGCCGCACTGCACAGGCACGTTACAAAGCAGCAAGCTACTTGGAAATGCTTATTCAAGCAACACAAGTGGCTGGAATATTCCCATCACTTTGATTTTGCTGGGAGGAAAGATGACAAGAACACTGTTGCTGCAAGTAGTCATACTAAAACTTTTTCCTCTGCAAAAAACACGTCTTCAAACCTCCGTTCTGAAACACCTCAGTGACTACAACCAACAACACAATAACGTGAAGCGCCAGGAAATACACGCCATCAAAGGTGAGCCCTCCATGGCCGAGGAGGTCAGCTGTAGCCCTACACTGACTTAACAATCAAAACTGGACTTTAATCGTGGATGGCTGCAGGCTACAAGGAAGTATATCAATATCCAAAGTGTATCCAAAGTGTTTTTATTCAGTTTATGAATTAAAATCACTGATCATTTCAGTACTAATTACAAATAAAACACAACTCTAAAAATTAGACAGTAGTGACAACACAGTGTGCTGCAAATTATAACCAATATAACAAACAAATGGAAACAAAAACTTTAAACAAAAAGAGAAAAGAATTAACAAAAACTAAAATAATTTTTAAAAAAAAACAGCATTATTGACATATTTGCCATTAGAAAATGATAAAACTACAAGTCTTCAGCCATGTGAGCAGTTCTGTGGGGCTGTACTTAAGCACAGCCTTGAGCTGAATGTGTATGTCACTGTGCTAACCTGCTGATGTTTGGCAGGTGTAAAGTTTACCATGATTGCCAGCTTAGCTATGCATGTTCACATGCTAAGATTAACTAATTAGCACTAAGCATGAAGTATAGCTGAGGCTGATGGGAATGTCATTGGTTTTGCAGGTTCACAAATCAAAGTGTTAGAAAATTAAAGTTCTGTGCTGGCCTGATGGCGCTGGATGAAAAGGTAAGTGATCACCAGGGTTACAAGTCATCCTAAAGTGAATTTGAACTTATGAACAAAAGTTGATGCCAATCCATCCAAAAGTTAGAGAATGGACATTACCATTCCTAGAGCCATGCTGCCAGTGTTACAAACAATGACCTCCAAAACTTAGCATTGTTACGATATTACGCCCTTAAAAAAAAGAAGAAAAAAAGACATTATGGCACCAAAATGAGTAATACTTCATCCACAGCCCCGATATTTTCACTATATAAAGTGCCACAATCCAATACTTGTGTATACTTACTTGTGTTTTTGTTATTTATGTAGAGAAATGTGGATATCGGAGGGGTAGCACCAGATAAAAATGTGCTTCTGATGAATATCAGTTCTTCCAAGGAAGGCGAGCAATCTTGTGATACTGACAGTGTTGAAGGAGAAATAGAGGCGCAGCTCTTCCTGCCTTGCTCACAGCTCTGGAGTGCAGTAAAAGAGAGTTATAATGTTATTGAGGACCTCCACTGATGTGCTTCATTGACTCTCACCTCCAACGCAGTCGTAAAAGTCACTTCCGCTGAGGTAAATCACAAAGTGCCAAGGTGCAGAAGTGAACAAAACGTTATAAATGAATGTCTCCTTTACGTGATTATTCAGCCAGAGAACATCAGCGCATCAACTTCAGGAAATCAGTTTGGAAACATTAAATAAGATGTCAAAGCACAAACAAACATCCACACACAGGTTTTCACATAAAAAATGAGCCATAAACTAACATCAGTTGTCTGTAAACAGGAACAGGACCCCCCAAAGTCACAAATAGATTTGTTATCCCATGAGAATAAAATGTGAATATATGAACGCAAGATCTGTTTATAGTCAGAGCGTAAGAGGTTCCCACAATATACAAGTCTTATCTCTACAAGATAAAAACTATATCCCACAAGACACCATCTTATTTTTGCAAAATAAAAAAATAAAAAATAAAAAGACATCTTTTGGGACTTCAGTGGCCCCATAAAAAAAGAGCTAAATTGGGATAAAACATAACTCCTCCAGCTCAATTAAAAAGTAAGCCATGTGACTCAGACATGATGTAAAGGGCAAAGGAATATAATGCGAAACAAAAACGCAGATGTGGCTGAGTTCATCTGATAGCAGCAAATTAAATGAAAAAGCTTTATTAGAAATGATCAGGTACTTTAAAGATCAAATAATCGTTTTTAATGGCATACTGAAAGTAAATTCTTTGGCTATGAACTCACTGGCTAACTTAATGTCTTCTTGCATAAAGAAACATTGACTTTCATCAATCAGTCCCACCAGAAAAGAGCATCATGGTCCTTATAGTGTTCCTTAAAAATGTATTCATAAGCTTTTTCCTGCAGGAATCACACCTAAATCCATTAATATTTGAAATCCTCTGTGTTTGTGTTTTGTATTTATGACATTATGGGGACACAGTTTACACAGTCACTTTGTGGGGACATGCAGCTGGTACCTGCATGGCTGAACTTAAATTTTAATGTTAAAACTCAGTTTTAGGGATAGAATTACTGAAAACAGTCCTAAATATGGGCATGCAGTGGTTATTATCAAATTTAGGCTAAGGGTTTGGTCACACCAGCATTTATAATAGCAAAAAATCAGGCCACGCATGGCACACGATGGATATAGATGTAAATCAATACTATTTTCTCACCAAGGTAGTTGAGGTAAAAGGCAAAAATAACATTGTATGGACCCTCTGAGCTACATGGATATAACAACACTTGGAGGAAACTATTGGGACTCTTGTTTAAATTAAAAAAAAAAAAAAAGGATTTAGGTCTAGATTGGGCAACTTCCCTGGTGTCCCTAAAAGTTATAATATAATACAACACTAACTGACAGGAGAAAGGTATGAGCTGGAGGTCTCATAGAGGGGTCTGGTGTCCAAAACTAGTTTTCAAGACCTTAAATATTTCAGCTTGAATTGGCCTAACATGGTGCCATACCTACCAACATTTAGGTTTCAAAATGAGGGAGTTTTCTGATGGGAGTCTGTCAGCCCATTCTCATTCCAAACTTGTCAAATACCGCCGCTCTGTTAGTGATTTTGGCGTTAGCAACCAATGCAAAAAAGCACTTTTCATGGCAGTATGATACACCGCCGGGTGGTGTCAGTTTGAAACACCACCGGTAACAATGTAATATAAAGACCTGGAAAGTCCCTATATGGTGGGCACGAGGGGAGGTGGATAGGTGCAGCAAATGGGACTCTTACCCAGGAGACTACTGTTCGCTTCTTGTGTGAATGTTGAGCAAACTCATGATGTTTTCTTCTTTATGTGACCACATGCTTTTGTTCCCTAAACCTAACCATGTGTTTTTGTTGCACAAGGCAATAAACGTAAATACAAAGAGTTTTATCTTTGTAAGAATATTTTGAAAAAGACTGTATGCATCTAACAAGCAGAAACTGTACATTTCCAGTGAAAACTGAAGTGTATTTTGAAAAGACACAATGCATATAAAAAGCATAAATTGACATAGCATCCTGGAAAGTCAACAACAGATGCAGGATGATATCTGGTGCGTCAAATGTAGACATGAAAGTCTTTTGACTTAGTGGTGATATTTGATGAGTTGGGTTTGAGAATATGTTGATCTGTCCCTTAGTGATGAAGCTCAATATTGCCAATGTAGCTTTTTGTGCCTCAATGGCGTGCTTGTGCCATTGGGAGCTGATATGTTGGTTTGCGTCATTACAATCAACCCAACACACTTTGCAAAAGGCATGGCCATTATCCTAGTGGCTAGCAGATGTAAACTAAAACTGGTCAGTCTGTATTTAGATTTTTTTAAGCAGAATGCTGTCCTGCTCTGACATTTTCGCAACTGCTAAGCTCAGCTAAGTTAGGTTAGCTTGGCCTTGAAAAAGGGTGAAACCTGGGAATAAAGGGAGTGTTGGCAGGTGTGCATGGTGCGCATGCCTGAATTAATGTGTTAAATCAATACATGGAATGATTAACCGTCTTCTAGGATTGTCTCAGATAAAGTAAACAAACATTTTTCTGTGTATGTATCTTGCTTGTGAGTGCCATTTTAATGTCATAAAAGAAATTGAATACAGTTTTTTAACCAAGATAAGGTTAGGCTAGGAAAGTTAGGTAAGGATTTGAGGTTAGCCACGGAACAAGTGATGTAAGCCTCCAGATAATTAATATGGGTTAACAGTGTCCTCAAAAGTACAGTGATGCTAATGTGTTGACAACGATAAGAGGTGTAAGGTATAAACTGCTCCTGTTCTTCTACTCGTGATGCAGCCCCCATTTTGATAATGTACATCAGACCTGAGTGTTATTAATCCATTTTTAAACTCACTGGTCCAATTAATAAATACATGACATCAGATCTTTGAAGTGATGAGTGGACTGACACTTATTGCGCTGATAACTGACAAAAGACAAGAATATATGTGGGATAGATGAGAACACAGCATCTGGCCCTTTCACGCCTCATTGAGTTGATGGAATACTAATAAAAGCCATATGACAACAGCATACTAAGTGTGCAATTAATATTCTAAAATATTCCTGCGCTGCATGTGGCAGAGACCTGTTCGAAGCTCCCTCGCAGGCAAAGTGACGGCGCTGTCTCTCCAGTAAAGAGGAGGTGACCTTATTAACCTCTTTCCCTGAGCTGTGCCTCCGACAAAACTGCAGGCTCTGCTGGATGCTCCGAGTACACACGGCTGCCGTTTGTTGTCCTGCCACCTGACAACCATGCTGACAGCAGATACATAATCTCTTCTGGAGCCTTTTCTTCTCTGGGCCGAATGGCCAGAGGGACCTAATTGATTGATTTGGAGATGAATCAAAGTCCAGAGTGGCGAGGTGTTGTTCCACAGCTAAACAAATATTAATATATTATTAGCTCTTGCAGATCAAAGTCAGAGAAATTGTTGTCTACCACAGTGAAGAAGTGAAGTTTTATACACTTGTTTTGAGCGACAATCATTGAAGACAGAGCTGGATGTCAAGACTGTCCACCTCTGAACATCATATGTTTGTGTTTGGTAAAAATGGAAGCAGCATGAGGTTCAAAGTCTAGGATGGACATACAGAATGACTGCAACACTGGAGACTGTGGTTTGTGCCTTATTTCAGTTATACATGATGTAATTATTTGATCACCTTTAATGAATGGTTTCAGTTGCCAAAATGTAATCTGACATTAACCACAGGAGTGGCAATGCAAAAAACAGATTACGTTATGCAGGTATGACAGATTGTTGGGTTCTTATTTTGAGGAAGATTAGAGAAGTTTCTTTTCTGGATAGCGGCACTTAAACATCTCCAAATAAATTGAACTCTTTAAGAAAAAGTGCCGTCCACCAGTCCAACCTCCTCTTTATGTGCTAAATCGGTATACTGTTGCTTTTTAATTGTGAAAAGACAGTTTAAAAAAAATTGAATACTTGTTCATTGTTAAATGCAGACCACAGAAGGGCAAGGAGACGCAGTAAGGGGCGAAGCGCTTGTTTCAGCTGGGATGCTTTGGTTGCATCTGGTTGCGTTGATACAGAATACAATAAATATACTGGCACAAGGTTGAGTAGCCTGCATGCTCTGTGTGGGTAATCATACATTCAGTATTCATTTCTCCTCCATTGTTGTTGTTCAGCCATGTGATGGTTGGTCATTCTAGTAAGCTATTGGTCCTGCCCCTTCTCCACTGTGATTAGACATTCATTCACGTAACCACTTATCCTCTTGAGGGTTGTGGGGGGGCTGGAGTCTATCCCAGTTGACATTGGGCAAGAGGTGGGGTACACCCAGGACAGGTCATCACAGGGCTAACACATAGAAACAGACAACCATTCACGCTCACATTCACACCTACGGACAAGAGACACCAGTGGACCTAACCTGCATGTCTTTGGACTGTGGGAGGAAGCCGGAGTACCTGCAGAAAACCCACACTGACATGCGGAGAATATGCTAACTCCACACAGAGGGGCTCCCCCACCCTGGGTTCGAACCAGGAACCCTCTTACTGTGAGGTGACAATTCTAACCACTGCACCACCGTGCCGCATGTAATTAGACAGCTGGGTAGGAAGTGATAGTGAAGTACGGCCCAATGACCAAAATTAAAAACAGGTAACGTGCAGCACTTAGTGCAGAATAGACGCTCAGCGCCTTGTCATGCTGCTGGTGTTAGTTATTGTAAATACGCAATACGCCCATGCAAAAACATGAATGTATTGGTGACTTGCATCCCCTGCAGTTGGATTGTATTGCAATATTGCCATCATGCCGCTGTGAGGGTCTTAAGGACAGAGGGATGTCGTATGCTGTAAAGCCCTGTGAGGCAAATTGTGATTTGTGATATTGGGCTTTATAAATAAAATTGATTGATTGATTGATTGATTGATCATCGGGACAGTCCTAATTACAAGTGGACAGCTCTACATCTGTCTCTTCACACCTGGCATCCACATGCATGTCGAGTGACCACTTACGATCAGATCTCACATTTCTCCTCTAAATGCAAATAAATATACATCATTTACATTTGCAAAGATGAAATGCATTGCTGTTTCTAACCAGTGGGAGGTTGTCAGCTATATGCACTCTTCAGAGCTAATTTACTAGTTTGCTTTTAGAGTACAGACTGTAGGAGATTGTGTTACTGCTGTGGGAGTGTGAGCTCTGTGCTGGGGAGTATTGGTGGGAGGCTGGTTATTGATGGGTTTACCAACAGAGTCGAGCCATTTTGGTGTCTGTGTGAGTTTCTTGGGACCATTCAACAGTTCCTGCTGCTGTGTTAGCTTGTGCTAACTGGGCAGTCGTTGAACTAACTGTTTGTAGCGTTACGTTTAACCTGTGTAACAGCAGCAACAGAAAGTCTGCTTTATAGTGGGAGTCAAATAAGCAAAGATGTCAGCTGAGTAGGCCGTCCTTCAGTGTGGCCAGGATACATTACAGGGCTTGACGCTAACTTTTTTCCCAAGGAGCACATGTGCTCCTAAGTTGAAAAAGTAAGGAGCGCACAAAGAACGTTAGGGGCACAATGTAAATTGATCAAATAATGTGTTTTCCGTAATAAACGTGATGCAAATAGACATTTACAAACAAAATTATTTGATGAATTTGTATACAAAATGTACAGAAAGGTAAAATCATCAAGTTTTGAAAAAATATTGCGATTTAATTTTGTCTTTAATGTTATTATCTTATATATATTATTTTTGCAAGATGATTATCTTATAGCCTATAATGTTCAGTGTTTCCTCATCCCTCAGTTGGGACCCATGGTACAATACCAGTGAAAGTATCATGGTTCTGAGGCAGATGTGCCTTTTGTCATTTTTAAAAAGATAAATCACTTTTCTATAATACATCACTGATATTTCAATGGAATAAATTACTTATTGACTTATTCATACTTCAAAAACAGCATCAATAAGTGATTAACATAGGGTGGATCAAAATAAAATAAATAAATGAAATAAAAATCAACTAGCCACCCTCCTCCCCTGACAGTCCCTTCATAAGTAACAAACAGTCCCTAAAGTTTCTCCTCTGATACGCCACATACTGTGTGCCCCCATGGCTCAGCTGTTCAGGTACTTTTGGGCAGTCATGACAACAAGTTATTCACCTGGAGCTGGACTTTTTCGCCGGTAAGCCGTTATAATGCGCCGCTGTATTTGACAGGAATACGTATTCCTGTCCGTGTCTGTGACCCCCGTTCAACCCACAACCGGCAGGATTCGCCGTTATTGTTTATCGCCTCACTGCCGACATTTTACTCCATCCGTCACCGCACGCTGTTTGATTGCGTTATCAAAACACACCGCTATTATTCGGCCTTGCTTTTCACTTATTCCACCGAATACCGAATGTGTGGGTATTTTTTGCAATATTCAGCCGAATATATTCGGTGCATCCCTAAATAGGAGCCTTCCCCCATTCCCCTCACCGCTGCTCTCCTCACTATACTGGCTGCTGCGCTGTGCAAGTGCACAGATGTCCCAGAGTGGTGGTGCACTTGCAAAAATGTTTTGAAGGAGCAGCAGCGACGGCAATAATAATGAATGTAGCGGAAACACTGATGTTATTACTATCCTAAAACATTCTCCAGGTCCTCTGAAACTCTGCAGGACTTATTTCCATCCTGCCCAGCAGCGGTACCGTGGCGAACGGTCCCTAACTGCGGGCAGAATGGAGCAGGCCTCCCCGGAGGTCCGCCGCTTTTCCTGGTCCGTCTCCTCCACACTTTGACTTATTTCCACGCTGCCGACAGTGGAACTATAGGCCTATTCACTGTGCCGACAGTGGCTTGGAAAACCGGCCATAACGCCAGGGCCTGCCCTGCCTGCGAAGCGCAGCGCAGCGCAGCGCACCGAAATCCTCCCGTGAGCCAGAGCACTTCCGTTCACATCAGATGCGCATTTCTCCATGCTGGTCGACAAGCGGTTCTGCTCCCAGCTGTTGTCTTCGTCACATTTGGGGCTGTTTTTCCATCATAGGTAACTACCCAGCTTGACACATTAGCTCGCGGCTCGCGCAGAAAATAGACCAGACGCCGAAATGATTGCTGCAGGGCCGGCGGCGGAGCTGCGCGGTGCAACCGGTGTGGATGACACAATCGGTTAACATGGGCGCCGAAAGGAAACTGGCTTCACTTCGAGGCGCTT
Organism: Epinephelus lanceolatus; assembly: GCF_041903045.1. Taxonomy (NCBI): domain Eukaryota; kingdom Metazoa; phylum Chordata; class Actinopteri; order Perciformes; family Serranidae; genus Epinephelus; species Epinephelus lanceolatus. Next base: position 38,933,446 of record NC_135739.1, read on the forward strand.
CGAGGCTATTCGCGGCGCTTCCACGGGCGGTGTGGTTCTTAACCGTGTCACATGGGGAAGAGGGAAGAGGGAAGGCGGCTGGAGTTCCTCCAACATTTGCGGTTAGATTATCATATTGTTTTTATTGACAAAAATATAGGCTGCTTCGGCTGATTTTTTTATGCGCACACGTGACCCTAAACATTTTTTACAGTTCGCACACACCTATTTTTAGTCGCAAATGCGAGTGAAATGCTCGCACTGTCGAGCCCTGCATTAGTGTAAACACTGCTGAAAGAATGTGGCCATTTACTGCCCTGATCACCTCCAAATGTGGCCTGTGCAATCGAATTTGAAGATGCATTGAGGACAACTTGGGTCCATTCACACCATTACTTAGAGCAGTCCATTTGTGATTTGATCACCCAGGATGCATGTTAATACCAGGTGTAAACAGGGCACTCAAAGGCACTCCCACTAAAGAGAAGATCCTTGTCCACCAAATCTAATTCATAACCATTTGCTATACTTCTTGAAGTAACGTCTCTGACTCAAGTGGCCCTTAATCTTGTAATTCTCACTGACACGCCAATCAAGAACAAAATGTTTCTCACCAACTTTACTTTTGAGTCTCAGAATGAACAGGATAATAATGCAACCACGTTTACTGTTTAACATTGTGGCCTGAACAAAGTCTTTGGAGGTAAAATTAATGTGAACTTTCTATTTATTGGCCAAGGTTTCTTTAAAAACATTTGACAGACAAGGAAAATGGCAGAGCATCCTTTGTGGGCATCAGGAACTGAATGATGTCAAGAAACAATTAGCAATACACGTGCAGAAGATCACAATGACAGCGTCCTAACAGAGGACTGTGTCACGTTTCTGAATTCAGGCTTTCCCTCTTTTACAACTCTTCTCTGCAGCATCTGAAGATAGAATATAGAAATAGTTTCTGGACACACACACACACACACACACACACACTCAGCACTCACAAATTTATTATGTGTCTGCCTCCTGGGTATGCTCCAGCAGACAGATAAGAGGCAGCAGAAGCCCAGAAAGGCCCTCTGCTGTAGATGATTGTCAGCTCCAGAAATTTAGAGCACATTTACGTCAGTGTGCTCTGGGCTCACCCCACTAACATGCTGTGTTAGTTTAATATCTCATTGTGCTAGCTGCACCGTATCCATCCGAGGAAGGTGACTTTATCAGTGCAGCAACTGGTGGAAAAATTAGTCTGCAGATATACAGTTTGATCCTGCACCTCATTACAGAATGCCTGGTAAGCTCTTAACACCGTGGAGTCTGGGGTCAGTTTGCAATTATTCTGTATGTTGATATGGAAATAAAACATCAGAAATCATACTATAAAAAACAAAAGGTGGAGTGTGCTTGAAAAAAGCAATTTTAAGGGGTAAAACAAATTTGATCTTTAATAGATCAAAACATTTGTTAAACATATGCAAGATTTAACAACTTCATTTAAGGTTTCCAAAACTGTAAATTAAGGGAAAGTTTGGGCATTACAGTTACATTTAGCTTAGAATAAAGACTGGAAACATGGAAACAGCTAGCATGGCTCTCTTTAAACACAATAAACAACTGCCAGCACCTCTGAAGCTCACTAATTAACACATTATTTCTTGTTTGTTTAATCCATGCATAAACCAAAGTCTGTCACAAAAAGTCTGTGGGTTATCTTGAGTAACTGGGCCATCGTTTTCTGGAAAGAGACATTGCTGTTGGGTTTTTCAGATGTATACTTTGGCGTGTTAAGCACTACAAGCTGAGTCATGCCATGTAGTTCTATTGTACTGGAGAGAAGGCAGACATGGCCAATATCTCCAACAATGTAGTCTGATAAATAGCACTACTAAAATGTTGTATTTGTTTATTTTATGGTGAACTGTCCCTTTAAGGATCCTCTAAGTGTTTTGTCTGCTATTGCTGAAGTTCACATTTGTTTATCTTTTTAAAAATGTTTTGATCACTAGTAATTGACTGTTCTGGGGCCAGCAGAGCGCTGAAGGGCCTCTCAGCAGGTCAACAAGACTACAAAACCTCCATATGAAAAGCTTTAATTACCTGCTTTCATCTCCTGTTTGTGAGACGCTCCTCGAATACCCAGCTTGTTTCCAGGCCTTTGATGATAAATCTATAAAAGTGGTTAAGAATGAGTAAAGATAAGCAATACAAACAAAGCAACCTTTGAACATTATCTATTAAAGGGGGACTACGCCCATTTTCAAAATGCATACATGTTCGTATGGTCTATGACAGTCCAAAAACACTAGTAAACATGAACAACTCTCTACCAAATCCAAAAACTAGTGCGCTAAAAATCATGATGTCATCAAGTATAAAGTCTGCAGCTGTTTCGTAGACAATGCATTGGGAAAGATGTTATAGATGACAGTAAGTGTGATAACATGGATATGAATAACCTGTTTATGATCAAGGTTTTGGAGAATCCTGTTTATGTGTTTGAGCATGTAAACACCATATTCCCTTTTTGAGAAACCTCAGTATGCTAGTTGGACTACTCACAAAGAAACCGGGAACTATATGAATATGAATAACCCGATTTCTCTGGGTTCATGCAAGCAAATCCTGCATATGATTATAATCGGGATAAGCCTCATAATCGGGTTATTTGTGTCAACATCTGTTTCAGAACTGAGAACACTGCAGTAGAATAAAGCTCATTTGGGTATAAAAAAAAGAAAACATACATTCTGTGGGTTCACAAAATCAGGCTCTCATTCACTTTATACTTAATGACATCACAAGTATGGGACTTACTTCTCTGGTTTATGGCTTTAAGAGAGAGTAGCTCATGTTAATAAGTATTGACTGAACTTTCAGAGGGAATGGAAACTGAACTTTTTAAAAATTCTTTGTTTTGTTGTGTTTGCAATTTATGCTTTATTTGACAGAGACAGGGAAAACATACCTTTCATACTTAACTGTGCTGCTGCTTATTATTATTAATATTGTTTATATAATCTACAGTATTTAGTCATGGAGAAATAGGGTGGGATGGGGGACCAGCGGACTGTTTATTATATTAAAAAATCCTAAGAAATGTGTTATAATGTCAATTCATACTGTTGGACACAAAAATCAAAGAAAAGAAACAACAACAAAAAAACAAAGTAAGTGCCCTCTTTAGATATCATCCTTGAGGGTCACAGGATGCTGGAGCCAATCCTGGCTGACATTGGGCAAGAGGCGGGGTACACCTTGGACAGGTCGCCAGTCAATCACAAGGCTGAGACAGACAGCCATTTATGCTCACATCACACTTCACCCATTAACCTAACCTGTGTGTGTCTGGACTGAAGGAGAAGCAGCAGTTCTTCATAGCTGCTTGTTAAATCTTAAAAAACATAATTAGAAGTTTTTATCAGTTGTTATAAGGAACAGAGAAGCCTTTCAACAGAAAGCTTACAGTCTTTTTCTGATGGTATTAAAACTGATTTGCTCCTTTTAAGAGACCCAGTAAACCATCAGTGAACCAGCAGGTGCGATAACAGAGCCGAAATGTCCAGTGTGAGAAATAGGATTTTAAAACCTTTGATCATGAATGTAAGCAGAGTAACATTTATGACTTCACTCTGGTCTTTCAAGGATCACATTTAATAATTTGACCCCATAAGGTTACTGACTGCATCCTGTTTCCATCCCATTATTTACAGCTTAAATTGCAATCATCACCTCAGGCTGCACAGGGCAACAGATATGCCATGTGGGATCATATTTTTGGCGTTTTTGTCTGGTTTGCCGGCTGCTCTGTTGCCATTGACGATATTATCTGCTAAGTTGCCTCGCCCTGTCAGCACCTGCCTGCCTGCTGCATCATAGTGTGCGGCCTTTTGAAGCAAAAAGCAGGTCACTTTGAAAGCTACAGGCCCTCCCTGTCCACTGCAGAGGGGTCAGGAAAAAGCAATTTGCATCTTAACACGGGGAGCAGTGTGAGTGGAGTGTCGCTGCTGCTCGAGCTCCCTGAAGGGCGGAGCAGAGTCCTCCTATCACGTTTGACACCTCCTTAATAGAGAGGCATTGCCACGCTGCAGCCTGCCAACGAAAAACTAGATTTATAATCCTGCACTGATACATGCCTTTGATTTATTACATTTCACTGTTTATTTTTCTGTTTATCTGCCTGAATGTGGGGTCCATTCATTCTACTCAGTGAAAGTTCAGAATCTAGCTCCTGACATTTTAAAATTTTTAACTTAAATTTGACCAGAATATATCAGAGATATATTCCACTCTGACCTCCGGTGACATATAGCTCTCTGCAGCTCCACTGAAGGCTCAGTTCCTGCTGCATCAGAGGATTTGTGTCCAGGTCAGGAACGAGATTGTAAGCAGATGACAACTGCCGCTTGCGAAGGGTGCACAAAATGTTGTTGAAGTTCAACCACCAGTGCCTTGATTCATGTTACCTGTGATAGCAAGGAACATTGTATTGTCTAGAACACAATCATTTTCATATATGAAACAATAATCAGAGGTATTTTTGTTATTTTCTTCATAATTTGAATGAGATTCTTGGAGATTTTCTGTGTCCAAGGATTGCAAAATCAGTCCAACATTCTTGTCTACAATAAAATATCTTGACAACTATTGGAAAGATTGCTGTGGGGTTTTGTGCAGACATTGATGTCCCCAACAAGAGGGATCCTTATGACTGTGGTAATACCCTCACTTTTCATCTAACACTACCAGCACTAGGCCAAACAAACAAAAATGCTCTCACACTGAATGTCTGCATGGCTCTTATGATTTAAGGTTTGCAAATTTTATTCAGACACCTAAACAGCATGACATGACCTGCACCAATTTATATGACTCATTTAGGGATGAAAAGAAAAGCAGGTCATGCTCATTACGCAAATCAAAAATATAACAAAGCTTATCTGTCAGGTTTAGCGTAGAGTTTTGTGTATTTAGTGTCACAACGTTGTTGTTTTTTTTTGGAATATTTTTCATTTTGTTTTTAGCTTTCAAAGGAGAACATGACAGAAAAGTTTTTTAAAGGAATACCATGCATGATTGTTGGTTACTGTTTGTGACCACGCTTGCCAGCTAAAGTGAAAGTAATAGCCAACCCCAGATTCCAACACATTCTCACTCCAACCTCATTACATATTGATGTTTGGTCATGGACTTTCCACAATGAGATATGACGTGCAAGGTACCCTGGGTGCATTGGCTGTTGACATTCTGGGATACCATGTCAACTTCAGCCTGCTACATGCATTGTCTGTTTTCAAAATACACTGGACATGCACTACGTCGGTACAGCACTGCAAACTGACATACTTTCCTTCAACATGAAAATGCATGTGGTTACGTTTAGCCAACACACGTGGCTGGTTTTAGGAAAAAAGAACGGGGTTTGGCTTTACAATCTTATGGGAAGCGAACACTCCCTGGTGAAAGGACAATTTTTTTGTTGGCGTCTGATGCAGGAAGTCATTGCCCAAGTGCAAGTATTTGACAACTTCGCAGTGAGACCGAGTTGCAGATTGACGCTTGTTTGGTATTTTTTGTATTTGAGTTTTTTTGGGCACTGTGTCTGTTGGATGCATGCTGCTTATGGTCTAGTACCTAGTCGCTTCCTTTTTATGAAGCCCCAGCCTAACCTGAGCGCTGTGGGGGGACCCGCCATAAATGTCCAAAACACAGAAATTAAAAAAACAAAACAAGAAAACACAGGCAGAGGGCAGAGTCTCTGCAGATAAATACACCACCACACACTGAGAGTGAGTGAGAGGAATAGGCCTTTCTCACAGCAGACATTTTGACTTGTTTTAGTAGGAAAAGCACAGGTGTTAGTAATACTCACAATGGCTCTATTCTATTCAGGTGTTCCAGTGAAGAGTGACTGTGAGCAAGGATGCATAAGACCAGGAACCTGGGGGAAAAAAAGAGCTAAATGGTATTCAGCCATATTAATTTCATCATTTACACCTGTGCTTGTCCTACCATGGCATGTCAAAATGCCCTCAGTGAAAAAGGCCTATTACTTTTCTATGAGCCTTTACATTGTTTTTAAGGAAAATCCTGCAAAATATTGCATGTTAATATGCAATCCATACACATGGTGCTTTGAGTGTCACTAAAATAAATATCTACAACTTGATGAGTAAAATTTCTAAAAGCTCAGAGTTTAGTGCTCAAGCAAGTAAACTTTTTTGTTTTTTGAAACAGATTTTTGTTAAAAAAAAAAAAAAACTGCTGCGTGATGAACAAGGTGATGTAATTTTTTAATAAATTTTTTTCAGTTGGTTTGCAAAATGTTTTCATGACGCATGCTAAACTAAGGACTGACATACCACGTCGTAGATAATATCTTGAGTTCCATATGAAGTAGGGCTGTAATGGTTTGTGCATTCATATCAATCCATCATGATACAGGGGGACGGGGTTTGGTGCACGCAGCTTCGCACAAAATACATCGTATGTAGACTGATCCGAATGAACATATTAGCATTTTAGACAGCTAATAAGTTAAAGATTTAAATGTCATGCTAGTATTCAAGAGTTAACATGCATGTATTGAAACTCAAAGTACACTTCAAATAATTTTTTACCACAGATTGTTTCTGTCCTTATTAGTGGTGTAAATCACCAGTTTCATCACGATACGATATTATATCAGTTCTTTGGGCAACAATACGATATCTGCTGATATCACAAAGATTTGATGCGATTTAGGGGTCTGGGATCGATATGAAACGATAGTTGGGTTGGAATGATGTTTGAACATGTTTGACTCAGCACTGCAGAAGTCGTTTTGGTCATTTTGCTAACAAGGGGGATGGCATCCCCTCTCACCCCCCTTAGACTGTCTACTGTTAACATCGGAACTGTAAGTATGTTTACATGCAAATATTAATAAGTATCAGCTCAAAGCATAGCTGAGCCTGAAAGAGTTTTTCTCCGCCACCAGTGGTCATGATCTAAAGAAAACAAAGTTGTCTGTCTTTCTTTCATCCATCCAGCAAATGTGTTTTCTGAAGTTTGCAAGTTTGCAAGCGTGGCCGCAGACTTTCAGTGTTTTCTGTCCTTTGGCATCTCAAACATGTGACCATTGGACTGTTGAAGGACATTATAATGTCACATATTTCCTGTGCAGGTATGGCGAGCAGAGGGCATTTGTAAAAATGTTAAACGACACTGCCATCTGAGTCAGAGGAGGGACTGGTGATGGATGGCTCAGAGCACAGCAGGAGTGCTGGAGATCCTGGACGTGACGCTTTGATCAATGTGTCTCTCCACAAAGCCTGTCAGGAGATGTAGTGCCTGCCATGTTCAGACCCCATTGTTTAATCCAACACATCATTTGCACGCAGGCGAAGGTTAACGAGACAGAGATAACCCATTAAATGATCAATTTATCATCCTCAATTTTATCTCCAATTTTGTCCTTTTCTCACATCCACTCCAACACAGACAAACACGGAGGTGCAGTCACCTACAAGCACATCCACAAACACAAAACTTCTGATAAAACCCTTTAGGAGCTGTTCTTTTTTTTTTATTCCTTGTACTTTCCTCCTTGTGTAATTTGTCTGCTTTATCTCAGATGAGGGATTGAGCTGGCTTTTGGGTGCATGTTTAGATAGCCCCGACATCCATTACCAGTCCGAGGCAAACCCGATTTAGAACCTCGGTAAAAGAATTACTCAGGGGGAGAGGAGAGCGCCGTGATTCTGTCACCTTCTCTTCCAGCCTCGGCCCCCGTCGCTGCTCTTTAATTGGGCTGCTAATCAATTAAGGCCTGTGTGCGAAAAGATCATCTCAGCCAAGTGCATAAATGAGGCTGACAGTCGGAGCTGTGAGACACACAGAGGTGACTAAACAGGACACGCTTTGCCTCACTGTTTCCTGCTCGTCAGAAGTTACGCTAAACAAACAAATGCACAGACTTGAGTCTTTTCTAAATGACTGCAGAAGTTTATCTTGAACTTGTGTCACTGAGACCTTGGAGGTTTATACATGGAGGCCCAGGTTAATGATCTTGGATCACCACTGGGTCTACATACTGACACTAATGTGTTGTGGAAAATGAAGCGTGAAAAGATGTTTGGTCTGTCTGTAGTGCACAATTTAGGTTAGTGACCTTGCCAGACTACATCTTGTAAGCTCAGTGATCTCGTTAGAAGCTACTCATGACCTTCTCAAACTTCTTAACTTTGTTAAAATAAGCTGTAATGAAGCATTACAAATATAAAATGTAGCATGAAGGTAGGATGTTCTCACAAGTAGTTTTGCAGCGTGACATCCAGGCATGTTGGAAAGCACAAATGTTTACAGCTGATCAGGATGGCCACACCAGAGATTCAGACCGAAAAATGAAAAGCAATGCATGGGGTGTTTTCTAAGGTACTGATGAGATGATGACGCACAATCCAGGAAGTTCAGTCTGAGTAACATAATGTGTTTAATCCAGGCCCCCAGGAAGTGCACTAGGCTTTGAAGCCAGTTTCTTGTAGTGGCCAAAGAGTGAAATTACAACCTCTGAGTCTGTCACCTTGGGGACCCAAAAAAAGCCTTTTCCCCCTAGACTTACACGGCAAAAGTGACATCAGATCAGTGGATACACTTCTTTGAGTGTCACACCCCCATAAAATGACTCCTGTCACTATCGGGACTTGATCAATTGACATTGACATTGGAAAGTCTACAAGAGCCACACAACTGAATACTTTTATCCCTATTCAAGCTAGCAGAGGCTAAGCCAGAAGTAGTTCAGCCTGCGGAAGTATCTAGTGCACCTGCTCTATGGGCCCAATGTTGCAGCTGGGTAATTCTATACGGGGTAGTTTTTTGGCATTTTTGGCTTCATGCACCACTGAGCAACTTTCATAGGAATGAATGGGATCCCACCTCCAACGCTGTATCCAGGTCTCTTTGTACAACTATAGTTTCAACCTGCAGTAATAGATATTTTATTGTCTATTGGCTCAACTAGAGCTTTTCTCTGAATCAACGCTTTGAGAGTAAACCAAAACAGTGAAGTTGTGGCCAGAAAGCTAAACAGTGTGCTGCAGCTCAAGTCAGTCTGAACACAATCTTGAGGTAAGTGAAAAGGGGGTTGTCATAGCCATTCAAATGGGGATAGCAGCGGACAGTCTCTCCTCATAGACTTAGCAAATGTAGCAAAGTGAAACCCTGCATACTTTCTTCCCTCTGATACAGCTGTAAACACTGGGCCAGGGATGTAAATTCTAACCCATCACTCACATCATAGCACAAAAATATAAAATCTACTTACATTAAGTGGATCACATCACATGCGCAGGGATGTTAACAGGCTTTCAATGCGGTCAGTCCACAGGACCCACAGGTGGTTATTTAAATGTGTGTTTTTTGACAAATGGTAGTGTTTAACTTGTGTTTGATGTTGTATGGTAAGAAGTAGGGTTATATTGATAATGTATCATTAAATTAAACATAGAAAATCCCAAATCTGAAAACTTTATCTACAATACATTATACAAATGTCACATCTTGAGTATAGAGAGCAGTATCAAGCAAATCAAATATAAGTGATAACAGAATTTATTCAAATTATAGGAAACATATAAGACTTGATTAAGACAGTAGTAATAAGCTGTCCTCTAAAAGTCTGTTGATGAAATACAATAAAACAAATTATTTCTGTGATGCATTATGAGCGAGTCAGTGCTAACATTTAGCAGGAAGTCACTGTCCTATAGAGAATTATAAAACTATGAAGAGAAAAGTCTGAGTCATCCACCACAAAAATTATTCTTGTGTTTGAAGTTCTATGTTTATTTCAGTAGTTTTTAGGGGGTCACTTTCCCCTCTAGTCTCTCACATGTTTTTACCAGATCAGAATATTAATAATTTTTTCAAACAATAACTTTTTCTTATGTTCAAATCAACAATTTGTATTGTAGATTGTTTTTTTTCTCTTCAGAATCTAAATAGAACATTTTACACAATCCATAAAAATGTAAATAAGCTCCTGTACACATTTAATAGTTCAACACTTGAAATATGCTGATTGTCTTTCTTTATAGAAAAGGTTTTTACGTTTTCCTTTAACTCAGTGAGAGTGTGACCATAATGGGATCTTGTCTTTGGTGAGATATATGCACCAACAATAAGAAAATATTTTTCACCTCTAAATAGTAAAGCATTATCGGGTCATGGATATGGGTCCATGGGTCTCTACAGCATCAATCAACATGGATGCATCCCATGGACACACTGATAGTGAGTTTACTGCATCTTTTCAGATTACAAGTCTGGAAATACGTGTTTTTTAACCTCATCTTAACAGAGAACAAGCTACATCATGAACACATTTGTCCACATTCTTGCCTATGTATAACGTGTTACTGGAGGATTCCACTAGAGGGCACACCAGAGATTTCAGACTGTAATGAACTTCCAGATTTGCATGTAGCCTGTAGCCTAATCAGTAAACATGGCGACATTCAATAAGGTATTGTTAATTGTGAGATCATGGCAGCAGCAACAGTGACAGCACCATCGCCATCACAGATGGTACACACAGGCATATTTGTCACTGTGCAGCAGCAATGACACCTTGTACATAATTGCAGCCTTGGTCTATTAGCTTGTCTTCAAAACTTTCTACTACTGTTGTCACTCGGACATGCCTTCTGACCCCTGATCCCATCATATCACCATAATGCCCCTACACTGCCCCTACTGTTCATGTGAGTATTGCAGCTTTTAGACACACAGCGTTAATTTCTGAAGACATGCACACTCCAAATGGACACAGGATAAGTGAGGCAGCTTTATGTACTAGAGAAGCAGGACACATACCTCACAACATCACTGTGTACATTTTTTAAAAAGGTTCATTGTAATTCTTGGTGCTCCTGCCTACCTGGACTGCTGTTAATATGACTGCACAGCATGTGAGCTCACACACAGTGACCATAATTTTACAGAAGCAGCAGATGGACCTTTGAGGATTCTTCTGTCAGCAAACTGCCTCTCTCCTCACAGCAGCAAACATCCCACAGCTGTTTTGTTGCTGCTCGTTTGATCATTAAGATCTAGACTCTGTGTTTGACTTTCACACTTCAGCCGCAGCAGGACATTTAAGCAGGTCTATGACGTGGAGGGACTGACAATGCCATGAAGAATGAGCGGCCATTTCCACAGTTATTAAGACCGTTTAATAACTTAATTCTTGCAAATCAAAGGGAGAGAGGCTGAGCTCCAGTGGCTGTGCCTGGCAGTGTGCCAGCATCGGGCTAAAGCCGTACAGCGGTCCACCTCCTGCTTTATTCTATGAAAAGATTAGAGGGCTGCAGAACTTATTGACTCAGATTTCTCCTCCAGGTATAGAGTAATTAATGTAATTAGGCCCTCTATCTCTGCTCAGGCCTCTTATCAAAGCTGTTTCCTTATCGCTTCTGGAAATTTAATTAGAAAAATCTTTCCAATTAATGATTTTGCAAAATTAAAGTTAACTTCAACCAGTTGATTCCCTTGTTAATCATTGGCTAGAGGCATATGAAGAGAAGAGTTGGACAGCTGGACAGAGCTAGAAAGGAACAACAGTATGTACATTACATAAGCTCCACTAATCAATATATTCTGCCCTGGTGGCCAGAAATGTATTAATGCAGCTTCACGTACAGCATTAAAGTTATAGTACTATTACTTGAGACCTTCCACCTTTGAAACAGAAATTGTTTACGTTTTACTAGAGGCCCAGAGTTTTGACCCAGGTCCAAAGGGGACACAGGAAAAAGCAACCTGAAACTGAGACCCTGAGTCCACTTAGTTACAGCTACAAAGAACTGTGTAAACAGTTAAAGACCTCCACTGTTAACTCCTCTACATGTATTTGATGCCTGACGTTTTGAGTGACTTTCAGATTTTACATTCAGCATGAGATGGGCTCATGAATTATGGCTGTTGCCCAGTAAAAATCTATATTTTTAGCCATACTCTGCAGCATGGCCCTGTGGATGGCAATGTCGATTTGTCTGTCAGTGCACCGCTCTAGTCTTTTGAAATATATCAGCTACTGGATGGACTGCCATGCACTGGGACAAAATATCAACATTCAGTGACCGGCGCTATGGTGGATGTCACAGTACATGGCATTTCGCAGGATGGAATTTATGATTTTTGGAGATATAGCGATCAAATTTTGGTGCATCAAAGTGCCACTGAAGTTAAAGGGAAATTTCGGTTTATTTCAACCTGTCTCCTATCGTCCTAAATTTGTTTCAAGTGACTAGTGACATAAAAATAATAGTTAGCATGTTAGCCGTTAGCCTAGATTCAGCTGGGGCGCATAGTAGCGTCAGACCGTTAAAACGTAAGTGAACGGGCATACTTCAAGTGCAAAGTTAGTCCACTAAACAAGCTTTTTTCCACAAAGACCGCCTCATATTGTTAGGATAAATGTCAGAGAACATATAGAAAATGACATGTAAACGTGTTGTCTTACCTTACTGGTGTGCTGCCATGTTGGTTTACATTTAACTCTGCTTTCCAAAGCATGGCCAAAATATGGCGAGCTCTAGATAAAGCCAGAGATATTGGATGAAGGGAGATACCCAACTGTAGGCTTATCCAATGTTATTCTTCCTGTCTCCTAAGTGGGCATGGTTAGCTCTCCCTCCAATCAGAGCCTGTTCTCCCTCACCCCCCCTCCCCACCACCGTGTTGAACAGAGGATCTGTGGATGTCTGTTTATGCGGATCGAGAAGCAGGTGTAATGAAAATACATTCTTCCTATTATTGCAGCCTATTGCTGCACAAAGCTTGGGCATTTTTTATGTATTACTAGCGGTAAATAACTGTTTGTAAGCTAACTGTGATTTTACCGCCTGTTTATCAAGATCACGAGATCTTGCGAGAACTTGTTTTCTGAGAGGGACAGGGCTCAAACAAAGTTAATTTTCTCTTGATCTGTGCGGATGAAATATGCAGCTTTAGTGTCAGAATATTGGGAAGATGTGTGGCTTGTGGAAAATGAACCCAATATTTACTTTAGTGACTACAGGGCGAAAGAATTGACCATAAATTGTGATCACGTTCATTTTCCTCATTGACGACAATACATTCAGAGCTGCCGCAAGTCTCCTACGGGGGCGTGGCGCTGACGTCACTGAATCAGGAAGTGAGCTGAGTTGGGTATCTCGCTTCATCCAGTATCTCTGATAAAGCCCAGCTGGATACTACTCCAGGTGGAGGTGTCTCGTCCTCGGTCACATCCAGACCTTGAAAATAAGGCTGCAACCGCTCCCATTCCTTGCAACAGAGGCATTCCTCTTTTGTGGGCACTGGGGCACAGCATTCACAGGTACACCACCAATCTCCAGAGCTACGCAGCCTTGCAGCAGCCATTCCTCCTCTCTCGTCCTCTACCTGTTGCGCCTCTCTCTCTCTCCTCCTCCGTTCTTCAATTTCACGAAGCTCTTCGTCATTGCCATTTAGCTCTGCTTTCCAAAGCGTGGCCGAAATCTCGTGAGAACAAGCAGTAACAGCTGGAAGGCAGAACCGGACAGTAGCCTGAAAAGTTCATTCATTTATTTTATGAAAGATTTGTAGAATAATGGCTGACTTTTTGCCAGACTTCGACTTTGTGGAGGAGGAATTTGATTTTGCAGAGTTTGATGGCCGCCCTTATTTATTTGAGCCAGAATACACTGTACAATGATGTACGATCACCAAAGTACAAAACTAGAATAAAATAGGCTAAGGAACTCCCAGCAAACAAGGTGACATGATGAACAACGCAGCTAGGAGCTAACGTTTGGCTAACTTTAGCTAACGTCAGCTAGAGATGTTGCCTCAAACACAATGTTGACTTACCTTAGAACAGATGTAGACATCCTTGTTAATCTTATTCACATTGAGTTGATGTTGTGGTTACCACACAACTTTATCCAGAGGAGAGACTTTTCTCGGTTGAGATGTGGTTTAAGAAAGGGTAAAAAAACACACCTCGTCACCCAGCCTCTCAGGATACCTTGTGTCAGAGTTGCATGTACCCCATGCACACCGTTTGACCATTTTTAAACTTCAAATCTCAGAAAAGCTCATAAAACCAAACAAAACTGACTTTCTGTAATGCATTTCAATGAACGCCCAGGCAGAGAATGTCCAAGTGTATGGGAATGGCTATACGCACTGTGATTGGCTCATCGCGTTTGAGGGCAGGGCTTAGCCATAGGTCAATTGGCAAATGTAAGCATGCTAACATGCTAAACTAAGATAATGAGCATGGTAAACATTTTATCTGCAAAACATCAACATGCTAGCATTGTCATTGTTAGCAGGTAAGCAGAATGTAACTAAGTACATTATTCAAGTACTGTACTTACGTAGGCCTACAATTCTGACATATTTGTACTTTACTTGAGTATTTACATGACATGCTACTTCTTACTTCTACTCCATTATATCCCAGAGGCTACTTTTTATATCCACTATTTGGCACTTTCAGTTACTAGTGACTTTTTAAATAGAAACACATGATCTTCTTATGTGAAATGATGCAGTATTATACTGCTAATCTACCCTGTAGTATACAAAAAATAAAAAATAAAACTGGCTGCACATCATGAACTAAGTACTCTTATAGCCTATAATAACAGAATCATATAAATTTCTATAATAACCTAAGGAGCTCATGTTACGATACCTTGAAAGGAGCCATTCTACATAATGAGTACTTTTGGAGCTTATGGCAAATTTTGCAGATAATACTTTGTTCTTTTACTTAAAGGTCCAGTGTAGGATTTAGGGGGATATTTTGTTAGAAATTGAATATAAGATGATAAGCATGTTTCTTTGGTGTATAATGACCTGGAAACCCTGTGTGTTTTGTTGCCTTATAATCAGCTGTTTATATCTACACAGGGAGCAGATTCTCATCTGTGGAGGTCCCCATGTTGCACAGCCATGTTTCTACAGTAGCCCAGAATGGACAATCCAAACACAGGCTCCAGATAGGAACTTCTACATTTTGCATCGGCCACTGTAGTAAGAAGCACCTGTAGTGATGAATGTGTCAAAAAGATTTTTAATGCAAAACTGTTTTATTAAGCGTTTTACAGATTTTAATCACCAGGTTCCTTTGTTTTGGAGAGAACAAGACCAATATGGATAATTCGGTTCCTGGTAAAAACCTCCTGAATATCTGGATTTTGAGTTATCAGAGAAAAAAGGTGAGCACACATTAGCATGTGCTGAGCTAGCATCTCATCTCCATGCCAAACAGCATCAGAAAACACTGATTTGTAACATAAAACTGCTTTCATTCATGTTTTTATGTTTATGTAAAGAGCCAAGTGTGACTGTAATCTGCGTGTTGATGTGAGACGCCGGTACTTTTTTTCGTATGCCTAAGATGAATTTCTCTTGAGAGACAATAAAGGTCAATCTTATCTTATCCATTTTTATCACCTGAGCCATTAAAGGCCCAGTGTGTAAAATGGGTTGAAAACAGTGACATCAGTGGTCAAATTCTAGATTGCAGGGCTCACTCGCTCACCCCTCCCGTCGGGTAAATGACGGTGGCCTCATAGGGACAAAAAGCCTTGCGCACGACTTTTTCAGGAGTAGGTCTATCTAGCGAAGAGGTGAATGTTTATTTAGAAATCTAAGCCATGTTACGATATTGTAATGAATCCCTCACGAGCAGGAGACCAGAGGAGCGTTCGGGAAAAAGGCCCATTTATTTGAGCACTCCAGAAACTCCGGTAACACTCCACTCCGTCCCAAACTCTGACTCTTCTAGTGTAACAGACACACTTCATAACTTTACACACATACTCGTTTACCATTCTAAGTGGGGACCCCCTTCCCCTCTCTGCTCCACCAATCTCCAGCCCACACACTGACTGACAGCGTGGCCGGTAACAGAGCTCAGCAGTTTATTTAGCCTAGCAATATCTCCGGACTATAGTAGCTGCAATGGATGACTTTGAACGCGATTTTGAAGAGTTTCTTGTAGCGGACACAGACCCAGAGTCCATACCTGTTTGAGCCGGAGCATACAGATGAGGAACTCTATGTGTTTGATACTGAGCGGGCGAGAAGAGAGGCTGAATGCACAGAATGGGATTCGGTGCTACTGCTACCATCGCTGGGGAGATATATCACCAGGAGGAAAAGCACCGCAGAGAGTGCATCACAAGGAGTGAAGTTGCGTCTTCTTTTCCTCGCAGATGACGGTTCGGGTTCATTCTCTCCTGTTGCGTGGTAAGTGTGGTCCATTCGCAAACTTTATAACTAAAAAAACTTTTCACTATTCTCTGTTGACGAACTACTAACACTCTGCTGTTTCTTCCTCCTTCTTCCTTCCTTCCGCTGTCTATTTGTTTATACACGCGGAATGCATTCTCTGGCTGGCTGGATTGTCCGCTTGGTCTGCCGTATATATATGGTGGCGCAAGATGGCGACCTCTCTAAAGCAAGGCCCTTGCTATATATATATATAAAAGCATAATTATAAGGCTACGAAAACCAAACGAATTTTATTTTATAGCGATCATACACTTGTATAAACATATTAATGGGTAGAATATTCAGATTCAGATTCAGATTGACAATAAACCATGCCAAATATTACACACTGGCCCTTTAATTTTTTGAGAGGAGGGCCCTCTGCAGATAATTCTGCCCTCGGTAAAAACCTCCTGAACATCTGGTTCACAAATAAGAAACTTTAATTTGTAATGTGATACTGCTTTGTTCAGTGCTTTATAACCAGTTTTAATCTGGGTCCATTTGTTTTGGAGAGGAAGAGACCTCTGCAGATAATTGGGCTCTGGGTAAAAACTTCCTGGACAATGAACACTGAAGGGATTCTTACCAGGAGAAGTTACAGCTGGTTGCAATCTGCAATCCTTACTGCCACTAAATCCTCCTAAATCTTACACACGGTTCCTTTAATGTAACATTTTGAGTTTAGGACTTCTACTTGTAATAGAGTATTTTTAAACTCTGGCATTTCTACTTTTAGTCAAGTAAACTAGTACTAGTACTTCTTTCACCTCTGCATATTAGCATGCTGACGTTAGCATTTTAGCATTTAGATTAAAGCACTGCTGTACCACAAGTGCAGCCTCAAATAGCTGTTAGCACGGCTGTAGTCTCGTTAAAATGTCAGCTGTTTAAAGTTTCTGTAAATCAGCCTTGTAATTTTTAACAGACATTTATGTGAGGAGGTTTAGGAGTCTCTGCTCTGCTGGGGAGCATAAAGTCCTTCTGAATCCATTAAATCTAGGGTAGGAAACCCATTTACTCCTGTGTCAGGGATTTTCATTCTTGATGCTTTAAGGTGATAATTTAGCACTGAAAGGGACCACTCTTCAAAATGAGTAGCTGCTACTTGGGTAGACTTACATTTTACTTTTGATATACTTAATAAATTAATACATTTTAATGCAGGATTCCCTTTTTCTGTTATGATAAAACTATGAGTACCATTACTTTAGATCAGTGGTTCCCAAATGGTCCAGCCACGGGTTCCAGATTTCTCCTTCGTCATTAGTTCAAGGTCCATGCAGTTAAATACATTTAGCGTCATACTTGTATTGGGCCATGTCACTGAGCTAGTTCGCCGTCTCCGTCAAGTGTCTGTTAGCCACTCAATCTACAGTAGAAATCGGCACTTCAAAATAAAAGCTCTGTGCTGGAAATTCACTCTATTTTAAAATAATAATAATAATAATAGTGTTTTTTGAAAAACTTTAATTGTTTGCGAGTCACCTGTGGTCCATTCAGAATGGACCTGTGATCCACTTTTGGACCGCGACCCACCAGTTGGGAACCACTGCTTTAGATGATGGATTTTAAGTACCTCTCCTATCACTGCAGCCTGATAAATTCACACCAGACATAAACACATATGTACAACAGAGATAAAAAAGAAAAAGAGATAGCAATTGGTCATAAACTGAATGTCATATTTCTCCATCTGGCATTTTGTTTCACCTTTACCTGCTGGCCACTTCTCTGCATTTACAACATTTTTTATAATGCCAGCTGACTCCAATGCAAAACACACACTCATAAATCACAAGTGTGTGTGCAAAAGTGACTCCCAGTCCTCTGCAGAGCTGTAAGGTGTTGGGCATGGCATCTCAAGTGGGAACAGAGTGGTAGCCATGGTGCAGAAAAAAGCAAACAGGAAGCCTGACACCTCAGGAAACTGGTTGTCAGACGAAAGAAACAAGATCCACTCGGCCATGGAGAAGTAAACTGGAAATGAGTAGAAACTGCAAAACGAAAATTGAATAATTTTACATGTAAGTAAAGGATCTTTGTCGCAAATTAAAGAGAATCTTTTTTTCATGCTATGCCTCTCTGTAATGGCTTCATGTGAAAAATAAAGGCCATCACTTTGGTAAACGTTCAAGCCCTCCATCAGCTGTGTGATTGATGCCTCTCCTCTGTGGTGTTCTCCAGGGAATCCCGATCACATCACCTGCATCATGTCTCAGAAAAAGCTGTCTGGAGCAAATTCAGCCCCCAGGCTTGTTGTCAAGATTATAGGCAGCAAACAAGTCAAGCAGTTTATTGAGGAGCCCAAAGAGTGAGTATAATTACAAGACTGGCTGTTTATTTAGCGTCTTTCAAAATGCTTAAGCTGCTGAACAAACATTGCCCAAATTATGATGCTTGCTTACAGTAGTTTTATTTTTGACCTTTTCTTCCTATTTTACCTTGTGTTTTCTATCATCTCCTATATGTCCATATTCTGCTCTGCTTGTTTGCTCTGTAAGGCTTTAGAACTGTTGTTTTAAAGTTTCTTCTTCCTCCTCCTATTTTTCTGCTCTCTATTATTGTTATGACCTGTAGGCATTTAAATTCAAGATACTCAGTCTGATTGTTGACTGATGACTGCAGGGGGAGTTGACAGTCTTTTAAAGTGCAAAAAGGATGCAAAAAGGTACTTGAGTATTTCTATTTCATGCTACTCTCTGCTTTCTTCACTTCACCTCAGAGACAACAACTGTACTTTGTACTACACTAAATTTATCTGATAGCTATAGTTACTTTCAGATCGTTTACATACAAAATATATGCTTAGTTTATAAAATATTATATCATTATAAATTAATTATAGATCCAATGTTACAGATTAAACTACCCAACTGTATTTAAAAGTAGTTTAAATTTGCTTACTTTTGACCAGCTACAACATGCTGCTTACACAATAATGCAGACATAGCATGAAGCAATAATATAATGTCAGACTGAAAAGGGTCTGCTGCCTAGTGAGTAATTTTACATTTTGCTGCTAGTACTTCTTAACTAGTACTTAAGTAAGATTTTGAGTGCATTACTTTCACTTAAACTGGAGTTAATTTACTTTGAGGTACTGCTACTTTTACGATACATAAACGATATGAATATTTCTACCAGCACTATATAATCTCGTGAATTGTTAACCTTTAAGTATATACTGTTAACTGCCATCACTAATTAAAACTTTATTTTTTAAATATTGTATTTTGGAACAATCCCACTTTTTTTAACAGATTGCATTCCGCTGAGTTCTATATGATTTTTTCCCTCTTTATCACATAATTATTATTATTTACTGTGTAGTTTTGTTGATTGTGTTATTGTGAAGCCCTTTGATGCTTTATCTGTGATTGCTGGATGCGCAGATGGAGTTGACTTGATTTAATATGACTTGCACTTCAGGATCATTTGTGTTTTTGTGAGTGCTTTACATGTTTTGTCCCAAACAGAAGTTCTGGGGAGATGGCACAGAAAGAAGCAAATCCTCCAGCTGAAGCTGCACTTGGTGATTTCAAGAAAACTCCAGAAAACCAAGATGTGACGGTGTCCAGGTCTCACAGGCAGGTGCAGCACCGAGTGGACTCCGCACTATGGGCTGTGATCAACCAGGTAGATGTGTGATAGTTCACTGATATCCACAGGAAGTAGAAATAACTTAATTATATAGCACCATTCAAAACCCACAAAATAACAGTCATGAATTAATCATCTTGGGTTGAGCCCTGAGTGTTCATACATCCAAGTAATCTAGAGATGTGCATGCATATACCTGACCTGCGCGGAGCTACTGTGACTGGCTGCACAGGGCTACTGCAACTAGCCTCTAGCGTCATGTCAGTAGATTTGAGTTATTAAACATGATAACACAAAAAAGTAGAAGTAGTCATGTTTACTTATACTTTTAGACTGTCGTAGACCATGGGAATGGCAGAATTTTGTAGATGGGTGTAGTTCCCATTTGATGGCAAATCCAGCTGTTGAGATTTTTTACTCACAACTACAACTATGAACCTCATCGTGGAATGAGAGGAAAAGTCATACGATCAACAAAGTCAGTAGGATTCATCTACAGGAGAACATGAATATCTGTACCAAATTTCATGACAATCCATCTTGGAATTGTTGAGATACAGTAAGTCATTTTGTACCACAGTGGTAGATATTGCCATCCTACAACTCATGCTACTAACATGGCTTTATAGAATGTAAATGGGTGAGTAATGTAAAAATTCACCCCTTGTGCAGTTGTCAATAATGTTGAAAGTAGCTGTGTGTGCTTTGTACCAGGGTGTAAACATGTTTATTTCTGCTTTCAAGTTGGGCATTTTAACATGGGGGTCTATGGAGATTGATTCGCTTCTAGAGCCAGCCTCAAGTGGACATTAGAGGAACTTCAGTTTTCGGCACTTCCGTGTTGGCCTTATTTTTCAGCTTTTAGGTTGCTGCTTGATAAAAATGTAGCAACCAGGTTACACCTGTCCGACGTGCCACTTCGTCAGTCACCTTTTACAGTACGTGCGTCTGCTGTTAACATTCCAGGATGCCGCCACCAATGCCAGATTGTCAGTAACAGCACATGGTTACGTTCAGGCAACAAAAGTCCGTGGTTCATTTTAGGCAATAAAAGCATGTGGTTAGGTTGAGAAAAAAACATCATGGTTTGGCTCTTCATCATAACACTGGGAAGCAAACACTGGGCTCCTGGGTGAAAGGCCTATCCACCACCCCTCCGGCTTGCCCTACTGCAACTTTCCAGCTCCTTATATTACATTTTAACCTGACAAACCACCATGACAGGTGCCGTCCGGCTGTCTCATAAACTGACGCTGCCTGTCTGCATATCATACTGTCGCAACAGGTGCCATCTGGCTGACCAGGGCCGTATCATAACCTTGCAAAAGGTTACTGCTGACCACCTTACAAACTGATTCTGTGCGGCCGCGTATCATACAAAGATGGCTTTTGGCATCAGGAGTCTGAAACTAAAATCACCAACAAACTGGCAGTTTTTGATGATTCAGGAATGAGAACAGGCTGCTCTGTCTCACCTCTGCTCTTTAGATGCAAGCTGCAGGTCTGTGTGTCTGTTCGATCAAGGGTGAGGTTGAGCCACACACACACAGAACAGAGAAGCCAAGTGGACAGGATGAAGCATGCACTTCAGCTGAATTCACACAAAATCTGGCGATGCAGTACCTTCCTGCAGGGTTGTGCGGAGATGTGGGTGTGCTCAGTTGTGCTATACAACATAACGGCCATGAAACAATCAGACAATAACTTTGTATTTCTCTGACATACTGTTTTGTTCTTGTAAAGGGCGCTCCCTCACTCTTAAGCTCACTTGACTACCGCTGCATGCAATATTTCTGAGCTGAGGAGGAGGCACCGAGTTTGAATGTCGTGTTTACAAACAGTAAACAACAAATTCTATGTTGTAGGCCTTTAAATGGAGAACCCAGATGAAGCATCATATCGGACTGCCACCGCAAAAAGTATGAAAGCAGTGTGTTTGCCTAGAGCACCTATTTACTTTCTACCATTATTTTTGAGTGTCTTGTGCTTTATACAGTGCCTTCAAAAACCAGAGCCACCCCAAGAAATCTTTCATAGTGGTGGCCAGATGAGGTCACTGAAAATCTTGGGGTTGCACACCAAAACCAAAAGACATAACTTTTTTTTGATTTCCACAACAATCGTTTATTAATGTGTTAATGTATCTGTTTATACATGTGTTAGGTTATTCATTGTGATTCAGGCTAGTTTTCCTTTTTCTGAAGAAGACAAATGTACACTTTTAATTTGAAGGAATACATTGATTGTAAGAGACAAAACATTTACTGGTGAAAGCCTTCTTAACTTTAGGGGAGACACGTGGGTACCCATCGAACCCATTTTCACTCAGATATCTTGAGGTGAGAGTTCAAGGGATCCCTCGTGGCTTTCAACAAGAAATCGAAATTTGGGTTACAAAAAAGAAAAGCAAGTAGGAAAGAAA
The DNA here is from genome assembly GCF_041903045.1 of Epinephelus lanceolatus. Taxonomy (NCBI): domain Eukaryota; kingdom Metazoa; phylum Chordata; class Actinopteri; order Perciformes; family Serranidae; genus Epinephelus; species Epinephelus lanceolatus. The sequence continues at coordinate 38,955,734 of NC_135739.1, forward strand.
GGAAAAGAAAGCAAACTGACTTTGAAACAATACAATTTAAACAGTGTGTGAGAGAGACATGGATCAAGAGAGGACTGACAGGGGGCCCAAAGAAAGCCTTAGCTTATGCATAATAATGGCCAGAAGTTGGTGCTACACCCCTGCCTCAAGTAAATCCCTAGAATGCAGTGAAGAAAAAGTAGACAGTGTCACAAACTGAAATCCTTCACTAAAGCAGCAGAACTTCAAACACTCAATTAAAACACATTTTATCTGTTAATGGTGTAAATGTGGAACCTGGAGAGTAAGCAGTAGGCTAACTCTAGCTGCCAGATGTAGTCTAGATCAAAGAAGTAATAGTAAGGAAGAGCTTCTGAACTGTATGTACAGAGTAACGGCACTTAATCTTGCCTGTGATGTTTTTAGGTCACTTCCAGGAGAGTAAACACAGCAGACATGTTCATGGAGGCTTTACTTCACTGGTGGTATCGTTTTTTTCTCCTCAGGTTCCTGACAGGCTGTGTGTAACAGCGCCCTCTGGTGATCGCTCCAGGTCCTACATTCACCCAAAGACTCCTCACAGCTCTGATCCCAGTGCAGCTGAAGGGCCGCAGACAACAGAACAGGTTCTCCTGTAAAATATAACCTTAAATACAGCTTTTAATAACACTTTCTTACAGTAAAATTGTCATGTATGACTCATGACTCATAACATGTAGAAATAAGCAGCCAGAAAGGCTCCTGTGTATATTTAAAACAAAGCACTGTTTTGCTGTTTTAATTAAAAAAGGGAGAATGTAAAAATATTTAAAAGGGATGGATGTGGAGTCTCTGCCAAAATGATAAAACAGAAAAAATGCAATCACATTGTCAGAAAAAATATTGGTTTCGTACGTTTCTGCAAATCACAGATATGCATGTTATTATGTAGCGGGTAAGTTTCGCTGTGATAAAAGAGCAGTGTGTGAGGATTGCACACAAACTAAAACTTCTCATATTTAGAATTTCTTCAGTGTTAATTGTTCAAGAGGATTTTACCAGGAGCCAAATCATCCACAGAGGTCTCCTCTTCTTCAAATCAAATCAACCTGGTGGATTAAAACCAATGGAAAAAACTTAATAAAGCTGTTTCACATTACAAATCAGTGTTTCTCCTATAATAGCCCAGCACTTGCTAATGTGTGCTCACCTTTTTTTCTGATTGAGACAAAAGGAGGATTTTACCATGAACCGATTTCACATTAAAAGAATCTGCATTTATATAACACTCTTGTCATGGAGGATCTGCGAACTATGGTGGCCAACATGAAAAATGGAATGGCCCTATCTAGATCCAGTGTTTGGTTTGTCCGTTCCATGGTGGAGCAAAATTGCTCCAAAATGCCTATGTAGATGTAAATGGATCATTCTGTGGTAAGGAAAACAGAACAATCCTTATTTTCAGATGACTATACACTAAAGAAAACATACTTATTATATTTTGTTACTTTTCTCCCAGTTTATTCCCCCAAATCCTACATTTGGACACTGGACCTTTAATGTGTAGTTGCATTTATGCACAAAAACCACTTGGTTAGGAAAAGATCATGTTTTGGTATAAAAGACAGTTTTAGGGGACAATCCCCACCACAAACACAGCAATGTCTCAGTAAAAAACAATTGCTTTTCTTGACACTAAAACAGCCATGGGTCAAAGCTGCAGGAAACACAGCAATGGGTACTAAAATACACCCATCATAAAAAAAGACAATCAGTTTTGTTGTTGGTTGTTCTTTAACAATGGTCTGCAGCTTGGCAGGCGTATTATTGTCCAGGTGTCACGCCATCCACTATCCCCTCCATCTCCAGATGACAAAGTCAGCCCATGCACTGTCACTTTAGAAACGTTGATGATACATATGATACATATGAAACATGCAAATGTAATGTATTTGTGGTCTGCAGAAATGCACAACGTCACCATTTTCTGGGCTGAAAAAATGGCGTACAGTGATAAAAAAGGATCTATGGGGGTATTAAATACATGCCAGAAACAATCACTTGCAGAGAGGTTTTCATATAAAATACTCAAAAATAGATTCCCTCCCTTAATATAAACCCATGCTTCCCTGAATCTTTTAATTTAATCCTTCATGTTGGCTTTGATTGACAAGATTAGGGGCAGGCTGCTTAAATAAACTATAAATTAAGTTCTTAAAACTCTTTATGTAGAAGCTGATTGAGGAACACAGCCTCACTTTGGTGTGTTAGGGATTCATTGCAATTAAAGTTTATAATTCCAAGCACATCCCATCTTAATGAAAACTTTAAGAGGCTTTTAAGATATGAAATTAAGTGGTTGTTTCCTGATGAATGCTTCATCGGGTCTTCTGTGCTGCAGCGTTCAGCTCTGTGATCCACATCACAGATTCATAGTGTAGCGCTGCTGTTTAACTGGACCGTTGGCACCATGACTGAAGATAAACTCTCATATTTTTCTCCCAGACAGCCGCGTCTGAGGACAGAGATAAGGCTGAGCTCTCCTCGGCTGTCAGAGAGGAGCTGTCTGATTGGCGGCTCTTCTGTCTGAGATCAACAGAGGACGAAGTGGCAGCTCTTGATCTCACCTGCAGTGGGACGCTGAATCGATCTGAGATCACTCACCTGTTTCTGAGAAATGACGTTCCACTGAAATTACCAACGTTTTCTCTGCTTCTGCAAATGTTCTCTGATAAAAATGATCCAGTCCAGGTAAGGCAGCACTAGCAGTTAGACATGCATACAAAACTGTTCTTACAGTTGCTTTTTTGTTTTTAATTACTGACCCTATAAATGTTATATATTACGGGGTGGCTGTTGCAAATATGAACTCAGTGGATGGGAGAAAATCTTCTTTGCAACTGTTAAGATAGAAAAACAAAAAAAAATGCTGACTAACAAAAATGTCAACAGAAGGAGGAGTCCTCTGTGAATGTCATACAAACCATGGATGTATAAAAAGCTCAGGACAAAGCGTTGGTGGTGGTACCCCATTCATTCCTATGAAAGTTGCTCAGTGATGGGTGAGGCCAACAAAGTTTGACTTTCTGTGTATAATATTGCATAGACATAGTTGTAGTTACACAGTTTGGCCACCATGTCACATCGGCTTCAAAGTCTAGCAACGTTCTGGGGGGCTGACACAAACACATGTAAGATCAAAGATGGCATAGTTTTTCTTCCTTGCCGACTGACTGCAGCACTCCTCAGCAGCAGTGAGATCTGTGCTGCCACCAGTGTAAATTCATTATGGAAACGCATTGCATTCGAAAAAGAGAAAACAATTTTTAGACATCTTCCTGCTTAATATTAAGTTACTATATCGCATAGGCGTTTCTAGCCCATTTTTGGGGGTGCTGAAGCACCCCTAAATTGAATCCCAGCACCCCCAAAATTTGAGAGATTTCACAAAAATACAGCAGCAGTTAATATTAACCCTATGGGCCCGAACAACGCATAGTGCGTCCAAATTCACACCTGTTCTTCTCTATAGTTTTTCTCCGCGACTGTGCGTCATAGCGAGAAGCCACGCATATCACGCGAAACAGCAGAACTGTAGCTTTCTGACAAGACCAAGCACTTGTCGGTAGTCTAGTGTTTTCATAGCGAAAAAAAAAGATAAATTTACACTAAAATGATGTATAACAGAGCTTTCATACAGCTTTGCACACACATTACTCTTGGATGGATTGCTCGCGAATGCAGGCTCGCACAGAAATGCCACGCATATCACATGAAAGCGCAGGAGCAGAGCTTTCCAGTGATACCACACACATTATTGTACTGTCATCCCATCATGCTATAAATACAGATTGATTGTCTACAAAATAAAAACCTGACGAATTTCTTTACAATCCATTATACAGATCTTGTTATCAGTCACTTCATATAGTGAGGAATATCATATCTTACCATGTCTTAGGCTTGCGTGTGTTTCTCCCTGTCTGTCCACATTTGTAGTCCAGCTTTCAAGATGCAAATATCTCCATATTGTCCAGTTGACACTCCATCAAACTTTGTATGACAAGACCAGCCACTTCACCTTTGCGCACACAGACAACTGAGGCCTAATTATGCATGCATGACAGGGCAGTAGTCACCATATACATTGAGGGGGACACATATGAGCTCAAAAGTAAAGGTAGGAAAAATACCCCCCAAAAAGGCCTAGGGCCCATAGTGTGTGTGTGTGTGTGTGTGTACAGACAGACGGACAGCCTCATCATGGATATAAGATTGTTTTTTTGAAAAAAAGAGCCAGGTTCAGGTAAGAGTGTAAGATCAAATGGTCTATCTATCTAGAATGATGTTGTAAGTTGGATCAATGTATCAGTTTATTAGATATAAAACGCATTGTTTGGTTATTTGCCTTTTTTGCCCCAAAAAGTGTTGTGCTTTTCTTTCACAAATGTGGGAATGAAATTGCTTAAAATGTACAAAACAGTGAAATTTATCTTGCCTGGCCGGGCAGCTCTCTGGGTGCTCAGCACCCCTAAACCTCTGATCCTAGAATCGCCCCTGCTATATCGTAATTACAATAAAAGATGTAATTACGAGATCAGCGTCCTGTAATTATGAGAGAAAGTTCAGGTCAATCGTTGCTAACCCAGGAAAGCCCAGTCTGACCTGCTGGAAGCTGCTCGCTTCCTGAAGGAGTAGTTATACCAATACGGGATGCTTTAGAGATATAAATTGAAGCATTTTCTTTTTTTGTCATGATTATGAGATCAGGATCTTGTGATTATATGGTGTTTTCTCATCATTAGAGGATCCTGATCTCGTAGTTACTGTGACTTTTCTTGTCTTTTCTTTTTTTTTTTTTTTTTTGAATACAATGCTCTTTTGTAACACATTGCATTACAGATTAAAATGGTTAACTGTATTCATGCTAATATGCTAACATGCTAATCAAGTGCTAATGGTAAAAAACTGGGCCTTTAACTGTCAACAAACTAATGTTAGCATTTTAAATTCTAAAGAGTACATTATTGTTAAAGTCATGTGAGCTTGTGAACATACCAACCTTCAGCTTTAAAGGGATAGTGCACCCAAAAATGACAATTCAGCCATTATCTACTCACCCATATGCCGATGGAGGCTCAGATGAAGTTTTAGCATCCTCACATCACTTGTGGAGATCCCAGGGGAGAGTGGGTAGCAGCACAACTCCACCTAATGCAGGCTGACTCCGCCCCAGATTCAAACGTCCAAAAACACATAATTGAAACCACAAAATATCTCCATACTGCTCGTCCGTAGTGATCCAAGTGTGCTGCAGCCCCGACATAAAAAGTTGTTTGAAAAAACGTCATTTGAACTCTTGTTTTTAGCCTCACTGTAGCCTGCAGCTCTATCTGCTTCTGTGTATACAGAGCTCACGTGTGTGTGCTTGTGCGAGACCGTGAGACAGGGGCACTGCATTCATGTGTGTTCACATGCTTTTGCTGGTGTCACGCACAAGCGCGCACATGTGAACGCGGTGTGAAAACAGTTCAAATGATGTTTTTCCAAACAACATTTTATGTCAGGGCTTCTGGACACTTGGATCACTACGGACGAGCAGTATGGAGATATTTTGTGGTTTCAATTATGTGTTTTTGGACGTTTGAATCTGGGGCGCCGTCAGCCTCCATTAGGTGGAGTTGTGTTGCTAACCCCTCTCCCCTGGGATCTCCGCAAGTGTTGTTAGGACTCTAAAACTTCACCTGAGCCTCGGCATCGGCATATGGGTGAGTAGATAATGGCTCAATTTTCATTTTTGGGTGCACTATCCCTTTAAGCATAAAAAATTCATTCTGCACAACTCCGCTCCACCTACTAGCTTTTCCCGGAGCTTTCAACCAAGTCTCAACATCTTTCTCAGCAGATAGAATTTGCCTTTGACCTTTGTAACTTGGGGCATGTGATTACAGATGGTTGTAAAGTGCCAGCATGTTAACGTCTTGTATTTAAGTTGGATTTTAACAGCCTTGAGCAGCTGGTGGATTGTAGGACTCCAAAGGCTTTATGTGATTGATTTTCAGAGTAACTGAACCTCAACCCTTGTATGGGATGTGTCAGAAACCTACTCCCATAAACTGAAATAGTAACATCAAGCAATATCTCATTACATTTTGTTTTTAACTGTTGTATATGGCATTAATCTCAGTGTTTCTCTTTGTGTGTCGTTAAAGATTCATTACAGAGATCTCCTGCAGTTCATAATAAGTTCTGCTTTCCCTGAGGAACTCCACAATGACAGTGAGGTAGTAGGCCGTTTCCGGGTGCAAAATAAACATATCAGATTCTGTATCTGCTCTTTGCAAACAAACTGAAGATGCAACATGTTCTCCTTTCACCTCTCTGCAGCTTCAGTGAAGCTGAACCAGAGGGGCAAAGCTTCCTCACAACGCTGACATCACGAATCTGAGGCAACACACAGCGAGAAACCATCTGACCACGGCTCTGCAACACCTCAAAGGACTACAATTCAGTATATGTTGTGACAGAATTTATCATGTATGATTGAGATTGTGCTACTAATTTAATATACATGATAGTTACAGTAAACTTATTGGCACACATTTTGTATAGAGTAACCTGCTATTGTTTTTCCTTGCACTGGCCTGCTTATCAGGGCACTCAAGGACACTTCAGCATCTGGACAAACTGGTCATCAGCTGTTTAATGACCCAAGAGCCTTAGTTCACCTAATTTACAATGTTATATTCAATTACCTACTCATTGTGTTTTAGCGCCATGTCAAACATACATAAAGTAGTTATGTTAGTTGAGGGTGAAATGTTAACTGCAATTGACACCCAGCATGTTGCAAAGCATTGCGCTATTTCATGTGCAATAACTGACAACCATAGGGCACACTAGATGTATCATACAGACTGAAGCACTTAGTTCTGATCTGGGGAGCCAATGTAGTAAATGGGATTGGGATTGGGATTGTAAGAAGGACAACCGTGGCCTGATTCAAGACCATCCACATCTCCGATTTGTTCGGCCACTCAAATAATGTTGTTAAACTAATTGCTGATCACACAATCAAAGCTTCACTTCATCGTCTTCCTATGAAGCTAGCTAGCTACCTCCCTACTTACATACATGCAAAATGGTGACAGGAAAATGCCATGCCGAGCATGAATGAGTTTGTTTAAGATGCACAGGTTGTGTAAAGCGGACATAACTCTCAAATCGGCACATATCTTCAGTCATCATGAAACATAAAAAGTTCTATCTGTGGATGTATAATCAGACCTCAAGTAAGTGTCTATTTTAGCAGAATGAAAATTGCTAGACACACACACACACACACACACACACACACACACACACAAAACTGAAGAGATGAACCCACACGACACATGAAGTTGTTTGCTTTTTTCTTTATTTTTTTGTAGCTTTTTTTTTATGTTTAAGATTTTTTCCCTTTTTTCTTGCTATCCCTGCTTTTGGCACTACTTACTTAGGGTGACATGTTAGATTGTTTTTAAAACAAACGCCTATTCAAAGCCTTCATCTTGTGGCAAGCAAAGTATGAATACAGCTAATAAAAATAAAGGTTTATATTTTTCCTCCTTACTTTACACATAAAATAAAAACACTTTTTTGGACCCCCTCAAAAATGGGGGTATTAAAATATTTGACATTTGTATCACAAATCAATGTAATGAGACAGAAAATAAAACATAAAAACTGTACAAAAATGAGAAAAAATTCTTTTTAAAAATTCTCGTGATCAAATGATGCAAAGAGTACATAAATTTGCTTTGTTATGTTACTGACCATAAATCTAATTAAAAGGAGATGCAAGTTCACTTCTTCTGTTGGATGAAATTCAGATTGACTTGATGTCGGACATGAGGGACCAGTGGGAAGTTCGGATTTGGATGCACCACAGACCCTGATGAAAGAAGAATGAATTTAAAAGAAATAGAAATAAAGTCAGTACAAATGGAGATCTTGTGATCATATATTTTTATCAGAAGCATATAAGAAATGTTAATAATGTCTGACCTTGGGCCACGAAGGGTTTGCCAGGCTGGTAGCCTCCGTTGCCCTGCTGGATGAAGTTCTGGGGCATCCGGTAGGGCCAGGATGGAGACAGTGTGTACTGCGGAGTTTTATTGTGCTCCCATAACCGAGAGCCTTGGCTCACGTTTACAAACTGGGCTGGGTGGCCTGACTCTGTAGAGACAAGATCAGAACACACATCAATAAAATCTAATAATAAAAGGTCAGTAATATCCCAGTCTGTGTACACCCAACAGTGACACTTCACCAGTGATGTAATCAACCATTATCCACATCCTAACCAACTACATTTAACCCCATTTAACCCTTTACTGTGCAAAATGATCGAGAAAATGAGCAACTTGACACCTGTTTTAGCTCGATAATGCACCTTTCACATATTCCAAATACGCATCAGAGCTGTCATTTTTTAGGAGACAGTCAAACTACTGTTTGAATGTGTACTATGTAAAAGTGAAACAGACTGGGGGCCTAGAGCTTCGGCACTGTATTTTCATTAAATGACTTAAAGTTCAAGTGTGCCTTGTAACGTTTAAGTCACTGCAAATGAACTGAGTCCAAAATCTTATCCAACATTGTTAGCTAAAATTGAGTCACAAAAAGCAAGTCAAGACAAAAGAGCTGAACAAGCTGAAAAAAATACCACATCTTAAAGAAATGAATAGGGATTTTTAGAATAAGAGAAAACCCAACTCAGCATTCAAGCCTGAGACGCAAGCCCCTTCCCAGCTCTATATTCGTTACCCCACAACCTCTGACAATCCTGAACCCCTCACAGCTCTGACAGAGAGTTATCCCTCTTTCTTATCACTTGCTACACTTGATGCATTTCAGCCTCGTATTTGTCAGTTTCAGTTTTCAGCTATCTACACTGATGCAAATGGCTCAGGTTTCACTCACGTGTTACTGTGACCTACCCTCTGTCTGTCTAACGCTCAATCTCTTTCTCCAAATCTAACATGTGTAACTACAACTGATAAAACACCTATCACTACAAGATCCATTTAGTAGCTGCTCTGAAGCTTTTGGTTGTATGTAGTTCACACAGTTGTCACGGAATTGTAAATGTTCAAATATCCATTTTTGGAGCACTTTAAAACTTGAGATTGAGCGTAGATTCATCTTGAAAGCAGCAGCTGCCAAATACAATTCTATAACTTCTGGATGACTGCGGGAGATGTATGTAATACTTTATATGTTAAGAAAAAAGAACCCTAACTCTCTCTCTCTCTCTCTCTCTCTCTCTCTCTCTCTGAACCGCTGAAATGTAATTTCTGTGTGTCTTGATAGGGGGCGTAGCCCTGACCAGAGGAAAGGTGGTGTTACCTTGTGTTTCAGGGGACCTTGTAGAGTTTGAGCCAACTTCACAGACATACTTTCTGAATTGTTACAGTTTTTTTTTTCTCTTAAGAAAACGGCAAATAAGTACTGTTACAACTAATACCATACACTGGGACCAAAATCATTCGACAGTTAAAAGAGTAAGTAAAAGAGAAAGTAAAAGAGACTGTACATGTAACTTATAGGGATGCATCCGTTTATCTGCTGAACATCGGAATCAGCCAATATTGGCCTTATAGACTGCTCTCGGCCTGTCAGCAAAAAAAAAAAAAAAAAAAAAAAAAAAAAAAAAAAAAAAAGACATTCACTGACGGCAATGGTCGATGTTTTTCTGCTGTGTTGTATCAATTCGGCACAGGCTAAAAAAAGGGGCTCGAGACTAACAGCGACCCGTTGCCCCTGGACAAAACATGTTTGGGATAGACACAGATCTTCCCTGGGATTCCTTCCAGACGAAGGGAGGAAGTAAAACTCACTATCAGCACATCAGGGGACGTATCCTATCATTTCTCTGATAATGTTGTAAACAACAAGTCTGTGTTGAAATCTGCTGGAGAGCTAGTTGACGTTAGCGGTTAACAGCCGGTAGCTGTTGCAGTGAGTTACATTATGATGCATTCAAACTCTTCAGTTAATTCAGTTAAAGAGTATTGGGCAAATTAAAATGTTATCGTGGTGTGTTCAAATGTAATCTTGTAAAATGTAATTTTTGACAAGAAACTTTAATAAATGCAGTTGTCTGAAGTCTGTCTTTTTTTTTAACAGCATTATAAGATATAGATTAGTGAGGGAACTGTGATATTTTTAGTACAGTTAAAAGGCTTTTTAAAAAACAAACATGTTTTGCAAGTGAAAGATGGCAATAAAAGGTTGTTTCATAAATTTCTGTGATTGAATATGTATCCATTCGGAGATGTGTGTAGGGACTGAATAGTTTAGTTGTTTTTTTAATGATGAGAATTTCTTTGTTTCTCTAACACAAAAGAGAGAATAAATACAACAATAACCAAAAAAAAAAAAAAAAATTAAAAATGACAACATTGGCATTAACTATCGGCCAAATTGTTATTTCAAACATCAGTACTTGCCTTAAAATTCACACTAAATTTGTATTCAAAGATACAGGAGGAGGAAGACACAAAGACAGAATCACACACAGTCAGTGCCACCAAAGTTCACCCAGTGAATACCTGACTTGACCACAGTGCCATTTCCCATGAGTGACCCAGGTTGTGCCAAGTGGTTGTGCCAGTGTCCTTCCCGTCCTGGCCCGCCCATGCCCAGCTGTCTCCCCGCCGGCTGGGCGAAGATGATGCTGGGGTCGTTCAGGTTCATGGGGTTGGGGTTGCCCCCTGACCCTGTGGGACTCCCGTTCCCTGACGCTGAACGCAGGGCAAATTTCAGGCCGGGCGGGGAGGGGGCACTGGGGGAGGACGTAGTGAGGACTGGTCCGTGTATGGGCCAGGAGGTGGAAGGGATGTGGACTGGGTGATGAGGCTGCCCCTGGGACTGGTGTGACTGGTGCTGGTGAGAAGGAAGAAGCCCCAATGCGGTGAGCGCCCCTGGGTGGTACTGGCCTGGATGGGCGGTAGGGAAGCTGAACAGAGACAAGGGGACCTGGGGGTGAACAGGCTGCTTCTGGGGACCTGTAGAACTGGTCTTAATATGGGAGGGCTGAGGGGAACTGGAGGACTGGGAGGAACTCTGAGGGACAGCTGTAGGCTGCGGGGAGTAGGGCGGAGTCTGCCGACTATCTGACTGTTGAGAAGAGGAAAGAAACAACGTATCAGATATCAGATAAAAGTCACACTTTCATCTACATAATCACAAATGTATTCTTTCAGCTGGGAATTATGAGCACTTTTGCAGCATACAAAGAGATTTAAAGGTTGAGTTCACCTCAATTAGCTTTGATTTAAACAGCGCAAAGTTCAAGACTACTAAGGGACTATTAATTATGAAAAAGTAGGGTAAGTAAAATTTTAAAAAAGGAAGAAAACAAAAAAACTCAGTGCCAAGCACTTGTACTCACAATATCAGTAACAAATAATTGTCTGTGGACTGAAAGATAATAAATGAGGTGAGTAGAATGTGAATGACAGACTCTTCATAGACTGCATAATATGCAAAAAAATAAATAAATAAATAAATCACATTGCGATAATTTTGAAAGATACTGCAATCGCAAATTATGGTTAAACAAGTGTGTTCCCGTACATCTGTACATCTGATCTGAAGGCTGTGGCATTTCTGTAGCACCACAATGCTTCATTTCTAACAGCCTGTTGTGGCATATTTTACCTTCATCAAAACACTGCGACTCCTGCAATTTGGATATTGCACTTGGCCGTATTGCGATTTCAATAATAATTTGATTAAGTGTGCAGCCCTAAAAAAAAAAAAAAACTTCGAGTAACTCTCTTACTTTTTTAATGTTTTTTTCTATTTTAATGGGCCTAACAAATTAAATGCCATTTACTTCCTCTGTATTTGGGCGGAGGCAGAAATTTCACAGGTGAAAAAATATTTTCATTCATTTTTTGTAATGTGGGTGAACTGACCTCAGAGTCTTCACTGTTGTACTTACACATTCAGAGGCCTGTCTGGTCCTTCCTGGACCGTCTGCAGCTGTCTGAGGAATGGGGATGGACTGGGAGCTCACTACAGTTCGTACCATGTGAGCAGCTGTGGAAGAATAAGATGCCATATAAGCAGCTGTATTTTTATCCCCTACTGGTTTGATTATTAGCTGTGTCATACTTTATCTGACAGTTAATCTTAGTTTAACAAGCCCCTCTAAAATAGGGCCCTTACAGATCTACCTCATTTTGTCCCGACTTTTAGACTTTTCAGTTTGATCTGAACCAAAATTACAGGTGTGAAATCTTCCCTGGACAATGGTCCTGACCAAACAGCCAAACCTTGGTCTCCATCCGGATCCAACTGAACCATGCTTCAGTTAGTTTCTGGTGTGAAAACACTTTTTGGATGGTTCTGACTTTCAGACCAATTACAGGAAGTTTTGGCTGGCCATCACTGAGTTATAAAAGCAATGCAGTGCCTCAGTGTGTAGTTTGTGTGTGTGGTTTAGCGACAAGAGAGTGATGGTGGCTGTGCTCAGAGCAGACAAGTGTTAGCGATCGTGCAGAGGAGACATTAGCAGTTAAGTTGTCAGGTGGTAGTAAATGTACAGTGTATGTTTCAGTTTGTCCGTGAACAACGCAGCATAACAAAATGAGCACTGGTAGCAAATGGGGAGAGGAGATGACTTTATAAAGAGACTGTTGGAAAAACTCACAAATGCTGCAACACTTTTAATTATTTTCTGAGAGGATGAGAGAGGGAATGAGAGCATGGGAGAGCTTGTCTGCAAACCAATTAATGTCAAGTACAGGGAGACAGCTTATGTAGGTGATGAGGTATGTCATGTATAGTTCTTTAGTGCGCTCGCATAATTACAATATGAATATCGTAAAGAAATATATTTTGTGTGGTTGTTGTCACTCTTGAGGTTAAGACTTTGTGGATACCTGGTGCTCCGGTGGTCCTCTGTTTGAGGTGGCGGTACTCAGGACAGTCTCTCCGTACGTGACCCATGTCTCCGCACTGGAAACAACGTCTGTCCTTGGGCTCTCGCTCCTCCTCTTTTATGTCCTCGTCTTTGTCGTTTTCCTTCTTCTTCATCCTGGCAGAGAAAGAAGTTCACACACAAGACGGGATGAATAAATCTCACACATTCATTACAAACACACATACATACATGTGCAGACATACACACACACACAAACAAAATACAATTGTACAGCCTCTCCTAAAAACCAGTTAGACTTCCAATTCTACAATAATTACAAAATTCTTCCAACAAAAAAGATAATACGATTTTAACTAAAATGGAAATGGTTCCAACAAAATGTTTATACAACCAAGGATTTTCTTTAAGCACCCAACAGTTATATATTCACGGTCTTGGCAAACCTTGGGCTAGACTCAGTCAGTATTATCCTCTCCAGAAAGTTTAAAACAACACTTGAAGAAGAAAGTGTACTTTAACAAACACCACCTACTAAACAGCTTCACCTTACTGTATTAGCCTAACTTAACCTACCATTGTGTCACTCAGCTGGAGCATCTGGAAAAAGTCATTCCCTTGCTGTTGCTGCTCTGAAGTCTTTTCTCCTCCATTGCTTCTTTGTCTCTCCGATTAACTCTCCGCTGCCACCTGCTCTTCATTCTCACTGATTGCTATGAGATTATTTAAGTAGCTATACATATTGCTTTTTCCATATCTCATGTATCTTTCTCAAGGTGTTGCTGATACTGAACAGCCTCTTTTATGCGAATCTCTATTTTTGGGTTGTTGTGTGGGTGTCTATCAGTAAGTAATAATGTTGTAAAATAAAAATCACCTGCTGATGTTCGAGGATGCTACTCTGGAAGATTGTATGTGCTTATTCAAAATAACACATTCTCTATTATGCCTAAGAGTGAAAGCCTAATTATGATTTTAAGGAAGAAGGGGAAATTAACTAAAGAGTAGTTTTCACCATCACTAACTGTGTTTCACTTGACAGCTACTGCATGATGGATATCAAAACACTTCATTGTCTCTTAGACCTGAAAAAATGACTGGAAATCTACCATGGTGCAGTATACTTTAAATAGAGATTATTAAATGGAAACTGTCTATTTCTTAAGTACCGCAGTGGTGATTGGTGATGACACTTAATCTCCTCTTCACTCATAAAGCATCTATCTTAACATGACTTATATTTCTAGACATCAAAATGTCACTGTTGCCATAGCAGCCACACTTTTACCCTCTCATTTCTATGGCAAGATCGAAACTCTATTGCTGTGTATATGTTTGATGAATAAAACAGCAGTACTTTGGACAGTGATGCTTAAAACATGTTTCATTTTAACTATACTTTTTTTAAAATTGTGAGAAAACATGAACTAGAAGTTAAATGACTTCATAACATGTTTATTACTTCTTGTAGTTTCTTTTAGTTTATCTTGGAAATATACTGCGAGGGAAACATTGCCATGAACAATGGCAGGGGGACAACCTGCGTCTCTTTGGACAGTCCTTCATGTAATGTCCGATCTTCCCGCAGATCCTGCAGCACCTGTCATTAGGCGCCAACTCGCCGTCTGTCAGGACCTTTGAGTCAAAGAAGTAATCCTGCAGCAGAACACAACGGTAACAACAGATATTTTAGACAGATTCCTTAGGTTCACAGCAGACTGCACTCAAATTCTTATTTCCAATTTAGCAGTCATGAGTGACGTACCACTTCAGAGCCAGGGACGGGGTAGAATGGAGTCCCGAACAACTTTCTCCCGTTTATGAAGGCCTTCATGATGAAGTTTGTCACTAGAGGAAGCAAGTTTCAAACAGTCATGAACTGGCAGAAAGGCTGAACTAACAGAGATCTGATGTCCGTGACAAGAGAACATATCAACAGTCCTAAACCTTTTTATGTTCTTTTGCAAAACATAACAAATTCGAATTTAATACCAGAAATATCTGAATCATCACTTACTTTTGCGAGAAACTCCAGCACCAAGATTATGATTCAAATCAAAGGGATCTGAGGAGAAGAATAGTAGAGTGAGTAGAAAAGAAGATCCTGGCTGTGATGTTAAGAAGAAGGTGAATACAGAGGGATATGCAGATCTGTGTGAGCACCTTCAATAGCGATGCATTTACTGGTCCACTGTTTTTCAAAGGTGGTGAGGCGTTTCCTTTGACGGATGCTGATAACGTGCTCTTTGAAGTCAAATTCTTCAGTGTAGAAGCGCAGGAGTCCCAACCACAGCTCTCCCACTGACTCTGTGTTCGGCTGCAGCTCGGACAGAAGCCGACGCTGTGCAGAAAGAAGAAACACATGAGATGAGATATGTGATGGGCAAAAGCAGATTTGGACTACATTTAGATAATGTCAAATAATGAAATACCATCCCAAGTTTAAGAAGTTGAACTCACCAGATCCTCAAGGTCATCACAAAAGAAAGCATTCCAGCCATCTACCATCCGCTGGGGAACAGTCTTCCCATCAAAGATCTAAAAAGACATCAAAGAGATATTTATCTTTTATTCAAAGCTAAGCCCTTTATGTTTTAGGTATAGCTCATTTCTTCTGAGCTTTCAGAGTATGGTCATTAATTAGTGACTAGTACCTCCTGCAGGACGGGAATGACTGGCGGCTGCCTTTGCTGCAGGAAGTAAAGCACCATCAAGATGTAAGCATAAGATGAGAGGCTTCCTCTGGACGCATCCCCAATGTCACAGCGCTGTGAAAAAAAAGGGACGTTAGTTACACAGCAAGAGCTGACATAGTAACACTTTAAGTGCTCCTCAGAAATATCCTTTCTGGCGGTTAGTAAATGAGATATCTGCACATCATCAATTTTTATTAGAAAAAAGACTGCTGTTTGCATAAGTTGTTCTGAAAGGGAAAATGCAGATTTTCAACCAGCTCCGTGTCACTGCAGTGTGGGCGGTGTTTGGCTCCCCCCCTGTGCTGTGAGACTTTGATGATGCATTTTGTGTCAACCAGTGGACTTTTGTCGGCAGAGAAACAGGGAGCCTGGTGCACACGTCACAGGAGAAATCCAAACACTGTTCATCTGCACACATTGCCCCGACTGCAATGACACAAAGCTGGTTGGAAATCTGCAAGTTTCCCTTTAAAGAGCAACTTAACACTTTGTTGCAGCTGTTACCAAACCCAACAGTGATGTGATGGTGTTCTGGAGTATGCCTGTACACCACTGCAGCAAGGTGATAAGTTAAACCACTGGGGGTCAGCAAAGACCAGATTTTGGGGGTGTTAAGTTACTCTTCAAAGCTCAAACTCAGTCAAATTAGTGTTGATACCAGTCAGTGTTTGCAAACTGAAGATCAAACATCAAAATGCTTTATACCACACAAATACGTTCCTACATATCAAACATTATGTGCTACTAGACAACTATTCATATACTATTCACTATAACTACTCATGAGGGAGACAGATAGTGCAAACTGAACTGTCTAAAAGCAATCAGTTCACAGCTACTGTATCAGTTTAACTTTGACATACCTTTGCAAAAACCTTCATTGTATATCCCAGGTATTGGACACGTGGATCCAGGGCTGCATACGTCGCTAGCATCCTGGTGTTGTGTTGAGCCTACAGGGATGACCCGTCCAAATTGATTCATACAGCACTTTCAATACATAAAGCCATGAATAAGCAGTTTATATACCAGTGAAAGATAGTTCTGGTTCACTCACCAGGGTGTTATAAAGGCTAATATCTCCCTCCAAACCACTCTGTCTGTGTTCGAACTTCACAATAGGCACTTTAGCTGTTGTGATAGGCAAAATGTTCCTCAAACCTGTGATGTCAGAAAAATGAGTAAGATTCAGTGCTTGACAAATACAAATATCACAGACTTATAAAGAGATAATTAGGAAAATTCACCTGTATGCTTCTTTAGCACCTTTGCAAGGCCTTCAATGATCTCCTTGCAATTCAGCCTCTGTTGGGACAGATCAGAATTCAAATGTAACAGTGAGAGAATATAAGGGTCACAACTGTAATCCCACTGAGGAAGCGTGAGCTGCATCAAATGGCTGTGTGTGTGTGTGTGTGTGTGTGTGTGTGTGTGTGTGTGGTGTGTGTGGGTGTGTGTGGGTGTGTGTGGGTGTGTGTGTGTGTCCGCCTACCTCTGCAGTCTCATGGCCCTCTAGAGTCATGCAGATGTCAAGGTCACTGTCGCGGAAGCCAAAGCCGTTCTTAGAGGAGCCGAACAAGCAGAGCTGAGCTTTATCTGTGGATTCACACACAGGAAGAGATGCTAGTTTCTATCCAAATGTAAAAGACATACTATGTATCATTATCAGAAATTCTCATATAAAAACAGGTTTCTCAAATTATAGCCAGTCTGATTAAAATCTCTTTTCACAGATATACGATTCTCACCATCTGATGTATTAATTCAGATTGATTCTATTCTATTGATTTACTAAACTCTTACAGTGTTAAGCTGTTGTTACTGAACCTCTCACCTAATTTACATTTTTTCCAATTTCCTACCTCAAGACCTAGTAACACTTAAGGGAAAATGCCCTAATGGCTGTGTTGTGACTGACAGCAGTACAAGAACACCAGCACAGGACAAAAATCAGCTCCTTGCTGCCATGTTACCTAAAGTATTAGAGGACATCTTCCCCCACATACAAGTACACCCAACTATGCCCCATCTTCTCCCTCTGTTGAGTTTTATGGCTGTTGGCATCCATAAGTGTTGCGTTACCGCCATCTGCTGGACTGTGCCTTGCCCCATCTATTCTGACATTGCCATGGCATGTGTGAAAAGGTGCAAGATGGAAATGTTCCTCAATTTTGTGCATGTGTGAGTAGTGAAAATCACTAGGCGTGCCTAAAAGTTATCTCAGTAATTTAACAGGAACTATGAGTGAAATAGGCTTTAGTCTCATCAACAGCTGAAAGGCCTTTTAACTTGAAATGTACAGAGGAAGCATCAAGTTTGCAGTTACAAGCAACAAAAGCAAACTAAAATGGCAAGAAGAGAGGAAACAGTAAAGCTTACCAATAAAATATGTAAAAAAAAAACCCCAAACAAACAAACAAAAAACAAATACATAAACTGTGGACATTAGAGAAAAGGCCTGCTGTTCTCTTCACTGGAAAAATATACATAAAGACTTGAGAATTTGTTACTTGTGGTGGTTTACACTCACCATTGTACTCCTTCCTTATAAACCTCTCCAAGCTGCCGAGGATTTGCTCCCTCTTCTGCTGTTCAGCATGTGTGGGTGAAAGTTCATCTACAAAGCAGCAGAAATTTAATCACACCAAGCTGCAACAACAAATTGATATAGCTGCTCAAAATAAAATGAATCTGCAACTTTTTAAGATGGATTCATTGTTTAAATCATTTTTCAAGCAAAAATGCCAAAAATGGTTCCAGGTTCAAAAATGTTTGAGTTTGCTGCTTTTGTTGGTCTTTCCTCTTCTCAACTATAGCAAATTGAATATTCAGGGGTTTTGGAAAGTTGGTCACACAAAAACATTTTTAATGTCAGTAAGAAAAACAATAACTAGTAAGCCATACACTCATATAATAGTGATTATGCAATACTGATCCACTGATGTAGAACAGGTTTACTAGTGGTGGGTAAGATTACACCTATTAAATCCTATTTCCCATCATATTATGGTTGGGGGTAAATGTAATGGAGTTTCTTTCTTTAAAGGGTTCAACTCTTCACTATCTGTGATACCTTCATGTAACTACCCTAAACAAAAGACTTAAGTGAAAGAAAAGTTGGCAGTACACCATTGCCTACATACAGTAGCACAATTTGCAGAGCCCATCGAGGATATCTCTGAAGCGGTCGTTCATGGGAGGCAGAGGCTTCAGCTCAATCTTCTTAAAGTCTTCAGGACACTCGTCCTTCAGGTGACCATCTCGCTTGCAGATGCTGCACACAACTGTTGGAGGCTGGAACAAAAAAAGTTTAAAGACCATAAATGAAATGGCTTGTTACACACGATGGCCTTTAACGACACAAAGTGAATGCAAGATAATGGCATGAATTCCAAAATGTGTAACCATCCTGCACTTGTTACATATAATCATTGTAACTGTGAGGGGCGATGTCCCATGTTGCAGAGCTTGAAATTAAAATGTCTTAAGCGTTGCATAATGCTCTAAAACAACCTCTGGAACTAGCGTACGGACTGTGTCACACATACAATCAGTATTTATGGGAACGCCAAAAAAAACATCAAATCCTTTCATGCCAAGACGGAACAAAGCATTCACTACCATGCTGAAGAGTTGCTGTGTTGCTTTCTGCACTTCAAATAAACTTAAGAGTTAAAGGGTATTTTTCAACCAGGACCCTATTTTTCTATTTTCAAGGCCAAGTGTCCAAGTGAGTAATGAAGACAACACTTTTTGAAAGTGGTCCAGTATTGATCGAGAGCAGCAGCCAGGCTGCAATATAAACACACTCAAGGCATGTTCACACTGTCAATTTAAGTCCACCTGTTTGTGTTTGCCACTGACAGGATCAGCTTGTTATTATGTGTCAGACAAAATTATTAAAAAGGATCCCAACAGAGATAGACCGTTTTGTTAAAGAGTAAGATCCCATTTGTTTAACCAGAAACAGCCCCAAAATCGCTATCGTCAAACCCACAAGACTCAACAGTAATTTTGTCACTGTCAAACTCACTTCATTCAAAGTCGACAGAAACAAAGTAAAATGCACAGAAAATATCTTGGTTTGTCTTTCCACTGTTTTAACAATCTCTAACTCTGGTCTGATTGAAATAAATCCTTAATTTACCCAGTTAGATGTGAAAATATGGCGGCCTTATTCACGCTAAAATGAAGTCTAGTGGGTTGGTGATGGTGATTACAGGGCTGTTTCTAGCTGAACACTTTATCCAAAAAGTGTTTGAAAGTGATTGTTTGGCCACTGGAAGAAAGTTGTGAGCCTCCAAGGACCTGAGGTTCTTGAGGCTGCTAATCCCTGCGTGATAACGTTAAAGCACATCATCAAAACGAAAGCTAATGGTGTCTCTTTTTTCAAATTAGCTCTATCACAAAGAGTTCAGGAGCAATATAGAATAGGATCACATGTAGTATTTAGTGTTTTGTCAGCACAAAGTTAAGATATTTTACCATTGTAAAAGTAAAAATACAATATATATCCATATATATCTCATTCACATTGACTCTTGATTGTATGCTATGAGCTTTATAAGAAAACGTGTACAAAGTGAGTGGTGTTCATCATAAATACCTTCCCACCAGTGAAAATCATCTTATCAAACACATAGTGAAGGTCCTCTGGTGTAACAGGTCCATCTTTATCTGAAGCACTGCTTTCTTCCTCCTCTTCCTCCTCCTCCTCCTCCCCGTCCTTGTCACTGTCCAGCAGGCCATTAGGGGAGAAGGGGGTTTTGTTCCCCTCATTAAGAACCATGTCCATGAGGCTGGCATCTATAGTCTTCTCATCTTTCTTTTGGGACGGATCTGATCCATCTTCATCATCGCTGTCAGGCTCTTCGTCGTCCTTAAACCCCTGGTGCCCCCTCTGAGCACTCAGACTTTTTTCGCCTTTCCCGTCGTCTTCTTCCTTCTTCTCAACCTTCTCACCTTGCTTGCCTGCCTTCTTACTTCTCTGGCGCCCCCCTGTGCCCCTTCTCTGAGGGCAAGCAAAGTATTTGTACGCCGTACGGAAGCGCTCCTGGATGTACTCAAACACCATTTGACTGTTCAAGCTTCGTGCAACATTCCTCTTCAAGGCAAAAGGATCTATAAAATAAAAAGAATAAAAAAAACACACAGTGAACTTCTGTTGTTTCTCCAGACCTGTAAGATGAGTTTTTCAACAGAGTGGTCTCTCACCTTCAATAGCAAGCCTGCGTCGAGGCCAGTTCTTTACTTCCCTGGAGAGGAGCTCCTTTAGGCGAATGCTTATGATGTACTCTTCAAGAGCAAACTCCAGTGTGTAGAAATGTAAGAGCTCCAACCACAACTGGCCCAGCGACACGCTTTTACCCTGGTCCAAGGTTAGGCGGACCTTTAAGGGACATCAATAGAGGGATAAGCAAGGTGACAAAGCAACAACATCAACACTGCCCTCCATAAAAGCACGGTTTGAAGTCTGAATCAAATTCAGTCTCTCTTATAATATGAATGTGTGCTGTAGTGAGACTCACTATGCCTTCTGAGTAATGAGCATCATCAGGTTTTTTCTGCTCTGGTTTGGGTCTGCTTTCTCCTCTGGTCTCGTTTCGGTTGTCCGTGGAGCTCGGAGGTCTGCGCTCCCACCGGACAAACATGTCCAACGTGATTCCAGTTAGATGATACTCGTCCACACGTTTCACATCAAAGCCTTCAATCTGAAAGAGGACAATAAGGTCAAACACAGAAGAAAACTAGCATTAAGAAAAAATGTGACTTTTTAAAAAGCTCCTCTGTGGCAGAGAAGTTTTTATGCTGTATCATCATTTTATTGGTGATGACTTGGGGGACGTGCGACACCACCCTCCTTGTAGTCATCTCACAGCATGTATCAGCATTTTACTTGATAAGTATATGATTTCATAGCCAACTTTATTACAGTTAGTTCCAGGTACACTGAACAAAAATATGAATGTTGTGAAGTAAGATAAATCATTTATAACGCCCTTACATGAAGAATATTTGCCTCAGTATATACTTAAACTACTTCTGATAGTGTATAACGGCTGCAGAAAATGAAGCCATCAATGTGAAAAAAATCTGAATTCCACACGAATTTCCAAACTTATTACATTTACAAATGTGCAGTCCAAGGACAACATCAATCACAGCAGAATCTAGACTACAAATTCCCGTGTTTGTTCTCATCTTAACACAGTGGTGGACAGTAATGAAGTACATTTACTTAAGTACTGTACTTATGTACAGTTTTTGAGTATCTGTACTTTACTTGAGTAGTATTGTTCTTTTTGGAAACGTATTTGACTCCACTACATTTGAAAGACAAATATTGTACTTTTGACTGGACTACATTTTTATGAAGGCTCTATTACTTGTTACATTTGCTTTAAAGTCAGCAGATGAGCTTTCTGTCTTTTCTAAAATGTGAAAGTCCATAAACTGTGTTCATGCCATTCTGCATGTGGTTTGTGTATCAAAAACCCCTTTTCCGCCAATGCAGTTCCAGTGCTGGTGCTGAGCTGGTGCTGGTTCTCAGTTGGTTCAACTTGCGAACCAGCTGAGAACCAATCTACTTTGCCACGGCTCGAGGTGGTTAGGGTGCCACGTCATTGCGTCACTGTATACGTCAGTTACGTTGTTGCTTTCCCACTGGCGCCAAGCTCGAAGGAACAACAACAACAACGATGGCAGACCACGTATTTGTGCAGCTGACACATGCCGACGACCATAAGGCAACAAGACAGCTTGTTTCCTCAATGGACCACTGTTGCTTCGATGTGTCCATGGCTTCACTCTTCGCTGTTTTTTTAAAAATGGCGTTTCCCACGGTCTCATTTATTGTTGTTGGTCTCAATAACCCCACCCCCTTCCCCGTGATGTATGTGGTTCGTTCTTCTAGTCCAGCAAAGAACTGGTGCCACTCTGGAACTGTTTTTTTTTTTTTTTGTCTGTCGAAAGAGGAAAACCGGTTCCAAATTAAGCACTGGCCCCGATCCAGCACTGGAACTGCTTAGGTGGAAAAGGGGTAAAAGTGGTGTTCCTGTACCTCTACCTCGCACATTTTGGTTGGTTGTATTTGGTTATGCGGTATTACTATGGCTACTGAAACTTTAAAAGTTTAAGAGATGAAGAATGAATGTATCGGTTCAAACGTTTACTTTGTTAACTGCACACAAACGTCATTACGGCCTACAAGAATTCAGAAAGCATGTCGAGGTATCTTAACATTTGTTTAAAATATTCATCTGGAATTAAGCAAAGTTGTCTTTGCTGTAGTAGTTGTAGTAGTTGCAGTTGTTGTGCAGTGTTTGGTGAACTGACTATTTATGGATTTGCTGGCGAAGTTGCTGTACACTGAAATATTTTCACTCAGTGCTTTCACTTTAGCCGTGGATTAAGAAAGGACTCAGTCTTGTGTGTGTGTATTTGCATTGATATTAAAAAAAGCACCAGTACTTTAACTCAAGTAATTTGGGAAAGCAGTGCAGCTCTGTGCCTTTAGCTGTGACTTCTGGGGCTCTGGTTTATACTTTGTCAATTGTTTTAAAGCTTATGATTCAAACTAACTATCACAGTATAGGTGTGGGAATTTTTTTTTATCTGAACTTGTGGATGTCACAGTTGGGTGTGGTTACAGGTGCAAGAGCACATACCACACACAGGGTGTGGAATGTACTGAATGAAGGCTTGAAACTTTCAAATAGGTGGAGCAGCAAAACACCTTTTTCAGCCTGGTGTTAAAGTTACTCTTAAACTTGCAGCTTCAGAAAACCTTTGTTAATTCTAATGACATTTTTAAGCATCACACAATCATGATCATCCCTCTGTGAGCACCTCATGGCACAAATAGATTGATGATCTGCAGACAAAGCATGCTCACCCCAAGGAGAACTAAAAGAAGAAAAGGTTTCCACCTACACTTATTTTAATATTACAGAGGAGTTCTTCCTGGAGATAAATGGTGAAAATAAAACTTGTACTTCATCTGACAACAACAGAGATGCAAGAAATGATAAATGCAACCATAGTTCAATGGGTCGTTTTATATTTTTAACATAATAATAATTTTACATGTTGAAGAAATTAATGATTTTTAACAGCATCAAATTGGTTTTCCTCAATTTTAATGTGTTATGACAGCTGTCTTCAATCAAAGAATATGTTTAAAACTGATCTCGGTTGTTTGTGTATTTAGAAAAGCACTAACAAGGAGGCACTCTTGGTGGTGTTGTGGTTAAGGCCCCTTAAATTGATTTGCATCCAGCGGGGACCTTTGCTACATGTTATTCCCCATCTCTCTCTGTCTCCCCTCATTTCCTGCAACATCTCTACTGTCAGCTACCCAACAAAAGGCACAGAATGCCCCCAAAAATAATTTTAAAAAAAAAGGAATAAAAAAACAATTTTGTTCAAGGGAGAGCGGACATTGAGCAACACTTTTCCAGTGACAGTGGAAACACTTCACCTACCCAGCGGCCCAGGTATACGGGAAGGATGGGCTCTTTCCTCTGCTGCAGGAAGAAGATGACCATGAGGGCGAAGGAGTACGAGGGGATGCCACCTTCAGCCTGGCAGTCAATGTGACACAGCTGCCGAGATAAACACACAGGGAAAGGATTGCTTTCAGTTAGTCTGCAGGCAAAAAAAATATCAGTATGTGAAGGAATATGCATGGAAATAAAAACAACTTAACACACTGAAACTCAGTAGAGGCTATGTATCCTTTCTTCTTTGAGCTGAGGAGTCAGTGTCATTTGCAGCCTTACCCTTGCCCAGTAGCGGAAGGCCAGCACCAGGGGAATCAATCTGGGTTCCAGTTTAGACAGAGCTGCCAGGTGATTGGTGGTGAGACAAGCAACGTCATTCCCTGCACTCACTTTACACATCAGGCCGCTGCAAAGGAACAGAAGTGAGGGAAGACAACAATAATCAAGTTCTTGAATTGACTCAATCAGTCTTAGTCTAACTGTTGTGTTGCTGCAATGAAGGATACCATGTTAAATATGTTGTTGAAAAACAGAACTGTGAAACACTGAAGGCTATACGTGTGATGTACTGCACTTTCTTTTTAGAAGAGATTTTTTTGGAGGCACCAAAGTTGGTGCCAGACTGTAAATTAGTGTTGGAACTGCGGACCTCAAAGGTCAGGCAAGTGGGAGTTGATATCTACTGTAACAATGTGCAGTTACATAAGTACACTGAAATTAGACCATCGAACACAGTAGGCTGCAGTCACATAAAGATTTCCTTCTTCTAGTCATCAATATAACATCCTGTAAACTATTACTAAAGTCACCTTAAACTCCCTTTCTAGACATTTATGACAAATAACTTAAACATCAATAGGAGTTAACTGACATAAATACACACACAAAGATATTACAAAAGGCCAAAAAACCTGTCATCAACCGGTTAAAGCAACACTCACCTGCTAACATCCCGACAAAACACGGCAGGAACTTTGGCATGAAAATCTGACTCAACCTCAGAAAATTCAGCTACAGAAGAGAGACAGAGAAAAAAAACACTGAAAGATCTTGTAGAGATTTGCACAATTACAAATTCATTGCAGGACTTTTACATAAAAGCGGGACTACACAAAGTAGCATTAACCATCCAAACCACTTGGACGAGGTCCTTAGGAAGGAACATTTCATCCAAATTCAAGAGCAAAGCAGATAAGAACTTTCCAAACAATGTACTCCTTGATAATGTTCTGCTAAGTCTAATTTGCAAAAGCTATGAGACATACGAGCCAACAAGACAAAGCAAATAATTTCAGAAAACCAGAACAGTAGGTTAATACAGTTTAGTAACAATCCATTAAGCATGTACTGAGCGAAACTTACAGCTGTTCTTAAGGATTTCCAGCACTTGAATCAAGACCTCAGGTTGTGTCATCTGAACAGACAAAAGCAAAGAGAGAAAGTGAGACCATCAACTATGACACCACATGTCACTGCTGATCTATAACGTCCTCTTTTTGTTATTACAGAAAATGCGTCACTATTTTGGGAGACAGCAGAAACACACTTACTGAGGAGGGGTGGGTGACATCAATGTTGATATCACTCGTCTTGAAGGCAAATCGGGTAAGACATGAACCATAGAGACGGAGAGCACAAGCTGGAAAACCAAAGAAAGGAAATTGGAAAATATATACGGTGTAATAAACACAGGAAAAAAGTACACAGTGAGGACCAGCAAGGTTGAATTTCACTAAGAACTGAAATCTAAATGTTTCTCAAAGCATTTCCTCCTTTTACACAACTTGCTGCAGGAAATACAGAGCATTGCAAAGTGACATCCCAGCATACAACCTGTGAGGTGCTTCTTTATGATCTCTTCCATCCTGATGACCACTGCCTTCCGAACCTCAAAGTCCTCTTCTGAGATCCCATGCCGCCTGGCTGTTTCTTGGACCGCTGCGTCCACAGCCCTCAGTTGGGCAGCGGTGGCTGGTGGCAGGGCACGCAGCTCATTCTCCTCCTGTTTTTCCTGATACACCAGAACCAGAGCATGTAAAACAAAACCTTTATTCTAATCCCGTACATTATGTCCATTCAGATGAGCACTAATAAAGTCCTGGGATGAGTGACAATACAAACTTGAGTTTCCATACCATTATGTTCTTCTTGTGTCTCTTTTCCTTGATGTGTTTGTGTGCTCCTTGAATGTTCTCGATGTGCACAGAACAGAGCTTGCATAAGTATTGATAGTTTGGGTACTCAGGGGACTGCTGTGAAAACAAACAGAGGCAAAGGCAATCACTTTATCCATGGTCTCTCACTGTTTTTCAGTTAGAAACTTGGGGATTTGTCACTTTGTCATAATCATAATCATTAATTCCATCTGATCATGCTAGGTGGAGATAAAAACAAATCCCTAGTACAGGAAAAAAATACAGTCTGGTCATGACTATATAAGACAAAGCGAAAGAGAAAGAGTGGACAGACTGGTTTCCACTGATATACTTTCTTATCAAACAGGCTTTTCGCACAGCATTTTCTTAGCCCAGGGCTTTCTTTAGCCCCATGTCACACACACACACACACACACACACGGTTAACCCCGGGTTAACCTTGGCTCAGGGCTTTAGAATTTACACTGCATTTCTATTAGCCCTGGGTTTAACGTCAGTTGAAACATTATGTTAACATTCTAAAATTCTATTGTTTACTTATCCCCGTTTCTCAATGGCAACTTTTGGCACTGGTTTCGGCCCATTTTCAGGGGCTAACCTGGCAAACTTGGGGCTAACATTGCTCTGAGGCAGGGATAGCATGCCCTAGGCTAAAGTTGGAGGTAGCTCACTTAGAATGTGTCAGGATTGTGCTAGTGTGAACACTTTCTTAGCCCCAGGCTAACAGCTCCCATAGGCCCTGATCACACAGAAAGCGTTTCAGCTGCTAGAGGGGGCTTTTTGTATTGTTTTTACTGAGAATGAAGCATTTGCTCTGTGTTTTTGCATTGCCACATGTCACGCATTTCTGCCCTCTAGGTTACAGAGTGTTTTGGCTGGAACACTCTGAAATCCTCGAGTTCGAAAAACTTAACTTAAGAGTGGAATAGTCATGTGTGCTTTTTTTTCCATTGTCCAATTGGATGATTTGAGAGGTGGGACTTCTGTGGTGGTCACAACAACAAGTTTAGAATTGGTAAACAATGAGAAATTGGTGGTGCACAGTTGCTCAGCAGGACCACTGGACTCCCTGTAGTTAGTATTCATTTTTGTTATGCTAGGCCCAATGACAGTCATTATATGCTTATAATGTCTATAATGCCTACAATGGCCATCTTGGAGGTGAAGCTCCTGGACCAACTGGTGGTACGCCCTGTGATCTTCCCTCTTTTTTAGAGCCTCATTTACCAACACAGATCTCCGATTCCCTGTGCCCAACACAGTATTTGCTGACAGCCTCTAACCCTAAACCAGAGCTACAGCAGGCACCCTCCTCCTGAACATTTTAGTAACCTGCTACTGATTATTGTGAAATAAATAAAACAAAATAAAAAACAAGTAAACGATAGATTGATTACACAGGAAGGTTAAGGTAAGGAGGCAACCTGCAAAATGCTGGAGCACTATGCAGTGTGAAAGCCAAAAATAAGCTAAACTTTTCCAGTGCATAAGCCTTTTATTTTGTCATACCATAAACCATTTCTGCTCTTCACTCAGCACCCAGTCCTACATAGTGGAGTGCTGTCAGTATTTTAAACGTAATTTGTTAGTCTCAACTAAATACCAAAAACATAAGTAGCTGTTAGCTATTGTGTGCAGCAATTTTTTTCCTTAATCATGTTAGAGCTCAGGTCTGGGCTAAGCTTTTTAGCAAATTCCATTTTTCCCACTGGAAAACAAGAATGTACTGTTAATCAGTAACTGATATAATTAACTAACTAAATAAGATGCCCTCCAGACATGTTTTTAGGCCATATAAAAATAGTCCGCTGGAAATAACAATTCATGTCTGATGTGGTTTTTCCACAAGTTCAATCATCTCTTAAAATATTCTGAAAATTACATGTACTCCTTCTCCCTCATAAAAAAACCCAGAACATGTCTATGATCAAGAAAACTGATGATGTTTGATCAGAGAGTTTGAAATTTTCATTTAATTCCATCAATCTATTTATCAATCTGTCAAAAATATCGAGCTATTGTACATGTACACTGGCTGGACCCAAAATGTACTATCTGAAAAGAGCTGAGTGATACATTCACTGTATATCAGGCCTGACTTGATTGTTTCCTTACTTTCAACAGTCGGTGAATGTAGTCTCTATAGAGGCGCTCCTCTGCCTGTCGGAGGCCCAGCTGTTGCTCTGTCAGGGGCCCTTCCTCCACAGTGGGCCTCACCTCTTCAATAGACTGATGCATCAATGCAGCAGTTTTCACCCCTGCAAACAACAAAGACAAAACAGTTTACCAGAGATACATTTGGTGAAGGAGACATAATCATCTCAGGAAAAACACTGTGCAAACCCACCATGGGACTTCTCCTTTGCTGGAGCTACAGTGGAGCTCTTGGCCTGCACTTTGAGGCCTTTCTCAGGTGTACCAGGCACTACAGGAGAGCTGGTCTCTCTGTTTGCTGACGGGCTGCTGTCTGCAGAAAAAGACACCCTAGAGTCAGGAGCCTGTGCCACCAGCTGCTGTTGTGAGCCTGCCACTTTTCCTTTCCCCCTCTCCCCAGAACTCGTTCTTCCAGTCAGTCTAGTCAGCCTGGGGGTCCTTCCTCTTCTCTTGTCCTGGGGTATGTCTGTGAAAGTCTTGCCTGGCCCACGGCTTCCCTGACCGCCTATATTATGTTCATCCTTAGCAGCAGTGAGGTGTTCTTTGCTGCGGGTTGCAGACTTGGTACCCTCTTTCAGCACAGGAGCCTCTTTATTTGACTTCTCACTGGACAAAGCTTTGGGTCCTCTGGGTTGAGACTGTTTGACTGGTTTTACTGGACTTATGGACTCATCCATCCCTCCTGCCCTGCTGCTCTTGTCCCTGGTGGAGTCAACACCACGCTGAGGATGACCAGGGAGGCAGGCCGCCTAAACTCTAGGGGGAAAAAAGAGAAGAAATCACAGCTTTAAGTATAACTAGCAAGACCACACCACATTGTGATGGCCTGTTGAGTCTTGTTTTACCAATTCAGATGAAGCAAACAGACCTTATACATGTGTAAACTTACTTTGCATGTGACTTAATGGGGCTTATATACATTTATTTACCACAGAATTGTGCAGAAATTAATCTACAAAGCGGTCACTCAAGAAGAAAATTGAGACATGGGCCTCGCAATGCAAATACTATGGTCAACTGACATGTCATCAGTTCTGATTGCCACTGTACTAGCAAATTTACAAAGGTTACAGTATTGCTGCAACTTCTAAATTATTATTCAAATGAGGAAAATAGCTTGGAATTCAACTATTTTGCATTGAGAACATCATCATGTCAAATAAACTCAAGAATTACAGGTAATTTTTTTTTTATCACACGGTGCGCTAAAAAATAAAACATAGCAGAGATGACAAGAGGTGTTGGTGTTGTCTTTACCTATGAAGCCACTGTAGTAAAGGCTTTAACTTTTGTTTTACAACAAAGTGAAGCACCTAACAAGTGTATCTGCCAAAAAAGTTAATCGCTCAAAAGTATCTTGCTTTGGACACACTGAAAGAAGCGAGGATGGTTTCCTTGATCATTCCTTAAAAAAAAAAAGGTAAAATCACAAATGTAATCTTTATCTATTTAAAATCTTTTAAGTGCACCTCTTACAGAATAAATTCTATGCAGTATAAGGCTGGGAATAGGGATTCATTTCATTCAATTTGGTTATTTTCTCCATTATAACTCAATAGAATTTAACAGTGCTTATCACAAATTTCACAGAGCTTAAATGCCACTGAATGTCATTGAAAAGAGGGTCTTTTATCGGACCCTCCCTAAACACAAACACATCTTTCATGCAGTGGTGGAATGTAACCAAGTACATTTACTCAAGTACTGCACATAAGTGATAGTTTCCATTTTATGTTACTTTCTACTTTGTGGCAAATATTGTACTTTTTACTCCAATACATTTATTTGATAATCACACTTGCTCATTATTTTGCAGAACAAGATTATTAGTGCAAAATACAAATCAACTGATATATGGTGCTGTAATGTTATAGATGACGCCACCCAGCAGTTTACAGAGTAGTGAAACTTTGCTGCAAATTTACTGGCTGCAACGTTTAAGTATTATACAATAATGAGTATTTTAATATTGCTAATACTTTTGTACTTTTTGGACTTTTACTTGTAAGAGTATTTTTACACTGTGGTATTGCTACTTTTAAAACAAGTAAAAGATGTGAGTGCCTCTTCCACCACTGCTCATATGAAGAGAGCCAGAGCAGACCGAGCAGTGATGCGGCCGATGCTGTGTCAAAGTCTGTTTCCCTTTCTGTATATTCCATACCGCCACTTCACACAGTCAGTGTTAACAATTAATTTGTGCTGATGTTGGGTTATGGTTTGGCACCGCATGCATTACTGTTTAGAATGTGGGCTGACGTTTGTTTCAGGTAGGAGAGAAACGAAACTGATGGGTTAACAGACTTCCACACAACACTGGGACTTAACGTTAGCTCAACTTCCACAACAGAAACGAAAGAAAGAGGTCATCACACACGCAGATATTACCGACTGAACGAAATGCTCACCATTAAAACCAAAATGTGTTTCCTGTGCTGTAGGAACGATTCACGTTGTCTTCCTCAGGACTCTTTGCTCAGCCGACTCCTAGCTGTCTTCGTAAGCTAACTAACGTTAGCTGCTGTGCCCCCGGTCGTCCGGCTGAGCTAGCTAACGGGAAATAAATAATACTGGCACCCAGTTGCCACACAGCATCAAGTCATTAAAAACAGCTAAACAGGACCTCGACCTGGACAACACAGAAGAGCGCGTAATAACTTACTTTTGAGCTCTAAAGTTGATTTCGGATTATTGTTTAGCTGTCTCCATGGTTGTGTTCTACATAATGTTTTTCAAATCCCACGGCCCTGGTCAAAACAGCAGCCATTGACGCCATGTTAATATATTAGCTACCCCGCTGCATTGTGGGAGTGCCAGTGATGACGAAGAGGGGCGTGAAATGTGTTGCGTTCAAAGGCCGCTCGGAAACTATTGATGGTAACTACAGTTTCTTTTCTTTTCTTTTCTTTGAAAAACAAAAATTACAACAGCAAATTAACACAAAACACAGACTAGAACAGAACAGAATTCAAACCCTTTCTTGTCATTGTACAACGAAATGAGGAGTGCTACTCACAATAAACTGCACCATGGACACTTTAGGGACACTATGGACACTTTATAAACACCACTATAAGCATTGCTATCCCCCTTGATGTTGTTTATTTGCGCTTACAATATTCTCTTTTCACTAAATATGCTCACTTTAATCCACTGCTCATTATTATTATTATTATTAGTAGTAGTAGTAGTAGTAGTAGTAGGCTATTTATTGCTGTTTCTTGAATTTTTTGTACTTTTTGCATGCCTAGTTTTTTTTTAAGTTTTTAAATATTGAAATCTTTAATCTAGGGCGGCACGGTGGTGTGGTGGTTAGCACTGTCGCCTCACAGCAAGAGGAGTGTGGGAGCCTTTCTGGGGGGGGGGGGGGGGGTTCTCTCCGGGCTCTCCGGCTTCCTCCCACAGTCCAAAGACATGCAGATTGGGGACTAGGTTAACTGATAACTCTAAATTGTCCGTAGGTGTGAATGTGAGCGTGAATGGTTGTCTGTCTCTATGTGTCAGCCCTGTGATAGTCTGGCGACCTGTCCAGGGTGTACCCTGCTTCTCGCCTAATGTCAGCTGGGATAGGCTCCTTCAATAAAGGTCAATAAAGGTGTATCTTATCTCTTATCTTACTCCTGGTCGGTGCAATTAATGCAAGTAATAAGACAAATTGCAGACATACAACGAGCACTAATTCAATAAGATTCAAAAGGATGGATATGCATTAAAAAGGATGGATTTTGCACATACAACATGGGAATTGCTCTTAAAATATAGTAGCCTATATTGCATTTAAGTATTGAAAGTTAAAGTCTCTATGACTCTATGTGTGTTTTGTTGGAGTTCTGGTGGCCCAAGGAAAGAAACTGTTCTTGAGCTCAAGGAATTAAAAAAAATGTTATTTACGAGGGGGGAGGTGTTGGTGAGACAGAAAAAAGGAGGGGGGGGGGTTGGCGTAGAAGAGGGATGTCCTACTTAAAATGGTTGTCTTTCCATTCATTTTACTGCCTTTTTTTTTTTTTTTTTTAAATGCGATTGGAAGGCTTGTTTTCTTCAAAAATCACCAGCATTACACCATTTATCATCGTCAGAAATTGCAGAAATTATGGTTGGACTTTAAATTTCCGACGGTCCTTGGACACATCATGTGCGACGAACCTTTCATCAGAAAAAAAACAAATCTGATCTTAAAATAGTTATATTTCATCAAAATGACTTTATTCTACATCTCATTTAAAAATAAACCATTTGTATAAATCAACCAGCATGCACGACAAGAGCAAAAAACCGAGGTTTTTTTCATCTCCAGGATTTTGTCTTCAACCTTTAACTTTTAACTGTAAAAAATTAAAGGGTACGTTTTAAATGGTGGAAAGAGATTCATGCTTTTTCCGCCAGTCACACAGAGAGGCTTGAGGAAAAATATTTGTTGCTTCGTGGAGGGTCACACACACACACACACACAAAAAAAAACTGAAGTCACACACCAGCCACCCCCCTTTATCTATCCCCTCAGATAAAGAATGGTATCATGAATTAATGAATAGAGGTACATAATGTAAAATTAAGAATGCTATCAAATAAAAACAGTACAAGAGCAAAATTACAAAAAATACCAAAATAACAATGCAAGCAGTACAAACAATATAAGATACACATACATAGAAAAATGGATACAAAATAAAATAGTATGATGTCGTTACAGTTGTGTAACAAACAAGCTGGCCTGTACACATTTTAAGAAATAAAACATTTTTTGTGCATATAATATTAGCCAAAACTAGAAAATTTCCAAAAGCAGAACAAAAGGATTTTCCAGACTCGCTGGGAATTTTCTTTGTCCCATGATAACTTTATTCCTTAATATATTGTGAAATTCACTCCCAAAGGTTGTGAAAAACAAGGCAGTTACAAATGCCTGTACAGAGGCTGATAGGGAGCTGTCGTCTAGACACATCACATTTTATATCTTTCATTCCTTGATGATGTTGATCTTGATGTTTCTGTCAAAAAAGCGTCCCTCCCCTTCACTCACCTGTAGGTAATGATTAACACAGCTGGTTGATAAAAAGATTCCCCTGTTTAGATATTGCATTTTGATGTAGTGTTTTTTTTTGTTTTGTTTTTTTTGAAAAAATAATCTGGATGCTGTAGTGCAATGCAATTGAATGCAAAAAAGACAATCTTTGAGCCACTTCCTAATGTTATTGATTTATTTATTTTGGCACAGTATTTAGGCCATTCTCTCAAACTAAGCTCAAACTTCAGACCACAGGATATAACCAAAATATCCCTCAGTCCCACATTATGTGTAATTATCCCCTGGTTAGGAATGTGACATAGCCTGAATTCCCCCACAAATGAGACCTAGTTTGTAAAAACTTCTCTGACACATGAACAAGCTTGTAATTAATATGCAGAGAGGTAAGGTTTTGTTCTGTGTGTGTGTTTTTTTAAGTAGGCCATGGTGTGCATGCTTTCATTTGCCTAATGAGCTGAGAGTGAGAGGCGGAAAGTTTTTGTTCCAGAGCTTCATTACGCCTTCAAAATAAAAGCTTTGAGGCTCCACCATGATAGAATACATGGTAAGTCCAGCAAAATTAATGTCCCTCTCTGGTTGTGATGAAAATGGCTTTCACAGACTTGTACAGGCTTTTGAATTATAGCTTTCTGTTAGCTTTCAAGTTAGATATAAAGTCAGTTTTGACTGACATTCAAAGTTAAACAGCAGTCACCGTCCCACAAATGAAAAGCCATGGCCTTTTAAAACAACTGGATTATCATTATCCTTGACAAACAAACCACAAAAATAAACTATTTTTTACTAAAAAACAAAAAGAATTCATCTTGATGGAAAGTCTGAATCATAAAAATACTCATAGTCGGTCAAAATTTTGAAACAATTGGTTGAAAATGTAATTTTCAGAGACACAACATGGTAGCCTAATTCATAATTTTGATAAAAAGAAACTGTTAACATCTAGACAAAACCTAAATGTGTGGAAACACTTCAAAAATCTAAATAACTATGACAATTTACAAAAATAAATAAATAAATATAAAAAATAGGTAAGTAAATATAAAATATGTATAGTATTTGGATTCTAACAATAAAAATAATAAAAATAATAATAATTTGTAATGTTTAACCTACTTTATTTACAAATCTTGAGGTGGCCGAAATTAAAATTTTGCCTTCCTAGTTCATGATTTTCGTCTGTAGGTCTATAGGTCAAATTTTGGAATTGTTAAGTTGTAGATTTTACTTTGAAAGTCACTTTATCATTTACTATCACTATTTCAGAGTAAAATACTATATATTAATTATCTCATAATTTTGACATAAGTTACCGAAGTTACCTTTTTATATTTATTTTGGCGTTCTGACTGCAACTCGTGGCTGCAACACAGCTTTATCAACACGGCTTTTATTTTGTAAATGACGGCCGGTGCCGGAAGTGCTGTCCTCCGGGCCGGAGGAGATCCGCAGGAGTTTGAACAAGTTTCTTCTCTGTTGCGTTGGCAGTTTGACTGTGAAGATGCTTCCCGGAGCGCTGGCCGTGTTGCTGACTTTATTCAGCCTCACTGAGAGCAAAGAGAAAGACTTTTATACTTTCAAAGTAGTGAACAGCAGGGGGAAGTTAGTGTCCCTGGAAAAGTACCGGGGCTCGGTAAGTCTGGGTCTGAACAGATGAATATTACAGTAGGCTATAGTGGTGATGCTGGAGTCTTCACAGTAACCGGTCTCTCTGCATGTCGGCCGGCTGCATGACTGAATGTTGCATGGGAATGTTTATTTATTTCTTCTCTCACTTAGCATGTTGTTAGTAGATGTGACTAACACAGCTCTGCAGAGGATCAGTGTGACTGTAGCCTGCTCGGGATGTCCCATCATGTACCCCCGCTAGCCTACGTGGCAACAGGCCTGCAGAGCCGCTGTAGCTGCAGCAGAGATTTCATTCAAATCAGGTACCGATAAGTAGACAGGATTAGCCTCAGTCTGCATTTAATGGACTGATTTAGTACCCTACATGATACTTCTGCAGATTCTATTTAAGTTTACCAGAGTCATTAAATGAGTTTTAACATACGGGATTTTGTTTGCAGGTAAATTTCCAGTTATGGTGTTTGGTTTTTTTTGTTTGTTTTTTGCTATTAGCTAGTCAGGTTTTGTTTAACACTGTTCATATCAAAAGATAACAAATGTAAGCAAAGTGGAGCTGAATGAAGGAAGTTTGAGATGCATTCATGTGTTGGCAGCACAGTATTAATGTTGTAGGAAAATGTACTTTATATGATAAAGCCTACATATTTACACCTGACCTCTTTTTTCAGTTAATGTGAAGATCTTTTTCAAAAAGAAGTAAATATGCATGAATAAAAATAAACATGAGACCATGTGTAATTTATAGGGCTGACTCAAAAGCTTCAAAGCTGCAATCATTGCCATGGTAATCTATATCCAAATCCATTTTCTATAGCAGTGGTTCCCAACTGGTGGGTTGCAGTCTAAAGGTGGGTCACGGGTCCATTCTGAGTGGACTGCAAGTGACTCACAAACATGTTAAGTTTGTAAAATAACACATTTTATTTTGGAGCGCAGTGAATTTCCAGCACAGAGCTTTTATTTTGAAGTGCTGTTTCCTACTGTAGAGTGTGTGACTAATGGACAGCTTCTTGACAGAGATGGCAAACTAGCTCAATTACATGCAAATGCAAGTATGATGCTGAATATATTAAACTGCATTGACCTTGAACTAATGACTACGGAGAAGTCTGGATGCCATGGCTGGACCATTTGGGAACCACTGTTCTATACCATCCCAGCTGGCCGCCAACGTTCTTAGACGCTCTGTATGATTACATGCACAGTTACCGCTCATCTAGGCCATTTACTTGTACTACTGTCCTTGTCCCAGTATACAAGCACGGGAGAGGAATTGATTTATTGACCGAAGTATGTCCAGCTCTGCTATGATGAGTGGCGACATGCCTCCAGCTTGTTAGTATTGGACCTTTTTCCAGTTGACCTATTACATCACTGACCAAACAATCAACAAACAAGTTAGCTATGGTTAACTAGTGGCAAACTGGTCCCGTGATGGACAACTTTACAGCTCTGTGCATTTCATACTTCCAAAAATGCATGGCTCTGGATGTAGATTCCGCCATGTGGGTTACGGGCCTCTTCTTCTGTTACACATTTAATGCTTTCGACTTCCAGATCAAAGCCCAGGGCGGACACTGTGGAGCATGCTCAGAGCACCCAGGCCAGTTTGGGTTTCAGTGACTGAAAACACGTAGGAGTAATTCGACTCCCGATAGCATTATCTGGGTGTGTTAGTCCAGCTTTGAGAAATTAGATTTAGTGCCATTTCAGTCAGACTAACATTTTTACTTGTATTTTAAAAGCCCAATTTCAGTCAGACTAACACTATAAATCTATTTTTACTAATGTCATATAGACGTACTGATTGATATCAGGTTGAATTTAGGTTGTGATGTTGGGTGACCAAAATCAATGGCAGGACATCTACTGCTAAAGTCAATTTGACATAGAACTCTGATGACAGATGATGTTGATATTTTGTAGGTTTTAAGTTGTGTTGTTAAGTAACAAAAATCCAATGTCATCTTGACGTAGAATAATGACATTTTGTTGTCAGGTATAGAGAACAAAACCCAACATCTGCAAAACGTCACAATGTTAATGTCCACACAGTGTGAAATTCTAACATTGATAGACATTTAAAATATTGTTAATGTGATTTTCATTCCGAGCAATATTTGACGTCTGTCTAACGTAAAGAGTCCATTGTCTTTCTGACGTCATGTTGATGTCAGATGCCAGCTGGGGTTATCCCAAATAGCCCATAAATTAAGAAATGGTAATCCAACATAATTCATTATACATCAACATTAGCTGTTAGTTATTCTCAGACAAGGACATTTAAACTTAGTGAGCGGCCTAGCTTTGTGACTCAGATAGTTTGACCACCCGTGACAGGCTTGCAGATTAGTAGGCAAGATGTTGTAAAAGTCAAGCATTTGGAATAGTTTTTAAAAAAATAAATAGACAAAAACATTAACAAAGATCACCCCCCAAAATATAAAATATGTATCCTGCCCAATGTCTCGGGTTAAAAGGTGTCTTTCACAGATGCTTCCAAATTCTTATAGTTATCATAGCTAGTTACTCATAATATTTGAAACATTTTAGTGTACTGTTGTTTTAAGTAAGTTGCCATGTTATGAAGGATTTGGTTCATGGGGTTTTCAGATACAACACACGTGGAATTGCTTCATTGTGACACTAGATGTCAGCACTAGATGATGGGATCATCACACTGTCAGTCTGTCCTCCAAATTAAAGAATGCATGTGCTCACTTTCCCAGCGATGAGCTGCTCTCCCATCCTCTGCAGAAACTCCTCCTTACTGACTGTGAGCTGAGGCATGAAGCTGTAACATGTATTAACCTGCACTAACATGCTCAACTGTTTCTGTGCCGTGTATCTGCACAGGTCCATCCATGAAAACCTCACTAACACTTAATGTGAAAAGGTAAACAGCAAAGGCATTGATTTGATCAAACATGTTGTTTGACTTTCTGTCTGAATCACAGTGTACACAGTTACATGCGATCTATTGCTGAATTGATGAACATAGTTTTTAGCCACTAATGTCAATTCATATATTGTAAAACAGTCTTGCAATGTATTTCATAGCTGTAGACATATTACATACCTGTCTGTGAGGAGTTTTGAGTTCTCTCCATCTTTGGAATCACTGTTGGTTCATGTTTTTTTTCCTCTGTCAATTCTTTTCTTTTTCTCTTTGCTGATCCTGCCCTAGTATCAGCCAAGCCACAAAATATAAAATGTCAAAAATAAAATTCTCCAAAGAAAAAATCTTATCCTGCTTACTTTTAACTGGCTACCATACTACTCACGGCCAAATTTCACCTTGGAAAATGTAAACATAAGTGCTTTCGGTCTGCTCACGTAAATCATTTGGCATGATTTCACAGGGTATTGGATCTGGTGACAGGCACTAAGAATAACTGTATACAAATAAGCAATCTTATCGCTGATGGTCTTGTTTGTATATGTAGGTCATATAGAGGGATCAGCTTTAAGCTGAGATTTTGACCCTTTTCTGTCAAAATTAGTGTGTACGCACGTTTTTAAATGTGCGAAAACTCGTCTAAAATAGGCATTAGACTGATTTCCCATTACCAGTACGCCAGAGTCACATGGCTCTACAGTAGATGAGTATTCCTCTCTGGGTTTTTTTTTCATTCTTTTTTTTTAACCAGTGTGTCACGTTCAACGTCAGGGACAGGCCAGAAAACAGGTTAGTAAACAATAGAAAGCAGCATGGAGGCCAGTGAAAATGTTACAAAGTGTTACCATTTTTTTAATATATCTCTTAGTTATTCAGTCTCTCTCTCAAACTTGGTGCCAACTAAATTTTGAACGATATTTAAGCGCTGCTTTTATAGAGACAGTACCGGTGACTACTGCAGAGTCATTTGTCCCGGGGCTGAATGCCGATTGTAACATTTTCCATGTTAGCCAGATGTTAACGAGTGGTAGTGTTTATTTGTTTTTGTTTTTTGTTTTTTGTTTTTTTTTTTGTTTAGTGGGAAAGGGGCTTTGCATAACCTGTTAAGAATACCTTGTAGTTGCTTGAAGTTGCTCTTAAATAGAATTGATAAAATAGATTATAGTGTTTCATGTAGTAAAAAAAATCATCACAGAAAAAAATTAGGCTGAGGCTTTGAGGCTCCATCAATTGTGTACTGTTACACTTAGATTAATCTCTCAAGACAGATTCTGCAATCTACATTGTAGAAAGGAAGAATTTTTTTTTTTTTACCGATGGATTTCCAGATTGCACTTAGATTGACCCTGATATGAAACTAAAGATATATTCTGTCTCTTCTCTCACATGCCGACACATCTGAGATAAACACAAGCTAACAAAACTAACAGATGATGTGCACAGAGCATGTCCTGTCCATCTGCTCTCATTCAGGTATATGAACAGCTGTTTATAGTCTCTCAGCTGCTGCTGACGGTTGTTTAGTGACAGTCAGGACTGTTAATCAGAGTTTTTACCGAGTGTTCCTGTGGCTTTAGGTGTCCCTGGTGGTGAATGTAGCCAGTGAATGTGGCTTCACTGAGGAACACTACAAAGACCTGCAGCAGCTCCAGCGGGACTTTGGGCCGTATCACTTCAATGTGCTGGCGTTCCCCTGCAACCAGTTTGGGCAGCAAGAGCCCGGCAGCGACAAGGAGATTGACAGCTTTGTGCGCAGAGTCTATGGAGTCTCCTTCCCCCTGTTCAGTAAAATTGCGGTCGTCGGAACTGGAGCAAACAATGTCTACAAGTACCTTGCTGGTGAGTGAGATGTGATGGTGTTGGTGTGAGTTTTGTTCTTGCATCACATTAAGATGTTTTCTTTATTCAGTAACTGAGCCTGAAGATGACCAGGTTTCTAATTAACACAACGGAACATGGTGGATCATGTCATTATAAAGAAAATGTTTGATATTCAGAAATGACAAATACAACATGGATGGTACACGCAGTATTCCTGTTAGAAATCTGATGGCCTGTCTGCGGGCCCTTCTAAGGTATTCTTAGATGATTATGATATGTAAACAACCGCTGTATTTTATTTTTTTTGTTATTTAAGTGGTTTACTCGTATGTTTAATGCGGACCAATGCAAGATACATCCACCACAGCAGGTTCAATCAATGCTTTTGTCAGACAAAAAGAAACAGTTATTACTCACTTATGAAGCATAATTTTATTCCACAGATTGATATTATCCAGACAAAAATGCTGCTTACACAGTTCACAATGCCATTAGTCCAGATAATCTAAAACCAGCGTTTAGTCCAAACACATTATTACATCCATAGATATCCATGAACTGCCTTCGCATCATTTCAAATGTTCATATTTCTCCACATATCATCCATAATTTCTCCCATTTTGCATGTAAAGAAAATGACAGACCAGATGCCAAAATGGAGGCGAACTCCTGTCCTTTTCATTGACACCTCACTTGAGCCAATAGGAGCTTCCAATGCTGTTGCTATGGCCTTGATAGGCATCGAGAGCCTGTGTTGAAGGAACATACTTCATTCATATTTCTAGGGATCTAGCCAATCAAAGAGCAAATAATTGGCCCCATGGCTTATGGGTCTTGTAGTCAGTGACACTCCGGAGCTCCAAAGGAGATATGAACACTTTACAAGCCCCACAGGCTGTTAAAAATGTACAGAAATGATAAACAAATGGCTCATATGTTGTGTTAGGGGAAATAACAGTCTCTCTTACCAATTTAGGCTTTTTAGAGGTGCTCCTAAATAGATGCCTGTGTCTGTGCTGATTTGTTTTTCACTCACAATCACATTTGTTTCACAATCATTTTTTGGGGGGGAAGTGCCTGAACAAAAAAGAAAACCATGTGTAAAATGTTTCTTTTCTGTGATATTGTTATCTCCTTTGAATTTGACATGATTTGGTCCCATTGTGTTTTCCAGCAAATACCTCCCAGTTCTAGTCATCTGCAGCATCTTTTTTCAAAAAAAATATTCAGGGGAAGATATAAAACCTTTTATTTGAGTGTGTTGAAACTTATAAAACTCAATGAGAAGCACTTAAAGTAATTCTGACTGTTGGGGAAAAAACTCACATCATTACCTTTCAAATGAGACCATGTACATCAGGGGCGATTGCTCTGAGACAACAAGGGAGACTGAACTTCCCCTAATATACACTATTGAATTTACATTAAAATAAGAATTTACATTGCATTAAACGTGCGCTAGGATGCGTTTAATATCATGACTATGATGTTCAAACGTCAGCTGTTTATCACTAGTATTCAAATGTGACCTCCCTGTCATACATTCTCGTATCAGCACGGTGGACACGGAGCCTCCATGCATTCCTATGAGACAGCCCTAAGCAGGTTTTTTTCATGCAGCAAAGCGAGACGCTCATTGGATAAATGCGACAAAATCGTCACTTCCAGGGAGGCTCAGCTTCCCTGGGACCTAATGGAGTGGTAGGTGGGAGAGGACGCCTGGTGTATGCATGATGACTGGAGGAATTGTCTAAAAGGCTGAACCCCTTTGTGATCGACAGCGCTTTAGAAATGCTCACCGGCATCATCGCATTTCGAGCTCAGTCCCATGCAGATATTTGCAAGTGGAGACAGAGTGCCGTCCAGAGTTCCTTATTTCCATAAGCGATATAGCTCATTTTCAAACCCATCTGAAAATCTTTGAGGTGTGTTTTGCTGTGGTTCTATGGCATGAGTGTGGTTGAAAAACATCTTCAATTAAATGTTCCTTTAATAAGTTACTGCCTCGCTACAATATGACAAATTTTATGATGTGAATTTAAAGTGAGCTTCCTGTTTGAAAGACCTTCAGCCACCACTGATGTACATGTACTAAAAATGGAACAAGAACAGTTTCCACTTTACTTTGGGTATGCCTTGGATGGGCGTTGTAGGTAGCGAATTTTGCAGGATGCTTAAAATATTTGACACTGAAATCCCATATACAGATAAATTACAGTGTTAATTAATTACATGATGATTTTATTTGTGCTGGTCAACTTAGTGGGGTCAGGCGAAACTGAACATTTGTCCACTGTTGTTTGACATAATGTTTTTAAATTGTGCAGGCTTTCACTTCTTTTTCTTCTCTCATTGTCTGCAGAGTCTTCTGGAAGTGAGCCTGACTGGAATTTCTGGAAGTATCTCATCGATGTAAATGGCAAAGTGGTTGGTGCATGGGGACCAAAAGTTTCTGTCAAAGAAATCCGACCCAAAATAGCTGAAATGGTGCGGCAGATAATCCTAAAGAAGAAAGAAGAGCTATAACCTCCTGTTAAAAGACCCCGTAGTGTTTGGGTTAGATTTAAATTCATTGCTACATGGACCAAAGAGATAAACTGAACACATTTATTTTGCTTGTACAATCAGACATTGTTCAGTAAACCATTCAATTCAAGTCACATAGCGAAAGCAAGTGTTACTAGCTTTCTGAAAGCACTGATGAAACGCCACTATGTTTTTAAATTTAATGTTAAGTTTTATACCAGGTGAATGACATTTGAAGCTGCAGCTTGAAGCCAAAGAGCTCTTGTTCTCCTATTTGTTAGTCTTGTGGATTATGTGTTTGGTTTTGTATTCACTCTGATTTGTGGAATAAACATTTACTACAAGGGAGATGCCTTGCTGCTGAGTTTGTTACACAGTCCTATTTCAAAACATTTTAACATTTCTTTGTTCATGATATCACCACATTGGGTTGTAAGCTGTAAGCACATATTAAGTCTTTTGTAGTGTCTACAGTAGTAGTTGTCAGTAACTTCAAACTTGATGTTGGTAAAACAGAATGAATAACAGCTGAAACAATGTACAGTACAGTGCATCTTCACAGGAGAAGTTAGAATTGTTGATTTTCGTTGTGCACCATTAACTTAATGTCAACGCTTAAAGCGACACTTACCTTTCCGGGAATTCTACGCTTTTCTTTGTGTAGGTTAAAATGCTATTAATAAGCTTATGGCACACTAAAATGTAAGTGAATTCCACCAGAGATAAAAACTCATAATTACACTATTCTCATATGGTTCTAAGAAAACTCTGACCAATCATTGCATTCGGACTGAATGCAAAGATTGGCCAAGCGTCCTGTCTGTCTTCCCCACGTGGAGGTCTCCGACTGACGTAACCACTCGCGTATCAAAATCATTATTTTTACAAGTTAGACAGTGTGCGAGAGTTTTTCTATATGAAAGGGCTGATTAGACCTTAAACTCTGAGACCTCCTTCTTTCTCTGTTGCTTTAATAGCACGTGGACTGATTTCTGTGTAAAGCAGGTGTATTCAAATTACCCTATGCTAAGCCCCGCCCCTTTGTGATGGTTAGTCAAGCTGTCACAGTTAGCATGGATCCCACAAGAAACCCCGTTTCCACTGTGCAGTCTGGTACACTACAGTTGTTTGCTAAGCATTTTTTACGTTTCCACTGTAAAAAGTTGTGGATGGTACCAGTGGATGGTACCTTACCGCTACCATTTTTGGTACCCCCTCTGCTGCAATGTGAATACATTAGCACACCTTAATTGTCTCTCTTGGTTGACATACATACACTTATAGTAATGAGTGGATCTTCAAGCATTTAAACATTTTGACCTGATTATGTGAACTGCATATATTCTTATCCTCACTTGGAGAACAAAAGCATTGCAGAGCCTCATTCCTGTGGATTATGGCAACATTTGACAACACACCCCTGCACTTGCTGAAGATGGACTAAATGCTCAGACCTGCTATTTTTAAATATCCCATTTCCACTCTTGCTGGTCTATATTTTTCTGAAATGTTGGCGTGCAGCCTAGTTCTGTGGATGATAAATGAGGTGCACTCTTACCTCTGTGTTACTGGTGATGAGGAAATGCAGCGATCGCTGGATGGAGCAAAGTGATAGCAACCCTGCCACATGTAAGAGTGCTGTTTGTGGTGGAAATGCTAGGGTCTAGGTACCATGTCTGAAGGGTTACTTTTGGTTCCAAAGGTACTATACTGAAAGCGTTTGGGGAAACGGGGCTTAACTAACTGCACTCCCTGAAGCGATATCAAATTTTTCGAAAAACAAAGAAGCAGACAGAAGGGTCTACAAAATGTGTTTTAAAGACATATCCAGAATGTAAAACTCACACAGCAGCAAGAACAAGTTAAAAAGATAGTTGAAAGATGAAGGCTGTAGTTGAAAGATAATTGAAAGCTAAAGGCTATAGATCACAGTGCAAAAGTGAATCACCACATCACTGGTGATCGGGAAAGAAGATAATAAATATAAAGGGAAATTTTGATGATATTCAACCAGCTGTGCATCAGCGTGTGCAGAGGAATGGTGTGCGGCCTTCCCCTGTGCTGCCAGCTGCAGGACCTCCACCAGCAGGCAGTCGGGAAGCTGCAGGAGAGGCCAAACACTGTCCACCTGCACACACTGCAATGACTCACAGCTGGTTCAAT
The DNA here is from genome assembly GCF_041903045.1 of Epinephelus lanceolatus. NCBI lineage: Eukaryota > Metazoa > Chordata > Actinopteri > Perciformes > Serranidae > Epinephelus > Epinephelus lanceolatus. The sequence continues at coordinate 39,000,194 of NC_135739.1, forward strand.
ATCGACAGTTTCCCTGCTTCCCTGTAGAACAGGTTGGGCCTTTATTCACTGTTATCATCATTAATATGCAAAAGAAGCATGTGTTTACATTCAATAGGCTATATCTTCAGAAGCTAGCTAGCTAACCCTACACTTTTCAGGTTCTTTTCGGTTTTGGAATGGTGAAGAAACCTATATCTCCTTCCAACCTCATGAGTATCATTATTACATTTTCCCCAGGCACAAAGTTTAGCTCAAAATCCACAAAACCAGCCTGAAAATAAAGGACAACTGAAACGATCGCATAAGAGTCTATGAAGCACAACTGTGTTGCTGTCAGACCCTTGTTGGAGCTGGCCGATACTACACTATGATCAGTCTGCGTACGAGGAATGAGACTTAGAAAAGGTTCAGTTAGCAGCCCACAGGCCACATCCAGCCCAGAAGCCATCTCTTAGTCATCTCTTAGGGATGAGTACCAAACTAAAGAGTCCCGGGGCAAAATTATTAAAGACTGTAGTATCACTAAGCTCAGACGTTATCAGTACTTGAAAAAAAAAAAATTTGGTTTCATTTATTGTAATGGTGCAGCCTCTCTCTTGTTGTTTGCATGTTGTGGCTGACTACATAAAACACACACACACACACACACACACACACACACACACACACACAATGAAACTCGAAGATAACTCAAGTTGATGACAACTCAGCTTGTTTATGTAAGTGCAATTATACCTTTGCCAATACTTTATCAATACACACACATACAAAAGTTTACACAAGATGAAAATAATACCAGTCATTGCAACCTTGTCATGTCTGGTAACTATTTGTAGGCAGACTATCCAAATGAAATGTTTTCATTCCATTCCAATTTTTGTGTGGACTTGCCATCATACAGTAAATGGTTTCTACCAGGAGAGGGCACTTCTGTGCCTTGTTAAAAGTTCCTGTCACTGGTTAAAGCAGCACTGTCACTGTATAGCAACTAGTTTTGAATTTTGGCTGTCAAAGTATTGGGTCCACTTGATGTGTGAAACAAAATCTTTTTCTTTTTTTTTTTGTTATTATTATTATTATTATTTCCTAAAATGAAGTATTGCATTTGTATAATTTGCAGCAAAAGTTCAACTAAAAAACAATGTGAAGCATTTTTACAGCTTCTGTCATAAGTAATGATGAACTGCCATAAGCAGGAGGCATCCTGTACCATAATGTTTGTGTTTGTAAGAGTGGGATTGTTGTGTATGTGGAGTGGAAGGAAAACATTTGCATGTGCATCACTTGTATCTTTGAGTGAAGTCCTTCATCCTTATATTGAAGGGGAATCAACAGTGATCTCCAGCAGGTGTTTTGAAAAAGGTAACATAAACCTGGACACTGCACTTTTGTGACAAGTGAAGACTGTGTTTGGACTCATTTTTGCATTTTAGTGTGATAAAGATATTTTGTGGGAAATTTATTTTGTGGGTTGTGTGGACATTTTACCTAAATACTATACTACTATACCGAATAAGTTGTCCTAGTTAAAGCAAGTTCAGAAGACATACTGGGTCATTGTTTCTGGAGAGACACATCACCGTTAAATTTTACAAATGTCATTTTACAGTGTTTTGTGTAGCACATACAGAATACAATTTACTCCCATTTTACTGGAGTAGTGACAGAGAGAAGGGAAAAGGGGGCATAATTCAAAGCTGTGGCACATAAAATTACTCTCAATGCAAGACACCAATAGATGAAAGACAGAGTTTTGTTTTTCTTTCACTTTGTCCACAAGTGCCTGCTCAAAAGTCTCTTCAGTCCCTTTCTCTTTGATTTCTGGCTCTTTTTCCCACCACTTCGACCCATTCTTTCCTCCATCTCCTTCAAATATAAAGTGATAATGCAGTTAATTAGCTATTGCCCACAGAGACAGGTCTGCCAGAGCATTTGGACCTCTTTCCGCCCCATCTTCCTCCTGAGGTGAATTAGGCATCAGACCTATCAGTAGTTATCAAAAATATCTGTAAACATGTAGACAGGCGCTGGGTGAGGTCTGTCTGTTCTCTGGACATAAACCAGCAGGTGACATTATTATTTGGAATTAGGCAAAGTAAGTGTCACGAACATTCAAATGCAGGGCTAAGTTTAGTTTCTGTGGTACGGGAGATATGATCATTTTGCATCATGTTATAGGTCATTTGGCCACCTTAACAAAACACACATTTCTGCACACAGATATGTAGATTTGAAATTGTGTGCAGTAGAAGTACATTATGAGCTTTTTGGAGATTCGTAATCATTTGAGGAACACAAAAAGAAAATAGCTCCGTTATTTATTATTATTATTTATTTTATTATTATTGTGAAATTGACGCTCTATTTTTAGAACTGCATTTTGCAGTTGTGTGGGCAAAAATACTATTGTTATAACTGTACTGTCTGTATCTTGTTGTAAAGGTAAATAGTGCCGGTGTTCCATATAAAAAAAAGGGAAGGGATGTAAAAGCGGAACATGTATTGAATAAGAGTTCCTCTCTGAGAGAAACAGAGAAGGTTTAGTATCATTCAGAGCAGAGAAGATGTCAAACCAGTTTTTTGTTTAGATTAACGGCACAGAATGAGCTGTGGAAACATTTTACAACAAACTGGTAAAAAATATTGTACATGAATGTGCTGAATTCTTGAGACACATAAAGTTTTTGATACCATAAAATTTACCAACAGGTGCATATAGGACAGAAAAAAAGTTTCTAGCTTACTGATTTTACGTCATTAAAATATTAGCTCCTCAGTCATGTTATTCTTTATATGAGTAACAGGACTGAAAGTAACAGGACTGCGTTTTTAGCATAGAATTAGCAAATACACAAAATATAGCCCCATAGCATCTGTGCTAACAGCATGCAGTCACAGAGCACAATGTTGTGATTAACCAAAAAATAGTACTTCTAAAATACAAAAATAGCAATTAAAAAAGAATTCAGGTAACAGGACTGTACGCCATTAATGACCCATTCACTCAGAGCAAGAATATAATCAAATATACAGAAAAGTAAATGAGAGAACTTACTTTTGGTCTTCCCATGGCCTTAAGAAGATTCAAATAAAGCAACTTCCTGTTGAACATGTGACTTAAGTAATGTTCCATTTTTTCCAGAAGGGACAAGGTGTTAGGATAACAGGACTGAGTGAAAACTGGGGGACACGACTAGGTATAATTTAACTAAAATATTATGGACTTTTTATAAATAAAATGTATGCAAAACAGAGTTGGATATAGAGTAATAATAATGAAAAAAATTTTTTTTGAAGGATTTTAATGATTATATTTCATAGTGAAGTGTAATTTATTTTAAAGTTTTAAATTATATTTCCAAAATTTGCATTTGGGGCAATGTGCAGGACATTTTGTTTAATAATAACATGTATTTCACAGTTAATTTTCATGCATATTTATACATGTAATGTCCTGGGGATGGAAATGGCACTCATTTGGACAGTGTGCACTATTTGTAATTTCAATCATACAATTTACTGACTGAACATTTCTCTGTGTTCTTTGTTTTGTTGACTGCAGCATGTGTTATAGAGTGATTACGGCAGTGAGCAATCATTTATGAGAATCAGGATGTGGTTAACTGGTTACCTCCAAGAGCTATTCTCTCTTAAAGACAGCATGAGAGTTCCTCTTTTTACACTTTTAAGTTGGAGTTAACTGCCGCCACAGTTTTACCACTTGATGCCTGAAACACCTTCAATAGAGCCAAACTAGTCTTTAGAATACAAATTTGGCTGTGGAGATATTGTAAAAAAGACATCATGGGCCCTATTAAAACAATCTATAGTGCATGGTCTAAAGTGTATGGTGCATTTAGGTTGTGTCCAGCTCCACTTTTGTTAAACAGTGCATCATCTGGGTGCAAAAGTAAGGCACAAGGGGCTTTTCTGTCGAGAGTAATGTAGTCAGTGCAGTAATTTCACTGCAGCAAATATCGTGGGATATGATTATGATGATTATGATGATTATTATGATGCTCCTCCTGCGTAAATGTGCACAGCATCTCTCCTCATGGGGAGTCAGACAACTGCTCTGCTCTGCTCTCTGCTATGTGATACGTTTGAGTGAATGTTGAGGATACAAGATTCATTTACAATGTAACTGATATTTTCCTCAATAGTTATGTATTATTTCCCCCACCCACAACCCATCCGCGTGTCCCTGTTTGTGTAACAAGCATAGTGTACTCACATGATGAACTTGCCTACGCAGTTGCATCTTACTATCTGAATAATGCATCCTTTAAAGGTGCAGTGTGCAGGAGCTGTTTAGAATCTACATAAGGAGCAGGTCCTCAGCTACGGAGATTGTCATGTTGCACTACCATGTTTCTACAGTAGCCCAAAACAGACAAGCAAAACACTGGCTCTAAACAGGGCCATTAGGGTTTTCACATTGGCCATCGTAGTTAGCAGCCCCTCCATGATGAGAGCACTGGAAAAACAGTGATTTTTTTAACATGAAACTTCTTTACTCAGTGTTTTCACCAGTTTAAATCACCTGATCCATTTGTTTGTGGGAGGAAAAGACCTCTGCAGTTAATGTGGCTCCTGGTAATAACCTCCTGAACATCTAGATCTTAAGTTATCAGAGAAATAAGGTGAGCACAGATTAGCTGGTGCTGCTAGCAGCCTGTCTCCTAAATGCCAAACAGCGTCAGACAAACACTGATTTGTAACTAGTTTATTCAGTGATTTTACTGGTTTTAATCACTTAGTCCATTTATTTGGAGAGGGAGAGACCTCTGTGGATAATCTGGCTCCCAGTAAAAATCTCCTGAACAAAGAACACTGATGGAATTCTAACAAGGAGAAGGTTCAGCTGGTTGCAATCTGCAATCATCACTGCTAGGCACCGCTTAATCTCCTAAATCTTACACTCTGCACCTTCTTAAATAGCAGAAAAATACTGTGTCATTGACTTCAGACCAGGTTTTTGTAGCTCAATGGCACAATTGCTTCCTGCTGCTTCAAAATAGCAATAGATTAACAAAGCACCCGACCAAACCTCATTTTAAGACCAACAAGCCCATGGGCGCACAGATGGATGAAAGTACATTTACTACTTACGCAGCATGGGTGCTGGCCATGAAAATAAAAACTGCTTTTGTGTGAAACTAGCATCGCAGTTGCACTGCCCTGTGAGACATATCACCTATGGCCACCATCAAATCCCCTACCAGCACAGTTCCACAGTACAGAGGGGCCTGAAAGAAGGATGAACCTTCTCTCTCCCTATTTTCCATATTCACTGAATTGAGAAGTGCTTGCATTTATTGGGAGCCAGACAACCAGCAGAAAATACAGGATGAGAATACATTCTACTGCTGAAAACCACTGATTTTCCATGTGTTCCCCCATGAGATAAACATGTACGCACATCAGTATAGGATACCATTCTATAAAGTAGACCTTAAAGTCCTTGATAGGTTCTGTCCTTACAGGAGGATATTTATTTCTTCACTGCAGTATGAAAATCAACAGGATTGATGGGAGGCCTGTTGACCACACTGCCTTGTTACTGCAGTGCACAGTGGCTCTATTGTGTAAACATCAGTAGTCTGAATTTATGCAAGAGGAACTTGAAATAGCCATGGTGAAATACGTTATGAGGAACTCAGTTGATATTCGTGCTCAGATATTCAGCTTTGTCAAGAGGTTTTTTATAAATGACTTGTAGTGTCACAGAAAAAGTGGAGGAAGTGACTGTAGGACAATCACTGTGGTGTCACCTGTGGCCTGAATGAATAAACATTCTACTGAACTCAACTGACAACTGAAAATGCAATAGCAATGCATAAGTGTTGCCTACACACTGGGCAGCTTGACACTTGGCTCCTGCAGCTCAATGATCTGTAGTCACAGGCACCTTAATGTAAAGGCTTACCAGGGCTAAATTCCTCTAACTGAGTACCAGGGGCCTTAAAAGAGATGAGTTTAAAATTGTTTAAATGTATATACTATAAATTATATTATTATGTTGTAGCATTGTGGAGTAGCTAGGTGAATGGAGAAGGAACGATGAGGGGACAATGTGTGTCTGCTAGCCCAACAGACCTCAGGTTTATTCCCTTACCACAGCAAAGCTAACCCGACATTAAAGTGTCCTTCAAAGGTAGGGTGGGTAACCTGGTGCTTCTCTCAACTTATATTTCTCATTAGCTCATTCTCCACTAACAAGTGTCCCCTTAATACAGAAAAACAGACGCTCTGGCACGAAATGTAGAATATACACACTTAACCTCCTTTTCCCTCCTTGGAACTACTTCTCAGCCAATCACCCACTACGGTGGACACCCTCCTCAATAAAACAAGTGCTAAATAACACATAGACAGAAACTTAAACCTTGCTTGATAATATATTTGCACTGCTGCTTTGAACAATATTTGGCCAGGGAAGTCACAGAGGTTTCCTGTGAAAGCTGTGATCATGAACTTACTGTAATGTAGAACAAAATATATATTCACATTTCGAAATTCCTGGAGACTGACAAATCTGGTAGTTGTAGCATTGAGCAGCAACACTGGCATCAGTGGCATGTGTGCAAAGTGGAGCACAGGGACCTGGTGGGGGCCTTCAGTGACTGGAGCGATAAGAACTGCCTCCTCCTGAACTCCACCAAGTCAGTAACAAACATACTCATTTTGAACCAAACCATAATGCTTTTTTTTTTAAAAAAAACATAACCACATATTTTGTTGCCTAAACCTAAGGAAGTAAACCTAAAACAGAAGTTTATTTTAGAAAGAGACTGTATGTATTTAATTATTATTATTAAGTGCACACTGTACATTTCCTGTAAAAACAAAACTTGATTTTGTGAAGAGACAATGCATGTATGGAGGATAAATTGACATGCTGTCCCTGAGTGTCCAAAACTGAGAGTAAGAGTGTCATAATTTGACTGGAGTACCACTGACCAAACATTGGTATTTGAGAGAATGTGTTGATAAAACACTTACAGATTCTCTTCATTGGATGTTGTAAACATGTCATAGTCTAGCTCTTGACTATAACAAGACCCCCACTTTTTCAAATGTCATTCAGGCCAGTATTAGTAAAGACCTCACCCATGGCTTGGAAGAAGATCATTGGACACTTTGCCAAATATAACCTACATGTCTCACCTGTGAAAGTCCTTTACTTTTTAACCTTTAACAGGAGTAGGTAACTCAACGTCTTTTAGCACTATCTGGACTAATGACTGTCAGTCACACATAAAAGAAGACACTCAGGTGAGCATGTGTCCTATTTGTACCAATTTTAGTCTGTGACCAAACAGAGCCAAACTGTTTTATGGGTTTTCTGTACCTATAAAGACTTAGAAAAGAGTATACAAGGAGTAGAGCATGTTTAGCAGATCAGTGCAAATTGTTGCAGAAAATGTCATGTCATGTCATGCAGAGGGTCCCTGCTTTGAATGTCAAAGTGCTGTGTACAGTTCCTGTGTTTTTTTTTTTCCATCTATGTATGGTGTATTCCTCTTTTTAACCACAGGTTGTCTATAGTATATAAGGTGAGGTTCCACAGATAGACCAGTAGTCTGCACACTTACTCATAATGATGAAGCTGATTCTGTCTCTCACTCTACTCTGGATGCTCTGCAGCACAGGTAACTCTACACACTCCTAAACTGTATTCATACAGGCATTAGAATCTAATATAAACGTTTTAAGAGGTTACCTGGAATGTAATTTCAAAGTGAATCAAAGTGGTTTAGAGTAAGCTTTTTATTTTAAATAAACATGAGCGTGAAATGCCTAGAAAACATGTTATAACATAAAGTGACTACAGAAATAGGCAGGGCCCGGTAAGTTTGTAGAATAAACATTTAGATGAGGAGGTGAAGGGAGAGCTAAATGGTGTATTTGTCACAAGAAGGACACCTGAAGACAAAAACTGCAGCCATTTAAACTGATGCCTCAGCCTGTTAACTTCTTTTGCTGGACAATATATTATTCAAGAAATAATTGTGATGAATGACATTATTGTCATTTTAAGACCTTTTTTTGGCCACTGATATAATGATAACATAACAGTGTAACAACTGAAGGACAAAAAGCAATGAGCAATAAACTTTAAATTCCTAAGAATATTAAGACATTGGAATTTGAATGGCAGGTTCATATTAACGGGTTGTCCTCTGTCATTCTGCTTTAAAGATCAGGACAACTCTGCTGTTTATTCTGCCATCATGTTGGCTAAAATGTTGGTGATATTCTTATGTAAACAAACACACGTAAACACAACAAGCCATATCGTGGTAAGCAAATATGATCAAGGTCATGTCCATATATCTTACGTTAAGTCGATAATGTCATTACTGTGACAGACCTAGAGTTGCCCCTTAAATGCCAGTAAGTAAGCTGAGGTAGTATTTTATTGTGAAATTGTGTATCTGTGGTTTTGTGGTTAAATCATTTATCAGTTTAACAATTAAATATGTTTGTTGGTGCAGTTGGAGCTTTTACGTGTAAGGATAGTCAAAAAAACACCACCCATAGCTGTGCACCCAATGAATACTGTGCAGCAGCTGCCTCACAAGGTAAGTGTAAAAATCAATCTGTTGTTTCCTCATGTCATTTACCTTTTTTAATCAAGATTTCTGCATTACAGTGTTTGCTCTGCACATGTTTTTCATTAACATTTACAAACTGTACTTTGATTTCACAGGCAGCCCAGGAAATCAGCAGTCCATATCATGTGTGTCGTCCTCCATCTGCGATCCAATCAATCAGATGTTTTCGTTCAACTTTGGCTCCTATAACCTCACTGCCTCGGTTAAGTGCTGCAAAACAAACAGCTGCAACAGTGAGGATGTGACCTGTAAGTGAAGTAAAAAGAATCTGTGTTGCTGCTGTCAAATGTCAGACTGCTGCGATGAGGAAAATGGGAAGTGTTTTTGGCGTGTCTTTTGTTCTGTTTCAGACCCCGCTAAACAAAAAGAAAATGACCTAAAGTGTTCCACCTGTGACAACTGTAACGAGACTGTACAGTGTGTGGGAGACCAGGACCGCTGCCTCAGTGGGAGTGGTGAGCTCCAATGCTGCAAATCAAAGATAGTCTGTCAACATGTGTCACTTACTGCTGCCTTCCTTGTTATTTCTTCTTTGTGAGATTTGTAAAAGCTGTGATTTAATATAACAGTGATTTTGTCATCCACAGTGGCGACAAACAACACCGCCAAAAAAGTCTTTGGCTGTGCCTCGAAAAACCTGTGTGACGCTTCCTCCAAGCTGAATTTCCTGTCTGACTATCTCAACTTCACCAGTGGACCAAAGTGTTGTGTTTCCAGTCTTTGTAATTCTGCCTCGACTGTCAAACTGAGTGTTGCTCCTTTCCTGCTTGGACTCATAATGCTTGCTGCCTGTTAAAACAAAGAGCAGAGCCTAATGTAGCTGTAAAGTGAACTGGAAAAAAATGATCAGAACATTAGGAGTTACCTATTATCACTACTTTTTGTGATATGTTTGTTATGATTTAAAATTTGAATCTTAACACAATTGAATTAATATTAATAACTGCATATCCCCTCTTAGTCCAACATTTACTATTCTTTTAGCTCTGCTTTGGTCTCCACCACCTCCATATGAAAATATCTATCAGTAATATTTTTGTTTATTTGCCACTTACATTTACGTACATATAGACTGAGTGTTATGTCATGTAACCAACCATACTGCTAATCAAATCTTTAAAATCAAAATTATTTAATTGGCTCTCTTGTTTTGTTTCTGTTGTAATATTTGAAATATAAATGAATGACTACTGTAATACGTACTTACCACCTAATAAAACTTCTGATATGTTAAATGGTTCCTGGTTTATTTGTGTTGTGCAGAGCATTGAACTAAAAAGAATAATTAATGTGTTTAGAAAATCATGTTAGACTGGATGTGGAAATGGTTTATTAATATTTATACAACAGCTAGTTCTGACCAAGTAATTTGATTGAACAAGAGGCCTTTCATGAGTGCTAATATAGAGTTCAACATCACTGGGACTTTTGAATATGCATGTTTCACTCTGCTTTATAGGTGTTCCAAACCGTTCATTACATTTACTGTTAATTTGCCTTCATTAATGGTCGTGGTGATGAAGTTTGCATTGCAAAGATGAACATATTTCCACAAATAACATTTGAATTAAATTATGAATGGTCATCAGAAGAAGACAAATTTAAGGGAAGAAGCCTGGATACTTCACTGCAATCCTCCAGGTTTGCTCATAGAAGTCACAATGGTGTTGTCTTATCAAGCTGTTAACTCATCAAATCCACACATGCCACCAAAGCAACTGCCAACAGACTTTAATTTCACTGACTGCACAATAAGTGGAAACATACATATACATGTACATAACACTTGTGTAGACTTACACAAAGTAGCAAACTAGTGTGCAGGAACGTCTAGTTGTGTGTTGCTTGGAGACAGTCCAGCCCCGGTCCAGTCAAATAAATGATTAAATAAACAAACAAATCGTAATCAGTTGTCACTTATTACTGTAAACTAAGAAATGGAGCTTGTACAACTATTGTATAAACACAGTATCACATGAAAGAGAATGCTGTTATACTGAATATCTGAAGTGTAGACTTGAGTTAGACGAGTCAAAAATTTCATGACTTTAGTCACGACTTGACAAGATCAAAAAAGGCTTGCAACTTGACTGGAACTTTAACAACAATGACTCATGAGTTCACTTGGACTTGAACCTTTTGACTTGAATATAGTTGAAAACTTCCCCCACACCCAGACACTAAAAAGTGTCTTATTTTAAAAATTGGCCACAATTCTATTCACTTTCCCCTAATTTCCTGAACCAACTAACGTTAGTGCTATTTAGTCCCAGCAAGGTGACACCTAATTCCCCCACGTCCACTTAGTTTGAATCAGTCCAACGGCATCCAGGAAAGTTGCAGGATAGAACAATGAAGGATTAATGTTACATGTCTGAGCATTAAATGGAAAAAAATGATACCAAAGATAATTTCGTTCACATACAAAAAAATAAGTCTCAAGTCAAGGCAGGCAAGTCGGAAGTCTTAAACGTTGAGTTTCAATTCCTAAACAAGTCATAATATGCTCTTCACCAAATGTAATGTCATTTTAACAACAGAGTAATCAACTATTACATTTACAAAAATTATGAATGCTTTATAAATTTAAACTTATTTGTTAAAACAAGTTTTTAGTTGCAACTCCATCTGTAATTTTCAACAGGCATGCTGCTATTACAGTAAATGTAATAGTTGATTACTCTTGTTAAAATGACATTACATTTGGTGAAGAGCATATTATGACTTGTTTAGGAATTGAAACTCATCGTTTAAGACTTCGGACTTGCCTGGCTTGATTTGAGACTTACTTGTGACTGGCAAAACAATGACTTGGTCCCACCTCTGCTAAATATCAGTACGGTTGTGGTTATCAGCAGCTTTGTGCCTACAACCGAATCAAAGCTGCATGCACTGATATTCAGTACAGCAGTGCTCCCTGTAGTGCGATATAGGCCTTTTTCACAGCAGACATTTTGACATGTCATAGTAGGAAAAGCACTGGTGAAATTGATAACATTAATGCTCGCTCAGTTCCATTAGGTGTCCCAGTAAACTATTCCAGTGATCCAGCATGCACAATGCCAGGACCTTCACTAAGTGGATGCAGCCATCATTAATGTTAATAAATACACCCAGGCCTTTTGTATTATAACGTGTTAAAATGTCTGCCATGAAAAAGGTCTATTGCCTGAATCCAGGCCAATTATTTCATCCAATAGGATGAAAATCAACAGGTTCAGTCAACAGAAGTTTTTTGATGTCAGTTGTTGAACCACTAAGTCCTCTGCATTTTTTCTGATACGTCAGTAGCTCACAAACAATGCAGGAGTTTATGTGTTCAGTCCACAACCTAGCCAGTTCCGTTAATGCTGACAGGAGCAGGTCTCTACTCAAAACTTCAGATATGAGGACAAACAAATAGCAGCTACAAGCTCCATTTATGTTAAGTGCATTTTCACTTTATTACACGTTTTTAATTGAAATTTGATTTTACTGAAGAAGAGGTGGAAGTGGAAGATAGAAAATTATTATGCTTTGACTGCCCTCTGCACACTACCTGCTCACTATCAACAGTAGACAAGGAGTTCATTTGAAGTTATATTTTAACCAACTGAAAAATGCAGACCCAATAGTCACCCTACCTTAAGCTCTCCTGCAACTCCTGGGAAAATATACATCATTCTGTGCTAAATTTCATGTAGAAACAGATCGATCATATGGTGCAATAGAAAGAAAAACATGTTTTAAAGTACATTTGTGATTGTTATACATTATTTTGTAGAAGCCAAGTTGCTCTCACAAACACCAGTAAGAGTTAATGTAAAGTTGAGATGTATTACATTTTTCCATTCCTATTTATTTTGCTTGAGTAAAGGCACTTTAGTACATTCAGTACTCTGACACAATATCAACTTCACCTGTATGGGTTAATTGCAGACGTAAATACCTTCAAATAAGTGCATCATTTTTTGTGTTTGTCTAGAATACAAAAAGCTGAAGATAGTGTGTATTTACTAGATGTGCAGCTAGGTTGTGCTGGTTGTAGCACTTGTGATAACGTGAGAGGAGTTTTCTCTCTCGTAAAGCTGATCCAACAGAGAAGGTATCAATTATTGATCTTCTGGATTTAGACTCCACTGGACAGTATAGTAGTTTATTTCAGTCTCAGCTTATTCAGAAACTCCTCTATTTCTCCACACATTCGGTTCCTGTTTCTTTCTCTAATCCTCTCCAGAGTTCGAATGCTGTTCTTACGATAGGAAGATTGTTGCGGTATAGCTGCTGCCCTCATGTGATACTCTATCGACTTGTAGCTCTCCTTTCGAATGAAGTGTACGTATTTTGCATAGTAGTTGTAAAGCATCTGTTCCCCTTCAGGATCCAGATCACTTTCCAGCAGTTCCTCATATATCTGGTCAGCATTAACTTGCTGATGGGACTCTGCATATATGTTTGCAAGAGATATTTTTCTTTTCAGTGAAGAAAGAGGGTAAAGAGTAATCACTTCCCTATAGAGACTGATAGCTCTGTTGATCATGCTGTGCTCCAGGGGATTGTCCCTGTGTAAAAAGATCCTCTTTTTGTAGCAGATTGCAGCACACCTCTTCAGATAACGCTCATCTGGATGTCTTTCCAGAGCCTCCTCTGCCAAATCAATGGCCTCATCCATAGATACATAGATTCTGTATAGCCTTAGTAATGGCTTTAGACCACTGTAGCTGCTGATGGGCTTTCTTAAAACCCTTCTGGTTAACTCACGTGCTTCACTTTCAATTTTTTTCCCTTTCTTAGCACATTGCTCAAGGTACAAAGCAGCAAGGTACAAGTTCTCTGGGTCATGTTCCTTGGCGATCTTCATTTTCTCCAAGATGTCAGCCCCCAGCTCTTTGTTGCTGTGACTAAGAGCATTCTCTAACCCTATGACATGGCTGGTGTGCCACTCCACCATGTCTGGCTGCATCCTAATGGCTCTCTGGAAGTAATCTGTAGCCAACTGCTTTTGTTCTGAGCTGAACTTCATCAGGGTCCAGGCTTTTTCAGCACAGATCTCTGGATGGAGCTCATCCTGAGATGGAGATGGATATTCATTCATCAGGGCATCGACCTTTGACAGGTAAGCCTGACTCTCTGCTTGTTCTCCCAGGTGGTGGTGCAGCCAAGCCAGGTTCCCATAGTTCACAACTAACCAGGGACCTTCATCTGAGACGGTGTTTCTCATCTGGCGGAAGGCCTCTGCAGCCCTGCCAAAGAAACGCTGAGCGTCATCGGTGAACCCCAGCTGGTAGTGGATGTACCCTTGCAGGTTGTAAATATGACCCAGCCAGCTGTATCCCTCCTCAGTGCCAATGTCCTCCAGCTTGTCCCTGAGGCGGAAAAGTTTGGACCTGCTAGGGTCCAGATCCCAGGTGAAGTGGCACTGCAGGGCCTCCAGTTTGGACTCCAGTGTTCTTTGACTCTGAGCAGCACTGGCAGAGATTAGAAATGACAAATGCCAAATTACATATGCAGTATGGTCATATAATGTGCCCTGTGGTGTGCTATGTCACTGATGATCACTGTAATAACCCTTGTGTAGAGGAAATAAGGAAGGAACAATGAATGGACATGAAGGAAGATGTGTGTCAGAGATTAAGGAAGGATTAAGACAAAACAAGAAAAAGAAGAGAATAAAGATAAAAAAAAGTCATGAATTAATGAGTGGAAAGGACATAAGGAAGGCGTTAATAGGGGAGGAAGCAGATGAAGAAAGGAGGAGAAAGCAATACAAAGCAGTGAAAACGCAGTGAGGACTAAAATGTAGGTAGGAAAGAAGAAACAGACTAAGCGACAATTAATGGATGAAAGAGAAATAAGGAGTGAATGAAGCACAAATGTATCAGAAAGGGCAAAACGGGGGAAGAACTGAAGAGAATCAGGAAATAAAGAAGGAAGAAAAGAAGGAAAGGAGGAAGAGAACAAAAGACGGAAACAGTGAGTCACAATGAATGGACAAATTAATAGGAAATAAAGGAGAGTATGAGAAGAATCAGACAGAAGACAGAAAAAAGCAAGAAGGAAAAGAGGAAGGAAGGGAATAAATGGGAATGAGGGGGAAACTGGAGAAACAGCTGAAAGGGACGAAAGACAGTAGAAAGGAAAGAAGAGAAACAAAATAGGCAATAAACTAAAGAAAATAAAGGAATAAAAGGCACGAGGAAAAATAAAGATAGAAAAGCAGAGAAGAATAACATGCAAAAGCAGATACTCACTTCATCATCCAGCTGTAGTTTGCTAAATATGAGTCTCTGGTTTCTGATCTTTACACTAAGTACGCCGCTGCTTTGGGTGCAGCACCATAAAATCAGTAATGGTTAACTTGTTTTATGCTGTAAATGATGTAATGTTGAACACTATGGACTCTGTGGACTTCCTTTTCCCAGGAATAGAAACCTAGGCTAATTAGCTGGACAAATCAGTCAAATTACTTGGTCTAACATCAGAATGAACAACGTGTCTATACAACGAAGCTGAGGGACTCATGCACATTATATTTCACTGTGTGTCACCATATGATGTTCATTTACAACACAACAATTATCAAGAATAACAGAGAGAGCATTTGGTAACGTGACTCACCAGCTAGCAGTTCTCAATAGAGCTCGTAAGTTGCGTGTTTCCGTTTCCGGTACTTGGGACTTTAAACATCGATTTCTCATAATGTATTTCAATGGCTAGGTGAAAATTATTTTCTGGTCCCGTTTGAATTGTGCCATGAATTTCACATACGTTGTTTGTGAATTTTTAATATATTTTTTCATGCAAAGAAGGCTACAATTTAGCGGGAAGAAGTTTGATACTGTTAGGTTTTGTGGAGTACAGCTCTTCGCTGCTCTCAACGCGTATGATATATAACACCACTCGCACTCAGAACATGGCTGTAGCCGTTTCTCAATATGCGTTCTTGTGCGGACTTTTGTTCTTGCGGACTTGTGACACGTCATCAGTCACAGCCCAAGTACTGCTCCAATTCAAAGTTCACATCCAGCCAAGTTCTGTCCAAATGCCCGGATGTGTTCTCGCCACGCCCCTTTTACCGGGATGCATGGGAGCAGTGTGGACTTCAGACAGCCAGGTATCCCAGCATGCATTTCACATCAATCATCGGAAATGGTGAGTGAGGGAAAGGCGCACAATTGTAAGCCATAATTACCGATATGTTACTGTTGTTTTGTCACGGAACGTAGTGTTTTCATGCGTAGTTTAAACTTCAGACCCGTGGTCGATGTTTTAATATAGAGCCCAGCTGAATGTGACTGCGGTCCGCTAGATGACAGCGGTGTCAGCGCTCATAGATAATAAACGTGTGTATGAGCGCTCAGGCTGCCCCAGAGAGCAGCCTCTCTCGGGTAGTCCATTTGAAATTCGTGGCTGATATCTCTGTAGTGGTTAAATATGAAATGTAATTCCTCTGGGGTATGTCTAATGGGCAACATTCAGTCTCAGTATATAAGATATATTATTATATTGTTAATGTTGTAACATTGTAAATGTTATTGTTTTTTGTATGTATTCTTATTTATGTGTTTTACCATTCAATAATGATTTTAAGAATTTATTGTAATTAATTTATTGTATTTAAAGATTAATTGTATTTATTGTAGTATTTATTCAACAGCATTTTAAATATTGATTATCTGATATGAATTGTATACCTGCATGATGTCTGAAGTGTGGCTGAATAAAATTTTCCTCTTCACATCTGACCTGTTTGATCCCATTTATATTGGTGAGGACAGACTAAATGACAAACTGCTGTCAGTATAATCCAGTACAGTTCAACAGCACCACAATCTACAACTCTACAACAAATCTACAACACTTAATGTCAGACTGAATATTAAACTGCTGTTGTTTGTTCTAGGTGTATCAAGTAAACTGTCAAGTCTCCATAAAAATGTAGACAGAAAGCATAATGATGAGACAAAACTAACAGTAACTAAGTATATTTACTCAAGTAGCTACTGTAGCCTACTTAAGTACAAATTTGATGTACTTTGGGTATTTCCATTTACTGAGAGGGAAATACTGTACATTCTATTTATTTGATAGTTATAGTTACTTTTCAGATAGTTTGTTTTATACCTTGTAAGTTTCATATTTACAAGTTGCTGTGCGTTGTTATAGATTAGACTAGTATCCTAGTGAAAGGTGTTAAAATTAGGCCTATATGTCTATGGAAGGAACGGGCAGAGCAAGTTCACATCCGGGCATTTGGACTGTACTTGGCTGGATGCGGACTTTGAATTGGAATAGCGCTTGGGCTGCGACTAATTTCACAAGTCCGCAAGAACACAAGTACAAGCAAGAACACAGAAGCGTGAGCCCCGCTGAGTAACGCAAATTACGTCCCCCGGAAAACAAAGGATATGCCATTCACCACAGTTCACCACAATAAATAAAAAAAATATGTATATAAATGAATGCCAAAATTATATTGGTTACATTTCCATAAACATTTTCCTCCGAACAAACGAGTTAATTGCTACAAAACATAATTTTACAAACAAGACACAATAATAACGCAGTTATAATGTGATCCTGAAAGTGTGCAGGAACATACTATTTAACAGAGGAAAATGATACAACCCTGTTTTGCTAATTAAACTCATTTATTGGAGACAGCTGTGCATTGTGCCAAGACAATATGTGCACAATAGCGTGCACTAGGGCCCTTCGCAATAGTGTGCACTGGGGCCCGTCATCCTTATGCCACCACTGAAGTTAAAAGTATAATCAAATCAGAAATGATTAAGAAATGGCAGGAGGAATGGAACAGGGAAACTGAAGGTAGGCTCTACTTTACTACAGTATCCAAAAGAAAGTAAGAGAAATGAGAGAAACCAGCACAACTGAACAAGAAGATATAATTTGGAGGATAACATTTGGACACACTGGTCTTAATAATAACCTTGGGTTTATTGGTAAACAGGAAACTGGGAAAAGAGAAATATTACATTTTCACATTTTGGGAAAAGACAGGCATTAGCAGAAGGATACAAGCATAAGGCCGCTCCGATCCACACAGTCCAGACGGTGGCGGTAGTGCGCATAAAAGCTGTTTGCCAACCGCCATTAAACATCAGAGGGAAATAATGGTGACGTCATTTATTCTGCGACACAAGTACCGTGCAGGTAGCATGTAGCAGCTGCAGATTCAAGCGACTTTTCTGGATCTTGCTGCCTGCTACGAGATTAAAACGATAATGCGAGGTTCACTGACGACCCTGTGAGTAGTAACGGTAATATCCCAGCAGAAAAGAGGCGTCTGGAGTGTAAAAAACGAGCCAAGGGGCCAGAAACACCTAGTAACTTCGCTTGTGTTAAAGATAGTCAGCATGCTATCGTTAGCTGGAATTTGTGATTGTTTAACTTTATTTCTGACCCGTGTCGTGCTTTACTCGTGTTTCTTTTCAGATGACGATGTGACAGCCAGCCGTGTCTCGGTGGTGTTGTTGCGGAGCAGTGCATGTCCCGTCCGCAGGAGGTGGAGGAGGGCAGGCGGAGGGTCTGAGCTCTGTGTCGGTGTCCGGGATGGAGACCTGGACCCCCAATCCCCGAGCTAAGCCTTTTATCCCCCGCCAGCAAAGAAGCCTGTACCTCACCTGGAAGTACAAATTAACCAACAAGAGGACGATTCGTCGGTTCTGTCAGGTCAGTAAGAAAAACAACTACTTGTCTTATGAAGATGAAGTGGTTGTGGATGTGTGGTGCAGCAGCAGCAGCGTAGAAAAGTCCCATTGACTTATGCACACCCTGCTCTTCAAACTAAATTTAAAACTCTTTATCTAAAGTTTACACAATTTTTTACCCATGTCTTGTATTCACCAAACAGTTGTAGCTCACATTACTAAGGTTTCAATTGCACAAAATGGAAACTCTCCTTAGGAAATGTTGCCTTGTCTGTTCAAAGTAAAAGTTGCAAGACACATTGCTTCTTCCAACTGTTTATTATTTATGAGGATGGAGGGAGATGGTGCAAAAAAGAGGGAGGCATGTCACATCATTTACTAAGCACCGGGGAAGGACGTACATTTTTTTTTAATTTTGGCTTTGGGAAGGGACACACAACTTTAAATAGGTCTGTCTTGTATTGATTAGGCCTAGATGTTAATTTTTAAAGAAAACATGCATGTTTGGAAGGCATGTATTCTTTAAATTATTGCCAAAATTACACAATTTATCATAAATATCAAAATAAGAAATTACCATTGGTTTTTCAAATATCATCATGTGAACACATCATGTGCAACAAATGCTTCCGTCAGAAAAAAAAACAACACCAAAGCTGAGCTCAAAATAGTGATGGCCCCTTTCACCAAAATCACTTTATTCTACGTCTCGTGTAAAATTTGGCCAAAACCATTTACACAAACTCTCCAGCATGAACAACAAGAGTGATAAGCTGAGAGGTTTTTAAACTCCAGGATTTTGTCTTCAGCTTGTAACTTTATTCCACAGGCTGGCGCTGTGTTGTTTCTGCTGATAACAGTCATAGTCAACATTAAACTCATCTTGGACACAAGAAGAGTAGCGAATGAGGATGCAGCAGCTCAAGAATATGGTGAGAAACATGTCCAGTGCTCTTTCTGTTCACATTGTTTCTTTTACATTTAGACTAGCACAACCACTGTAAGCTGGGCAAAATATTCAGGATGTTTAACAGGATGTAATAGAGGCTAACACTAGGCTAAAATATGACTATGACATTCTATAATGATCACATAACACAAGTGTTGTGAAAATAGTGACTGATGGTGACCTTAAATTGCTGAATAATTAAAGGTCCAGTGTGTAGGATTTGCTGGGGATATATTGGCAGAAATTGATATATTGTAATAAGTATGTTGTCATCAGCGTATAATCACCTGAAAATAAGAAGTTGTGTTTGTTACCCCAGAAGGAGCTGTTTATACCTACATAGGGAGCGTGTCATTGTCCACAGAGATTGCCATGTTGCACTGTGATGTTTCTACAGTAGCCCAGAACAGACAAACAAATTACTGGCTCTAGATAGGGCCACTCATGTTTTCATGTCGGCTACTGCAGTTAGCAGTCCCTCCGTGACAAGCATCCTCAGATTTTTTTTTTTTTTTAAAAACTGCTTTATTCATTGTTTTTACTGGTTTAAATCACTGGGCCCAGGGTCACCAGGTTCGTTTTGGAGAGGAAGAGACCTCTGTTATCAACAAAAAAAGATGAGCACACATTAGCGGGCGCTGGGCTAGCAGACTGTCTGCAATGTGGCAAACAGCTCAAGAGAAGCACTGATTTTTAATGTGAAAGTGCTTTATTCAGTGTTTTTGCCAGTTTATAATCACCGGGTGTGTTTGTTTTGGAGAGGAAGAGACCTCTGTGGATAATTATGCTTCTGGTAAAAATCTCTTGAATAATGAACTCTGTAGGAATTCTAACCAGGAGAAGTTTCAGCTGGTTGCAATCTGCAATCCTCACCACTAAATGCCACTAACTTTCCCTAAATCTTACACACTGTTCCTTTAAATAGGGTGACATTGTGTTTTGATAGCAGACATTGGTGGCACATAGTTTATAGGCATCTTTCAGAATTGACTTTTCACGAGGCTTTTGTCCATGGTTGACCTTTCAGGTTTACAGAATTTGATTGGCCGTAGAAATCAGAGCAGCAGTTGGTATACTGATAAGATCTGTAGGGAAAAATACAGCCTGTCACAGGTTACAGCGTGATGATTAGAGGAGAAATGGCAGAGCATAAAGGTCCAGGTGGAAAAAAAAAATCAATTGTTTAGGATTTTGCTAAAAGAGAGAAATCACCTGTTGATGTATATATGTAGATCTCAGGGAACATTTTTGTATTTGAGAAACTTTTTACATGTGTAATTATGGTAGATTTTATTTTGTTGAACTATTAATATTGTGTACAGAATCTGAATCTCACATTTCTCCTTTTTAGAGGACACGATACCCAACATGGAGACACCACGCAGGCCGGCTAATGGACGCAAGGTCCTGGACATTGAAGTGTACTCCAGCCGCTCCAAGGTCTACGTGGCAGTGGACGGCACCACTGTGAGTTAAGATGAAATAATGTTTCTTTAGGCATAACAAAATGTCCAACAGATCATATCTTTATTTTGTTTATCTCCTGCAGGTGTTGGAGGACGATATGCGGGAGCAGGGCAGAGGCATTCATGTGATTGTTCTCAACCAGGCAACTGTAAGAATTGACTGTATATTCTTTATCAAGTTAACAAATAACTTTTCTTTGATTTCTGTTTTATAGCTTTTATTTTTTTGTACCTGTAGTCGATACTTCTTAACCCATTCCTCCCACTGATGGGCTGTGCTCATAATATTCCTGATGGTGCTGCAAAATCCAACAAACAGCAGGCACTGAATTAATGACGTGTGTTTCTGTCTTGTGCAACTGAAGGGAATTTTTTTCTTTAATGAGAGAAAATTATAAACACAGAGCCAACAGAAATCTCTTTTTAAATGAAATGAGGTCAGATCACTCAGATAAATCCCTTACTGTGTGTTTGTCTCAGGGTCATGTCATGGCCAAGAGGATATTTGACACCTACTCTCCCCACGAGGACGAAGCCATGATCCTCTTCCTCAACATGGTGACCCGGGGCCGAGTCCTCATCTTCACCATAAAGGTTAGCCACTGCCGCTGTCTCAATGCTGGATCAGATATCAGTTATTCATATGATATTCATGCATTATTCAGACAGGCAACAAAGTAAAAGACGATGTGTTTGTGTCCTGCAGGATGAGGGCACGTTCCACCTGAAGGATGCTGCTAAGAACCTGCTGAAGAGTCTGGGCAGCCAGGTGTCCCTCAACCTCAGCTGGAGGGACATGTGGACTCTGGTGGTGAAGAAAGGAGGTAGAGGAGCAAACTTTCATCCAATATTATTTATTATGCAGTAACAATTATTATTATTATTATTAGTTCTAGGGATACACCGATTTATCGGCTGGCTGACTGTCATCCGCCCATCAGCAAATTAGACAACATTCAGCGATAGCAGTGGCTAATGTTTTTCATTGTGTCACATCAATTTTGTATATGTTTAAAAGCAGGGCTTCCGACTCACAGCCTAAAACTCAAATTAATGAGCAGATACAAGAGGAATACAATCACTGTTTTGGCAAAGGGCTCTGTGATCTCACTGTTGTGTGACAAGATGGCCTCCGGGAGACAATGGAAAATGTATTTGGGATGAACAGAGGTCTTCCCCGGGGCGCCTTCGAAACAAAAGGACGCAGTAAACTCACTAATGTCACGTCAGAGGACGCACCGCATTTCTTCCCTGATAATGCTACATTGTGAACAACAAATCTGTGCTAAAATCAGCAGAGGGGAGAGCTAATTTATGTTAGCTGTTAGCAGCTGGTGGCCGCAAATAACAGCTCATGGCAGTTGCATTGAGTTACATTATGATGCATTCAACCTCTATTCAGTAAAATTGAGTATTTGGTGAAGGTAAATTCTAACATTTTTATGTGTTTTGGGGGGCATCGTTTGGGTCTTTTCCGATACTGGTGCTGAAACAGTACCTTTTATGTGGAGCAGGTGTGAAAACAGTGCTTCAACCGATCATTTAAACAACAGTGAGCAATGTGAATAGTTAACAGTGATTATTCACACTTTTTTATCACAGGTTTAAAATTGCATTATTTTGCATTTCAAAACAGCTAATGATAGAGAGAGCAGGTCAACAGTATATGCCACATAGAAGTGGTATACATCATCTGAAAGCTGGAAATCTGAAGATTAATTTGAGATGCAGCTCAGCACTGTGTGTCAAGGTTTTCTAGTCATAAATCTGTATTAAAGCAACTCTTACCTTTTTTGCATTTCACACAGCACTTAGAAAAAATTTGAACATCCACAACTCCCCCCTCCTCCATTACATCCTCATTACGTCTATGATAGACGTAGGCGTTGGCAAGGTAACGTTAGATATACAGAAGAGGAGAGCAAGTGTACGTAACTTCACAAACGCAACCCCGGAGGTTGATACCAATAGAGCCCATTTTCATACAGTTATCTTGAGGTGAGAGGTTAAGGGACCTCTTTGAAAGTGCCTAACAACACCAACTGCTGTTTCCAGCTGGGGAAATAAACACTTTAGTGGACACACAGCCTTATTAAAGAAAAGTGAAGTAGCAAATCACCTGAATACTGTGACTAACTGCGTAGCCGTCTTGCAAATAATTCCTTTTTTTTCTAGCTATTATGGATAATGTGTCACCTGCATGCTAACAAAGAGCCTAATTGTCTCTGCACTGAAACTTCAATGCCCAAAAAGTAGTATTCTGGACAGCCCTTATGTCTGTTCAGAAACTCCACAGACACCAGTGAAGAGCTTTCTTAATCCACACAGATGATTTAAAACCAGACTGAGTTTGTTCTAAGTGCCCTGCATGCTTAGTTTTTTCTAATTTATGGTTTTCAGAAAAGCCTGTAATCTTCAGGCTATTATGTTTAATTTTAAAATTTAGTGTCTGAAAACCTAACGCAGCAAGAACAGGATTTATTTTTTTTAAGATATTTTTATGGGCATTTTTGCCTTTTAATTGATAGGATAGTGAAGTGTGAAGGGGGGAGAGAGAGAGGGAGAGACATGCAGCAAAGGGCCACAGGCTGGAGTTGAACCCGGGCCGCTGCGGCAACAGCCTTGTACATGGGGCGCCTGCTCTACCACTAAGCCACCGACGCCCCAAGAGCAGGAATTTTGAGGGACAGTATATGTCATATAATACAAGTCATATTTACTTGTGGTTCAGATATGTCTCACTGCAGTTGTGTTTCAGTAAAGCTTCTCATGTTAGTTATTGATAATTAACTTGAAAATGATGAAGCTCATGATGCTATTACTCAGACGAAAGTGTCTGGATTGTATTTCATTATCTTGCTGGTGCTAGTAGCAACAAACCCACACCATCGCAGACACTGTATTCATTTATTTATTTATTTACATGCTGTGCTGTTGTCAGCCGAAAAGCCCATTTTGGCCACAGGACAAGACACGCTCTCCCCTCCAGTTTACCAGTACACTTTACATTGGAGTCTGTTTGCATTGTTCACATGTAGTCAGCGAGAAAAAGGGAGGAATAAGAGCTCAGTTAAGGGAGTCAGGTGAGGATTAAGAGAGATTTTACAATAAGTTTAATCAACTAATGATGCTTGCTTTATGTCAATACCTGTTTTGACCTGCTGGCTGTGTGTGTGTGTGTGTGTGTGTGTGTGTGTGTGTGTGTGTGTGTGTGTGTGTGTGTGTGTGTGCGCGTGCGTGTCGTTCCAGGTCAGGTGTATGGAGAGAAGCACTCAAAGTCTCCAGCTCTGTCCACCTGGGGAGACCCGGTGTTGCTGAAGACTGAGGTGCAGCTCACTGCCTCTGAAGGTAACAAACAGTCCCAGCATGCTTGTAAAAGTGTCTAATTGCTCATATTGTGATGCACCTTGATGGCCAAAAGCTAACATAACCTTAAATCTAAAGCACTTAAGATGTCTAACAAACTGAATGTGATCCTGTATCCTGCAGAGGCAGAGTGCCACTGGGCAGACACCGAGCTCAACAGGAGGAGAAAGCTCTTCTGCAGCAAAGTGGAAGGATACGGCAGCATCTGCAGCTGCAAAGACCCGGCGCCCATCGAGTTCAACCCTGACCCTGTAAGACACACAGCAGGACTCTTTACTTAACTGTTAGATGTTTTTTTTTCATTGAGCTGCACATGATAGAGAGGGGAGCCAAGCTGGACTTAGTTTCGATTTTTGAGTTTTACACAACCACATGAAAAGCATTTTTGGTAGAACCCTTTCAAATTAATTTACTCTTTGCAGGGTATTTCATAGCTGCTCAAAAAACTGTTAAAGTTTTAGCTCAGAATTTTTTGGAAATGTGCCTATTTGCTTCCTAATGGAGTGCTAGCAGACAGTATTTTTGAACAGAGCAAACACTGTGGATTTTATCCACAAAGAGTTGTACCCCTTTTCCACCAAAATTAGCACGCACTAAAAATAAGCAAGAGACTCCTCTCCCATTGCCAGCAGACAAGTGTGCCTTTTTCTTTTTCTGGTGTCTCATGTTTGGCGTCATGAACACAGTGACTGACAGTGACTCAACATTTTTTTCTCTCCAGCTGCCCAACAATAACGTTATTAATGTCCCAGTGGCTGTCATAGCAGGGAACAGACCCAACTATCTCTACAGGTAAGATCTGAAAACTAATGATGTAACTGATCAAGATGATTATTAAGTTTTTTTTGTTTTGTTTTTTCTAAGAAAGAAAGCAGCAACAATGGCAGAAATTGTTCCAAAGAGTCAAGATGTTTTTAAATTTATCATGCAGTACTCTGTTTCCTACACACACAGTAAAGTGGAGGTTACACAGATAAACTGCATTTCAACATCTCTGCCTTTTATCCATGAAGAAATTAGGCTTACGGACAGGAAATACTTCCATACATAAAATACATAGCACCACCTATTGTTAAATTAGAAAAAGTAAATTGCACTCATTCCTCTCTTTACGCCTGCTTTTCATGTGTTTCCAGGATGCTGAGGTCGCTTCTTTCAGCTCACGGCGTCAACCCGCAGATGATCACTGTCTTCATCGATGGATATTATGAGGTACCAGAATTTTGTTTCCTCTCTCTCACATCATAACTGTCCATGGTGCCCCTGAGTACACAATATAAGTACAAACACCATGGCACTATGGTTGTAAATCCTCCGTTCTTTATTGAAGATGGTCAGAAGTGTTCAGAAGAGCTTTTGTTGCCCTGAATACTTCAAGAGGCCTACTATGCTCCTTTTTGGGTTCATAGTTGTATTTAAGGTTTCTGCTGGAACATGTTTACATGCTTTAATGTTCAAAAACACTTTATTTTCCTCATACTGTCTGTGCTGGAACACTTGTATTTATCTCTTTCAGAGAAGGCTCCATTTTACTGCATATGCCTTTAAGCCAAGTGATTGCAAACATGAAATGGCTGTAATGGCAACTGCGGCACTTTCTATCATGAAAAATTCTCAGTGAAAGTTTCTGAACAAAACCAGACATGTTTCAGCAGGAATATAATCTGAAATCAAGGAGAAATCTACATAATCAGCAACCAAGATTACATGTTTCCCTGAAGTTAGCATGTAACTACATATACACTAGAAGTGTCCATGCAGTAGGGGAATGACTATGACAGAATAGCAGCACTTTGTACCATAATAAAATCACCAATACAAGCTTCAGAACAGCCGGACATGTTCCAGGAATTTGATATGATGGGATTTACAACATTGACAACCAAGTTTCCAATGTTATCCTAGTGTTATCTTGTAGCTTCCTGTAACAGTGCAGGCTATGTAATGTAAACACTTGCAGTTGCGTGCCAAGATGACTATATCAAGAAATCGGGCATACTGTTGCCAGCGTAGAAAAATTGTTGGAAATGGAATGTTCAGAATCATAGAAAATGTGAGATTTTTGCTCACAGAGATTACTACTACACACATTTACCTCATTATTTGAAACATGGGCCATATTTAATATGAACATCCTTCATTGTTACACAATTTAAAAGACATAAAGTGTCTGATTTAATTCTGTAGACAATGTTAAACATCAACACTTTTGAAATAATTGATCTAATCTATATAGCAAAAAGTGTGTAAATGCCTTTGTCCATATACGTTTGTGTATTTTGTTACTATGTTCTGGGGCTGTTTGGATGACTGCACCTGTGGACCTAAGAAGACATTACTTGACCTGTATGAATCTAGTTCACCTTAAGGGGAGAAAGAGGGGGGTTGTTATTTCACATGCCAAAAGCCATTAGGGTGAGTTTCAGAACAGATAAAAAAAAATTGTGCTTTATTTGATACTTTACTTCAAGAAATAAAACCTCTTTTTTGTTGTTTGTTTTTACTTGTCCGTACTCGTACTCGTCGTCCTCCGTTTATCCGGGTCCGGGTCGCAGGGGCAGCAGCCTCAGCAAAGAAGCCCAGACAGTCCTCTCCCCAGCCACTTCCGTCAGCTCTTCCGCGGGAACCCCGAGGCGTTCCCAGGCCAGCCGGGTGATGTAATCCCTCCAGCGTGTTCTGGGGCGGTCCCGAGGTCTCCTCCCGGTTGGACATGCCCGAAACACCTCCCAAGGGAGGCGTCCGGAAGGCATCCTTACCAGATGCCCGAACCACCTCAACTGGCTCCTTACCCTATCCCTAAGGCTGACCCCAGCCACCCTGCGGAGGAAACTCATTTCGGCCGCTTGTGCTCGCAATCTCATTCTTTCGGTCACTACCCAGAGCTCGTGACCATAGGTGAGGGTTGGAACGTAGATCGACCGGTAAATCGAGAGCTTCGCTTTCTGGCTCAGCTCCCTCTTCACCACAACGGACCAGTTAAGCGCCTGCATCACTGCTGACGCCGCCCCAATCCACCTGTCAATCTCCCGCTCCATCCTACCCTCACTCGTGAACAAGATCCTGAGATACTTAAACTCCTCCACCTGATGAAGGACCCCCCCCCCCCCCCCCCCGACCTGGAGTGGGCAATCCACCCTTTTCCGGCTGAGGACCATGGCCTCAGACTTGGAGGTGCTGATTCTCATCCCAGCCGCTTCATACTCGGCTGCGAACCGCCCCAGCGAGAGCTGGAGGTCACTGATCGATGGAGCTAGGAGGACCACGTCATCCGCAAAAAGCAGGGACGAGATCCTCCCATCACTGAACCTGTTTGTTTTTTCAATTAAAAATAAATGTCTCAACTGTTAAATGTCTGAAATACAAGCAGACATACAGGAATGTCAAATCAAGTCAAGAAGTGGCAGAATTTTGATTTACATCAGGACAGTCAATGCTAAATTTAGTAGTTGACTATTTTTTACAGTTGCCACCAAACAGAGGTTCAGTAGTTAGCAATAGCCATGTGAGGCTATGTTGCTATATGAGGCTATGTCAGTGTGACCCCACTGATCAGAAGAGATGAGATGATTTCAGGCTCTGATAACACTCTAATCAGTTTATTATCATTATCTAGTACTATTTTGTTGTTTGCCTTCCTGTGACACTATATCCCCGAGTGGCTCTACCTACCACTCATACATTTTTGTGTGTTTTCAATCCAGGAGCCTATGGATGTCGTAGAGCTGTTTGGACTGAAGGGAGTTCAGCACACACCAATCAGCATCAAGAATGCCAGAGTGTCCCAGGTAAACAGCTGTTAGCTCCTCATTTAAGGGTCAGAATTCACCTCACTTAAAGAAAAACTGCTTTATAAAAGTAGACAAATCACAAGCCATTGTCACCTGGATTTTATGTTTCCACTGTGTGCATCACTCAGTCATATCCATCCAACTGTCATATCCATGAAAATGTTTGGAGGTTCAGCCCTATTCAAGTCATTGAAGGGATACTTTGCCAATTTTCAACCAGCTTTGTATTAAAACAGTGTGTGTAGTATATGTAAATGAACGTGGTCAACTTCCCTCCATCTAACCAGTGCCCAGATATCCCACCTCACCGGGGATGACGTAAATTATGACATCCGGCAGAGTTTCGCTGGCTCTTGGGCTGTTGCTTGAACTACAGGCTGTACTTACGCACGCCACCCATGCCTCCACTGTGGACACAGAGAGTATAGAAGCAGGTTGAGAGACAGACCTGCCACCCTCCCTCTCTCTCAAACTCGGACTGAAATCCGATCAAATGGTAGAACGAGGCAGTGCTGATCGAATATATATCAAGATTATGTTACTACACTGCCTATTTGTTGCTTAAAATGTTTCTAGAAACATATTTTAGTGTTGTGTTTCGCTGTAATAGTGAGATTTTGTAAACAGGAAGTAGGTGCCATATTGTTTCCTGCACAGTGAGAACAGAGGCTGGAAAAAACTGAGATCAAATGGTAGAACTAGGCAGCGGTGATCAAATATAAACCCAAGATTCTGTCACTGAGTTGCATAGTTCTAGCCTTAAAGGGATAGTGCACCCAAAAATGAAAATTCAGCCATTATCTACTCACCCATATGCCGAGGGAGGCTTAGGTGAAGTTTCAGAGTCCTCACATCCCCTGCGGAGATCCCAGGGGAGAGTGGGTAGCAGCACAACTCTACCTAATGCAGGCTGACGGCCCAATTTTATTTAAAGGCCATCTTTCCAGCAGTGAAGTACCTCTTTAAAGGAACTAGTACCTCTAGCCGTTTTGCTTTTTTACATTTTTTTTTTCTATTGAAAAAAGTCTTTGTTCTCTGTCGTAGCACTACAAGGCGAGTCTGACTGCAACCTTCAACCTTCATCCAGTGAGTACTTCAGTTTCCTTTTGTCAAGACAAACAACAAAAGTTATTATTTTATGTAGCTGATGAATGAGCAGAGATGTGTGGAGTTCAAGTGATACTCAAACCTAAAATATGTTCAGTGTCAAGCACTCAGACTCTAAAGGAGGCTGTAAAACGAGGGTGTCATTTTTTAATTTGTCTTTTTTAATGAAGAATAACAGATTATTGACTTTATATATTGTATTATCATTAGTCAGTTTTTGCATTGATTGTAACTCTCAGATAACACTCAACTTAGTCACAATGGCACTGACCCAGCATGCATTATTTTCAGGAGGCCAATTTTGCCATCGTCCTTGAAGAAGACCTGGATATCTCCATTGACTTCTTCAGGTACGTCTTAACAGCATGCACAAACACTCCTAAAGGTAACTAAGTAATTATTATATATGTTATTAGAGTTGAAATAAGTCAACTTATAAGTGAGTTGATGCGCAACATTAATTAGCGGCTATTTTAATGATTTGTTTATTGTTTCAGTCATCAAGCAAAAATGCCAAATATTTGCAAATGTGATTATTTAAGTTTTTACTCTTCTGACTTTTTATAGAAAAAAAATCACATTGGAAAAAAAATCAGTTGTCAATGGATAATAAAAATAATTAGTTGCAGCCTGATATGAGTTCTCTATGTGTTACATTGCAAAGATTTTTGTCACTTTGTAAAAACTGAAATAAATGCCAAGACTATTTGTGAATATACCTTAGCAGATGTGTCATTTAATTGTTCACTGAAAACAGATCTTGTTTTCAGTGTTGACGTGTAGACAGAGAAACGAGTTTTTTGGACGTATATTAGAGACGTCAGAGTGCGCCATTATCTCCTTAGTGAGGCGTGACAAATGAGGCAACATTATGTGCAATAACGGACGTGACCAAAATAGTGCTGGCTCTAACCTTCAGGACTGTATACATGTTTTACACATGTGCAGTTCCTTTTCCACTAATGAGGAACAGAGATGTCAGGATGTGTGACGGAGGCCATTGTTACAGGTTGCCTTCTGGTAATAGTTTTTTTTCTCAGGCGTCTGATTGGCCAACATCTTGTTCCTTTTCTTTGAGTGGTTTTAGAGTTAAGGTTGGTGTGGCATGCACCTGACAGCTCTTCAGTTGTGTTTTGCATTTTCATTTGGACAGAGATTTTTTATGAAATTGTCACTGTGGACAGGAAGGTTTTTTTTTTTTTTTGAGAACGAAGGAGGGGAAAACCTGTTCTCAAAAATCCCATGTGTGCGTGGCCGAGGTCTATGTAACTTAAATAAAGGCATTTATTCTCATATTTTGTTCTATACCTGCACCATCGCCAAATTAAATGGGAAACTGAAATAAAAAAATTGGTCACAAGCCAAGTTATCAATGATCCAATCTGAACATTAAAGTAATGATCAAAGCAAAATTAACTGACTGTACAGAATCAAGCAGCTGTTCACTGCAACTCTTTAAAATGATTTTATTAGAGACATTAGAGGACATTTATACATTTTTTATTATCATTTATGGGGACATAAGCTATAATAAAAAGTTTATGTTGTGTTATATCGAGCCCAGTGCTGCCATGTTAAAGAACATGTTCTGGACTTCACAACCTCAGATTTAAGCATCAGAAGGGGTACAAACTTGTCATAATTTGGCATAAAGTGACCCCTCAGGATGGCTCAGGATTTCATTTCAATATTGCAGCATCACCCAAAAAGAGTGGTCAGGGGATGACGTTCTTCGCTAGGCCGATGTGGAAGTTAGCATCACACAGGTTCCCACGTCAAAAAGCCTAAGGGATTTCTCCTGTGGATTTTGGATTATTGTTGAAAATGAGCTCTGTAGCAAACAAATGTTTATGATACTTAAACATTTTCTATCTTCACAATGAACACTGCTTTTATGATGACTGAAGCCTAAATGTAAAAAGCTAACATTAAGATCACCACCATAACATGACTGTAAAGCTGTGTTCAGCGCGACTCAGCGTGTCCTGTAGTCCCATTAGCCACTTGTTTGCAACCACCTTTTTTAAGACACAAACAAGCTTCAAAGTTCACAAGTGGGGTATTTACTGACATATTTTATGTCGTAGAACAAAACGTGAAAGTCTCTTAAGCTTGTGTTAAACACAAACCTTGTTTCAAGGCGTTAAACCGAAAACCCATTTAAAAGATCCATTTACTTTGAGACGAGGGAACCGTGAGTGGTAAAATGCTAACTCTTTTCTCGGTCTTAGGACTCATTCCTGGGGCACTCTATATATCGGTTAGCGGAGCGAGACAAAAACACACTGGAAGATGAGTCCTTCTGATGAGTGTTATTTATTTTTATTAATTATTGACAATATGGCAGTATTTGAGTGCCTAAACTGTTACATTAAGAAATATGGCTCATAAGCCACTGTAGACAACAAGCCAAAATGGACATGCCTTATAATGATGTAGTGAAATGGAGCGCTTGATACAGTAGCCTGATTATGTCACCTGAGATGGAGGCAGATGCCAAGTTCACTGAAAATGGCAGAAGTTGAATTAATGTTACCTTGTGACAGTTTTTCTTTTAGTTGTAGTGCTTGTGAAATCAGTAAATAACATCATGTCTAAGCCCTGTCTTTTAATTGTAGTGGTAGGATTACATTAATTCGAGGTTGAGTTTTTCCCTGTAACTTAATACTGAAATCGCCTGGAAATCCACATTTAAAAAAAAAATCTTCCCAGTGGAGCATAAAGCTGAACCCCTAGGGATTCACATCATTGTCACCCTTTTCACACCTGATGAGTTTGCACCCCTGATCAGAAGGTCCATGATCCCTGTCAGCTGCAGAATCTCCACTAGGTGGCAGTAGATCCACAGTAATAAAACTGCCATCAGCTCTGTTAGAAACTCCAGTTTTTCCTTTGTTGGACAGACTCAGCTTTGAACTGTGCGTTTGCAGCTGTAAAAGCTCCAGCTTCCCTCCTGGGCTGACCGGCCCGTTTGAAGCGTCAACATCAAATAGTTCAGAAGCACTCACAGCCACCAGCTCACTCAGCTTTAGTGCCTGTTTGCTCCCTGAGAGAGCTGCAGGCTCTCAGTTTGAGAGCGGTGAAAACCAGAACCTGCCCTCCTGTCAACAGAGACAAGCCTGTTATCATTTGATGTTTACTCCTATAAACTCAGCTCTTCCAGGGTGTTTGGGAGTCTTTACAAAGTCCTGAATTCAATTTTACAAATATCAGACTGTAGGAATACTTTCAGACACTTGAATTCATGACTGATTCATGATTTCTTTCTCTTTTTTTGTCAGAATTGGTAGATTTCTTCAGCCAGTGTAATGCTTCTCTCTATTACAAAAAATAAATGCACAGACTTTATACTGACCTACTGCACATACTGTATCTGCAGGGTCCAGGTTAACCTGACTTCTAATGAGAACAGAGGAAACCTGTTCCCAATATAAGTAAATCTTAAAGCTACACTAACAGTGATATTGCCTCTGTGCACAAAGCAAGCTCCCAGTTTGCTGTTGAAGAACTTGACTGGTCTGAACAAAGCCCTGACCTCGAACCCATCCAACACCTATGGGAGGAAAACTAACTGAGAGACAGACTTGATCACCCAACGTCAGTGTGGGACCTCACTAATGCTCTTGTATCTGAACAGGAGCAAGTCCATTTATTTCAGGCCACATAGTTTAGGTATACATGTGTGATTCTAAGTTTGCCCCTCTCAGCAAATTGTAACTTTTCTGTGCTTTAGGTGTAAAACATGTCTCTTTGCCAGCTGTTCACAGGAACCTTCTGGCTTGATTGGTCCAGAAACTTAAATTTGTCTTGTTGTCTTAAAAAGGTCTCTATAAAATATTAAATAATCCTCCCTGATGTTTACTGTCACTGACTACACTTAGATACATGAAATATTTCAGGTTATACTCTTATTCTGAAAAAGATATAAAAGAATATTCCCACCAAGCTGTTTACAAGGCTAATGGAAATGAATGTTCCACTAATAGTCCCATGTACATGCAGCAATGCGTACTCCCATGAACATAAAACGCCTGTCAAAATATGGAAGTGGAACGAATGTAGCCACTTGTGACATTTTGCTTCTTCGTGTCAAAATAGGAATTTCTCCACTGGTGCTGGACTTGTCAGACCACACGAACACACCCTCCCTATTTCATTCCTTCAACCACCTTCTTGAAAAAATCAGTGTTGCAATTTTTGTGCATATCCAAAACCTTTTGATTTTTCACTTTCTTAATGTGCTGTATACATGTACAAAGAATGCTCCCGAATAAAAACCTGAAAAATATGGGTATACCCCGACGTCTTCATCGGAAAATGCTACATTTGGAATAAGGTCTAATGCAGAATATCCAAACATAATATGCTGTTTATAAGACCCCTATCAAATTTGGAATATTGTCATATTTGGGATAATAGTGCAGTATCAGTGTACATGTAAGTATAGTCACTGTCAGTTCACTGTCGCCCAGTGCAACATGGCAGTTTTTATAACTCCATAATACTAATGTACAGCTTGTGTATGTACTAATGTTGCTGTTGCTTCTCTTCTCCTGCAGTTTTCTGAGTCAGACCATCCACCTGTTGGATGAGGATGACAGCCTGTACTGTATCTCAGCCTGGAATGACCAGGTGAGTGCCGACTTCTTCATCTGCTCACACTGTACCTGCCCTTTGTTATAAAGATCCCACTCTCCTTCTGTCCTCCTCTTCTTCTTCTCTCTCTGTGAGATCTATATTTGGCTTATCTGTTTAAAAGTCTAAAAGGGCTTTTTTATCAGCATTTATCTGCTTATGTCCACTCTTTACTTGTTATACTCCTCCTCTTTTCATCCTACAGTCCTCTCTTTTACAGACAGCAACATGCATGACGTCCTACAGGAAATGATTATCCCCGACCCCTTGCAGTGTAGATGCAGGAGTGTGTGTCTTTCAGCAGTTAACGGTTGCATAACTGACGTCTGTCTGTCTTGGCATATCTGGAGGGTTTTAGGATTGTTTGACCTCAACAATAGAACATGTTATGAGGTGATCTATCAATTTTCTTTTAACCTGAGGGTGTAACTCAACAACATCCGCAGAGCGAGACACCAGAGGATCTCTTGTTTTGTTCCATGCTCCTAAACATAGAACAGCTGAAATAGTCCCCCAGTCTTTGTTTTTTCTCCTCATTTTATTTCCCCCCTGCCCTGATGTGGCCTTATTCTTTCTCTACTCACTGATTGACCTACAGGAACACTTGAGGCACACAAAAAAGTTGTGCATGTGTCACTGACAGCTGTTGTTGTCGTACAGGGCTATGAGCACACAGCAGAAGACCCAGCTTTGCTGTACAGGGTAGAGAGTATGCCCGGCCTGGGCTGGGTGCTAAAGAAGAGCCTCTACAAGGACGAGCTGGAGCCAAAGTGGCCGACACCTGAGAAGGTGCAGGATTTAAGAACCCTAACCAGTGCTTTGGATGTTTTTCTACACCTGTTACCAGTTGTTCATTTTTATACATCCCTGCTGATTATTTTACTAATCAAAACATATTAAGTCCAACTTGATATTCCACCACTTAACTGGTTTCACTTCATTTCTTTATATGACTAGGTAGTTCATCACCCTCATTTAATCAGCTTTATATGATTTATTTATATTTTGACGTTTACAGATAAAGTTAGAGACTAGCTGGTGAAGAAAGTGGAACATCTAGCAGCTTAAAGAGACATGATATATTTCTATGGAGTTAGTGAAGACCAAACTAGAGTGAAAATGTGCAGTAATTTGTACAGAGAGTATGCATAAAAGGTGTGTGTGTTGAAGATGTTACAAACTGTGGATGAACTCTGTGTGTGTTTACCTTGTAGCTGTGGGACTGGGACATGTGGATGCGAATGCCGGAGCAGAGGAAAGGCAGAGAGTGCATCATCCCCGACGTGTCCCGCTCGTACCACTTCGGCATCATCGGCCTCAACATGAACGGATACTTTCATGTGAGAGCTGAACTTTTTTTTAACAAAAGTCATTCTTAAAAAGGATCTACTGTACGAGTTACAACTGTAGCCCGAAGTGACACAATTCAGCAACAAAGCTTTCTATCAAGATCTTAAAAAACACTTACTTTGAAGCCCTAATAATTAAACATGATATGCTTTAAAACCATAAAATTGTGGTACAGTCTACAGCTAAATAAGTTTACCAACCTAAATCCAATTTAGTTAAATGTAACAAAGGAGCTTTGTGGTGTATGCTTCCTTTTAATCTTTAAGATGAAACACCATCTGATACACGATATAGTGTAAAGCTTATATGTGTAACTGAGCTCTTTTGTCTCATAGGAGGTATATTTCAAGAAACACAAGTTCAACACTGTTCCAAATGTGCAGCTGAAAAGCGTCGACAGGTGTGTAGACTCAGGCTATGTGCTTTCTGTTCACTGCTGTGCTGGTTTTCAAATCATGACTTCTTTAACTTTTTGTAAAAATAATATGGCATCACAGTGACAGTCTTGGTGTTCTTCACAGTTTAAAGAAAGACGCTTATGAAGTGGAGATCCAGAACCTACTGAAGTGAGTGAGATACAAAAACCGTGCTGAGCCTGGAGATGATTTATATTACATTAGAAGGTTGAAATAGATTTACATTATTTATGGTGTGTTTTTGATCTCAGGGAAGCAGAGGTGCTGGACCACACTAAGAACCCATGTGAGGACTCGTTCCTGCCAGACTCTGAGGGGAAGACCTATGTCATGTTCATTAAGATGGAGACAGAGACGGACACATCCACCTGGACAGAGCTCGCCAAGGTATTTAGTCAGTGCAGGAACACTGGTTGGTAGTGTTGCACGGTATACAGACAATAAGAAGGGTATTGCCATACCCTGCTGTTAAGAACAGTAAAATACCCAATCTTTAAGAATGACAGTGTTTTAATAAGAGCAGTATTTTCCTATGAGTTGCGTCGATGTGCGACAGCAGGACAGTGTGCATGTGTGCCTCATTCACAGGGCTCCACATTAACTAGCATTCGGGCAGGTGGGTTGTCAATACAGTTTTCCAATTGGGCAAGTGAAATAATAATACTAATAAGTGAATAAATGCGATGTCTAATATAATGTTATCTGAAAATAAAGTGCGTACTCTGTCACCAAATCTGAGCTTTTTCAGTGGAGCTGCGTGCACGAGTCTGTCTCACTGCCAAGTGTTGAAAAGGACTGATGAGAAAAATCTGACATACTGGACACAATACACGTTAACTGTTGGGTCAATGATGTCGAACAGACACAACATTACTAACA
Organism: Epinephelus lanceolatus; assembly: GCF_041903045.1. Classification (NCBI taxonomy): domain Eukaryota; kingdom Metazoa; phylum Chordata; class Actinopteri; order Perciformes; family Serranidae; genus Epinephelus; species Epinephelus lanceolatus. The sequence goes on from NC_135739.1 coordinate 39,036,403, forward strand.
TTAAATGTCTCTGGAACGCTGCATATGTGAGGCTTTTTTCCCAGAAGCCACCGCTAACCATCATACCGTTTTGAGGGCTACGGTGCGATCATTTCTCTTTTACAAGCTTTGTAATAAACTCCTGTGTTTTTTTTTTAACTTTTGTAAAATAATGCCATAATGATAAGTCCAAGACTGAACGTCTTCTGTGATTATTTATCAATTTTCAGTGTTGAAAACAGCTGTTTTTGTTGTTAGCCGTCTGCTAGGAGTCTATGATGCCTTGGACTGTCTGTCAACCAATCAGAGACTGTGTTTCTGACCATGTGGGTGGTGTTTGGCAGTTTCTTTCTGTTCCATGACTTTTCCTACTGTTTTTAGGTTTTTCAGTGTGGTATCATTTCAGTATCAAGATATTAAGGCAGGTATCTTATTGAAAATGTGATTTTGGTATTGTGACAACACCACTGGTTGGTGGACTTTGAAGAAGTCATTGACAGTGGCTGTGTATATACAGTATTAGCACATTAACTTCTCATGGAAAAGATTGCCAACTGTTTTCCAGATTATGCCATCAGTTTTTGGATTACCTCTCAAGTAGCCATTTAATTCACTTAATTTCAATGAGAGCATGCTGTTGATTGATAATCCTTCACTGTCAACATGTTGGTTTCATATTTTATCATAGTTACAGTGTGGTCGTGAAGTCTTGCAGTTTAATGTAGAGCTGTCTCATAAAATCCTTGTTGGTCCATTCATCACTGCATATTTATTATGACCTTACTGTCATGATGAGGAGTGCTTTAACTTTCATTTCTTTTTTGTTATTCAACGTCTCATCTTTGTCACAGACAAAATTAATCATTGAGATGGATGATTTATGTTTTTGGCTAATGAAATGAGCCCTGCTATAAGGATTCTTGTCTCTCTCTGTCCTCTGCTCAGTGCCTCCATGTTTGGGACCTGGATGTTCGGGGATACCACAGAGGCCTGTGGCGGCTCTTCAGAAAACGTAATCATGTCCTGGTGGTGGCTGTGCCAATCTCCCCATACTCGTAAGTGAAGCTCAAATTACAGTTTGTGCAGTTGTAAAGATGTCGAGGCCCTTGTGAAGTACATCTTCCCATGTTTGTGTGCAGCCCAAAAATTTGACTTGCAGGCTGCATCTTTATCAACACATACAGCTACGCAGACATCCAGTATACTATAAACAGAAGTATACATGCTTGCTGTTTGCCATCCACTTTGAAGTACATAACGGCTTTCACACTTCCACCTCTATATGCACACAGAGGTGGAATAGCTTTAAGACCTTTTCGTATGTTTCTAAGAGTATCTGTGGCTATCATTAGCTTTACAGATTGATCTACAGTTTTGAGTTATGAGGGGTTTTGATAGTACAGCTTCTGGCCTCCCAAGGCAATTTGGTTGCAAGCAAGGAGCCAGGTTTGCACCTTGTTTACACCCCCTCTGCATAATGAAAGCAGCCCTGCAGTGAAATTCTCCCAAAAATCTGAGTACTGAATACTGAGGAAGAGGCAAGTCTCATTTTCATGCTGCGCCAAAGTTTCTTCTAGGCACTTGCGTAACAGATGGCTATATTGATTAAATTTCAAGTGCATCTGCTCACTCAGACACTTGTAAAATGGAAAAATGAAAAAAGCATCAGCCCCAGAGGCATTCCATAAGAATAATAACAATAACTCTGTGCATCTGTGGTTTTGGGAGAGCACATCCCCGATTAAGGAATAGGGAAATCGTGGTTTTATCATTGGATGAGGGGTGTAGCTCACAGGTGGTAGTGTCTCCAGAATGACACCAAGTGATTGCAAGCCTTAAAGTCATACATGATTTTTTTATGTATGTGGAGGAGGACCAACACAAAAAGCAATGACCCAACATCAAACATAACCAACAATTTTCAACTTGGCCTTTACACTTGCATCGCTGTTATGACATACAGTATACAGTGCCCTCCAAAAGTATTGGAACAGTGAGGCCAATTCCTTTATTTTTGTTGTAGACTGAAAATATTTGGGTTTGACATCAAAAGATGAATCTGGGACAAGAGATCAACATTTCAGCTTTTATTTCCAGGTATTTACATCTGGATCTGATACACAACTTAGAAGATAGCACCTTTTGTTTGAATCCACCCATTTTTCATGAGAGCAAAAGTATTGGAACATGTGACGGACAGGTGTGTTTTGTTGCCCAGGTGTCTTCCAATTACATTGATTATTCAAACAATAAATAGCACTGAATGTCTGAGCTCAGTTTCAGATTGGGTACGATAGGTTTTGCCTGTGCAGACTGCATTTAGAGGTGGAACCAACATGAAAACCAGAGAGCTGTCTATGGGTGAAAAAGAAGCAGTTGTGAATCTGAGAGAAGATGGACAATCAATCAGAGCCATTGCACAAACATTGGCCATAGCCAGTATAACCATTTGGAATGTCCTGAAGAAGAAAGAAACCACTGGTGTACTAAGCAACAGACGTCGAACAGGTAGACCAAGGAAAACATCAGCAGTTGATGACAGAAACATTGTGAGAGCTGTAAAGAAAGACCCTAAAACAACTGTTAGTGACATCAGCAACAACCTCCAGAGGGCAGGAGTGAAGGTATCACAATCTACTGTTCGCAGAAGACTTCATGAACAAAAGTACAGAGGCTACACCAGAAGATGCAAACCACTCATTAGCAAGAAGAATAGGAAGGCCAGGCTGGAATTTGCCAAAAGGTACAGAGATGAGCCTCAAAAATTCTGGGAAAAAGTTTTATGGACTGATGAGACAAAGATGAACTTTTTCCAAAGTGATGGAAAGGCGAAAGTTTGGAGAAAGGAAGGATCTTCTCATGATCCCAAACATACAAGCTCATCTGTGAAATACGGTGGAGGTAATGTCATGGCTTGGGCTTGCATGGCTTCTTCTGGGACGGGCTCTTTCATCTTCATTGATGATGTAACACATGATGGCAGCAGCAAAATGAACTCAGAAGTCTACAGAAACATTTTGTCTGCTAATTTAAAGAAAGATGCAACCAAACTGATTGGGAGATCCTTCATCATGCAGCAAGATAACGACCCAGAACACACTGCCAAAACAACAAAGGAGTTCATCAGGGGCAAGAAGTGGAAGGTTTTAGACTGGCCAAGTCAGTCTCCAGACTTAAACCCAATAGAGCATGCATTTTACCTGCTGAAGAGGAGACTGAAGGGAGTAAACCCCCAAAACAAACAACAACTGAAAGAGGCTGCGGTGAAAGCCTGGAAAAGCATCACAAAAGAAGAATGCAAAAGTTTGGTGATGTCAATGGGTCACAGGCTTGATGCAGTTATTGAAAGCAAAGGATTTGCAACTAAATATTAAGTCTCATTCACTTTAATCTATTTTAAGTTTATATGTTCCAATACTTTTGCTCACCTAAAAATTTTGTGTTCCATTACAAATAATGCTATCTTCTAAGTTGTGTATCAGATCCAGATGTAAATACCTGGAAATAAAAGCTGAAATGTTGATCTCTTGTCTCATATTCATCTTTTGATGTCAAACCCAAATGTTTTCAGTCGACAGCAAAAGTAAACAAATTGGACTCACTGTTCCAATACTTTTGGAGGGCACTGTATATGATACTATTCAAAAACAGGAAAGTCACCTAATGTCGCTGTTATTTAGTACGCCACATCCTCATTTCATACAGACCTCACTGATGCAGGTTAAAGGAACAGTGTGTAAGATTTAGGAGGATTTAGTGGTATCTAGAGGTGAGGATTTCTACATCTACATTAAAGCAATGAATTTGAGGGTGCAAAAAAACACAACATGTGTACGCCCCCTAAATGTGTGCTCACCTTATTTCTGGTCCAGGCGTTAAGGAGGTTCTTACCGTTTCCTGAATTATTGGCAGAGGTCTGTTCCTCTCCAAAAAAACGGACCCGGTGATTTAAACTGGTAAAAATACTGAATAAAGCTGTTTCATGTTGAAAAAAATGTTTTTCTGAAGATGCTCGTCATGGAGCAGTTGCCGTGGCCGACATGAAAAAACACAATGGTCCTTTCTAGAGCTAGTGTTTGGTTTGTCCACTCTGGGCTACTGCAGAAACATGATTGTGCAACATGGCAGTTTCTGTAGAGGACCTATGTAGCTATAAACGGGCCATTCTAAGGTAACAAAAACACAACAATTCAAAAAAGTTCATGCTGTCCCTATTACATTACTTTTCTGCCAAGTAATCCTTCTAAATTCTACACACTGGACCTTTAAGTAGCCACTAGCATTTGCGCTCAGTTGACTGTTCACTTCAGTTTTAACAGGGCTGCTTGAAATATGCTCCTCCTTATTTGCACTTCTCTTGCTAATAGTTCCTTTTTGGAGCCATTGCAGTTCAGCTTGTAATTAATGATGGACGTATGCGTGTGCTACATTCATGAATGTGACTGCTGTGGTCATTTGATATTAACACAAAGACATGTAGACTGTAAATCCAGAAATTAGTTTAAATTACATTTCAGGGATCTCATAGGTAATGTATTTTCATTCAGAAGTTTGTAATATTTTGATATAACTCTTTCATGTACAGCTACACAGCTCATGTGCCACCAGTGGCACTCATACAACAGTTTGAGACAGTTTGAGAACTAGTGCTGCAGGTGAAAAATAACACATCTCAGAACATCCTTTATTTACAAAAAAAGAACAGAGATGACAATCCCCATACTCAGCAGCAAACACAACAAATGTGTCACTATCTGTCCCTTTCTGATCTCTTACCACTCTCTGTCTCTGTCCTCCTGTCTGTCCATGTCTTTGTTTCATTACCAGTGTGAAGAAACCAGCCAGTGTCACTCCCATTCACTTAGAGCCTCCACCCAAAGAAGAGGGAGCACCAGTGGAGCAGTTATAGACCTGATGTCACACGCACGCACACACGCACGCACACACACACACACACACACACACTTCAACCAGTCCAGGCCTTAACTCGTCTTCACCAACAACCACTAATAATCCAGCCTGGGACTCACAACTACAAAACTGACTTTTCTCAAAAGTTGAACTTGTGTACGAGAGGGTACCTGGGAAATGGAGTCAAATTTTTGTCTTTCTTACTTTTAAACAAAAGAGGGATTAACACTACAAACTGCACTACTAAAGCCGTCCAAAAGCTTGAGGAGGAACTGTGATGCTAAACCCTGTTTTGAACAATCAAAACAGTATATGACTGTCAACAGCTGTCTGTTTCTGTTTCCGTGACAACTGTGGGCTGAACCCACGGTCGGTTACATTTCAATTCAAGCTGAGACTTTTCGGCAAGAACGGTGCAAACACTACAAACGCACACTCACCTATTTCAGCCAGTTTTTCCCTTTAGTTTGTCGTGTTTTTTGACTACTGAGTGAGTTGTTCATTTTGTACATACGTTTTAACTTATCTCTATTTATTTTACATCTGTCAATCAAAAAGGACTTTGTTTGGGATCTGTTGCATTTTTTTTAGATCCACTTTTATCAAGATCAGTGCATTTTTTAAGAGCCTAACGTTTACAGATAATGAAATAATAATGTATATACATGCCTATATATTTTTTGATGAAAAATTTAAAGGGTCAGCATATTTTTCAGCGTTAAGTTTGAGTGAAAGAGTTGATAACAGCCCTGTGGGTTTTTGCTATTTTTGACTGCTTGGGTCAGTTGCTTCGGATCAGGTTTCATGAGAGGATCTCAGTGGTGGCTGAAAGAAACAAAAAATGAAAATATGAACAGGACTTCACAGCGCACACTGCATTTAGAAGCAATCTAATACAGTATTCCTATTTTGATTGTGCCACAGTGATGCTTACAAACAGAAACAGAAAAAAGACCTCTTTGTTTTCAGTTCTTAATTTTAAATTCTAAAAACAAAAATCCAGTTTTTGATGTGGCAAAGGCAAAATATCGTGTCAAAAAATGTACTAAAGTTGGTTACCATGGTAAGTATTGTGTTGGTGCTGGATTTAAAAGTTTGTGTTAGCACCAGCATAGAAAATGTTCAAACAATACCAAGCCCTTTACTCAGACATTTACACTACAAATTGAAAGTGGAAAATCTAAAAAAATCTAAACAAAAATGATGATAATAAAAAAAGTATATTAAATTCTGTTGATAATTTTAGTTCCCCGGTGAAATTTTAGTTACATTTTCTTGCTTCATTAATTGCCTTTTTGATTTAGAAATGCTTATTCTTATAAGAAACGATAACAAAATGTACTTGTCAGTCTCGCAAGATACTGTTCATTTTAATTGCGTGTCGAGCTTTCTGTTTTTTATTTGCATGATGTTCCTCAATGCAGTGTATGTTTCAAATCAATGAAAAATTAGCTTGTTGTCCTAGTGTGCAGAGTTTTGGCCTCTCTCAGCCACCATCACAGCTGGAGGCTCCAACGCTTGAACAGAAAGTAGCAACTTTAGTCAGTTCATACACTCTTCATCTAGACAGAAGACAGAAAGCCCATCTGCGTATTTAAAGGCTACAGGTAATGGGTTATAAATATTGAAATATGAAGGAGCAACATCACAGAGGAGACAGGCAGATATTTAAGGGGTCCAAATGTATTTACCTATTTTTTTTGTTGCGTCCTACAAATGGAGTGGAAATGTTGGGAGGTATGATCTAAAATATCATCAGCCATTTGTAAACAACCAAATCTATATTAGAGATGTGACTTTAAAACTATAAAAATCTTTAAACAGAAGATGAGGGAGATTGTATTTTTTTCCTCATTCCGACATCTGATTTTTATGAGATAAATTATGATTATGTAGCTCTCTTGAGATTTGGCTCTTGTATTATGAGACCCTAAGTCATAGTTGATTGACAACGCCTCCAGTGTTCTTTGATGAATGCAATATGTTCTGTACAATTAAGATCAACAACGCTAAAATTATGTTGTACAACTTGGACTAATAATTTCTCTCTGCAGTTTATCAAGAAAGGACTGAAAAGCAGAATCAGTATTATTATCAAAATACTAAGCCATTTATAAACACCTAATAAGCAGTTTATAACACTATAATGTAGCTATAAGCAAACAAAAATTAGTGTACCAGTGTGTCAGCAATTAAAACCCCCCCTTATGAAGCATCACTAACGGTCAGCGATACTGTGCAATTGTAGCCCAGGAGACTATGTGCAGAGGGTCTGAGTACCAAGCTGCGCACCTCAAGATTTTGTGACAGTACAGGCGGTGTCGCACAGACCGCGTCATTGGCTAGCTACAGGACTCAGACGTGGTTATACAGTGGTGCAGGAATGAGTCCTAAAACCCAGTAATGATTCAGCATTTTAGCACTCCCCGTTCCCCCGTCTTCAAGTCAGTCAGTCAGTTGGTTAGATGCATGAGAAAAAGGTCTTTGGTAAACAAAAGCTTAACAGACTTTCATGTTTTGTTCTACGACATAAAATACGTCAGTAAATATCCTCTATCTTGGATTTTGAAACTTCTTAAAAAAGGCAATTGCCAACAATTCATCACATGGAACATGGCTTTGTTGTAGTTGTTGTAGTTCGTTCATAGCCAAATAACATCTTTGTACTTCTGGCGATTGCATTTAAACCTAAAAAATCAAAAGTGCTGTTAATTTGTATAGATTATCTTGGTGAACAAAGCGTGTAGGTATCCCAAACTTTTGTTTGCCACAGAGTTTATTTTTTGCAGTAATCCAAAACCCAGTTGAAAAATCCCATAGGCTTTTTGGCGAGGGAACCAGAGTGATGCTAACTTCCATGTTGGCCTACAGAAAAATGTCAATCCTGTAGCATCATTGACTGTATATAAAGATGGACATGGACTTGGAATTTTGAGTTTGGCCCATGTCCTGTCCGCTAACATCGTGGGGGCGAAGTGTTTGACCTATACGGCAGCTTCCAGCTACTTGACAAATAAAAAACAAAATTAGCAGCATGGTGGTCTTCTTGACTAATGAATGTTCTAAAGGGGACAGAGCTCTGGAACTGCTAAGGTACATAATCAAGGTAATTTAAGCCAAGTAGGGAAAAAAACTATATCAATGTTTATAGGCTGCCCGAGGTTATGACAGTTTCAGCCTGTAACACACCACAGAAGCTGACATCTTTAAACTCTCACTGACACACTTATTTCTGCTTGTAACTACATAATAGTGTTATTTTCTTAATATACTATTTATGAATATTAATCTTTCAGTGCTCATCCCAATTGTGTTCTGACCAGTTTTTTTTTCTTTACTCTGGCTTTTAAGTGATTTTAAGCTGGTGTAACAATGTACCGACTAAACGAATGAGTGTATCACGTTTCAACGCATCGATCAGTATTTGCAGAGTGGTTTGATTTTAATGTGTGTATTGTGTGTTCAGAAAACCACATATTTACTATCTGCAGTAAGAGAATCCTGTTAGACAGAACCATTTATTCAGCAGTATTACAACCTGTGTCGTGACTGAATTAATGTCCATGTGTGTCCTGGAAATTTCATTTTGGTTTCAAGAAAATGAACAAGTAGAATCTGCCCACTTTCTAATATACTTTTTTCATTTTTGTCTTTTCATTTAACTCTGGTTTTTATAGTGGTGCGTATGCTTCCCTTTCATGAATGGAGAGGATCCAACTAAATCAGTCTCCTCAGCAATACTGTTGATTTTGTGTGATGCTGTGGGATGATTTGGGAAAACTGGAAGGTACTTTGTATGTGTGATGTTGAGGATCCATGGACGTACTGTAAGTTTCTGATGCATTTGACATATGTATGAGTTCCTTTATCTTTTATCATGGAAATAAATAAAGATGTTTTTTACCGAGGTTTCTTAGTGGTGCTCCTTTTTCTTCTTTTTGGGGTCACACCGTACTCTGTGTTGTTGAAATAATTCATACAGAAGAATGTATTATTAGTGTGTATTATTCATGTGATAAACTTGGAGCTATTGTTATTCTTAGCTCAGATTTTTGTACTTTTTGCGGCACCGTGCTGCCTGCAGATTTCCCCAGAGACCTCCAGGCAGAGCAACGGTGAGAGGAAATGCATGCGGCGAGGGAAATATATGCAAATCCTTGCAGCTTGGTGGAGTTCTGCAGCTGCTGCGGTCTACCAAGGACAAATGTGGCTTCCTGCTCTTTGAGCTCTGACTTTCCTAACCTGTGATGGTTTGACTCCTACCAGGAGCTACTTTACATCATCAAAGTCCAAGTATTGGGAAAAAAAAAAAACATTGGTTCTATTACATATTGAATCTCTTCAAAGTCTGACATTTGAGTTTTGCATTTTCAAGGTGATTATCCCACTTTCAAAGCAGCCTTTGTTTGACAACTTTGTAAAAATTCTGCACACTTGAAACTCAGTGGAATTTTGCAGTCCATCACACATCATCATATCAGCCTTTACCAAACTTATAGTATTGCTTCGCAGAGGTGTAGACTCAAGTCAGCTGACCTGGACTTGAGTCAGACTAGATTCACAAATTTGATGACTTTAGACTTGACAATTAAAAAAAGATTTTAACACCAATGACTCGTGACTTCACTTGGACTTGAGCCTTTTGACTTGAAAATACTTGATACCTTTCCCCAGGTCTAAATAAAAGATTAAGTGTTCTGTAAAATAGTGCCATGATATCAATTCATTTTCACCTAATTTCCTGAATCATATAACATTACCAATATTAATTGACATTAGCTTAAAAACTGAGGAAGTTTTTAACAAATGCATGCACATTTTGAAAAGCATTCATGGTTTTTGATGACTATTTTTAAAATGTATATTGGCATTACATTTGTGGAAGAGCGGATGGTCAGTCTTCACTTGGAACTTAACTTGGGACTTGAATGTAAAGACTTAGAACTTAATTGTGACTTGCAAAAAAAATGACTCCGCTCACCTCTGATGTCACCTCTGTTGGGCTGCAAAGGGCCCACCAGCCCCCCGGACGACCCGCTGGTGTGTCTCTTGTTCGGACAGTTAGAGCTTTTCTCTCAGGGAAAGCTGTTCTAAAGTCAAAGTCAAAATACAAATTACAAAATAGAAGTCCTTTACATACTGAGGTCTAATAATTAGATATTCAAGCTATACATGACCTGTCAGTCTCTAACTTCTTATTTTATTTTTTAGGGTTTATGGAGGCCAGAGAATGAAATGGTTTTGCTCTCAAGACCCAAGAATTTTAGGAGTCAAATCTTATGTAAGTTTTACAAGTTTTAACACAGGTTTCTTATTTCTCGTTGACATGTGAAAAATAGTTGCAATGTCCTCCACAGTTCTAACTGTCAAGCCTGAAACAATGACCCTGATATTGTCTCAGTGACAGAGATGGCTGGTATAAATGGGCTAGCAGGGCTATCTTTTACATTAAGGACGAGAAAATTATTAAATTACAGAAAATATTAAAATATTAGTTACTGAACCTTAGAACTGATTGTATTTGGTGGAACCTATAGCAGCAACAGCACTGAAATAATCACACAAACGCAGGATTTATCTAAATGGGCTGATTTTTTACTGCCCATACTCCTAGAATCAGCTTCCAGTCATTGTTGTCACATCGTGAGTGACAGGTGTCGTGACGGTAACTTACCGCAGTAAACATGAGCCGCGGTACTGCTTTTGTGGTTACCTTCATACCGCAGTACTCCGGCTACGGCGGCAGAACGGGGCCCGGCCGGCCTGTCTCACTCACCTCCCTCGCTAAGTGATGGAGGTGGCCTGGCCGACCGCATCAAACCCAGGCCAGGAGAAGGGGGCCCGGGTGCCGCCGGCCCTCCCTCTTCCCTCTAACCTTTATACATACTATATAACGTTTTATACACAATAATAGATGGATTAGCAACCGTTTTACTTCTGACGATAAATAGCTTCCATCTGAGACTTGTATGGCTTTTTAAATTGTTTTATTTAAGGTTTAAAAAAAGAGAGAAGACGATGCCGTGATATCATACTGTCACCGCATCCCCCCAAAATAATACTGTGATATTGATTTTAGGCCATACTGCCCAGCCCTAGGCCCAAGCCCTAACCTCTTATTAAAGGAGCATTACTCCTTTCCTTTCTTTACCTTTACTGTCTGTGTGTACAGCGGAAAATAGTCAGTGTGTGTGCGTGTGTGCGTGAGAGAGAGAGAGAGCTTTTGGCATCAGAACATTTTTGTAGTTAGCCTAATTCTGTAGTTTTGCTGTAGTGCATTGTTGCTGTAACCTGGTACTGTATCTCAGTGTGATGTTACTGTTACTGCAGCTGAACTATTGATCAGTATAGGCCATAGGCCTAATGCGTTAGCCCTCCCACCCAATTTCACCACGACCCGCTACTGCTTAGTGATGTATCCCAGCTTGGATTTGAAGACTCCAAATTTATATCAGAAAGTCTGCCTTACAAACTGGGAGTGTGAAGTTAAAAATGTGCGGGTGTTTACTAAGCATTGAGCATCTAACCGAGATTCACTCTGAAGTTGCATCAAAGGAAGTGATTCATGGTTTTTAGATCTCCATGTATACTAGGAACTAAAAGTAAGGATGTCATGCCTCTGCCAAATTGATTTGACCTTTTTTTTTCATATCTGTTTTTCGTGTTTCCGCCAAAGTAAACTCCAATGCTAAATCACTGTAGTTGTCTTTTAAGTCTGCCCCAAGACCACGATTCACGTCTACAGATCCAGGATGAGCTACCTGATATATTTTATTCCCTTGATGCGCCAAGGAGGCTCAGTAGCGCTCCCTAGAAAATGTCAATGAAGCAGCCCCCACAGTACATTTTGCTGAGAAGTATGTCAATTGGTAGGCATGTGTAACATCCCAAGATGTACAAAAATGCCTCTGGAGCCATGTCCCAAACCCAACAGGAAGTCAGCCATTTTGAATTTAATGTTTCAATTACATGCATTGTTTTTTGGCCATTTCCAGGGGAAGTACTTTAACAAACTCCTCCTACAGACTTGATCTGATTGACTTCAAATTTTGTCTGTACCATCTTAAGACCTTTGACATCAAAAGTTGCTAAAAGCTTGAGTTTTCATCAAACTGTGTGACTGTGGCGTGGTGTCAAATTTCCATATTTCGCCACCAAACAGGACATGGTTTGTAACTCTAACATAAATGGTCTAATCTGTCCCAAACTTAACATTTTTTATGGGGCTCCAGGCCTGAGGCCATCTACATGCACAGTAGGTGTCATGGTGATTGTACCACCTTCTGGTAACAGGCAGTACATTTTGTCAGACACTTTTTTGATTTACATGACATTTACATGGTGGGGTCTACAATTGTAGCACAGCAACATGACGTATGATTATTGTCCTCTCCAGCGCCACATAGTGGAAACAGGAAATAGTAAAAATTGTGAAATAGGTCATTTCAGCACCCACAATGCATGGAGAATAGGCCATCTCACTCCTGCATGCAATGTCTGACTTTCACAGACATGAACTTCCGCGTCAGTCAGCGTCCTTCCAGCACCCCCACATTGCGTAAAGGTGGGAGGGCCTGTTCATCGCTGCTTGCAGCTATAATTTCGTTTGTAACTGTTGTATAATCGTATTTTACACATGAGTGGATGCTTTACCATGACTGTTGGCACAACAGTGTGTCAGGGCTCAGGTGCTTGCACACACTCTAGTGTAATGTTTAGGTTTAAGGTTTTGTTTTTGTTTAAAGTAATGCGAAGCAAAGTGGCTGTAATGGATTAATGTCTGCTTGTGACACTAGCAGCACAAATGCAAACTAGATCAAACAAACTAACCTGTTCGTTATATAGATAGAAATGGCTCATTCTGTAGGATTTAGCGTCATCTATTGGCAGAAATGTAAAATATTCATAACTATGTTTTTATTATTGTATAATGACCTGGAAATAAGAAACTGTTGTTAAGGATTAGTTTACATGTGCGATGTGAGGTTGGTTGTGTGGTTTTCTTTGTATACTGAAATTGCTACATTGTGCTACAGTTCCTAATTGCAGCATTCAATCATATCAACCTTGAAGGCAGAAATCTGATGAGCAATGTATGACCATATCCACCACCTGGCTCTACATTTCAGACAAATGTAGTATTCTACTTCCAAAGAGTGGTTTAACTGCAGTATTAATGCTGGCGTCTACTTGAAAATGATATGGTGTGTAAATGTCTCCACCATTCAAATAACCCACAGGTTTAGACAAGATTCTGTCCACTTTTAGGCATTACGGCAGATTAACAAGCCCACCTCATATTTGAACATTGCAATATGTGTGCGATTTAATACAGGCTAGTTCATGCAGTGCTTAATAAAAGTCTTAAAACATACATTGTAAAGTTTTGATTGATTTTATTTTATTTTTTCCAATCAACCTAATCTTATATTATAATCTGTAGGAGAAACCGGGGCACCCGGGGAAAACCTCATATGGGAAGAACATGAAGTCCTCACAGAAAAGTCTGGTGTGAACCAGATCTTCCCAGAGACATCAGTGCTCACCACTGAAAATAAAAATAAACGACTCACTCACAAATCAAAAAGTCCGAATGGTAAAACTCAAATTTGTTATGTCAGAGGGTGTAAAGTCTGGAGCTGGCCTAGATAATAATTGGGAAAGATGTCCCAGTAACATTGAGAGCACCCAGGGAAACAAATACATTTTCTGTTTCAAATCAGATCAAGCTCAATTGGATTTAAAAAAAAAAAATCAGGCTCCATTCATTGTCTACAGAACAGCTCCAGACTTTACACCCTATGGCATCACAAATTTGAGACTTTCTTCTCTGGTTTCTGGTTTTTAGAGTGAGTAGCTCATGTTCACAAATACTGATTAGATTTTCCAATGCCATGGAAATAACATATTAGAATTCTTAATTTAGGTGGTGTTCCTCTTTAAGGCCAACTGAGCTGCAGTGGGTTGTGTTCTGTGTGCTGTTTTAGGGCCCTGGCTTGAGCATTGCCATACTTAGGCAATGATACCGCCGTCTCCACAGGGAAACAACATCGTCCTGCAGGTTCCTTCTTAGTGGAAATGGGGGGTAGATGGATTAGCTGATGATCAACCTCACTGTTGTCTTTGTCACCTAGCTGCAGTGGGTTGTGTTCTATGTGCTGTTTTAGGGCCCTGGCTTGAGCATTGCCATATTTAGTCAATGATACCTCCGTCTCCACAGGGAAACAACGTCGTCCTGCAGGTTCTGTCTTTGTGGAAATGGGGGGTAGACAGATTAGCTGAAGATCAAGCTCACGGTTGTCTTTGTCACGTAGCTGCAGTGGGTTGCGTTCAGTTTGCTTTTGGAGGGCCCTAGCTCGTGCATAGCCATATTTGGGTAATGATTCCTCTGTACCCATGGTCCCCACAGCCCCAGTGGGGAGTCGGAGTCGTCTTGCACACGTCTGTCCCCTTGAAGTCAAAGCCTGGGAATTTCTGGGAGGTGGTGGAATTGGTTTCAGCTCTCTTGCCTACTTAAAACAGTGGTCTGCATAATAATGATTGAGGATGAATGATGATCCATGACTTATACTGTAGCTGGAACAGATATTAGCTCAATGAAATAATAATGGATCTGACATCCACTAAAATCTCAAAAGCATAACATGTTTAATGACTGCTATTTCCCTGCTAAAACAGGCAGTTGGTGGTCACTGTGACATCACATCACATTTCATGCCTTTATGACTCAGAGACACAAAAGCCTACACACGATGACATCATGACATTCCCTATGGTATCACATGCCTTTATTGAAACACACACAAACATTCTAAAGGCATTTTGAAAAAAAAATAGGATCAAATAATCAATCAAAAAATGTATTTGTCAAATATAATAATAAAATATGATTTCAGTGAAATGCAGAAAACAGTTCCATTAAGTTGTATATTCAAAATAGTGTAATACTACCAAATAAATGTGTGTGTGTGTGTGTGTGCGCGCACGCGCGTGGCAGGGGCCACCGAAACCCACGCCTCAGTCCTGGTGCAAAATCAACCCCAGCCTTCCCTTGCCCTCAGATGGCATGGGAGGCTCTGGGGGCAGATCCCTTGGTTGTTTCAACAATGACCCAGGGGTATCATTTACAGTTCCATAGCACTTCTCCTCTGTCGAAGGTGGCTACATTTTCCATTATTGCAGACCACCAGCACAGGGAGGTCTTCACTCTCACGGCAAAGTCAGCTATCAGGGAAGTGAAGAAAGAAGATCAGCAGGCAGGGTTTTATTTCCGCTACTTTCTTGTTGGATCACATTCAGGGTCTGGGGCTGCACATCATTGAGAAAAAGTGCAGTCTGTCTCCAGCCTGCACAGGCCACCCAGTTTCTAGACATGTGGCTGGATGCCAGAGCTGGGTTGGTGATGCTGTCACAGGAGAGGCAGGTTTCAATCATCTCTCTCATTTTCAGCTTGGTCCCAGGGTCACGTGGCGGCTGTCTGCCATTTAGGTCTTATGGCAACCTCAGGACAAGTGGTGCCATTGGCTCTTCTACACATGCGTCCAGTCCAGAGGCATCTCTTCAGCCTGGGGCTCTGTCCATAGAGACAGCTGCAGTGCTCATCACCGTGCAGCTTCATGCGGACCTCAGGTGGTGGCAGGACACAGAAGTTGTGCGCACATCCAATCCTGCTTTAGGTCAGGTGCTGGATAATAGGGGTCCATGCAGAAAGAAGAAGAAAATCCGCACACCGAATTAGAGCTCCCAGTAAGTTTTTAATGACTAAAAAAGCAACGTTTGGACCCAAATGGTCTTCCTCAGGCAACTTCAAATGAAAGAATGAAAAGGCATGTGGCAGGTATACATATAGGCTAAGAGCCAGGTGTCATCCCACCCACGTCATCTGTCAATCAAACAATCAGACAGTCATTCAAGTGAGCCATATATAGGCATATGATGGCTACTTAGTATGCACAAAGGATTTGCATATCAATAAGTGTAAAGAATAGGCCTACAGATATACAAAATAAACAAATTGTTATTGGGGAAACACATAATACAAAAGAGACAACTTTACTATTAGACAAGAAACTTTTTAGAATATTTTAGTAAATATTTTAAGATTTTTTATAATTTTGTAGAAACAAACAAAACAAACAAACATGGGATTGCAGTTTTAAAAAAGAGTACAGTTTTAAACAGGAACACTGCTTGGAGAATAACAACACCAAATACCAGTTCACAAAAAGGGCCTAATGTCAAAATCTTCATTAAGGCCATTAGGTGACATGGTATTGAGAAAGAAGATCCAGTAGGTCTCCCTTTGAAGGAGTCTTCTTTCAATATCACCACCCCTACGTTGTTTTTTAACCCTCTCCACTCCTAGATAGCGCAGAGCACTGACATTGTGGCCTGCTTTTTTAAAATGGGCCGCAACAGGGCTGTGCTCGTCGCCTAATCTGATCTTGCTCCTGTGTTCACTGATTCTGGTACGTAATTCCCTGGAAGTTTTCCCAATATACGCAAGGCCGCATGGGCAACGGATCATGTAAATCACATGTGTGGTACTGCATGTGATGGTCCCACAAATAGAAATGTTGCGACCTGTGTGTGGATGGGTAAAAGTCTTGCACCTCTGCGTGTAGAAGCATTGGGAGCAGCCCCCACATTTGTAGTTACCATCTGGTAGACTGAGAGGTTTTGGTGTGTTTTGGGTGCTGATGTCAGATCTAACCAGGCTATCCCTGAGGTTGTTAGGACGTTTAAACACTAGTTTGGGTGGTTCAGTGAACACATGCTTGAGTTTAGGGTCTGAGTTTACAATGTACCAGTGTTTTTGGATTGTCTCCCTAAACTTAGCACCAAGGGGGGAGTATCTGACACAGCACAAAGCAGAGTTACGGGGGGGCGCCTTTTTTCTAGGTTGGAGGCACTCTTCTTGAGTCATCTGGTCATAGCGCCCCCTGGATGCAGCAACCCACTCCTGTCTATAACCCCTATTAAGGAACCTGTTGGAAAGGTCTGAAGCCTGTGCTGCATATGTGCTGTCATCACTGCATACTCTGCGAATTCTGTGAAACTGACTGATAGGCAGGCTTTTGATAAGTGGTTGAGGGTAAAAACTGTCTCCTCTCAGCATGGTGTTTCGATCTGTTGGTTTACGAAAGAGGTCTGTGTGTAAATGGTCACCACTTTTTCTTATCAGGACATCTAAAAAACTGATGCTTTCTTTGTCATATTCAAGTGTGAAACGCAAGTGATCATTACATGAGTTCAGGTACTGGTGAAACTCATTCAGCTCTTCTACAGTGCAGTCAACGATGATAAAGATGTCATCAATAAGCCTTCGGTATAATAAAATCTTTGACCAAAAAGGGTTTGCTGTGTTTAAAACATATTTGTTTTCAAAGTGACCCATATATAGGCAGGCATAGTTTGGTGCCATCTTGGTGCCCATAGCAGTACCCTTTGATTGTAAGTAGAAGTCATCTTCAAACCTGAAATAGTTGCTGCTGAGGACTATGTGAGCTAGATCTAAAATGCATTCAGTACTGGGTTTGGATGTAACTGGGCGTTGGCTCAAAAAATGCTCTAATGCCTCTATACCACCCCTTTCTGGAATACAAGTATACAGTGACTGGACATCAAAAGTAGCCAAAAGAAGAGAGTCAGTGACATTATCAAAAGATTTAAGTGAATTAATAAAATCATTAGAGTCCTTTATATAGGAGGGCAGAGTAATGACCTCGGGTTTAATAAAATGGTCCACGTAGGCTGAGATGTTTTCAGTGAGGCTGCCTATGCCGCTCACAATGGGTCTACCTTTTAGGGGAATGTCTAAGCCCTTGTGTATCTCAGGGAGTGTGTAGATAACTGGAATGACTGGATGTTCAACTGACAAAAAATCAAAAACAGTCTTATCAAACTCAGATTTGCTCAAATGAGCTTTAAGTCTGGACTGCACTTCAGCTTTAAGTCTACGGGTGGGGTCAGAGGACAGCTTCTGATAAAAGGTGGTGTCACTGAGTTGTCTTTTGATTTCACTGACATAATCAGATGCATTCTGTAGGACTATGGCTCCTCCCTTATCTGCAGGCCGTACTACAACCGTGTTAACTTTGCTCAAGTCTGATAATGCATCCCTTTCTGCTTTGGACAAATTATTGAACACTTTATGCTCTTTTTTCTTTTTTAATAAACTTTTCACATCATCTTCCACCAACCTACAATATGTGTCAAGTGATGCATTACAGTGTTTAGGTGGGATGAAGGTGGATCTTCTCTTGAAGGGAAGACGAGCGGTGCCCGTAGAAGTGGAGTTGTCAGGGATGATGGTGAGGGTGGGAGGGGGGGCAGAGCTGGGGGTGCTTAGGGTACAGTCTCTCGCGTTTGTGTGAAAAAACTCTCTGAGTCTCAAGTTGCGAAAGAACTTTTGAAAATCAATGAATGTTTCAAAGTCATTAGTCTGTGTGGTGGGCGCAAAACTCAGCCCCTTACTTAACGCTGAGATGCAGGGTTCAGATAATGTTTTGTCAGACAAATTTATTACCGTGTCATCTTGTTTCCGGTAATCCTCGGAGACATTCGTCTTCCTCCGCTGCCCTCTCCTACATCGCTTATGTCTGGAAGCGCTCGCCTCCACCGGGGAGGTCTTCTGTTGTGGGTGCGGCCTAAAAAAGACACTGCGCGTCCTGATTGCCTGCTCGTATCAGACCCAGATTCAAGTGAGGATGAGGAAGGCCAGGTTCTGTAATGCCAGCCGGGCTGTCGGCGTCCTCTGGATCCCTGTCTGGCGTAGTCCCGGTGTTGTTTCTCCCGTTGTTCCGGCTTGCCGTCTTTCCAGAAATAAACCTTGTTTTGTTTGTAGTCATCGATGTCCCGTGCAAACTTGGACTTCTTGCGAGTGCGGATCTCATTGGAGCACTTGGCCGCATAATGTTCAATATTTTTCTTGAGCTCATTTAATTTTTTTTTTTTTTCTAATTTCTAAAACACTGGTACATTGTAAACTCAGACCCTAAACTCAAGCATGTGTTCACTGAACCACCCAAACTAGTGTTTAAACGTCCTAACAACCTCAGGGATAGCCTGGTTAGATCTGACATCAGCACCCAAAACACACCAAAACCTCTCAGTCTACCAGATGGTAACTACAAATGTGGGGGCTGCTCCCAATGCTTCTACACGCAGAGGTGCAAGACTTTTACCCATCCACACACAGGTCGCAACATTTCTATTCGTGGGACCATCACATGCAGTACCACACATGTGATTTACATGATCCGTTGCCCATGCGGCCTTGCGTATATTGGGAAAACATCCAGGGAATTACGTACCAGAATCAGTGAACACAGGAGCAAGATCAGATTAGGCGACGAGCCCTGTTGCGGCCCATTTTAAAAAAGCAGGCCACAATGTCAGTGCTCTGCGCTATCTAGGAGTGGAGAGGGTTAAAAAACAACGTAGGGGTGGTGATATTGAAAGAAGACTCCTTCAAAGGGAGACCTACTGGATCTTCTTTCTCAATACCATGTCACCTAATGGCCTTAATGAGGATTTTGACATTAGGCCCTTTTTGTGAACTGGTATTTGGTGTTGTTATTCTCCAAGCAGTGTTCCTGTTTAAAACTGTACTCTTTTTTAAAACTGCAATCCCATGTTTGTTTGTTTTGTTTGTTTCTACAAAATTATAAAAAATCTTAAAATATTTACTAAAATATTCTAAGAAGTTTCTTGCCTAATAGTAAAGTTTATGTTTAGTAAAGTCTCTTTTGTATTATGTGTTTCCCCAATAACAATTTGTTTATTTTGTATATCTGTATTCTTTGCACTTATTGATAGGCAAATCCTTTGTGCATACTAAGTAGCCATCATATGCTTATATGTATACCTGCCACCTGCCTTTTCATTCTTTCATTTGTAGTTGCCTGAGGAAGACCGTTTGGGTCCAAACGTTGCTTTTTTAGTCATTAAAAACTTACTGGGAGCTCTAATTCAGTGTGCAGATTTCTTGGTGGCAGGACACAGCCAACATCTCGAGGGGGACTATGCTTGGTCCAGTACTGTGTCGGCAGGTACTCTCTACAGCTGCAACCCTGGAGGATTGGGGCGCACTCCATGAAGGCAGGGGCACCATTGGGGTCTGGCGCGCCCGCTTGAAGGGCCAGCATATCAATGCTCTAGAACTGAGAGCCATTCACCTGGCCCTACAACATTTTCTCCCAAGTCTGCAAGGCTGTCACGTTCTAGTAAGAAGCAACAGCACATTGGCAGCAGCATATGTCAACAGGCAAGGGGGCCTGGGCTCCCCAAACCTCTGCAGAATAGCACACAGGCTGTGGACCTGGGCATGGACACAGTTCCTGTCCGTCAGGGCTATGCACGTGCCCGGATTGGTGAACCAGAGGGCGGACCTACTCTCCAGGGGAGGCCCAAGTCCAAGGGACTGGAGGCTGCACTCGGAGGTGGTCAGAGAGATCTGACAGTGACAATGCCCTTTTCCCACTGGTATGTGTTTCCCCCATTCACTCTTCTCCCAAATCTGCTGCGGAGAGTTCGGAAGGAGGGAGTGCAGCTGATCCTGGTGGCCCCGAACTGGCCCCACATGACATGGTTTTCGGAGGTGGCGTCTCTCCTGGCCGGGAGGTCATGGGAGCTCCCTGTCTGGTGGGACCCTCCGAGTTATGCGCAGGGGGCCCTGCTCCATTCCTTTCCACAGGGGCTCAAACCTTGGACCTGGCCCCTTGGAGTGCCGGCCTGCTAGGCTTGGGACTTGCACAGTCAGCAGTTCAGACCATGCAGAGTGCTAGGGCACCGTCTACGAGGGTTGCATACTCTTACCACTGGGAGCTCTTTGCATCATGGTGCACAACTAACCGGATAGATGCACTGACATGTGCAGCCCCAGAGGTGCTCCGGTACCTGCAGGGGCTGCTTGAGGCGGGAAAATCACATTCAACCCGTAGAGGCATGATGGCAGCTATCAAGGCTGCTTGTACCGACATTACAGACTTTCAGATGGTGACTGCAGCCTCATCTCTCAGTTCCTGAAGGGTGCGCAGAGGTTTGCGCTGAGCACCAGGAAGCCAGCCATTCCACCGTGGGACCTGGGTCAGGTGTTGGCTGCCCTGCAGCAGGAACCTTTTGAGCCTCTGGAGTCAGTCAGTATTACTTGGCTGTCTCTTAAAGTGTTTTTCATTTGGCAGTGACATCAGCCAAGAGAGTGGGGGAACTGCACGCTCTGTCAGTGAATAAGAGCTGTTGTCGTTTCCTGCTGGATGATGCTAGTGTCATGTTGTGTCCAAACCCTGCATTCCTGCCAAAAGTAATCACAGACTTTCATTGGAATCAATCGAAGTTGCAACCCTACAACCCCTCCAAGGAGGGTAGTGAGGGTCAAAAAGACTCAAATCTCTGTCCTGTTAGAGCCCTGAAGGTCTATGTCCGGCGCACTGCAGTGTTTAGAAAGACAGACCAACTCTTTGTCTGCTTTAAGGCCCAGTGACAGGGCCAGCAGCTGTCAAAGGCTAGGCTGTCTCATTGGGTCATGGCGACAATTGTTGTAGCGATATTGCTGTTTTCCCAGATCTGATCAGTTAACAGTGAAACAATGGACAAAACAACAAACAGAATAACCAAGTCGTAATAAAGCAGAATCTTCCTTTAAACGTGGGTTTTACTAGGTGAAAGTCCATTCTGACTGAAAACAGCTGAGAGTGAATAAACACCAGCCTGGGTGGGGATCCGTCCTCTCTAGGTCCCCACTAGTGTTAATGCAGTCTGTCATGTGTGTTTCTGAGCTGATGTGACTGTTTGTGTTTATGAACCTGTCAGCTGGAAAACATTTGCATCAGGTCTAATTTAGATGGATTCTCTGACTGAATGTAAACTGATAGCAAGAGTTTGTTTTACTCTGTGTGTGTGTGTGTGTGTGTGTCTGTGTCTGTGTCTGTGTGTGGGTGTTATGCACAACAGACAGTGCCAACAGTGTCATGTAACATTTTTTTCCATTAGGCATTTGTTTCATGGTTTACACACACACACACACACACACACACACACACAGACACACACACACACTGTCTTCACCAGCTCCAAACTAGGCTATTTGTGCCTGTCAGTCAGAAGTTGCTGGTTCGTATCGGTGTGTGCGTTTATGTGTGTGTCTGTCTGTGTGCTTGCCACCTTTTAAATGTCATTTTTGACCTATTGAGCATTCTGATGAGCCGAGCTCAGAGGCTGTTGGCTGAGATGTAGATGGAATATTGATTTTGCGTGTGTGTGCATGTGTGTGTGTGAGCTGGGGGTTATTGCTAAACATGAAGCTCAGCAGCACTGAGATGATGACAGATTTAACTCTAAATACCTCGCAGGTGTATAATTGGATGGAAGACCGAACATGGTTTGTCTTCTTGCTCCCTTTCTCCATTTCAAATAGCCTTATTACCATTACACACACTGTGTAGCAGCAGCAGAATTTACAAAACAACAAAGATTATTTTGTATTATTGTTTAATTAAAAACAAATAAAGACAGAACAATAATTAAATAAGATAAAAGTAAATGAGATGAAACAAAGGAACTCATCTTGCATTCATTTCTCATTATTAGCATCATTTTATTACTTTTTTATGAACCTATATCATTATGTATCCTCTAAGAATACATTTTTCACATCCTTCTTTTCTGTAACATTTATTTTTCCCTTCATTGCATCATAAAATTTTAGTCATAAATCTGTTCAAATCCCTGTTAGTGAGCACTTTTCCTTTTTTCAAGATAACCCATCCACCTGAGCTTACTAAACAGTATCATCACCCATCGGTTTGCGGACTTTGGAATTTTGGCCTTCGCCAACTCGGATTTTTGGTGCCAGAAGTGACCATAGTTGGATGAGAGGATGGAGCTGTGGGGGACCGAGGAGTGGATTTGACTCATAAGCCCTGATTCCACCTAACACTTCTGATATGGTACCTTTTGAATCAAAAATAACCCTTCAAACATGGTACCTAGATCCATGACGCGTTTACCATTTCCACCGCAAACAGTACTCTTAAATGTGGCTGGGTTGTTGTCACTCACTGCTCCGTTTGCAGAACGAGGTTGCACACCAACATTTTCAGAACTAAAAAAGAACAGGCTGCAGTGAGAGTCTCTCTCGATGGGATATTTAAAGATATCAGGTTTATGCATTTAGTTCTTCTCAGGCAAGCTCCACTGGGCGCAGCCCACAGGAATGATGCCCTGTGATGCTTTTTTTTTTTTCTCCAAGTGAGGATTAGAATATATGCAGTTCACATAATCCAGTCAAAGCAACATACTGTTTATTTGTAGTGTTTGTATTCACCAGATGAATGTCCTTTTAGCTCTATTTTCCTCTCCAACAACTCCTGACAAAAATATCTGTTTGTTTTGCTTCTAGATGCTCCACTTTTGTCTAGTACCATGGGTTTAACAGAGTTTATTTGCTGAAAATGAAAACAGTGGGAATGAGAGAGGTGAGACCTGAAGCCAAAAGTAAAGCGTCAGCCTGTAAAACTAAAACAATAACCTGAAAGATGCTAAAAAAAAGGAGGAGGGGAACTAAGAACTTGGGTGATAATTCCCCGAGGGTTTGTCACCAAGAGTGACACCTTCATATTATACATTGACATTTCATCCACTGTTTATATAAAAATATTGATCAGCAGACAAAAGCATGACTTTTGCTGAGAATTTTAAGATTTTCCTTTATGAAACTTGGCTACTGAAATCATATCTTTACAATCAAGACTGAAAAGAAGCGATAGAGGAATTTAAACAATCACCAAGTATATCGTACATTTGGTATCAACCCGTTGTGTTATTTTTTCTTTCTCTTCCCACTGATGTCTTTCCCTTCCTTCTACCTCCTGTCATTCTGTTTCTCTCTCCTATTTCAAATTCAAAATAACTTTATTAGCATCTCTCTCTCTCTCTGGTTGAAGATGTGTGATGAAAAGACTAATTCAGGAGCGACAGATGACCTGCTGCACGGCTGAACAATGCACTGCCTCCTGTCTATAATCAAGTCTTTAATTGGTCAATATTTACTCAGCCTTGTGTCACAATGCATGTAATTTTCAAGGGCAGTTGATGGAACATGAATGAGTAGCATGCAGGTCAAAAGATGAACTGAGCTTTCTGCTTCCTTTCACATGTATGGCTTGTGATTTAGAGGAAACAGGATTTCAATACATGTTTTTCAGTAAAGAAGAGCAATAAAGTTATCTTAGTGTTGAAAACAAAGAGAAATTGTAGTCTTTGGAAATCTCAGTCTTCAAACAATTATGGGCCACTGGGCCCAGAAGACATTTTGGTCTTTACCATGGTCATTTTTCATCTCTTTGTGGTCATTTTGCATCTCTGATATCGCTTGGTACTGCTTTGTGGTCATTTTGTGTTTTGTGTCTCTTTGACATCTCTAATGTCACTTGGCAAAGCTTTGATGTCGTTTTGCGATGCTATGTGGTCCTTTGACATTGCTTTGTGGGTTCTTTGTGACTATTTATTATTGTTTTAGATCTCTTTGATGTCATTTGGCTTTGCTTTGTGGTCCTTTTACATTTCTTTGTAATTGTTTTGCGTCTCTTTGATATCACTTGGCATGGCTTTGTGGTCATTTTGTGGTTGTTTTATGATTGCTTTTTGTCTCTTAGTTGTGGTTTTGCATCTCTAATGTCACCTGGCATCACTTGTGGTTGCTTTGCATCTGTTTGTAATCCTTTTGCATCTCTTTGATATCAGTTGGCATGGCTTTGTGGGCGTTTTGCGTCACTTTGTGGTTGTTTTGGTCTTTGTGATTATTTAGGTCTTTGTAATCGTTTTGCATGTCTTTGATGTTGCTTGGCATCATTTTGTGGTAATTTTGTGTTACTTTGTGGTCAATTGGGTCTTTGTGGTATTTTTGTGTTTCTTTTTGGTGGCTTTGTGCTTAATCAGCAAGTCTCTTACTGTGTCTCTCTGCTGTTTAGTGCCAGGCAGATAGTGTACATTGGGTTTATTATCACAGCTTGTTAGATGAAAACAAACC
Source organism: Epinephelus lanceolatus (assembly GCF_041903045.1). Lineage (NCBI taxonomy): Eukaryota > Metazoa > Chordata > Actinopteri > Perciformes > Serranidae > Epinephelus > Epinephelus lanceolatus. The sequence goes on from NC_135739.1 coordinate 39,061,322, forward strand.
CTGAGACTGTACCAGAGAGGACCAAAACTAGCAGCTAAAAGCAGCTAAAAAGCTCAAGCTGAATTTTCTGGAGGTTCAGAACTACCAGCAACATCTTTGACAGTAATTTGATCCATTGTGGCACCTTACTGTTGATGAAAAGGTTGAATAGTCTAAGGATCAATGAAAGAAATGCACAAGGAACAATCAGATAAATGCAGTGAGCAGTAAGTCAATGCTATTTCATATATTTTATTGGCAAATGTGAAATATTTACACTCTGTATGTGCGTGTGCTTAGAAATCTTTTCTCTTTATATAAAATACAATTGCTGGATTCATTTCACCATAAACATGACTTAATAGTAAAGCTAGACATCTTTCTGAAAAATAGGGAACCAGAAGAAAAAGAAATATCCTAAGAGACAGATTGTTAAATAATGCAGATTAAAAAACAAGCCCATATGTGATCTGTCTGTTTCATTCCCATCATTTTTTTCTCCTCAAGGTGTCTCAGCTGATTCTGTTGTCCAGGTGGCAGTACAAGTACATGGACACTATCATGGCAGCAATCTGAGGAAAGACCATAATACAAATGTTAATCTGTTTTTGCCTTATATTCACTAAAACCAGACTGACTGTTTGGTTAGTCTAGTCGCTATTCAGTCAGTCAGTTTGCCAATAGAAATGAAAAAAAAAAGACTAGAAAGCTAATTTGAACAAATTTTGGAAAATCTTGCCTTTCCCATTTTATGTCATTTTACCTCTAAGACTCCTATTCCTGCTGCGATGCCTCCCACGATGTTGGCGTGCTCTTTGAGGGTCTCCAGGATATTTTTAAAACAGCCCTAAAGGGGAAAATAATCATCAATGCTTGACAAATCGACATGAGGCACAAAAAAACCCCAAAAGGAACTAATGGCCAATAAAAAAAAAGACATTCACTATATTTCAATGTAATACACGTTCTCTGTGTAAGGAAATTAGGGCTTGATGCATCTTATGTACAGTAAGTAGCTAATATAGCTAACTATGTATTGAGTACTTTTTGGATTAATCAGTCGGCCAAATAAAATCTGTTAAAAAAACTAAAAAACAATGAAAAATCACCAATGAGTAGGCTCAAAATCACATCAGTGTCACTGAATTTTTAGTTCATCTGATGAACAGTCTGAAACCTAACTGGTATTTCTTAGCCACACTAGCTACGGGTTAAAATTATAGCAATTGGTTGGTCAGTCAACCAACACTGCCAGAATGACCAGACTGAAATATTTCAGCAACTGCTGGATGAATTGCCAAGAAATCAGACATTTACACCCACTTCAAGCTGTGATTGGCCAGCTGTGGGGGCATGATAGAGCAATGCTGTCTCCTAGAAGTTGTGTTTATATGTTACTAAACTGCTTTCTCAATCACGTTGTTGTGGCAACATGATCACTGCCCGGATTGTGCTGTTTCGTTCAGGTAACGAAACACTATTCATGGACCACGTAGGCTTTGGAACAAGGTGGCTTTGGAAGATGGCAGACCTACAAATTGCAAAGCGCTGACACCAGAACTTTGGGTTTGCACCTTGACATCTTAGGTTTAGGCAACAAAAACACTTTATCTAAGGTAAAGATTGTGATTTTGGTGGATTAAAAAGGTAATGAAAATATAATGCTGCCACTTTTGTCAGACTTGCCAGATACATTAATTAGCAATATTTCCTCATTATGTTAATAGAGAACATAATCTGTTGGCATTATGTTTCCTTCAAAATGTATTGTGTAGGCCTATGTACTTTCTAGGAGACAGGGCTGGATAGAGGTGCATGGGTTTGAACTCTGTAGCTCTCTTTCTTCATTTTTGACATAACTATTTGTCACTTTTCCATCGTACAAAACAAGTGCAACATTGTGAATGTCTTCCAGGAGAGACTGTGTAAAAATGTGAGCTGTTGTCCTCGTATGTCAAAGATAACGTCCCCTTCCATTTTTTTGGCATGGTCAGAAAAACAACCTTGTTTTGATAAATGTAGAGAGCGTTTATATACCTGCTTAACATCAGCATGTTAGCATCGCCATTCTGAGCATGTTAGCATGCTAAAATTAGCCTTTAGCTCAAAGCACTGCTGAGCCGAAGCACGGTTTCTCGGAGCGTCTCTCATGACTGTAAACTCTTTGTGTTGGTCCTGAATAAATGACTTAAAACAAGAGTAGCACTTCTGACATTTACATTCAATTACCAGTTTATTAGGTACACCTGGGTAAAACATGACGCAGTCTATTACAACAGCCCTGCGGTAAATCCCACATTTACAATGCTCAGTTTCTGTTGAAACTGTTTAGAGGGATGTTGATTCAACTTAATGGTCATTTTGAAGGCCTTGATTTGTGATGATCTTGGATTGTATTCCATTAAGAGATGTGTGTATCCTACTCACCCCATGGTACACTATAAAGGCTTTCCTCCTCTGCCTATACTTTGTATGTATGTTTATTATATTAAATTAGTGGTGTTTTCCTTCTCACCGGCACAGTGCTGCGTTCGGCCTCGTCCGGGCTGCAGGGGGCACTGTAGTTCCAGCAGCAGGTGGGCGGCAGGCTGCCTCCGTTCTCCTGTACAAACTTAGAGTCCACAAAGTCTGTGTAGTTGGTGAAACCGCAGCACTTCAGCTGTAAGAGGAAGAAAAACCCAGCAGAACACTTGAGGAGAGTGTTTTGTGAATAAAGATATAGTTTTCTACCCGTAAGCAATATCCATCTACACTGTGCGAGCTGGTGAATAAATGTTTTTCACTCAATTTGTAGTAGGAGCTTTGCTGCTGTGTAGGTTCAGGTTGTCAGTTCAGCTCTGTATTATTGTGCGTTTACATTCAGAACAGATGAGTATTTTTCTTTTTTTTTACTGTGTTGCATTTACAGAAAGTTTTCAACCATTGAAAACTGTTAACAGTGAAGTCTGTCAGTTATCTCAAGTTTCATTGACATTGTTTCATCTACAAATGTCAAGTTAAGAGGCTTTAAATTCCACAAACTAAATTCTATTCATCTAAAATCAGAAAAGTTTCATTTTCTGATGAAAATGATGTTTTGGTTTCACAAAACATCTTTTAACTCGATACAAGCAGGAAAATATGTTTTATATTTTATTTTATTTTTTTATGTCAAGGTCTACACTGCTCTGCTGTGTCCTGCATTGAGCTGAACTAATAAAACAGCAAGAACCACCTGTGGCTAAAGGCACTCTCAAAGCTAACATTTCTGAATTGAAATTAAATAAAAGCAAACAATATCTGTCTGCTTTTGTTAATTTTACCTCAGCTCAACTGCACACAGTAGCCTTAGTCAAGGTAACTGAGGGAGTAAGTGGACAAATAGACAGCATTTATATAACGCTTTTCTAGTCTTAGCAACTCAAGGTGTTTTACAGCACATTCACACACGCATTCATAGCCGAGGCTACCCTACAAGGTGCCACTAACTCATCAGATAAACACTCACTCACACATTGGTGGCACAGCCATCAGGAGCATTTGGGTTCAGTATCTTGCTTAAGGACACTTCGACAATTGAACCACTGTACCTACTGAGCCACTGCTGCCCAAACTGTAAAATGAGAGATATATCAGCACACATACTAAAATATAATGGTGGACTAGCAACTGGGACACCACAGTATGGCCCCACACCTTCAGGGCCCCAAATTCCCGGGTTCACTCTGTGTTTAGTCTGTGTTTATTTATTTATTTATTCTATTGATTGCAACTCACTTTCTGAGTATATGCACTATAATATCCTCTGTGTTAGGAATTAACTGTAATTTTTAATTATCATTTTTAGTTGCTACTCTTACTTTTTAAAGCATGTACATTAGCAGGAGTTTTCATTGGCGAAAATGTTATGTGATTTCCTGTTAGTACAAAATAATGAAATACTTCCTGCGCACTAGGGCTGTCAAAAGCACCATGAAATTGAGTACGAATATTTTCGAATTAATTTAGTAGAGTTCGAATAATATTCAAATTTATTAATATTATTATTATTATTATTATTATTTTCAAAAAAACCCACAAAAAATAAGATGCTTATTGCTGATGCAATATGAACGTGACACTCGGATGAAAACACCTGTTCTGACCTCACTGAAGTGCCAGGTATGACCAACTTCTGCCTCGCTATCTGAGAAATGTTTGGATGCTTCAGTGCGTAGTTCTCCACCACAAGAGTGGATCCTGGTCGGCTCGTAGTGGTGTCTCATTCTGGTAACGTTTCATCTCTTCTTCAAAAAGGGTAGGCAGGGAGGCAGCAGGTGCAACACTCTCTCTGTATCTCTCCCCGAACAGGTCACACATCGCGGACAGCGCACTGGGTGGTGTTGGCGCAGCGGGCTCCTCCATCGGCGCCTCTCCCTCCATTGCTGTGTCCCTCTCTGGCCCGGCTTGTGCGCGAGCCATCTCCGCCCGAACGGGATTCGCAGTGATATACAACATTATTAATAGTATTAATTAATTATTAATGATATTTGAATTATCAAATTTAGGTTCGAATTTATAAAAAATATATATATTCGAATATATTTCGAACTTCGAATTTTATTGACAGCCCTACTGCGCACAACACTTGCAACATAACATGCCAGTAAATAAACTTTAACATAAATAAAGTCAAGCAAGTTGATTTTCATGGGGAGAAAATGTAAACAATGTCTTAAACAAGGTGGGAAAATTCATTTAAAACCTCATCACGTGATTTGGAAAACAATCATCAGGTATATTGAACATTCATATGCATCTGCAGATTGTAGTTTAGAGCTAAGACCTGCAAAACCAGTACATTCCTTTAAATTCTGAACATGAACATGTTGAAAAGAACTGGTGCAGGATGTCAAAGATACTCTACCTCTGTCATGGTGGTGTTCCAGATCTTAGTGACCACAGGATCACTGCCGTAATCTTTCTGTAAAGCAGGGGTCGCCCACGCTCTGAGGATCCCCTCAGCCTGAGGAAAACACACATACACAGAAATGTGAGGACTCTCACTGACAGCCTCTAAGCTTAACTTAAGCCCTACCCTGGCTTTGGTCCCAAACCAAGTCTCCATCCCCTTAAACACATTTAAAACAATAAGAACAGGGTAAAATGTCCTCACTTTCCAAAAATATCCTCCCTAAAAAGACGTCAACAAGACTAAGAAGATGATAGTGGACTTTGTGGAGAATCAGAGAAGGGGGCTATGCCCCCCCCCCCTCCTTAATATCAACAGGTATCTTTTTTTGTCATTTTCCCAAGAAAAAGTAGATACTATCCACAGAGACCTGGCCTCTACTCAACCTCCATCCCTTACCCTGTCTACCTCTGTCTCAGTTCTCCCAAATCTCCCCAACAGACTTACCTGTTCTCATGGCAGGAATGAAAGCTGCCACTTGCACCCTGGACCCTATCCCATCCCAGGCCTGCCTTGATGCTTTATCACCACTCATCACCACAATAATGAACTCCTCCCTAACTACTGGCTCCATCCCACTCTCCCTCAAACGTGCTGCTGTCACCCCCATCTGTCACCCCTGGACTCGATCCTGACATCCCAAACAACTACAGACCCATCTCTAACCTCCCCTTTCTATCAAAACTACTGGATCGTGCTGTTGCTTCACAACTCAAAGCCCACCTCTCTGTCAGTAACCTCTATGACCCACCATAGCACTGAATCTGCCCTCCTCAAAGTCACAAACAACCTTCTCCTCTTCTCTGATGCCGGCCACCTCAATATACTCATTCTACTCGACCTGAGTGCAGCATTCGACACCATCAACCACTCCATCCTTGTCTCCTGCCTTGAAACTGCTTGCAGCATCACCAGCACTGCTCTCTCCTGGCTCAAATCCTAACTCTCCGACAGATATCAGTTCATCAACATCAACAACTGCCATTCCCCCACTGCTCCCCTCTGCCAAGGTGTTCCCTGAAGGTTTGGTTCTCGCCCCCCTCCTCTTCATCCTGTACATTCTCCCCCTTGGTCAAATAATCCGTCATCATGGACTTCAGTTCCACTGCTTTGCCAACGATATTCAGCTCCACATCTCCACCAAAGCCATCACTCCTGCCACTCACTCTACCCTCACGAACTGCATCACTGAAATAAAATCCTGGCTGCAAACCAATTTTCTCAAACTTAACTGTGACAAGTCAGAAGTCATCATCATTGGTCCCAAATCTCTCATCAAATCCACCCATAACTTCTCCCTCTCCATCAGTGGCTCCACTGTGCTCACCTCCCCCCATGTCCATAACCTTGGTGTCATCTTCGATCAAACCCTCTCCTTTGACCAGCACATCAAACACGTCACAAAAACAGCCTTCTTCCACCTCAGGAGCATCTCCTGCCTCGGCAGAGGCTGTTTCAGACACTTGAGGAAATTGCAAGATATCCCCTCAAATACTGAGAATTTTCTACCCCTGCACCAACGAATGTATCCTGACCGGGAACATCACCGTCTGGTACAGAAATGACACCCAACAGGTGCACAAGGCTCTGCAAAGGGTGGCTCATTCATTTGAACACACTATGGAGAGGATCTTTATGCTAGGTACTGCAAGAATAAGGCCAGGAGAATCATTAAAGATCCCAGCCACCTGGATAACTGCCTTTTTGCCCTGTTGAGGTCAGGAGGAAGGTACCAGGGACACTAGAGAGGCTGAGAGGCTCCGGGAGGGCTTCTACCCTCCACAGTGATCCTAAATGAAAACCCTGCCTAAGACCACCCAGTCATACAAACATAATCATTATTAGTCCATTTTAATGCACATTTAAGGAACTGGTGGGATTACACTTCACTAGAGTTGTATCTTATGATTTCATGGGACAAATAAATTGATTGATATGATTGACATAGAACAAAAATGTTGCAACTTTCTAAAATATTATCACATTTTAAAAAATGTCCCATCACACCCAATGGACAAAACAGAAAATGTCTAAATCTTTCCCCGATGTTGGTCTCATTGCAACTTATCTCCCACTACTCCTGCCCATATGTTCTGGTCCTGTGCTAAGCTTCATGAATTTTGGTCTCTATCTTCACAACAGTCTCAGAATGCCTGAACAAAACTAGTGACATGTGACCTGTAATGGCTATCTTTGGTGTCTGTCGAGACCCCCACGTACTATGTGAGACTGAAGCTGACTGCAGTACTTTTGCCTGCCAGACACCTAATTTTACTTAAATGCTGAATGGATCAAAGGTGTACTGTACTTTATAAAGTTAGAGAAAATAAACTACTCATTGAGGTGCTCCACAAAGACTTTTTTATTAAGTAGGTATGGAATCCCTTCCTCAGTCATATTAAAGAGAAAATCCAACCCGGCTACAAAAAGGAAAAAGTCTGAATCAACCATAGTTTCTTAGCACAGCTTTCTCCACCCTGCAAATTTTCTTTTATAATTTTTGTATATGTGATAGCCTGCTAACTGAATATATATCACACCGTATCATATCACTTGTCAAAAATCCCAATAAACAAATTGAAAAAAAAGTCCTCACTTCTGTCTTGACAATTTCTCACTTTTCAAAAAAAAGCACACTCTCCAAAATGTCTTCCCTTTTTGAAAAGTCCCATTCTTACAAAATCCTTCCTCATTTTCCAGCATATCCTCTCTTTATAAAATATCTAAAAATGTCCTATTTGCTAAATTTGAAAATTTCTCTCCCTTTCTGAAATGTGATCAAAAATGTCCCTATTTTCCTAAAATGTCTACATTTTCATAAAATGTGCTCATTTTCCAAAAGATGTCATCACTGTTAAAATTGTCCAAATTTCCCAACATATATAAAATGCCACTACTATCAAATAAGTCCAAAATTACCAGAAGTGTTGTCAATATCAGAAATATCCTATTTTTTCCCCAAAATGTCCTCCCTTTCCAAAATACTAAGCCTAGCTCCATCAAGGGTAAATACATTGCACTTTTCAAAAATACACTTTTCTACAGCCCCCAGCACGTCACGCTGTCTCTTTCAGGATCCAGCATGTAGATGAGAGGCCTATACATGCAAACGAGCTCCTGTAAATGGATATAAAAGCACATCACTGCACTGCAGAGCTTTTACTGTCAAAGTCTGACAGTGTCACACATGTACACACTTAAGTATACACACACCACACTATGGAAGCCCCTGAAAATAAAATACTGCAGCTGATTTCACGGGCAGGAAAGGTAATTCTCTGGGAGTCACCTATTCATCAGAAATTAAATAAATCTTCTCTCACACAAAGCACTTGGGAAATAAACAGCCCCGGCCCGGCACCTGGAAAAAATGAAAATAAATCAAAAACTGACCGAGCCATTATTCTCCATTCTTCTTTTCCTTTTTATGTGGCATTTACATATATATTGATGCTCCTGATGGCTTCGGTCAGGACACATTTTGTCTGCTATTTGTGTTTATCCAAAGTGCAGAAAAGGCAGGTTATGTTTTAGGTGAGGAGAGTCTAGGAGAGTCTTTTGTTGTGAAAGAACTCCTTCACAAACACACAGGTTAGCTTTCTTTCACGCCTCGCCCCCTCCTCCTCCTCCTCCTCTCCCTGCTCTCTTCCTCTGTTTTTTTTCATTTTGATTAATAATCCCGTCGCGTACAGTCACACAAAGACCCACTGATGAGGAAGGAGAGTGTGTGCTTTACTGTATGTGCATGCGGCCACGTGCAACCTTGTGTCTATCAGGTTTATGTGTCTGAAAGTGCATTTTTTTCCCTCTGTGTGTGTGTGTATGTGTGTGTGTGTGCGTGTGTGCAGCGAAGGGGGCAGGCGTACGAGATGCCCGAGGGGATGTTGGGATACATGCCACAATTAAAAGTGCCCCCCAAGAAGCTGTGAGAGCGGCTGAGATCAGAGAGGGTTATTACCAGCCGGCTAATTCATCACTGTCACTCTGCCCCGTGCCTCACCACATCCCGTTAAACACACACGCTCGCATGCTTACACACTGATATGGGCCCCTACACACACACACACACACACGGTGGACAGGCAGGACAAAGCCTGTAGCAACACACAGCACAGCGAGGCGGGAGGCGATAACACATTTATCAATACAGTAGAGTGAACACCTTCTACACGCACATGATAAAAATCTTCAGCTTCATGTGTTATTGATCTCGCGTTGCTTTACAGTGTGTTGCTGCTTCTGAAATAATTGTCAATATCTTTTACTGCATTGACTCACCAGCTGCTAATTGGTTATTGTTCTTAAGTGGAAAAGCAATAAATGAAAACCTTATTACATTCAGCTGAGCCTTGCTTTGTTATGAGGAAAGGCAATGCTTGGTGGCATCGGCCATAAGGTGCTGCTTATGATATTCGTATGCAGTTTGAAAAAGAGTGAAAACATCAGGAAAAAATGCAATATATGGTGACATGGGATACACCTTGACACCAGTTTCTGGTTCATCTGCTGTCAACAAAGCCCTGGTTTGTGCCCCTCATTTCTTTTATCATTGCAGTGTAGTCACACACAGCTATATGTACGTTCTATCTTAAGTTAGGGTCCAAATACCACATTAAACAATTTGTCAAAACTAGTTGGAGTGTAAAGCTGTGTTGACTTTTGAGTGCACCATGGAGACGTATGGTTCATTTTGGTGTGAAGTATTCTGCTCAATATGAAAGATTTTTGACCTGTTTTCCAAGTTGCAACTTATCCAAACAAAGACAGTAGCTGACTTGTTACACACAAGAAAAATGCAACGCGATTTCAAAGAAATACATGAAATCATCACAACCTCTTAACACTGCATTACATGGTTGTGGCACATAATGTGTTAAATTAGCTTTAGGCACCAAAAGTACTCTCTTAGGTTTAGAAAAAGACTGTGGTTTGTTATGTACGTGACATAAGCACATCTTAAAGTGACATAAGTATGTCACTTATGTCACAACAGGATCAGGATGTAACTACTAAAGATGTAGGCACATAAAGTTAATAGAAGTCAACAATGACTTTTAGTTTCACACGGGACATGAACAGTGGTCTCCTGGGTGAAAGCCCAGTGTTTGTTTGGCACAACCATAACCCTGACCACTTTCTCTCACTCTTATCTATGGGGTCATAACATTAACCACTGCCCATTGCGTGACATTATCGAAACAGGGAATTCATGTGTCCACCAAGCCAGAGGACTTACTGACTTACCACTGGCATTGTTTCGGTAGTGCCAGCACATAACCTCATCACATTTCTTGCCACTGCCATGCAGCCATGCAGCGTTAAGAATTCATGCTCATTTTTCACATTTCTGTGAGAGCAGGTTGGAAAAATGTAATATCAAATACTCACAATGCTAAGAGATGCTAAAATGCTTTGTCGAGCTCCAGAGTTGGTGGGTGACCCCTTTCACACACACAGTCATTTTTTCCATTGTTGTTATAAAGGTAGTGACTGGTGCAGCTTTAAAATTAGCAGTAAATGGAGTTCATCATCTTCCATCACTAACTCGGGCTAATCTTTCCTCTTACTGATGAGATTTTAAAGCAAACAGCAATCAGTATTGGATTACGTTTTGAGAGAACATTCCTTCACTGTATATGGAAGTCAGCATGATTCATTAAATGCCACCTCACATCTATTTCATTCATCCAGTGTGAAGTCCATATCGGCCCCTGTAATAAATCTTCACCCTGGTCACTTCCGAATCACTTGGTGGAGAAAGAACAACCATGACCACTGACGGCCTCTCATAATGCCTGCTGGAATTGCTTATTAAATCTCAGTTATTCCGACCACCTGAAGGTTATTGGCTCTTTGGTTAGATGAGCTGCGGGGGCCTGGTGGCCGAAAGGCAGATTTATGCTGCAGATAAGTAGGACAGAATAGATCAACGTTTTATTTATCTTCTCCTTTCATTGTCTATGCCTCTGTCTTTCATTGACACAGGCGGCTATATATATGCATATTAGATGTATATTGCCCATATTCATTATTCTGATGCTATTGTGTTTACTGTGTCTTATCAAAAGCAGGAGATGGACAGCTGCTCTCACACACACTCATATCCGTGATGGAACTGACGATGTCCTTTGTGTTTGTAATGAACAGATGATGCTAAAGCTAACAAACAGCGCGTTAAATTGACTCTGGACCATATCTGTGATCTCCTTAAGGAAGACAAATCTATGAGTTACGTCTTGCATTTCAGTGAGCTTTAGACAATAGCGCATCCCTTTCTCCCTTTCTCTCTTTCTCTCTGCACCGGCACGCTGGCTGGCTGTTGCCACCAGATGCCGTTTACATTGCTCACCTCAGGTTAGCTCAGTTTTTGTAAATGACAGGCGAGAGATGGGGCAGGTTTATTTCAACAAAACCGCCTCAGGAGCAGCAGCAGAAGCAGCAGCAGCGCTCCCTGTTCAGCCTCCAAGAACACATACACACACAGAAAAACACACACTCACTTAGCTTCTTTGTGTGAGAGCAGGCACAGTCAAGGTTCGACAGGACCAGAATACATTGGATGACGGAGAGAGGGACCGTAAACATTAAACAAAGAGAGCGAGAGGAAGTTAAAGGCCAACCTGTTCACCGCAAAAAATCACCCACTTATCATTTTTGTCTATAGTTGATTCCTAAAAAAACATACTATCTTAAAACCTGCCACTGCAGTGAAAATATGTCTTATCTTATCTCCAACAGAACATTTTCCTAAGAAAGCCATTTCTGTATCTAGAAACAGTTCCTAGAGAGATCTGGCTGAATGTATTGATGCTCCTAAAAAAGCTTTACAACATTCTGATTTTATGTCTTCATCAGGTCTGTGATCAAGAAAGTCTGTATCAGTCGCTAAAATGCTATATGATATAATTTAGCTAATATAATAAACACATTAATAATCTTGGAAAAAATATGTAAAGTATCAACATAAGAAAAGAGTGATAATATACAACTTTTATTTATCCTGAATAGTGTTGTCAAAAAAAATGATTCATTGATTCATATTAATTCAGAATATTTAAAATTGTTTCAAAACTAATTTTCTGCAGTATCAATACACCAGTACTGGCTGTGCTTCGTTGCTCTCTCCAATTGTTAATGTTTACTGCAGTCATTCTGATGTTCCCTGCTACTAACCAAGAAAACAAAAGTTGTTATTCTCATATTATAGCCTTGTTGTATTTTTCTCATAATAAAAAAAACAAATGGCTTCAATGTAAATGCTTCCCTGTAGTACTGAAATGGTATCAAATATCAATATTTTTCAAGGTTATCAAAGTTAGAAATTCCAGTATCGTGACAACACAGTACAAAGTCAGGAATAAAAAAAAGGAAAAAAGTTGCAGATTCAGCCACTAAATTTGTTACAAAATGCTCTTTGAGTCTCTGTAGTGATCAGACAAATGTTTTTACTATTCATTTTGTAGTATGTAACAAATGTTTTTTGCCAAGTCATTTGTCCTTTGATAAGAACAGATCATGACAGTCATACAACTTTCTAACAGCTACAGACACGTTTTTGCAAATTGTTATTTGCCACTAAGTTTGCTTCCACAGACCCACCTCCACTGCCTCCAAGAATCCTGCACTGAGCAAAACAACATCCGCTGCACAAGAGCGGGATTAAAAGCGAGATCATATTAATTAAAAAACTGATGATAAGCTCCTTTGCTCGTTTATAAGGTCCAGTGTGTAGACTTTAGGGGCGTCTGTCGGCAGAAATGGTATATAATATTCATAACTATGTTTTCATTAGTTAATAATCATCTGAAAATAAGAGTCATTGCATTTTCATTACCTTAGAATACCTCATTTATGGCTGTCCACCCTCTGGACTTGGGGACTGAGCCATATTGGACTTAAGTTGTATGTAGTGTGATGTATTTACCGCCATCCCATAATGTCTGAGACTGCAAGCAGCTGATAGACAGCCCTCAAGAGTTTTTAACTCATTGCAGTGGAAATGTTCAATTATCGCTGCTGTCATATTTATATATGTGTCATTTAAGTTGATGAACAGTGCCTACTCATCTGTTCCTGCAGATAACAAGGTATGATTTCCATGTATAGCCTTTTTTGTGACTTAACAAAAATGTAGGCCATTATTACATGTCTAAATGATTACACGCTACAAGCTTTCAAAAACAAAAATGTTTGCAAATAAGGACAGGACTATAAGTCAGTAAATTGGGATTACTGACATTAGAAGACCTTCTTTTGCTGTTTTTCATCCAATGTTTTTAGCCCATTACACTGTGCAGCCTGAAATGCTTCTTCTTTCCCTATACAGCCTGTACTTATACCTATTCCTATATCATGATGTGGCTGAATGTTATTTTTGACCTGCACAATCCAAATAGTATTTTAAAAGGCCTTACTATCAAAACGTGCTTCACACATTCAAACGTTTTTTGTTTTTCTTTCGGCAATTGGAAAAAACGACGTAATGTCCGTATTGCAATGAATTGTGGGTTGTGAAGTCTGCGAAAGTCTGCAGCCCAAGCAGATTCGCTGGAAGTCTGCAGAAAGTCCACCTGAGGCCCCTTGTGGACTGGTTGAATTGTGGATTTCGACAGCACTCAGCACGCCCAGACTTCGCGGGAACATGCCTACAAAGTCTGCGAGTGCGGTGAAGTCCAGACATTTGGATCCTCTCCCATGGAGTCCGCCATGTTGTTGTTACAGTAGTCCAGAACAGACAAACTAACCACCACTCTCATTTTTGTGTTTTTGCATTGGTCCCCGGAGTTCTCCTACATGCTTTGCACACGGCAGAAGTTTCAGTTCTGAAAACTCACCACTAGATGCCACTAAATACACACACCACCCACTAGATAAAACTATACATGACCACATTTCCCCCATTTTAGCCTCACTCCACTGGCTGCCCATACACTTTAGGATTCATTTTAAAATTCTTTTATTTGCTTTTAAATCCCTAAATGGTCTTGCCCCGCCCTACCTCTCTGAGCTGCTGCATACGTATTCACCTACCCGCTCTCTCAGGTCAGCTGATCAGCTGCTCCTGAGTGTGCTAAAAACTAAGCGCAAGCTCAGAGGGGACCGTGCTTTCGCTCTGGCAGCTCCTAAAATGTGGAACGATCTGCCTCTGCACATTAGACAGGCATCTTCTCTGTCTATTTTTAAATCTCTTCTTAAAACCCATCTCTTCTCCCTGACCTTTGACACCCTGTAAGACATTGATTTTATTTTGTGTTATTGTTTGTTTTATTTTATTTTATTGTTTGTTTTTATTGTATAGCTGTTATTTTTTACAAATGTTTTATGTCTCTTAATTTATTTTACTTGTATTTTATGCCTTGTGCGAGCTGTTTTGTCTTTTACTTATTGTCTTTTATTTATTCTTCTGTACAGCACTTTCGTACTCTGTGGTTGTTTTAAAGTGCTTTACAAATAAAGTTGGATTAGATTGGATAGATCTCTACGAAAAAGAGAATTCTTGCAAATGAAACAACAACATTTCTATTTGTAGTTGCCTTTCAAAACAACTTACATGTGCATTTACTCATATTGTTTCACTGTGCACCGGATATAATCAATCCTCCAGCAACAGCACCGGGCTTCAAAGCCAGTTTGACATATTGGCCATAACATCATACATGAGGCCATCAAGCCCCAAAGGAGTTTTCCCTGTAGACCTACACTGTGAAAGAGACACAACTTGTAAAATTCTCTACTAGCTGAATCCAGAGTTATTTCCCCATTGCCACTCCTGTGAGCAAGTCTGAGATCAAGCAGTTGGAAGGGGTTGTAAAAGAATCATTAGTGCATTGCTCTGTGGGTCCATAGATGTGGAAGATCCAGGTCATTTTTTATCTGGAAATTGAACTTTTTTTTTTTTTTGGCTTCATGTGCCACTGAGCAACTTTCATGGGAATAAACACCCCCCCCTCCCATTGAAAGCTGGATCCAGTTCTCTTTATACATCCATGGACATGACCCTAAGCCATTCAAAATGCATGAAACTAAGATTCCTTTCAGCTGCTGCTCCACCTGGTTTAGCAACAATACCAACACAAACAAGTGAAATTTCCAGGCAGTGCAGAGTCCACTGTCCTCTGCTCATCAGCTCCTCCCTGCAGATGGATGTTTGTTAGATTACCTCTTTTGCTCCTGGGGACTCGGATACATCCTCTGATTGGATAAAAAAAACTCCACTCTCTATTTTCTTTAATAGGATCCCAATCTTCACTAACCTCCTTTTACATAGCTCATTTGAAACCCTTGTAATTATTATACGTGGCACTAAATGTAAATGGAGCACGTGTGTGTGCATGTGTGTGTGTGAGAGAGAGGGACACATATGTAAATAGGCTGTTTTGCATATAAAATGCTTTAGCTTCAATATTCCGGAGTAATAAATTGCTCAAAGTTAGAGACGGCGCACACGGCCCGGGGCTATCCCGGAGTCATTAAGTAGCCGAATGTAGTGAGGCGGACATAAAGCCAGTAATTCAATGATGGCTGCGGCTATGATGGAGAATTTACATGGAGATAAAATCCAGAGTGGGACGAGGAGGTGAGAGGGTGAAAGAGAAAGACTGAGAGGGACGAGACGAATTAAGAGACAAAGGAAGGGGAGTGGAGAGGAGGGGAAAGAGGGGTGGGAGCAGGGAGGGGATGTGATGAGGCAGTGAATGAGAAGAAAGAGGAAGAGGTGAAGAGGGGGGACTTACAAATGAAGAGTAGGCCAGAGCCACGACTCCAGCTGCCACTTCAGCAATGAATATGATGAGGATGATGGAGAAGAACTGCAGATAGGGAAGAAGAGAAGACAACAAGAAAGTTTTGGGGTATTTCATTATGTAAAAATATTTCTTCTGTCAAGCAGTTTTCCAAAACCAAGTCTTAGGCTGCAATGATGTTTGTTTATATTTGCATGAAAATGTCATTATTAGCTGTGAGATTCCCTTTTGTTTACACTTTCTCTGATGACGATTGGTGTTTTCAATGAATACTGCAGTGGTATTGAGCCTTTCTCAAATCCCGAAATTTCGTTAAAAAAACAGAATACATAAATAAATAACAATAAACATCAAACTGAATATCCAGGGTCCTGTTAAACAGCTATTGTTGTATGTAACAATCACAGACTGTCAATAAAGCTTGGCTGATTACACAGAGGGACAATAAGGAGCGACAGAGTCTGAATGATTCGTCCTATCAGCTCATCCATTGTTTTCATTCAGACCATTACAGCTGTTTCTCACACCAGCCAGATATGCGCTGCGTCCTGCGCTGTCAGTCGCAGAATCTGCTGCACCGTCATCATTCAACTCAATGGGAGATGTAGACATGATGGGGGCTCTCCAGGGGAACGTGTGCTGCCTGTGCTCCTCATTAGACTCACTGCAGTGGACTAAGAGGTAGTTAGCCGCGTCGGTAATGAGCATAATGTACGCTGTTCGGGGGTTGGTGTTGTTGTGGGTATGAATGAGACAGGAGGGGCGGATGTGGATATTATGTGAACTGTTGGTAAGCCAGGTTTAAACGCAAGGATGGGTTACATACAAAATGTGGAGCAAGTTACCCCACAAGTGGATGACTGAGGGAGGGGCCTATGAGGACTTCCCAGGAGTTGTGGAGTTGATTTTCTCGTGAAGTATGAAATGTTCTGGCAGAAGGAACTTTGTTCTTGTTCTTGCCACCTCAAGAAAAATAACAAATTTCTCTGTTCTTGCGGAGTATGTACAGGGCATAACCCCGACAGAATATGTGTGTGGGTGATAATCCTCAGTGGATTTGTCACTGTGAGCAACCTGCCTCACATTGCAGATGTTAATTCTGACAGTCATATACACATATGCTTCCGATCAGTTGGGGGAAAAAGGGTGTGAAACATCAGGATGCAGGGCCAACTGATTACAGGCCACGAATCTAACTGTTTAGAGAGTGTGTATGTTCAGAGCAGTGGGCCTTCAGAGCAATGGGTTTTTGTTTTTGGGATAACAGGCTGTCAGACATATGGGCTTTGGGTCCAATTTGACATTATTTGGGCTATGAATTTTGGAATCATGGGCTGTAGGAACAACGGCATGGCACAGCACTCAAAGTTCAGTTGGTTTAAACAATATTTGTTGTGACCTTTGTTGAACCAATGAGACGACAGTTGTGACATTATCTGAAAGCGATTGGAGGAAAAGATAATTGCCTTTGTTTCAGAGTTTTCAGAACTATACAACCTGCTCTAACAATCTTTCCAAGACTAGCAGGAAGACCTAAGTATGACAAAATGTTAGCATCCAGGTGTCAGCTTTTTTGACTAGGCAGGAATTAAATTATAGTGCTTTCCTTGTACATTGGGCACATTGGTGAAGTAAAGTTAAGTTTCTTAAGTTTTTAAATTTTGAAATCTTGGAATCACTGGAATTTCTCAGTTGTGGGATCAATAAAGGTGTATCTTATCTTATCTCTTAAACTTCCACTATGCCTTCAGCTTGCCTGTGCACTAGTGCTGACACTTTCTAAACCAGGTCTTTTACACCTACCGTGAGCAGCAGACACTTGCTCTCCTTGTGGGCTCCACAGCAGCCCAGGAGCCCCAGCAGCACCAGCACGGCCCCGATTGCAATGCAGAAAAATCCCACGTTGACAAACTGCATGCCTTGACCGGAGAATGGCCCCAGCAGCTGGAGGAAGGAGCCCCCATCTACACTCACCCAGATCCCCATGGCCAGCAGGGTCAGCCCACCCAGCTGCAGGGAGAATCCAGGAAACATCATCAGCATACATTCATGCAAAGAACTATGTAAGTGCATGTACACAAATCCCTGTCCTTTATGAAAGTGGGACACTAAGCAGTTAGCTCTCCAGAGGATGTAATCCACACTTAACACAAGCAAGTAAAATGTCAATCATTTGTTTGCCTGGCAGTTATTCAGGTGGGTTCAACAGCTCTTCAGTGTGTAATAGGTTTTTGGAAATGAGAGCATATCTTACATCACTAAACCTAATCTCTTACTATTACATCTTAGTGACACTATGACACCTTAATATCATTGACTCCATTCAGAGAGGTGGATTCCCTTTGTGAGTCAGAGAGGTGCTGCCTCAGGCCTCCCATTATGTTTCAAGGCCTGAGAGCTAACTTGGCCTCATTTTACCTTTCTGAATAAAATGACTGCCCTTTTCCATGACTGCCTTTATCTCCCCACTCATGTCACACAGACATAATGGAAATCCATTTAGTGATCGTTTTGTGCTGCTGGACAATGCCAGCCTTGGTGTGGACAGAAGTAGGTTATGGGATTATAGCATGGACAGTCAAGGGGGAAGATGTTGACTGTCCTCTAAGGACACAGGAATGTTTCCTTTTTCAGCTCTGCAACTGAATTTGGCTAGTCAGGAAGGTAATGAGTCTAGACTCCCCATTTGTAACCAGTATTTCTACTAGTAAAGAGTACCCTGGAAATGAGTCCTAAAACCTGGAAATGACTTCGCATTTTTGCACTCCTGGTTCCCCACTCCTGGGGTCCAAAGATTTCTTGAATGGGTTTTTGGTTAAATGCCTGAATTAAAGTCTGTGGTTAACACAAGTTTGATAGACTTTTAAATTTTGTTCAAAGACACAGAATATGTCTGTTAATACCCTGCTTGTGAATTTTGAAGCTTTTATGTGTCTATGTGTCAAAAAGTGGTTACTACAGAACATCATCACACCTAACACGGCTTTACAACCCTACTGTGGGGATGACGTTAAGTCATGCAACTGTAGTGTAGTTCTTTTATAGCCTAATGTTAGTGTTTTACCTCTGAAGATTGCATATGGGCTTCAAAAATCAAAAAAAGTCGTGTTCATTTGTGGAGATCATCTTACTAATCAAAATATATAAGTCTCCTAAACATTTGTTTGCTACAGAGGGCTTTTTGATGAGGGAACCTGGACACGTTAACTTCTGCGTCAGCCCACAGAAAAACGTCATCCCTAGAGCGTTCTTTCCACTGAATGTTTTGGTCTTGTCAGTTAGAAATACAGAGAACAACACACCTGACAACAAGTAGACTATGATTAGAGCCACATCCCAGAGAATCCTGATACACATAAATTCTTGAAACCAAAAAGAAGTTGTTAAAATTGAATGAGATGCATAAAAAATACCAATTTGCATTATATTTAATGCACACTATATTCCTGCAGGGCCAAAATAAATAATGTCTATGCTTACCTTGTACAGCTTAATCCAGTAGTCACAACATGGTGCAGATTTAAAAAAAAAAAAAAATAATAATAATAAAAAAAAAAAATACAGGACCCTTGATCGATTGATATTTCCAATAAAGTTTAACCACCAATCAACTCCATGGGCCATAACTTACAGCAGGGTCAAAGTGCACACAGCACAGCCCAACCGTCATTGCTAGTTTCAGACTGATGCAGTTGTCATTTTCATGGCCAGCCCTCACATTGTCTGAGAAGCAAATGTACTTGTGCCCATCTGTGCACCCATTGGTGTGTAGGTCAGGTGCACTGTTGGCAATTTTGAGGCAAAGCGACTGCACCATTGACCAACAAAAACCTGGTCTAAAGTCAGATTGGTGCAGTATCCCTGCTATTTAAAGTGGGCATTATTCAGATAGTGGGAAACGCCTACATTGGTGGGTTCACACCCTGCATACACAGACGTGCGGCTAGGCTGTGTGTGGGTTGACGAAAGACATTATCAGTGATAGGGATGCACAATAATATCGGCACGTCATTGGTAACGGCCAGAGTTCATTGAGGAGACAATCACAAGTTTAAAGCCTTCCAGGAAAGGACAGCCTTTTGAACCACTGGATAGCTTTTAATGGGAAATATTTGTGCAGAAAATATTGGGTTTCATTCACAGTATTGGTTGAATTAGTGCTGTGAAAATGCACTGTAGATTATCTGAATATTATCAAGAACACAGATAAAGGTGGGCGACACTTTAAGTTTGCATGAAAAGAAAATCAAAATGGGATCAGATTTTTTTTTTTAAAGGGAATCTTCTTTGAATATGATCAAATATAAAAATAGGAATTATGTTAATTTAAACCATATGAATAAAGGTATGTCTCTAATATAACCTGCAGTTAAGATTTATAAAGGCAGCAATCTGAGAATTTACAGTAATTAAACTTGCTTTGTAATCTCTGACCATGAACATTAAAAAGGTACAGATATTTCATTAGGAGATCCTGAAATGCATTCATAGAAATCTATTGACTCAAAACCTGTATAACCTGCTCATAACAAACAAAATCAGAACTATGTCCCATGTTTCACATTACAGTCTGGAAATCACCTGATCCCACTGTCATTATCTCTGTCTCCCTCCTCATCTCTCCACCTCTGACCTTCTCTTCCTTTTCTCTTCCGCCCTTTTATCCTCCTCCATCTCCTCGGTGTATTTCACCCTGCACTCCTCGTACTGAGTGATTTCTCCTTCTTTCCTCGTCCTCTGGAGAAACCATGTTTGAAACCTGATCTAGTCTGTCAGGCTCCATCAGGCTCGTTGCAATCAGGGGGCCCGCTCTGCTCCCCTTCAGGCCCCGACACTCCACATCTCCTGTCAGACACTGACGTCTCCCACGTGGGGATCATCTCCCCCTTTTTTTCTTTGTCTCCCTACCTTGGCCTTGCTCTTCCTATCTATTTTTTACTCTCCTTCAGTCTCTCTGCCTCTCCCCACCTTTCACTCCGGGGTTTCTTTTCTCATCTCTTGAACCTGTTCAGTGCCATCATTGCACTGTTGGTTAAATGTGAAACGACAAGCATATTCCCCCTCTAACTCCATGTGTGCCACCATCATCCCTCACCAGGTATAATTATAGCTGGCACGATGTCTTTCTTTTTTAAGACGGCTAATCCCTTTGATAGTGTGCCATATGCAGGTGGATGCCCTGTCAGTTGAACACCCACATGGCAAAAGGACCAGAAAGAAATCAGGTTTTTTAAAGAGCAGGTTTGGGGGGGGGGGAGCAGCATCATGTCTATGGAGATAGGAAATATAACCTATTAGGGTTAGAAGAGAGGGAATGAATAACAGGCTGCAGAATAGGAGGCCACGGCCTCCAGAGAGGGGGAGGTGAATGGAGAAAAGAGATAGAAGGATACAGAGGGAGCAGAAAAGAGAACGGGCCCGTCCCACCCCAATTGAAACGGAATTGGTTCTCTTTGAAAGGGCTGAAATGAGAAAGACGTCAGTTGAGTTTAAAACCCATTTTCATGGGTCATATTATCGGGAGGAGACAATCTGAGAGTTCCGACGCTCGGCCGAGGAAATGCATACACAGAGCACACACAGAGACACATCTAATTTCCAATTCATTTAGATCGGTTCCAAGGCAACGAGAGAGGAGAGACTAAAATCACTGGGTATCTTTTGGCAAACTTGTATATTATTATTGCTGTCTAGTCTCTGATAGGTTTGTTTAGTTTTATATTCACATATTTATAAAAAATAAGAAATTTAGAATCAGGGTACTGAAATTTGATTCTTGGTAACAGTGCCAGTGCATGTTTTAAATGACTACAGCTTCCTTAACTTCTGCAGATAAAACCTGGGAAAATCAGGACCCTCTTTGGCTGTATTTTCCAGTATTTCACTCAGACAATGACAAAGACATCGTCTGTGCAATAACAATCTTACAAGTTCACTTAGAAGCACATCGCTCTACTTTGTTTCATTTCATGTGGTAGTCTAAATGGTGGGTTTGTGGACAAAGGTTGTGGTGCAGAAATTTTTCAAAGGGGCGGCTAGATGGAAAATCTTGGGCTGACACACCAAATCCAAAAACAATAACTGAATTTCAGGAAGTCTATTCTGCTGTTAAAGTATGCTAATTGAAAACGATTTCAGTATGAAGAGTTAAGGAAACACATACTGATATACTTTGGTTTCTTATTTAACAATTATTGTTACTAATTATCAGATGTGCGTAGGCCAGTACTGATAGTTAACATTTTGAGCTCCACAACAATCTGTTTTTATTGTGTAATGTATCTGTATATTAATTGATTCATTGTTCTTCCAATATTGCCCTTTTCTTTAAAAAGACAAATATACAGCTTTAATTTTCCTTACACAATGGTTTGTATGATATCTAACAAACTAGCACCCCTTGAATCAGGTTGCGTACCTATCATAAAGTTATGTAGTTTAGGTGTAGAAAAAGAAACATAGATGGGCGTCTTTAGGTTTAGGCAAGTAAAGTTACATAGGTTAGGTTCAGGAAAAGAAACATGGAATGACTCAAAGTTCACTTTGCTTCACACGATTCCAAACACCTGTGTCCTGAGGGAAAGTCCTGTATTTGTTTGACCCATCCATCACCCCAATCCCCCTCCTTACTTTCGCTCTTTATACTACTTCCTTCTTTCTTTGTTTTACTCAGTATATAAACGTATGTATGTATGTATAAACAGACAAACAGACAAACAAACAACAAATCAGCAATACTGATGCCCAGTCTCTTTCAAAAATCTCCAGAGCACATGTGATAATCTCTCCAATGACAAGATGGACATAAGTTTTACATACCACATTGTAATGTCAGGGGGCTCTTCATCCAACCATTTTTTATGAAACTATAATGGCTGCAGCAAACAAAGCTATTCTACAAATGTATCTGTACCTACGTTCATAGCTGGAATCTAACCCTAGTACTAACTGAAATGGATTTAGAGGTATATCAATCCCAAATATTTTCTTAATCTCTTTTTGGATTTACAGCCAGAAATTGACAGTTTTAGGGCATGACCACATGAGATGCTACAGCTATTTTTACATTTTTGACATGGTGATGAACACAAAGGATCATATTTACATTGGACAGCTGGGGTTCCAAGCAAACTGTGAATGATCTTATACTGGGTCTCATAGGATTTTTTAGAACATGTAATTTTCTTTGCATTTTACAACATTTTTTCTCCATTTTTCATCATCCACATTGGACCCAAAATCTTCACTCCAACATATTTTACTGTTGATAGTAGGGATTTTAACCAAACATTTGATCATAAATATAACTAAGAATTTTCTTCTTTAAAGAAGAAGGTTTCAGTAGGATGCTTTCAGACTGATTAATGTTCAAACCACTTTTATATATTGGTATGGATTGGATATAACTCCTAAACTGTAAATAGCAGAAAAAAAACTGTGTTTGAGGGAGACTGAATTCAACTCTAAGTTGTGAAAAAGATTTAAGAGTCCCATCTGAAAAGAGATCTTGTATTTTAGAAATATCAGCATCTTGCCATGCTTTAAAACCCACATCTGAACAACTACTTCCTTCTTTTCTCCTGTCAGCAGATTGGCCATGTGATTGCAGTCTTGTATCAGGCTGGCCGAGGCCCCCTTGGCCACCTCTTGGCAGCGCCACTGTGTAGCAGCATTCAGATTCTTAGAATTTGGTCCTAATTTTTGGAATCTTAATGCAGCTGCATGGTCAAGCACTTTTTGGTCGACTGTCAGTGGATGTGGCTCATTGTTAGATCTCAGACTACCACTTCTGATTTAAAAGTAAAGATTTCAACTCTGGCGGCACGGTGGTGTGGTGGTTAGCACTGTCGCCTCACAGTAAGAGGGTTCCAGGTTTGATCCCAGGTGTGGGACCCCCTCTGTGTGGAGTTTGCATGTTCTCAGCGTGGGCTCTCTCCGGGCACTCCGGCTTCCTCCCACAGTCCAAAGACATGCAGATTGGGGACTAGGTTAATTGATAACTCTAAATTGTCCATAGGTGTGAATGTGAGTGTGAATGGTTGTCTGTCTCTATGTGTCAGCCCTGCGATAGTCTGGCGACCTGTCCAGGGTGTACCCTGCCTCTTGCCCGATGTCAGCTGGGATAGGCTCCAGCCCCCCCGCTGCCCTCAAGAGGATGAAGCGGATGGAAGATGGATGGATGGATTTCAACTTGTTTTTTTTTCCCACAAGAGACAGCCCAAAATCACACAGCGTAAAGTGGTTTCCAGCACTGCAGCAGCCTGTAGCTGTAGTCAAAGGTCTGACTGCATTGCTACACAAACATGTCTCCTTCCCCTGGCTTCCACCTGTTAAGTTAGTTCTACCTTAGTTGGCATACTCTTTTAGTTTCAGGCGCAACTTGCGTGTGGTATCCTCTCTTTCCATTCTTGAAATGGGCTGTGACAGTGAACTCTTGACATAAGTAAACTCTCTGCTCTTGTGGTAAATTCTCTTTCACTTTCAAATATTTTTTGCCATCGGGATGCCAACTGTGGTTGGAGGTTTGGTGTTAATTCCTGCAAATGTGACTGGTTGGAGGGTAAATGATTGGTTTTGGACAAAAAGGTAAATTTGACACACCAGGAAAGTGTTCCAACCTAAAATACCTTTTGAAGACTGCTCTGTTTGAATATATCCTCCCTCCAAGCATCACAGCTAGAAACTACACTTCACTGCACAAGTGACTTTTTTTCTGATGTGTGGGCACAGCATGTTCAGCTATTGGGAAGCTGTAACATTATTATTGTTAAAGTGCCAAGTTTTAGAATTTATGAACTGATTCAGATTCACAGAAGAATATTGATTCTTATGTAAATCCTGCCCCTCATCTCCTCGAAAGATAAATTCTCTGACTGCGGATCTCAACTGGAGAGGACTCCTCAGCTGAGGACACAATAATGTTTCAGTGTCGAACTTGAAATGCAGCTGAAGTGTTTGAGCAGTCCTGTTAAAGCCTCATCTTTATGAGCAGAAGAGAATCATTTTATCACTCTGCTCTGATGGCTAACATTTCAAAGAGACATCATAATCAGGGTGCTGCTGTGACTTTAAGAGCTGCCGCACCAGATTCATCAAGCAGCGTAACTCAGGCAGAAATGAGAAATGTGAGGAAAATGATGATTTGCACAGGGAGCTTCATCTGTGACAGTGGGAGCCCAGGTGGTCCCGACTCGGCAGGCAAATTCGGCTTACCCTTGCCAAAGTTTCTCTCCATTTCACAAACCACATTAGTTATCAACATTAAGCCGAAGATGTAGGTAGCAACATTAGAGCCTGTGAAGTTAATGAGATGAAAATTGCTACGGTGGAGAGAAAGTGGAGGAGAAAGAAGCATCATTTAGGCCTCCTGGCTCAGTGATCTGAAATGTTTATGTAATGTCTGTTTGCATTGAAGGACGGCATGTAATGATTTTCTGCGCATCATGTTGAAAGCTATTGTTTGTTTTCTTTACTTTACACATGACTTTTCATGTTAAGCTTTAACACAATCAATGAACAGACCCCCCCCCCCCACACACACACACACACACACACACACACCACATCCCCAGCCTCCTCCTCGTATATGCAATCAAAGCAGAAACATACTCACAAAGATAAGCAAGTTGAACAAGACCATCATCAATTTGACGAATGTGAAGCAGCCCATTTTAATCTGTAATAAAAGGAGAAGATAAATTATTGCATTTCTTCTTTCATCAGCCCACACCTTCTATCTCTCATCCACACACACACACACACACATACACACAGTCTACATGGCCAATCTTCACATGCATGCCGCGTTATTACATCCAGTCCACATCCCAGTGAAATTACTGTGAAAATTACATCACTGACAATGACTCTTAATGATAACACACACAGCTGTGAAGAACGGTAAAGATATCTGTTAATGGCAGATCTATGGGCGAAGGAAAGCCATATTAAAGGAAAGGAAAATGTGATGTGTTTACATTAGGTTGAGACATTAAGGCACCAAAAATACAAATCTTACCCTTTCGTGTGCTAATATTATTTATATCCAGAGAGGAGCAGGTTTAAACCTGTTTAACAGTCCCAGGTTTCGGAAGGTAAAACTGACCTAAAAAAAAAAAGAGGCCACAAAGCACTTTAAAACAAATTAAAAATAAAAAGGTACAGGAGTTTTCTGTTCCTCTGGCTCAGGTGTTTCCAGGGGAGCCGACGTGAGTGCAAAGAGGACTGTAATTATATCAGTACAGTGAGTATATCCACGCAGCAGAAAGAATCTGATCTCAGAAATCTGATGAGCGTCTCTCCTCAGGCTTGCTGGTGGAGTGAGCGTAGGACTGGGTGTGGTCCCGGACGACACAGGTGACAGCAGGGGGATGTTGTTCAGGTACGGGCTCAAGTGGCAGCTCTGACCCCTGCAGGTACACAATGACACAGATTCACAGCACAGGATCCCCTTCTCAGGGATTTGATGTGTGAAAAGATGGACGTGTAGAGTTTCTCTGCTGTAGACCTGTCAGACTCTGAAAAGATCCAAACATATAATTATCGATAATTATCCAAACATGAGACCGTAGAGTCATAACGTATTATGTTGCACAATATTGGTAAAGACGTGGTCATAACTTCTTTGGCTGAGTCTGTTGTGTTTGTTTGTCATTCACTACAATAGTGTTATATTGTATGAAACAAGTGTAGCTGTTCAAGTTGTTCTCTCACAAACCATCTCACATTTAGTCTCTCTGACTCCCATAGAAAATCACTGGAAAAAGAATCATTGTTTTGAACCCTCAATGTTCCATTAAATGTGTCTTGAATTTAAACCTGTCTCCTGAGCAGGAGTTATCTTAGCAACCATAAATACAAGAGGCACAGCACGATTGTTCACAACTAGCACGTCCACTGTGTCGTATTTCTCCACTGTATGGGTGGATATACAAGCTATACGAGTTTCATATAAAGTCAGCAGCTCTGTCGTGCTCTGTATTAGATTTGGGGAATTTTACACTGCAACAACCCCAGCCAACATTTCCCACAGCCCAGTCACCAGAACAAAATGTTGGCATTGTATGTCTCTGCAAACAACAAATTTGTTACATTTGTACCTTTCATACTTATTATATCAACATTTCTTAAGGGACATAGTTCTGATTACAGGTATATGAGCTGAGTTTCTCATCAGGAGGAAGAGGGGTTGGTGGATCGTGTGACACATAGGCAGGACGGCAGCCAAGCAGCAGACTGCTGTTCAAAACCAGTGACAGTGACTGTGTCTGAGGCATAGACTGTAAAATTAATGGATATAGCCACAGTGACATCACCCCGTTCGGCATTTTGGCCATCGCCATCTTGATTTTTTGGAGCCAGATGTGGCCATATTTGGACGAGAGGCTGGAACTGTGGAAGAGCGAGGGACTGATCTGACTCATAGACTGTAGTGACGCCTTGCAGACAGCCTGTCACTCAAGCGGCCCCGCCCTTAATTATTTGAAACTTTAAATCTTAATTAAATGTAAACGGATTCGTTATTTTAAATAATTACCATACATTTGTCCAAAGGGGGGGATTTAGCTACAGAGACCAAAACCTTTTTTGTACCAGGCTGTAAACATGTTTATTTCTGCTCTAAAGTTTGCCATTTTAGAATGGGTATGGGATTGATTCAGTCTTGGAGCCAGCCTCAAGTTGCCGTCCAAGGAACTGCAGTTTTCTGCATTTCCACTTTGGCGTCATTTTTTCAGCCCCCAGAGCTTGCCATGTGGTTTGTGGTGACACAACCATGAATTTTTTGCCAAAACATGATGTTTTCCTAACCCTAACCAAGTGTTTTTTGTGCTTACACCTAACCACACTTAAACCACAGCACTGTCACAACATAAAATTGACAGTTGAAAGAAACATAAAATTTCAACATATATGCTACATATGAAATGTACAAATTTAACATATGAAACATACAAATGCAACATATCTGTAGTTCGCAGAAACATACAATGCCAACATTTATTCGCTCGGGTTGCATGTGTGCTAGATATATCAGTCTGCATCCTGACAGTTTTTTGTCTCGCTAATTGTTTTGCCTAGGCATCTAGTGGTGAGGACTGCAGATTGCAGCTAGTCGAAACTTCTTGTGGTTAGAATTCCTTCGGTGTTTATTGTTAAGGAGGGAACTAAATTATCTGCAGACATCTCTTCCTTTCCAAAACAAACACATCAGGTGATTTAAACCAGAAAAAAAAATGAATAAAGCAGTGTCACATTAAAAATCAGCGTTTCTCTGATGCTCTTGCCACAGCAGGGCTGCTAACTAGGTTGGCCGACATGAAACACGAATGTCCCTATCTGGAGTCAGTGTTTGCTTTGTCCGTTCTGGGTTACTGTGGAAACATGGGCGTGGAACATGGCAATCTCAGTAGATGATCTGCTCCCTATATATTAACGGCTCATTCTCCCTATATATTAACGGCTCATTCTGAGGTAACAGAAATAGGATTCTTATTTTCTAGTGATTATACACTAAAGTAAACATACTTATTATTCCAAATTCCATTCCTGACAATATATCCCCCTAAATCCTACACACTTTAAGACCTCTTTACAGGATTCTCATTTAAAACAATTTGGCCGTGAAAAAGTAATTTGTGGAGAGCCTCTTCAACCAACTCATGAGGATATGTTGTGCTGGATCAGCCAGCTTGAATGTGTGAGCTTGGAGTTTGATCACAATCATCGTACCACCTGAGTGTCTATTGTTTTACAGAGTTAAAGGAATAAGAAATGTAGACTGAAGTGTTGAAGGATAAAACAGAACATTCAAACTATATTTCTATAGATATAAAGTATGTTTATAAAAAGGAAAAGAAATAAAGCACTGCAACAGCACCCACTTTGGCTCTGTTGCTGCTTTCTGCTGTTGACTCTATTGTTCATCTCTCCATCCTTTGTTCCTCTGGCCCCTGAACACTGCAGTGGCCCCTGCTGACCACCAGAGGGGAGTAGTGAACTGCAGAGGTGGCTGCCAGAGGCCCCTCTTCATTGTTGTCCTGGACCTTCAACTATTGAGGAGCTTCTGCCAGTGGAGGAATGTGCTCTTCTTTGTCCAGGAGGAAGGGAAAGAAAAGGAGTAAAAACTCTAATAAAGTGTTGCATTGTTCTTTTTGTTTATTTGTCAACACCACCTTCAGATAGTGTCAGTACAGTGATAAATTTTGGTAACATTTCAAAGCCAATCAGCAGTTAATTTTCTAAATAACAGCAATACCAATCTGTAACTAAATATTTGATAATAGATGTTGCATGCATTGAAAGTTTATCTGAATCCTTACACCAGTGTTTTATGAGTGAAAACAGCAGCAGGAGATTACAGTGTCTTCCTTTGTCTCATCACTTGTGTCTTGCTAAGATTCTTCTTGAGTTGAATCCCATTTATACTGAGCTGCAGGCGAGAGAAGAAAAAAAAACTCTTTGAAAAATGGTAAAGCCCTCCGCCCAATGCCACCTTGTTGGAGAGTTGAGCCCATATCAGCTTAAGTCTTTCTCAGTAATATCACTTTAATGGCCTTATTGTGAGTTATGACAATCTCACCCGCACCGTCATTAACCCACCGGTCCTTAATCTCAGCGAGAGGACCACCTGTCAGGATTTGTTATCCATTAAACTGTTAATAATCTCTGCCTGCATCCATGTGCGCGCACACTCTATGGCCGTGGCGTGTGGAAAAAGAAATGATTAGACTTGTGCTTTTTCATCACCTCTGATGAAAGCAGTGACGGGCTGCAGAGATCTTGGCTGAGATGGAGAAGGTAAAAAAACAAGGGTCCCTTAATGAGGTCAGTTAGATTGAGTATTATCAGTTGCCCCCCAGGGCAGCTGCCACAGTTATGCATCTACTGCTGCTGGGCTGCTGCCATTACATGTATACCTTGTAGATCCCACGTGAGCACTGATTCATCCGTTAACTTGATTTTAAGGTTGATATAATATCATCCAGTGTGTGCTCACCAGATTTAATGCCCCTCCTGCTCATTAAAGGCTCTTGATAGAGGTTCTGTGACTCATGGTAATCAGCCTGGAAATGAGGAATCACTTTAGTTCATCACACAACAGCTATAAAATGAGAATCTCTTGTAACTTCATGTTGTTCACTTTTTTGGAAACCTTCCCTGATGCTGGTGTTGTAGTAAAAGGGAAACATTTAGATGAAACAATTATTTCAATAGCCTAAAAGTACAAATGATTCCCTCAAATTACTAAACTGAGAAATCTATATACTCATCAATTTAGTGCTTTTCAATGTATTTAAGTGCATTTTCTTGTAAATTAAGAACATAGCTACCGTGACATCACCCGTTGGCTTGCTTGTACATTGAGGTTGGAATTTCCGAGTTCCCAGTCAAAAATTCCAACTGGAACACTCCCTGACAACACATTCGCACTCCAATCTCGTCACTGGAATTTCTCAATTGTGGGATCAATAAAGGTGTATCTTATCTTATATCAACGTTTAGTCATGGACTCCAAGTCCAAGGGTGACATGCAAGGTACCCTGGGTGCATTGGTTGTTGTTCTGCCTGTTACATGCATTGTCTTCTTTGCAAATACACTCCTGTTTTCTCAGGAAATTTACCCTTTACATACATTTCAAAATAAATGCACTATGTTAGTACATCACCGCAAATAGACTTTTTTTTTTTCTTCAGCAACTAACACACATGGTTGGGTTTAGGAAGAAAGGAAAAGGGCTTAGCTTTACAATCTTGCAAGAGGCAAACACCGGCCTCCTGGGCTAAAGTCAGTAGTTGTTGGACCCATACACCACCCCTACCACCCACCCCACTCGGGCTTTCACCACCTTAACATTGGTCCTTGTCCCGCCACATTTCCCCCAGTGCTGCCACACCCTATTATACTATGATGGCAGCAGGCCAGATTTCGACAACTTCAAAAAGGTGAGACTGGATTGCCTCTGAAGTTGGATTTCCAACTAGGAAAGTTGGAGGAACCTCACCAACTCCAAAAAATCCAATATGGCTGCTCTGTGCATCAACAGTAGTAAAAGCAGCACTAATATACTGTTTATCAGCACTTTTGTCATATTTTTATCTCATTAAGTATGACTGTGTGTCCAGGACAGGACTGTGTGTCCAACTTCTACTGCTGGGCATGTTGCTACAGTGTTTGTAGGCCTATGTGTAAAACAAAGTGTAATGCGTCGTCATTAACTGGTTTTGTCAACAATGGTTAACTTGACTAGAACTGGTATTGCCAATAACATCTTGGTTTTCTGACATGTTGTACTGGAATGCAATTAACAATTAACTTATGTGTAACTTTCAGCCTTAATAAAATGTAAACAGTTGAATTAAAAAAAAATCCACCCATACAGTCATGAAAGGGGGAAACTAGCTATAGAGGCCAAAACTTTTGTTGTTGTTGTTGTTGTTGTTGTTTTTTGTACCAGGCTGTAAACATGTTTATTTCTGCTGCAAAGGTGGGCATTTTAACATGGGTGTCTATGGAGACTAACTGGCTTCTAAAGCCAGCCTCAAGCAGCCGTTCAAGGAACTACAGTTTATAGCACTTCCGTGTTGGCTTCATTTGTCAGCCCTGGAGGTTGCTGCTTGAGACTGGCAGTAGAGAGAGGACAGAAAATGGGGGGACGAGAGGTGAGGAAAGACATGCAACACAGGTCCCCAGATAAGCTTTAGCTGGGGACATTAAGGTTTGCACATTACATCCCCAAGCTAACAGGGTGCCATGTGTCTGTAAACTTTTAAAGGCCATCACACACTCCAACCTGTTTTAATATGTGTTAGCCCACACATATGCTTGATGTGTCATCTCATCAGAATACACCACTGTCCTATTCCCCAGCGCTGACACTTCATCTCTCCAGTAAAACAGCATTTTTATCACATTTGCTCCATCCTGACTACTTTAACCCAACTACCACTTCTCTGCAAGACACTACGTCACTTGGATGGACAATGTGTGTACCCATAAATCATGTTCTTTCATTGTGTAATCCCTGTCTCTGTAAATCATGTTTATATTCTACTGTATGGTTTCGATTAATATGGTTTAGATGAAACAGAATTGCTGTGTAGACTATGCTCACCATTTTCCAGTCCACAAAATGCCTTGAAGTTGAGTCACACAGATGTAGGAGTTGTGTAGGGTGGATGGTGGGGACACAAAGTGCAGGACTCTAGGTTTTAGCAAGTGTTTTCCAACCTTGGGGTCACCAGATAATTACCCTGGTAGGAAATGACAAAAAAAATCTGATACACAAAATTATGTTCAGCTGTCTGACATTTGTGCTGTGAGAAGACAATCACTCTTTGATTGATCTCCTGACATCACAGACATGCAACCTATCAAGAGGGGTAGTAATGGGTCATATTAAGGGGTCACAGGAAAAAGAAGCTTGGGAAGCACTGGGATTAAGCTATAAAAACACTTATGGTTTAGAACTGTGGTTTAGTTAGACACTTAGAGCTGACTCATTTTGCACCTGTAACTGACAAAACTGTCCAAGAGATCATCACCAGTCTGAGTTCATCTACATGCTGCCTCAATGTGTTACCCACTAGATTTCTAAAGTCTGTGCTGAGCAGTTTGTTACCACCACTCGCTCACATAGTTAACATGTCACTACAATCTGGAACATTCCCAAAGGCCTTGAAAACTGCGGTCATAAAGCCTCTCCTAAAGAAGAGCAGTCTTGATGCCACAGTACTGAACAACTACCGGCCCATTTCAAATCTGCCGTTTTTAGGCAAAGTCCTTGAGAAAGTTGTTTACCAACAGCTTACTGACTTTCTCCTAATGAACAACTCCTTTGATGTTTTCCAGTCAGGTTTTAGACCCCATCACAGCACTGAGACCGCTCTTATTAAGGTGACCAATGACATCCGCCTGAACACTGACGCAGGCAAAGTATCAGTTTTAGTCCTGCTAGATCTGAGTGCTGCTTTTGACACTGTCGATCATGAGATCTTTTCACAGAGACTAGAGGACTGGGTGGGCATCTCTGGCACTGCCCTAAATTGGTTGAAGTCCTATCTAGAAGACAGGAAGTACTTTGTTGAAATTGGTAACTGTGTCTCAGACCACATGGCCTTGACCTGTGGGGTGCCCCAAGGGTCAATCCTGGGACCCCTTCTGTTCAATCTCTACATGCTGCCTTTAGGCCAGTTAATACAAAGTCCTACCACAATTATGCAGACGACACTCAGATCTATGTCTCACTGACAGCAGGTGAATATGGACCAGTGGATTCACTCTGTCACTGCATCCAACAGGTCAGTGTGTGGATGCAAAACAACTTTCTCCAGCTAAATTCAGACAAGACTGAAGTCATCGTATTTGGTCCACAGAAACAAAGAGAAAGTGTCAGCAGTCACCTCCAGTCTCTCCCTCTAAAACCTACAAATCAGGTTAGAAATCTCGGGGTAATAATGGACTCAGACTTGAACTTTAACAGCCACATCAAATCAATAACATCAGCAGCTTTTTACCATCTAAAAAACATTGCCAAAATCAAAGGTATAGTGTCTAAACCTGACTTGGAGAGACTTATCCATGCATTTGTCTCTAGTAGGTTAGACTACTGTAACGGCCTGCTCACTGGCCTCTCCAAACGGGCCGTAAGACAGCTGCAGTACATCCAGAATGCTGCTGCTCGGGTCCTGACCAGAACCAGGAAGTACGAGCACATTAGTCCTGTGCTCAGGTCTCTACACTGGCTTCCTGTGGCTCAGAGAATAGACTTTAAAGCAGCTCTGCTTGTGTACAAGTCTCTCCACGGCCTAGCACCAAAGTACATCTCTGACATGTTAGTGCCATATGAACCATCTCGGACTCTGAGGACCTCAGGGACTGGCCTCCTGCTGGTGCCCAGAGTCAGGACTAAACATGGGGAATCAGGATTCCAGTTTTATGCAGCTAAAATCTGGAACAGTATTTCTGAAGATGTGAGACAGGCCTCTACTCTGACAATGTTCAAATCTAGGCTCAAAATAGCTCTATTTCACTGTGCATATGACTGAAAGGATCTTATCTGCACTCTTCTCTTTTAAAGTTCATTTTATAATGATCATTTATGTTTTTATTTTGTATTGTGATTTTAATGCATTTTCTTGTTCTGTAAAGCATTTTGAATTACTTTGTGTAAGAATTGTGCTCTACAAATAAACTTGCCTTGCCTATTCTTTTTAGAACCACCATGATGATTTTTAACCTTAACAATGATCTTTAAATTTAATAACCACAAAATATAAATCATGCTTAGTTGCTGCATTACATGGACACTACAATGCATCTAAATGAAACTTGTTCATGAACATTTTACAACACTGCAAATACAAACGTTTCCTTATCATGTTTAACTAGAATTACTGCCTCAGGGTTGTATACTTTTGCAAACCAGCCAAGTTGCAGTTACATTTGACATTCATGTCTGTCCAGACTCATATGTAGCCATGACAGCAGACAATGCTTCAAATGTTGCTGCAAAGGAGCAACATATTCTTAAACATAGATGCTTCATACACATCTTCAACCTGGCAGCACAAATGATCTATACAATCAACATAGTTTCAAGATGGACACCCAACATTAGCATCACCAATTCAGTATCTGACCAAATGTCTCCACCTCTGTTCCTGAGTAATGGTGTTGATTAACAGCCAGCCTGTTTTTCTTATGATGTCAATGTAAAGTTGACCTTTGACCTTTTGGATATAAAATTTCATCACATTATCATTTTATTCTATTAGACATTTGTCTGAAATTTGTCATAAGTATTGTATTAATTATTGAGTTATGGCCAAAACAGGTTTTATGAGGTCACTTGAACTTGATCTTTGACCACCAAATTCTAATCAATGAATTCTTCAGTCTAAGGGAACATTTGTGCCAAATTTGCAGAAATTCCCCCAAGTCCTTCTTGAGATATCGCATACATGAAAATTGGATGAATGCAAGGTCACAGTGACCTTGACCTTTGATCTTTGACCACCAAAATCTAATCAGTTCATCACTGTGTCCAAGTGGATCTTTGTGCCAACTTTTTTGCCAGGAAGAAATTACAAAACTAGGGGAAAGAATAAATGTTTTGACAGCTGAAATTCACATTTTAGGGAGTGATTTGTGCTTTAAGAGTAGAGAGTACGAATTTGATGGCTTGATTCATCTGAGTTGTGTAGAAACCCTCTCATATCCCTGTTATGTGCTTTATGCTGAAAGTAAAAAACATGGCTGTTTTTCTTGGTTAGTTCCTGAAATACTGACATTGTGGAGATGAAAGGTTTTCACCTGACCGTGATGATACACTCCTGGTGAGTGTGTGTGTGTGTGTGTGTGTGTGTGTGCACAGCAGGGCGCTGACAGGCCCTCTGTCAGGTGTTTTCTGATATAGACCGCAGAGTTCATGACCCCTTGAACTATAAACCACCAGTACGAGGCCTCTTGACTTTGGATTGGCGTAAATAGCCTCTGGTCATAGAGCGTGTGTGTTACAAAAGTCAGATGATGATGATGATGATGATGATGATGAGGGTGATATATACTTGCACCTATCATGACCTCGCCTCTCTGCACCCCCCTGAGGCAGGATGAGTCTCTAATCTCCGTGTTGTTGTCCTCAGTCAACAAAGGGGGAAAAATTGTGAGCTGATGAATTTCCTCCGAGCGTGTCGCTCTGACATCTAATCATGGCTTTTGTCCAGACAATAACAATCACTGGTCCCAGTCTTTATGAACTGCCTAATTATTTCCACATGGCAAATGATATTGAGAACCTTCATCTAAACGAGCACAGCAGTCACTTTATTATTGTTCTTCATCCATTATGTCGACATTACAAATTGATAATATCTCTCAAGTGAGGGATGAAAATTGGGGGCCGGAGTGGCGACGATTCAAGCACTGTCAGAGTGGTACCTCTGTGACCTCTATTGTGTCTCTTGCTCTTAATTTATCACACACACACACACACACACACACACACACGCACACATATAAGCATTGCATATTAATTCATAGCAATCCATTAGGCCATAGGAGGTCCATGGTCTATAAATCAAAACTAAAGGGCTAGCTAATTGACTCACACACAAAGGAACAGGATTGCTATGAAGAAGATGGGAAGAGATAGAGGGGGTGAGATGAGGAAAAGGGGATGAGGAGGAAGGGGTTAATGGAAAATTAAGTGAAGGACAGGAAAGAGGAGGAAGAGAAGAAGAGCAGCAGAAGCAGTGTGCAGCGGTGTATCGCTGCCTTTGACCTGTGTGCCTCCTTTGTTCTATGACTGATGGCATTCTGCGATGACACACATTGCTTATGAGCCCCCGTGGCCATGGGCTCGATCTCACCACCTATAGGGCCACTGTGCAGCGGCAGCATATAGGAGCCAATTCTCATAGGGCTCTTAGCAGCGCTGCTAATTAGCTAAAAGGGGTCATTTGTATGCAGCCTCTCTGTCTCTTTATCTCCTGCTCTTTCTCTGTCTCTCTCTTGGTCTCTGTCTCCTTTTCTCTCTCTGTTATCAATCCATTTCCCCCTCGTCCTTATCTCAATTTGTCTCTGCGACTGTAATTGTATCTGGTCTAATAATTAGCGCAGCTCAAGTCTAATAAGTTGGCTGTTAGCACTAACAGATGAGAGTTCAGAAACTTTCATTTCCTCCTCCTCGATGATTCTAATGTACTTACAGAAGTACAGTAGCACCTACTAATCTGTTAAATGTCTTTGTATGGGTATAGGAAAAGTTAGTAAAATGTGGTTTTGACTTTTATTCAAATAAAGTGTGCACAGAGATACAGGTCTTACATGTCCTTTCAGCTCCTAGTAACCAAAACCAGACCTGGGACCAGAGTCAGGCCAGATTAAAATAATATTCAGTCTAATCAGGTCCCAGTAAGGTCATGTTTTTGCTTGGGTCCTGACCTTGGAATCTGCCCACTCCACCAAGTTGCAGTGGACAGATTCGTCTGGCATCGTGACATGAAACAGTGGTTTCTCTGTAAAAATAAAAATGACCAGTAAGTGCCACAGGGTGACTAACAATTAGCAAATCAGTGCCACCTGCGTGACTAACTGAAACTGGTTAAATGGATGCAATGTCATACTGAAAATGGAAACAGAGTGCATCAAGCTGACAATTGTGTCTGAACATCAAGCAAGTCAGATTTTCTTGTCATGAGTCTCGGATCTTCGTCAGTATCTCCAATACCCAAGTGAATCAAGAGGACTCGTGACCAGCTCTGGGAATCAGTCACACACTGCTAAAAAACCAAACTTTGCTTCTATTTTCCCTATATATAGCACCAAGTTATAATTTCATTTTTCCAGGAAATGATTTGGATATAATAAGCCCTGTCTTACTCCAGACTGTTCAAATACCAACAGATTCTCACTCCAACTTCGTCACATA
This sequence comes from Epinephelus lanceolatus, assembly GCF_041903045.1. Lineage (NCBI taxonomy): Eukaryota > Metazoa > Chordata > Actinopteri > Perciformes > Serranidae > Epinephelus > Epinephelus lanceolatus. The sequence continues at coordinate 39,098,404 of NC_135739.1, forward strand.
TCAACATTTGGTCATGGATTTTCCATGTCAAGATATGACATGAAAGATACCCTGGGTGCATTGGCTGTTGACGTCCTGGGATGCCGGAACTTCAGCCTGTTACAGGCATTGTCTGCTTATAAAATACACTTGCGTTTTTACAGGAATTGTACAGTTTGCATACAGTCTCTTTCAAAATAAATGCACTACGTCAGTGCAACATTGTGAATTGATGTTTTTTTCCTTCAACAACAAACGCATGTGTTTACATTTAGCCAACACATGCACATGGTTGGGTTTAGAAAAAAAAAAAGATGCCTTCAGAGTGCAAATACCTACGCTTGGTAGTGGCCTCCGGCAGCAGACACCAATGTACAGAGGCATCCTTAGCTGCAGTAAGATATGCACCTAGTGGCATCAGTTTCTGCGCATAGCTACTGTAGTATAAAGAGTGAGAAAGTCAACATAGGGTAGAGATGGATGGGGCAAACAAACTCTGGACTTTCACTTGGGAGCTGTTCATCTCCAGTGTGAAACCAAAAGTCAATTGAGTTACGTTAATAACATCTTAGTGTGCAAATATGTGTAAGATTCTATGTTAGTTATGTATGTCATGTGATGTTACATTCCAAAAACGAAAATGTTTTACCTATGTTTTAAGTTTATTTTGAAAAAGACTGTAAACACGCAACAAGCAGAAACTGTACATTTCCTATAAAAAACAAAGTGTATTTTGTAAAGACACAATGCATGTAATGAGTGTAAATTGACACACCATCCCGGAACGTCCAAAACTGATGCAAGAGGGAGAGTGCGTTGTATTTAGATGTGTAGGGCCACTAACCAAATGTTGGTATTCGACGAGTTGGGATGTGGACATGTTGAACTAATGGACCCATTAAAGAAAGCATGACCAAATTTACCAAATTTAATGCCAAAAAACAAACAAACAAAGTAACCCTAAGTGTTTATGTGACAGTATTTTTCCACCAGAATTTTATCTCAGGTCAACATGCTAAAAGTCTTTGAAACAACATTTAGATCTTCATGTTGGGGATTAAAAAACTTGCTGAAAATACAACTCAATGCCAATTGAGTAAGTATATACAATTTGAAAAATCAAAATAATTTTTTTGATTGTTTTGAAGGTCCAAAAAACTGGACCTCTAAAACCTATTTTCTTGCATCTTTCCCTCTTTCTCCTGCTTCTTTGTTTGCTTTCCCTCATTTCCTTTCTCGTTTCCTTCCTCCTTTCCTTCACACATAACAACACACACGCTCTCGGCCCTTCAGCCCCCCCTTTCTGTTTCCCGCCTCGTGTAGGGGATTGATGGAGATATGGGAGGCTGTCATGCAATAAATAGCATGGACATTGGCACCCCGCCATGAGATGGGAATCAAGCTTGCTTCTTGTGCTTCCCCTCCTCTCCCCTCTTTCACTGTAACTCTGGACTTCCTCCCACCTTCCTCCTCTTCACCTGAAAAAAAACGTTAAGTATGGACCAAGGAGGCCTCCCTGCCATCCCTCACACTGATGCATGAGCCAATCTACCTTCCCTAACAAAAGGCTCTCCAAAACATCACTCCTTGTCCTCCTTCAAACATGTCTCTCTCTCCTGCTCCTCAGCTAATCTGCCCCTCTCCCTTTCCTACTTTTTCTCTTCCCCTCCATTTCTTTGTTTTGCCCACTCAATGAGTTATTTCCCTGCGACGTTTCATCAGGCATGCAAAGCGCCTCATTGCGGCATCATGGACAATGAGTCCCTGTGGCTCGTGAAAGGTTAATGCTTTGAATGATTGTAAATTGTTTGGCTATTTCAAGGGGCTGTGAAAGGGATAAGTCAACCATAAAATTTGATCGGCTGCCTCCCTCTCATCCTCCTCCACCTCTCTCATCTGCAGCATCCCCTGTCACTTCCCTCAATCATTCTAATTTTCCTTCCTCCTTCTATCTTTGCTGTCCTCATTTTCTCTCTCTCCCTTCACCTGCACAGTTCACTTTATCTTCATTTTGCCATTTTCCCTTTTGTTACCCAAACACAGGTTCAAAGGTGATGAGACTGTAATGTCATCCCTGTGGTGTCCTCCATGGCTTTGTTCCATATTAGGGGAGGATTTCAGAGAAATTGCCCCTCTCTCTTTATGCCTTCCACCACAATTTACAGCGTGGGACTACAGTGGGGAATCATTTTGGCTGGTCAAAGAAGAGCAAAATGACTTTCATGTGCTCACATGGTTATCATTAGGCCCAGCTGGAGGAGACAGTGTCCCCATGTCGCCCTCCATAAAGCAATGACCCCTCAACTCTTTGAACAATAAAGGCAGCATGGCGTCTGGGTGGCTCAGTGAGCCGAGACACGCTTCTGTCTCCCTTCAGTGTAGAGAGGGAACTGGAGTAAGGTATGCTAAGTTTGTTTTCTGACATAATTATTACAAGTCCTCCAATGACAAAATGAAAAAAGATCATTTATCAATGTCTTCCAAAGAGCAATGCTTATAATCAAACAGCTACAAAATTAAAGGCTGAAACTCTACTATATTGTCCTTTGATTGTTATCAAAAAAAGCATGAAGAGACAAAAAAACAACAATAAATGAAGGCACATGCTTTTAGCACTCAGGTGTCCATAGTCAACAATGTTATTTGCACCCTTGGTGTAAATTGCCAGTGGGGCTATTTTCACCCAGGTACATATTCCTGGGCATCGTTCCTAAAAACTAAAAATAAGAAGTAAACTAAGATAAAAATATAAACACCAATGTTTACTCACACAGGGCTCAAACCCTAGTCCCCTACATGAATATCCTGTGCTTCACCCATTCATCCATCACATTTTCTTCCCTACATGGACTTTGACACTTTTCATACTATGTAACCTGGTTTTCTGGTGGAAGATTTGTCAGCTTTTTCTTGTAAATGTACCACTATAACCTCATAAAATATCTCTTTGCCCTAAACCTAACTGCCCCCAACCTTTACGCATCGACGTAACGAGTACTAGCCAATCACAGTACACAGTTACATAATAATATGGTGTCTTTGGGATGGGTGTAAAATGGAATATACACCAATAAAGCACACTGTTACCTCAATGTTGTGGGTCTTTCTCGTGTCTGGTGTCAAAAGTCTGAAGACCATTATTTAACTTTATATTATGCTTGCAGAGTGCATATACCTAAATGAAGTTTTGTTTGATTGAAATAATGTAAAGTAACTGACACATGCACAAAAAATGTGGACCAGATTGTGTTTTGAGCATAGGAATGCCAAAGCATTCTCAACTCATCAAATATTGCTGCATTTTCAGTGGACTCTACATCTACATATGAGGCGCTACATATCCTTCTGCATCTGCTGTTGACGTTCCAGGATGTCATGTCAACTTAGGACTGTTACATGAGTTGTGTCTTCTCAAATTACAGTTCTATTTTCACAGAAAATATTAGATGCATACAGCCTTTTCAAAATAAGCTTGCAATGTTAGTAAAACACTTTGTATTTATGTTTATTTACAAAAGCACATGATTAGGTTTAGAAAAACACATCATGGCTTTGCCTAACATTCACACGGGAAGTGGACAGTGGGTTCCCGGGTGAAAATCTGGGATTTGTTGGACCAATTCACCTTCCTTCCCAACATTCCAGCTCTTTTTATCATGTTGTAACCAGCGATGTTAAACACTGCTGCCGACCAGTGCATTTCCTTACGCCACGAATAGTGCCTTTGTACATCAATATCTAACGCCCAGATCACTGACAAAGCGACGGTATTTGACAAGTTTGGAATGTTAACAGGCTGGGAGTACTGGGTGGTCTCCGAGTTAACATTTCTGTCTAAAAAATAGTTAAACATTAATGGGGAACTGCCCATTGGTCCGACAGCCCATTGGTTCGACATCCCATTGTTCCGACCATATTAAACCCATTGTTCCGAAGTCCCGTTGTTCCGAAATCATCATGATGCCCTGTGGTTAAGGTCTGGTTAGGTTTAGGCACAAAAAACACTTGGTTAGGGTTAGGAAAAGATCATGGTGTGGGTTAAAATGAAAAAGAAAGTGGCAAACACATAAGCCGTGAGCCTGCTCCGCCTCAAGCCTTTCCCAGCTGACCCAGAGCCTGTCGCGGCGCACCATCAAGCAGAAATACGCCCGCCGGGAGCCGTTCAGCACTGCAGAGAGCTCCCCACACAACCCCGACCCCAAAGTTAATAACAGGAAGTTATGGTGTTTCACTCTCGCCTCTCTATGACACTTGTATCTCAACCAATAGCCTACTTTTGTTGCCTGTGGATATTCTCATTCATCCAGGTCATAGTTATCTCAAGGCAATTGAATCAAATGCAGCTGGACTTGGTTTTGTCTTTTGCTGATCCTCTATGGTACACAAACGCAGTATATCCTAGTATAATCACATATCGGAACAATGGGACATCGGACTAATGGGATGTCGGACCAATGGGCTGTCGGACCAATGACGTGGACCCACATAATGGGACCACTGTTGCATTGGGTAACATATTCACTCATTACCATTCTTTAGCCCCTCATTTGTATATAAATGAGTTTGGGAGAAGAAAGAGTGATCTGTCAACCACTTACACTTTCCTGAACATACTGTACTGACATGCCAATACATGACCCACAGTGTAATGTTTTCAAGATTCTCTCAAATTATTAGAAACAAAAGAAATTGTTTCACTGGAAGGTTGTTCCATTGGTTTAAAGAAAAAAGGACTAACAAACTGGTTATGGTGGATATTACAGTTGCAGCGTTTTTCACATGGATCAAATGGCGGCTGGCTGTCACATGGGAGCCTCTCTGTATAAACTGCCTCGGGGCAGATAATCACCCACCTACAGTACTGCCGCTCACTACAGTACCAGTTCAGAGGTGTAGGACACTGCAACACATCTCAGCTCTAGTGAACACACGTGTCAACACACATGAACAGCACGTGAACACACAAAGGAACCATAATCTACAAGCAGCAATGTCTTGTGACAGTGTGTGTAAAAGAAGAGAGGCAAAGTGATCTGTAGTCCTGATACACACAGTCTCAAATTGTGACTGCATTAAATTAGATACATATATATTCATTAGATCATACTCTGGATCTTATAAAGTGGTCAGAAACCATGCAAAACATGTCATAATTCCTCATTTCATGCTGTTAAAGCCCAGTGCAGCCTGACCTGCCAGGGAATTATGTTTATACTGGATGAATCTGCAGGACATAATTTATGTCTGATGGTAATTCAGTGCCAGTGCAAGAAGCAGAGTGACATTTATGTGGCGTGACAAAAAGTATGGGTAACATAACGACTACAGTAAATTTTCCATAACCTCAGGATGATTAACTCCAAAGTTAAAACAAAAATAAAATCAATTTAAAAAAAAACTGACACCAGGGAACATCTTCATTTTAGCACTGCTAAGCATAGAGCAAGAAGTTAGCTTGCTATCAACTAACAAGTAACACAACACTGCAGCATTTGAGCTAGCTAATAAAATAATCCAACTACTAATCTAACTACTCTCTTTTTAGTGTTGGACACCTACAACTTGCTTGAGTAGGGTGATTTGACAGTGTAAAGGTAGGAGAAATGATATTTAATCTCACTCACTTAGTACCTGGTCACATAAAAAAGTAGGCTAGCAAAAATGACTTTGTGTGTCCTTTTAGAATAGGTGATAACATAGTGGTTATTTGCAGAATAGCTGGTGGGCTAGCCAGTAAATAGAACATGCTAAGCCAATGACAGATGACAGTACTCTTGCTGGGTTGACCCATAGACTAAAGATGAACGGTGCATCTCCACTTACCCCCTCTGTACAGAAGTGAAGCTAAAATATCCTGGATACAGCTGCTACCATCTTGCTCTGGTGATATCATTCGGAGCCACTGAATGTGAGCCCACTGACTAGCTCACACAGTTGTCAATCATGTCGTAAAATCTCCACATTAAATAACTAGTTAAAACAAAACTTATCAGAAAAATGAACACTTGATGATTCAGCAGCCTGATAAAAACTACCTTAAATGACAGAAAACATCTTTGAGAAAGATGTATTTGATGTGTACTTTGAGTTTTTAGTTTGGCCCATGTCCCTAACACTAACATGGAGGGAGCAGACTTTATGACCTATAGTGCAGCTAGCCACCAGGGGCGATCCAGATGTTTCGGCTTAACTGGGGGAGCTGTCATGTCATCCATCTTTACATACAGTCTATGGGTTGACCACTAAACATCTGTATTTGTTGTTTTTTGCAGTTTTTCATCCAGGCTATATAAAATGAAATAAATAAAGCTGATTCTGATGAAATTGTGCACATTCCTCCATTTTGGACCATCTGTCTCATTCCCTCAAAAGTCAGCAAAGTCAAGACATTTTATCAATCAATCAGTCACAGGAAGTCATACATACAATGTACAACTCCAGTGAAATGGATCCCATTAGCTCCTTCCACTTGTGCATTGCACTTTAGTCCTCCTTTGCATCTTCTTACATTGCAGGCTGCTGCTCTATAATTGTCCATGTTATTGGATCGTTTTGGTAATCCATGGTTTCTGGTTGTGGAATGATTTAACAGTAGTTTTGAGTACAGTTACTTTTGTTATTCAGTTCATTGACATCATCTGTGACGCTGACGGTGATGCCCTGAAATGTTCTCCAGGCTCTTATTGGCTCCATTTCTTGCATCACTGGGGGGAAGCATTGTAGTATATTAACTTTACCTCAACAAGATGGCTGCACGGTCGCTTCTCCTGAACACGGGCAGCACCACTCTGCAGCAGCCTCTGAATGGCACAAAACAGCACTCCAGAGCAGGATAGCACCTCACATTGCCACTGTCTCACCAGACCATTACAGCACATGCCTCTTCTCTCACCACAGTCCTCTGTCAGATATAGAAAAAGAGTCACCTGGTTGAATGGTGCTGTCTACTATTTCAGGAAGTTTCATTAAAACAAGGGATATTACAGTTCCTGATATCCTGTTGGAAACTGAGCGGCACAGAGGTCATCCAGTTTATTTTCCAACGCCTGTACAATAGCTTGCAGGACGCTTGTTTGGCTGTGCACATCTTGTCCTTCTTTTCCATGATGTTTACAACCACCATCCAACATCAACCACAAAAAGCAACCCAACACTTGCCAATATACATAAAAGCATAAATATAGCAGTGGAGTTGACAAAGAGGCAAACAGAAGTTATCATTAGGTGCTTCATGCAGGTTTCATTCATTAGCTACTTGGATGTTATGCAACTCAAAACATTCGCTCACATTCATACCAGTACAGCAAGCCGTCATATCCTTATGTCTTACCATGACCATGCTGCTGTGTCTCACCTGGCACAGTTCACGCTTCCCATTTGGTTGACTTTATTACACTGCATTGTCTGTGTCCAAAGGCTTTTTGTAGAATAAAGAACTGAAATTAATGAGCCATAGATGTTTCTTTAAACATGTCATGCAAAATTTAGAAAAGAGCAACAACAGTAACATAGAAATGTCCCTTTTAATGTGGCCATTTTATTTTCAACGCTACAGGCAAGTGGGAAATAGTCCATTTGACATAAAGACTGAATGGGAGCTGGCAGAGGATGCTCAGAAATAACAGATTGTTCAAATGTTAGACCTGCAGAGCTGATATTTAATGTCAATTCTACATACACATATTTAATTTATCCAATAAAAACAAAATAACAGTATTTAATGTGCACATTAACTCCTGTCGCAGCTCCAACATATTTGTTACTGTGAAATCATACATGTCCTTTAGGCACCTAGTGAGAATTGATATTGGACTCTTGAGAGGCTATTTACTTACCAAGGCCATTAGCTCCTAACATTTTCCCTGTGAGGATTTATTCAGTAAATTCATGGAGCCCAAACTGACTGCAGAGCCAAATGCAGTCTACTATGGATATAATTGCACAGCAGGGAGCTTGAAATGACATGACAAAATAGCTCACACTGTCACACCAAATTTCATATTTCTACTCCAAATCCTTCAACTTTCTGACCTTGGGAGATTGGATCCATGTGCTTGGGAAAAACTGCTTCAGGCGATAATTTATAACTACTGCGGGTACTCAGCCCAGATGTTTTATCTTCTTTTTGGATGTGCGGTAGAGAGGGCGGCGAAGAGGTAGCTGCTATATTTGGCTGGAAGATAAATGTGACAAAATGGATAATCAGTGGCAACGCACACCTGTCATACAGATTTTCATATCCTTGCACCTGACAGGGATTAATAACACTATCGAAATAGTGGAGTTGCACCTGCAGGCAGCAGTTTGCACACATATACATACAATAAACTGTTGACTGAGAGTGAGGGCTCAGTTTATTGAAACGCATGCATGTGAAAAATACACACTTAGAAAAAAAATATATGCGCACACAAGTACAGTTAGATTTGTGCCCTGCGGAGTCTGGGGAGCCTTTGAAAAGCCACTGGAGGATGAAGCCACAACAAAGGGAGTTAAGAGGAGCCCCAACAGTCCACCACTGGGCCTGAGAGACAAAATAAAATACACACTGGCCAGCAGCAGAACTGCTATCTGAAATTAAAATTTCATCTCCGGCTCCAAGAAGTATATAAGTCTGTAAAATATATATGTTTATGATTTATTGGACATACAGAGCCGGTTGAGGGCCGTTAATCATATGCCATATATATACCCGCCATATATAGAGCCATATAGTTGAAATATGAACGCCATAAAAAGGATGCAAGACGTATGGGAGAGTGGAAAAAACACGGAGTGATGTGAGAGCTTGTCTTTGATTGCAAGGAGGGAGGAAAGGAGGGAGGAAGGGAGGAAAGGAGTTGGTAGTGAATGTCTTTGTCTCCCCTCTCGGCTATTTTTTTTTGTTTCCCCGCTCCCACACGAGCTGGATGTGCCCTTGCAGCTTTTTTGTGTTGCGTCTTCTGCCCTCACCGCCGATCATCCCCTGTGCTGCTCAACAGATGGCCAGGTGGCTCATTAACTTTAATAAATCTAACATCAATTAGACCCGAGGTAATTGGGATGCAGTGGAGGTGATTGCAAGGTAGCATTGCTGCATACGAAAGCCCTCGCGCCTTAATGAATGGCTGTCGTTGTGCCTGAAGTATCTGTGTGTGAGTGCCAAAGGGATGGCATTAAAGCATGGCAGTGCCAGGAAAAGATGGAGGGATGGACAGATGATTGAAGGACAGAAGACACAACTCATCTCTAACGTCTTACATCACATCAGCTGACCTTGATGGGTTCATATACTCTCCATCTGTGCTCAGACTCCTTCTCTTTGTCCCCTTCTTTGTTCTTCCTTTTCCCACCTTCTCCTGTCATTTGCTCTTGAAATCCTTCATGTCTCTTTCCCTGCATCTCTCTGACTCATTCCTACTTTTTGCCACATATCTGTCTATCTCCAGTAACAAGCTCCTCTCTCAGCTCTTCACATAACAATATGTCTCTCTCGACGCCTATTTTCCGCCTCTCGCTGTCTTTCCCCTTGAACTTTTTACTTCATTACTCCTTCGTGACCTTTGATACAGCTTTGAGAGATGAGCATCCCTTCATTGCCTTTGTGTGCACGTGTGTGTGTGCTTCTATTCATTTACATAGAGTATATGTGCATTGTCTGTGTGTGTGTGTAATCAAAAGTGTGTGTTTATTCTGTGTCGGAGCATGTATCATCGCTTTATTTTGCTGTACACAGCTTTGTCTCTGTATATATACGTGTGTGTGTGTGTGTGTGTGTGTGTGTGTATCTATATATTAGTGGGCGGACGGCTATCCACGTATCTGTCAGCAGGTTGTGCTGACTCAGCCAATCAGTGCCGCGTGTCTTCCACAAGAAGCAGATGCACCTGCCAGCCTGCCTGTCCGCACTGTAAATGTGGAAAGATTGTGTGTTTGTCCAAACACATGCACAACATATGCCTCATTATGAATGCTTCAGTGCGGAGCATAACTTGTGCGGAAGAAAGGGACCGTACTCACGCATGATGCCATCGTCTTCAGTCTGAACAGATTGTTTCCTGTGGATCAAGCTGCTCTCGGCTCTGCAGGTTCCAGTCTGAACTGAAGAGACTGAGTTGTCTCTTCATGTCCAGACAATTGGTCTGTCTGCTGCACAAAGCACATCTGCTGAGTTGAGAGAAAGAAACTGAGAGTCTCACAGATCTCTACCCATGCTGAGGAAAAAGCTGCAGACACGTTAGTAGGCCTACAAGAGTTAATTTGAGGATTCGAGGATGATTAAAGTCCATCTTAAATTATATTGCAGTTGTTTTCTGTTACATAAAGGCCTGATTTGCAAGTAACACAACCTGTGCTCTTAATGAAGAGGAAACATCAGCAACCAAATAGGAGATATTAATGTGTTAAAATTTTAGCTTTGTTATGGCGCCCCCTGTCTGTGGATTAACCAGTCAGAATCAGCCACGTACCAAAAACTGCAGTTCCTCAAATGGCCACTTGGTTTAAAAAATTAGCCAATCCTCAAGTTTACGTACTAGGCTATATGCATAATTACGGGCATGGCTGCTTTGAGTGACAAGTGGCTGCTGTCTGTTGACGAGTTGCTATCCCTGCAAAAACGAGGTTAGGTAACATAACCATGTTGTAATGCAAGATTATTACAGAGTAGTATCTGTGTAGCTGTCACTGTCGCCATCTCAGTGTGTTTTCAGTTCATAACAGTTAATTGTAACATCCTGGTCACCTAAGAAAGTCTTGCTCAGTGTTTGGTTGTACTAAAAGACCCTCTTAGAAGTCAGATATTCAAGATTTCTGGTGAGTAAGCTACATTTTTTTAATGGTTTAAAGCCTTTTTTTAGCAAAAATTAGCACGCACTATCATAGACAACTATAGTTTTAAATGCATTGTGCTAAACAAGCTAGCAGCTAGTGTTAAGCTGCATCCAAATGTCCACCCTCCGGACTTGCAAACTGAGCCCTCGCTGTCGTATGTACTGTGACATGGGAAGCCTATATTTCTACACATTCCTGTATCATGATGTTGTTGAATATTATTTCTGGCCTACACGACTATTGTTTTAGCTGGTTACAGGAATTGTTTTACATATACAAAAGTTTTGTGTTTATAGTAGGCTATTGAAATAAAACTAGAACATCACGTCCGTATTGCAATGAATTGTGGGCAATTAAATCAGCAAAGCCTGGTCAAGTGTGTGCCCCCAAGCTGACAATCTGGAAGACGCTCTTCCCGGGAACATGCCCACAATGTCTGTGAGTCTGCAAGTGTGGTGAAGTCTGGACATTTGGATCCAGCCATAGTCTTCCAAAGTGACTACTTTTGGCTCCAAAAATCCAAGATGGTGATGGCCAAAATGCCAAATTTATGGCTTCAGAGCAAGAGGCCACAAACCAGTGGGTGATGTCACAGTGGCTACATCCATTATTTTATACAGTCTATGGTCAGAATACTGTTAGTAAAGCAGTAACCAATCACACTGATGAACACTGACAAAAAAAACAAAAAGAGCTTCAGATCTTAACCAGTAACCCATGTGAACTTTCTAGCAAATAAAATGTTTATATATTTAACAGGAACTTAATGTCACCCAAATTATGTTTTTTTTAATTAACGTAATGAATGGATGTTTTAATGAGTGTCTGCCAAGCTGCAAAATATTAATGTTGAAAAAATTTTAACATCACATTTAATTGGTTTTCCCCACAGTATCTGCTTAACCACAAGCAATTATTTGTGATTACTGGGCTAATTTAGGTGCCCGTCTACAAGAAGTTACAGCAGCCTATGTGTAGGATAATACAGGGGACACATGAAAAAAAATCTGACCTGTACAAATGATTGTAAAAATGTCATAAAAGACAAAACCCTGCTTTTAAGGGTTGTTTCTTTAGTGGACTACTTACTGCCCGCCTGCTTTGCTTTGTTTCGTCTCTCTTCAGCTTCTGTCCCATTTAAATCTATAAAATGTCTGTTTTGCTGAAATAGTTTTACATTTGTAAAACTGTTTTTATTATTTTACCAAAATTGAGTGAATCATGTAGGAAGAATCTAAGAGTTTATGATGCTTTGAATCCTAAGTAAAAGAACTGAAACTGATTTGGGTTTAAACCATCATACTCTGTTATCCTTTGATCAAATTCTCTTTGAAAAAGGCACATCCTGTTTTCGGTAAAGCCAGCCATATTGCACACTCGGGTGTGATTTGCTCAAATCTAAGACAGAGGATGGTGTATAGGGAGACAGTCATTTTCCCTAAGCCTTCCTCTGTGTCCCATAACCTGCTCTAAATATGGGAGCGCAGTAACCTCCCATCCGTCTTTAAAGTCTCGTCGCTGGTGTACCCTTTTTTTCCCTGAGAGCGCAGCTGGCGCAGCTGGCGCAGCAGGCGAGCAGCGTCTTCTGGTCTTTGTGTAAATATCAGGGCCGGTCCCTCTGGGCTGCTGAATATGAGGATGATGGGGGTGTGTGTGTGTGGAGTGTGGGGGTGGGGATGGAGGGGTGAGGGGTAACGGAGTGGGAGGAGTGCAGATGATAACCATTAACAAGGGACTAGTCGGGGTCATCCCTGATTTTATTAGACAACAGGAAATGGAATCAAGGTGGCAGGGGTCGCTTTCTTTGTTCAGGAAACTTATATGGATCCTATTGCGAGCTGATGCCCCACCCCCTCTCATAGCTAGCTTCTGTTCCAGAGCTTCTCTGACTCCATGGGTTTTCTCTCTTATCTGTCTCTTTCAAAAGAGAAATGTTCCTAGACTTTTCTGTCCATGTCTAAGAAAAATGAGTATCTGATACTTTACCAGACAGTAAAATGTGAACACTTGTCATTTTAAGCAAGATGATTCCAGCAACTTATCCTTCCAGACATTCAGCATGCTGTCAGAACATCAAGGGAGCAGTCTGTGAACATTTGTTGCTGAATTGTGTCCCACATCTTAATTTTTAATCTAAAAAAAAAAAAAAAAAAAAAAAAAATTTTAGTGCTGTGCTAAATGACTCACTGGTCAAACAATCGAAAGTCAAATCAGAGAGAGGGCATTCCTACTGGCTGTTCTGCAATTGCAGATGTTGCACATCCTAGATGGTGAAAGTCTGATTCAATAGTGGAGAATCCTGCAGAGAAAGTTACTATTCCAGCTTTAGCAACAACTGCTTTCACGGCAAAAGCAACCCAGAAAAAGAAGGCAGGCTTATCAAAAAGAGAGTTTTAAAGAGAGTCTGACAACAATGACAGTAAAACATGTGTCAATATCAGCATTTCTGAGATGGAGAGATAATATTGTTGATCGCCTAGCTCCCGTTTACCAGAGACAAAGGCTCACAGCAGCTGCCTTATGTGGCTAATGTTAGCTAGATCCTCGAATTATAGTGTGTTGTCCGCCTCAATCTCTGCTGCTACACACCACCTCAACGGGAGTATAACTACTCTGGAGATGAACCCACAGTCAGCGACCGCAGCAACCCAAATCCAGCTAGCGTAAGCCCCAGCTACAGGGTACCAAACAGCCCCAACTCTCTGCCAGATCAGCAGACTTTCTGTTGCTGCCATTACACAGTAAGACTTGGCGCTGCCACTGGCCACCAGCCTGCTTTGACACCCACCTCTGGGGGGTCTGCACTGGCCGAATTACAGCTGCTACAGCTGCCAAGCAAAGGTCTATCTCCTGAGCCACACAGCCCACAGCAGCAGGGAGAGAGAAGTGGAGGAGATGTGAGTAGCTAGCTAGCTAATTCTTGATTCTTAATTCAGGGCAATGAGGGGCTGAGTGAATGAGCTGCACATAACTGTACAATGAAATAAGCTTAAATAAATCAACACATGGGAAACACTGGGTTACTGAAGTGCATGCATGTGTCCATGGTCATCTGGTTAGAGGGGCTTGGGACAGAGAGAAGAGAGCTGCTATAGGTCTTGAAATCTTTCGATCAACGTGGACAAAATAATTAAAGGAGCTTTATGTAAGAAATCTAAAGCAAATAGTCGTCAAATCCTCCTAATATGTCACAGAGACTAAGGAATAATGTTAATATAACATACTGATCTCACCGACAACAATAGTACAGCCAGAATATTCGCATTTAAAAAAAATTTTACGGTCTGCAAATCATGTTCATGTTTTGAATTTGTGTTTTGGCCTGTTGCGCCACCCACCGCCGTCTACCAGTCACGCAGTCAGTAGAGTCTCAGCATCAGTTACAGTTATGACTGAGCTACAATGGCTGACGGTGCGACTAAACCCAAACGACCTCGTTATGATTCCCAAAAACGCCAAGACAAAACTTGAGGTAAAGCGAGGGTCTAAATAGGAGATGCTTTTGAATGGTGGAGACGGTTGAAAGCGGAGAAGAATTTGAAATCGGATGTCGAAGTGGCTACTCTTCTCCTCAACAGGTAAGCTTTAGCCAAAGTTGGCTAACTAGCATCATAGCTAGACGGGGATGGACATTTCGAATACTTTCAACTGTTATTCATTTTCGATCATACATTGTAGCCCATGTGCAGGTGGGTCATCGACCCGACTGATGTTTTTGAGAAACAAACGTTAGCAGCACGGCAAGCAGCATTAGCAGTGTCCCGGTACATAGCATTAGCAGCCGGCTCCTCCTCTGCTGTTTACCGGCAGCAGCGTTAGCAGCAGAGAAGCCGGACTTGCTCGAACGGTCCACTGGAAAACTTAAGATCAAGAACGCAGCGACACGGCCCTGCCACGGCAGCCGCCCGTGGGCAAACAAATCACATCCAATTTCCATCAGATGCGTGTTGGTTACGTCTGCGCTCTGGCACGGCAGCGGAGCCGATAGGATTCAGTTCTAGTCAATGTGTGTGTTTCCACCGGCTGCGGCTGTGCTGCGTTCTGGCTCCGTCTCAGCAGCGGCACTCCGGAGCCCTCCGCAACAGATACGCAGGACTTCTATTTTTGCTGGATGCTGGAGCACAACGCAGCAATTCAGCACAGAGCAGCAACCTCGAATCTGTAGGGGAGGGGGGGCGGACACGACTCGCGGCAGTATTTTGAATTTGAGTGCAGTAACCATTTTGGCCACATTCTTACATACAGCACCTTTAAGTGCTCCTACCTAACTGTAATAGCCTGGTTCCAGACCATAGACCCCGCCCACTCAACTGAGTAGGTTTGCATTACTGGTCTGGCATACTTCAATGAATTTGCGATTTATCTCGTCCAAACGATGGACGGACCAATGAATGCCGGGGGTCTAGCGATTAGCCAATCAGCGCCACGCTGATGTCAAGCTGTACACCGGTGGGTAACTGGTGAGGATAGCAACAATGGCGACCGCTACAGATCCTACAGACCACATTAACAACGCTATCGAGGTATTTTGCCACTACTCGCGTTAATGGAGGACCAATTTAAGGAAGCTGCTAAACTGGATTTAACGGCGATGCAGCTGGGCGTGCACAACGACGGAGACATTTTAAACGGGCAATGCTCACTTGTTTTCGGCACCCCCGAGGCATGGATACTAATGACGTCAGATTCTGGGTGAGTTGTTGATCTCTACTGATTGGTTAGGGAAAAATCAAATTCCCTCCCCCTTGTAAATCGCCTTCAATGGAGGCCATGTCAGACTGAAGGTTCTGGGAGCTTCAGTCTGACACTCAGGCTATAACTGTAATTGAATTGTGTATTTCAATGGAAAACTATGTTGGCGGGATGAATTTGTCACTTGCTGCTGATTGGTTAGGTAAAACTATCTCATACATAAGGCCAACTCTGCATTACATCATCTAGAGTTTTCTAACATTTTCAGCCTGTAATGTGATTATCAGACTACAGGTTAAGCTTTAAAATCTTGTCTGAAAACCCACTTTAATAACTGCCTTACATCACTTCATTTGTACCTAATTTATATTCCTGTCTGTTGATTACTGTTTGTTTCATGATGTTTGTTATTTATTATTTTTTTATTCTCACCACACATTTTATGCAAACAATTCTTAAACAAACACACAAGCATAAAAAGTATCCTCACAAACACACAGCAACATTTTAATAATGTTTGGAGTCCACTATGTGGACACTTGAACAAAGCGTCCCCAAAGAGCTTCCAGGCAACATATGATACCTTTAGTAATACTGTACCACAACACTAAGACAATCAAAGGGAAGCTATAAGTAGGAACTTACATTTCATTCTGTCTCTGATCAAATGAAAAGCTGTATGACCCACATGGGTATTAATGTTTGATGTTATGGTGTGTGGTGTGAAATGTGTCTGCATATATATTTCTATTTACCTGTATAGAATTGCATACGTACAGTGTGTGAGTGCATACATGTGTGTGTGTGTGTGTGTGTTTGTCCGTGCGTGCGCGGATTGTATGGATGAAGACATCCACTCGGGAAATAAAAAAACACAATAGCGTTCAAAGAGCTCAAATTACATAAGTCACTGAAACAATAAGCGTTGAGCTCAGTCGGCTGAGAGGGATGAATTACTGCAACAAAGACAAAGGCCTGCTGAGACACAAGGATACCAAAGATATTAAAGTTGTCAAAGTGAAACTAAATAAAGAAAATGGAATCCAATTAATCACTGAATAAAAACAAACTTTATCAAGTTTATCAAGTTGGGCCCAAATAGCTCAAAAAGATTCAAGGTCTCTTTTGTTTGCACAGCAATTAGTAGCCTGAAGGCACGTGGCCTCTACATCCAAGCACTTTATGTACTCAGCGTTTAGCCGTTTCTTGCACTACTTAATTTGAAGTCATCTCAAAATTGTACTGTTTGTCCTTGTTACTTGTCTAGATTGTTACATTGTGTTAATATTATTATTTATTTATTCATGATGATTTTTTCTTTTTTTGGATGCCTACCTGTGACCAAATTTTTGCTAGTGGGATTATAACTTTGACTTGACTTGATTTGACTTCAGCCAAAGCGGTGACTGACCTGCTGACAAACCTAGATTGCCATCCATAGAGCCATCTTAGCAAATGGCTTAGACGTTGAATAAATAACTGGTTGTGTCAATAGTAAGGGCACCATCAAAACCTAGTTGGTGAGATGTAAAACTGAATAAATGAATGTTAAATGGACGTGCATTTGTATCGCGCCTTTCTAGTCATCCGACCACTCAAAGCAGACATTTACCCATTCACACACTGTTGGTCGAGGCTACAATGCAGGGTGCCACCTGCTACTCAGTTTTTAACACACTCACACGCCGATGGAAGCATCATCAGGAGCTATTTGGGGTTCAGTAATCCTGCTCAAGGATACTTCGACATGTAGAGGAGTTGGGGATCGAACCGCTGATCTTCTGATTGGTGGACGACCCACTCTACCTCTGAGCCACAACCATGACCTTAGACCTGCTGGTGGTGCTAGAGGGAAAGTCAGAGGACACAATGACACATTCCATAGAGCCATACTCCTGGATACTAGCAAGACAATAAATAACAATATTAGTAATAAAAAGAATAATCTGTCACAGCCCGCTTACAGTTGGTAACACTGATACTTGGAGACACATCACACTCTTGTAACCATAATGAGCCTGTGGGCTTTATTATGCTGTATTACATTCAATTTTAAGAATTATATGAGATAATGTAACCTGCCCTCTCAACACACACATCCAGCCAGTTAAACTCCCCCACCTGTGTCTTCTCCCAGCTGACTGCTCCACAGGAGCTTCTCCCATGTTCACAAATGCAGAGACACAAAGTTCAGTGTGTCGACCTGCAAGTTATCCTTCTTTGTTTTGGTCACAATGCTGCAGCAGCGGCACCCCCACACCCCCTCAGAGACATAGACCCTGGAGGGCTGTTAGTGGAGTTTTCTGTTGTTGTCTTGCGAAGGGAACAGAGTTTTACTGCTCTGTGTTGTGTGTGTATCCCAAGCTGGATTAGATGAGGTTTTGATTCAATGTGGAAACCTCAGTGGGGATGGGAAAGGTCACTAAAGTGGTGAGGGAGCGAATCAGGAGGAGATAGATGAAAAGAGTGGAGGGGAGAAGAACGGCAGCGTCTGTTTGGCAGGTGGATCCTGGTTTGTCTCCTGAGAGAGAGAGATTCCCTGACACTGTTGATCCTGCCCGTCTTCCCCTATCTGTGTGTGTGTGTGTGTGTGTGTATGTGTGTGTGTGTGGATAATGAGTGTCAACCTGATGTAGATGTACCAGAGTTGGCTGATTCTCAGAGGATGTTCAAATGCTCAATGACATCCTGAATTATCTGTAAATAGTAGAGTATTCTTGTCAGAACAGACTTCCTTTTACCAAAAGTAAGAAAACCTCACTCAAAATCAAAAAAGAAAATTACTTTAAATTCATGTTATGGTATGTTGTGTGCTTCTTACTACACAGTATGTCTTAGAGTACTATTAAAAAGAAGATATATAATGTGTTTCTCTAATATTTTTGTTTTTAGCACTCTGATCAACAGCATTCCCTATAAGCTGTAAACTATTGTGGGTCACCAGCTTGACAGATGAAATATCCAGAAATATGTGTACATGTTACTGTCCAAACTGTCCTCACACTCCAAATAATTATTCTCCAAAAACATCCACATTTTCCAAAAATGTCATCACTTTCAAGTGCTCTCCCTGTCTAAAACGAAATGTCCTCTACAACCTCATGTGTCCTCAATTAAAGAAGTATTGCATTGCTGGAAAGATGGTCTTTTCATAAAACTAGGCTGCCAGTGTAGTAGACAGATGCAAATACTAAGTACAAATACAGAAAAGAGAGAAAAAGGGCTGTGGAAGTTGTTGCCTTTGGGCAAGAGGGAGAAAACCTACAACTACCAGAATGCACTGCGCTGCACCAGATCAATAAACGCCTCCGC
Organism: Epinephelus lanceolatus; assembly: GCF_041903045.1. Classification (NCBI taxonomy): domain Eukaryota; kingdom Metazoa; phylum Chordata; class Actinopteri; order Perciformes; family Serranidae; genus Epinephelus; species Epinephelus lanceolatus. The sequence continues at coordinate 39,117,199 of NC_135739.1, forward strand.
TGGTGGTTGACATGATGCAAACTTGTCCGTTTAACACAATGGCGGCCAGCTCATAACAAACAATCTTGTATTAAAGAGTAAGCTAAAAAAAATGTGAAAACTACTGCCTATTTTCACAGGGAGCAGGGAGATCTTAGCACTGGCAGGATGGAGGGAAGTTTACCACAGTTCATTTACACATATGACCCACACTGTTATGATGCAGAGCTGGTTGAAAATCGGCTAAGTATCCCTTAAAAATATCCACCCATTCTAAAATGTCTTCAATGGACTGCAAATAATCCAATCTTTTTGTTTTGAGTTTACAACAACATCCAAAATGTCCTGACTCCCAAGGTCACACGCACACATATACACATGCTGCCTCTCAGTGCTGGTAAAATAATCAGTATGTTACACAGCAGAGTCATTAACATGGATAGATTGCAAGAATAAACAATTTGAATGTGATTATGAGACATCAAGAGCCCCAGGGTATGTGTGTGTGTGTGTGTGTGTGTGTGTGTGTGTGTGTGTGCATGTATGCACGCGCAATTTGGTTCTGTATGGCTGACCTATCAAGAGGATGTACCAGTTGCATCACTCTGTGTGTGTGTGTGTGTGTGTGTGTGTGTGTGTGTGTGTTTGTCAGTGTTAATTCATACCAACAGAGACCCCCCCCTCCTGCCACTCCATCCCATCACAGAAACAGAACCTGCCTATTTGCATGCTCACTGACTGTAAAATTGCAGACTCCCACTGAATCAACTCTTAACTAAACACGTCTAATGATTTCACATTAGAATTTGATTGTTGGGTTTTTTTTTCTCATCTTCTGTGGAGCTGAGTTTGGGGACTTGGGGCTTTGGGGGACAATGTGTGGATGCTATTACAAACACTGAATTAAAATCTAAGATGAGGAGAGAGAGAGAAATCTTGAATAGGTGACAGATGGAGGTTTTGTGTGAATGTGTATGTCTTTGTCACAATGTTTGTGTGTTTGTGTTTCATGCAGAGACATTTGGGATTATGCAAGTACCTGTAGGAGGAAAGGAAATGTCATAAATCCCACCCCCTTTCCCTCTGTCACTTCTATTGTCCTTGTTGTGTTGGAAACTATTTTAATTTGTTATCCGATGCTTAACAGAAAGCCTCATTTCAATTCAACAGCTGGAACAAAGAAACTGGTTCACACCAGCAGAGAATTGAATGGGGGTGTAATTCTCCAGAGTGCCTCTAGGGGGCACTGTAGGACATTTTTCCGTCAAGCACAAAGGATAAGAGGCACAGGGGAGTATAATATAGAGCCTATATGATGCAGAGGGAGAGAACAAAAGAAAGGCAGAGGCATTCAAACTCTTCTCCTTTCTCTGCCTTCACAGCACATTACTTGTCTTTGCTGAAAAACATCCTCTCGAGAGCTGAGACAAACTTCAAAGTTTAATGTTGTCTCTCAGTTTGCAAGGATTGTCAGACAAAAGGCCAGCCCTGTGCTGCATGTATGGGAATAGCACACCAACTACAGAAAGCTCAAACTGCATACCACACCAGTTTTTAAATCATGATGTTCTGCTATTGTAAAAGCATCCCCAGAGCCTAGAAAATGTAGTGTCTGTGTAACAGGCCAGGAGGTTTAGGTACGCAGACACTAATGCACATATTCAGTGGGCTGCATAACAAGAAAGTTGACGACCCTGATGTGACAGTTGAACATGTGATTTTAAAACCATGTTCATTAGTGTGCTGCTCTTACAGCCTCTTCACTTCTGGTTTCAGTCTTTCAATCAGATGCTGAACTTGCTGCGGGGTTTTCTTCCAGTCAGACACAAAAGCATTATAGAGCTTTTTCATCACACCAAGTCGAACCATGCCATGTTGATTTGCTTTTCCATTACCAGTCTAACAATTCAACATCACCAATTTTGTAGAGTTGCGCCCAGGATGAGCTACATCTGGAGTTGGGCCAAAGGTTACCAAACCACCTCCAAGTGGGTTGCTTTGACATGGGCTTCATTGTTATTATTCGTCAGCATTCAGTGACAATTCAGCACCATATTTCAATAGTCTCAGCTGCTATTGCCAGACCAGCCTGTTCTTACTTACAACTTGTCAGCCTTTGATTTCAGCGTCAAAGACTCACGCACAGAGGCACCTTACACACTGGTATGATACGCAACGGACGCATCAGTTTATACCGCTTCTTTGTCAGTCGACGCTGGCGTATGACACAGACAGTGAGGCATCCTCTGTAGCAGTATGATACACACTGGTTAGCGGCAGTTTGTAATGCCATCAGCAACTTCCATGATATAAAGAACAAGAAAGTCTGTTAAGGGCAAGTGGAAGTGGACATCTCTGGGTCAAACAAACTTTGGGCTTTCATCCTGTTCAGTTCTGAATTTTAAGCCAAACCATGATATTTTTTTCTAAACCTAACACATGCTTTAGTTGCCTAAGGAAATAAAAGTTTTACCAATACTGTAAATGACAACGGAAATATATTTTGAAAGGACAAAATGCATGTAACAAGCGTAAATTGACACACCTTCCCTGAGTATCCAAAACTGACGCAGGAGGATACCTAAAGGGTCATATTTTGATGTATTTTGATGTGTATGTCCACTGACAAAGTGGGAGTATTTGGGATGAGAATGTGTTTGCCAGACATAGCAGATACTTACTCAGTTTCAAATGCATCTAAAAAATAAAAGAAAGAAAAGAGAATGGCAAGTTCTTGATCTGCCGATAGAACACAAACCCTGCTTGCTGATAACTCATGTTTTGTTGATCCTCTTTGGAGCAAGGCAATCTTGGAATCCATTGGCTATCACCTGACGACTACAAAGCCTCTGGGGGTGAGGACCAATATTTTGAGCTGATTTGGTGTAGCCGGCGGATATGGGGGCGAGGACTTCCTCTTCCGTGTGCCTGTCATTTCGGGTAATCTCTATAAACAGATATCTGCATATGAAGACCTACTGTAAAACTCGGAATATAAGTCGCACTGGCATATAAGTCGCAGTCTATTTTTTAAGGTCTCAAACAGGGAAAACAAGGTTTTATATTACTATTTGTTAATAAAAACATTATACAAGTTATTCCTACACTCTTTCCCTTTATTTTTTTCATTTGAAACACATTCAAAACACAATAACCTCTTAAGCAGCTTTGGTTACTTTTCAGATTGCAATTTTCCAAACAACCTCTTCAGGAAATAAAATTACGGTATAACAACATCGGTCAGCTTTCAGTGAAAATGTAGTGTAAAAATGAATAAATGAATAAAATCCTATTGTCTGTCCTGTTTATTGCTTGGGCACTGTTATTTACGTGACAACACCTGAACATAACACACACAGACACACATTGGCTGTTTGTTTCTACCTCTCCCCTCGCTGGAAGTCTCGGACCTCCAGCCGCCCGCCTCCGCCTTGATTAAATGCTGAAAATAAAATAAAAGAGGGAGACAGGTTTTTCCTATTTTATCTTATTTTGTTTTATTTCTCCCTCTCCTCTCGCTAGAAGCGTTGGACCTCCCGCCTCCCACTCCCGTCTCAAACACGGAGGTCTCCCTCTCCGCAGCTGAGCACCCATGCCCGTTACACGCCTGTTAAATAGCCTGTAACCACTGTGTGACACAAACTCAGTGCTTTGGTCATTAAATAATGTCGGGCTCGGTTTGGGTTCGGACAGAAATATGCTGCCCGTGCCGCACTCTAACACACACACACACACACACGGAAAACCGGACATTATCATAAGTTTATTAAAGACCCCCGGACGCCCCGGACGGGATGTGAAAAGTGGACATGTCCGGGCAAAGGAGGACGTTTGGTCAGCCTAACGTAGCGCCATCTTGTGGGTCAAATTACCTATGTCAGCATTTACCTTGGTCTATAGGTCGCACCGGTCTATAACCCGCACCCAACTTTTTAGATGAAAAAAAAGGGAAAAAGAGTGTGACTTATACACCAAGTTTTACGGTAAATAAATAAATTAAAAAGAAAAGAGAGGAAAAAATGATTATAAAGTTAAATTCTTTCAGACTACAGCCAGTGGATTCCAAGACCGTATTTCAGCCAATGTTTTCTGCCTCTCTATGTGGAGTGTTTACCTGCCATTCAAACATGATGGGTCAACACTACTGGGACTACAAATAGTCTATGGAAACCAAAGTCTTGTCCCATCCCCTGAGAATCAGAGTGAGAACACAGTGAAGCCAGCATATGTTCATGCAGTGCCGAGAGGAGTTCAAGAAAGTTTTTGACCACAATAAAATCAGCACTGTAGACAGAAAACGTACCATTGGTTCACAAGCAAAAACACATTATCAGTTAAAGACACAACTTCATGCTTCAAGCATGTAGCCCTATTGTATTAAGAGGCAAATCCCTGCAGCACTGGGCTGATGGGCAGACCCAAAAAAAGTCAAGCCAAGTCTGCACATGTACATGGAAAAGGGCTAATAGTGATGTGCAACATGATGTTTGTTGATTAGGTCTGGCTCAGTCCGGGCTCCAGTTAACCTAAAAGGTGTTGGATTTAGTTTAGGTCAGGGCTCTGTGTAGACCAGACAAGTTCATCCACAACAAACTGGAAAACATTTTTTTATGGAGATGGTTTTGTGTGTATTGTTGTGTTGAAACAGGAAAGAGAAAAACACAAACTGATGATACAAAGTTTCAAACACACTATTGTTGATCATTAAGATGCGCCTTCACTGCAACTAAATACCTAAACCTGAAAAAGGTCCTTGAGCATAGACAAAAGTATGTGGATACATGTGGAATTAGATTAAACTTTATGGTAGCAAACTTCGGAATTTTGACTTTAGTTCTGACAATGTAAAAGTTTTGGTCTCAGTGAGCTTAGACTGCTTCATATGGGGAGAAAGAGCAGATTCATACAAGTCATACCATTATGCTACAGCACGGCACAGGACAGCTGAAGGTGCAGTCACACCTGAACCTTCCTTTAATATTCCCTCTCTCTCTCATCCACTTCAGTTAAAGCCTGTGTGACCAATGATTGATTATTCAAACCTCCTGTTCATGTAAGCATAAGAAATCATATCAGTCAGTGAACATGTCCTCCCTCCTCATGTTTCCTTCATAAATCAGTTCATTATGTTATTTGCACGCTATTATTGATGGATGAATACTGTTATAGTGATCCCACTATAGCAGGGGAGTCTTCACTTTCATTATGATAATACCTGTACCTGGACTCCCACTCTGTGTTATATGTGTATGTGATTACTGTATTACAGCTAACATTGAAGTTGCATGTCCCCACAAAAACTACAAAAGACCATTTGTGTGTGTGTGTGTGTGTGTGTGTGTCTAATAGTGTTATGAATCCAACAAACCAGCCTCGGTACAGATGTTAAATGTGTGAGAAGATAACACAGCCCATGATGAAAATATGCATCAGTGCAAAGTCTTTGAAATGCATATCTAAATGCATACACAGACAGGCTATATGCTGTAATGTATGTCTGTATACGTGTATCTACAGTGTGTGTGCATATTTATGCTTCTCATTTTGAATAATACATTTAATATAAAGCAGCCGTAGTTGCCAGTGATTTAGCTGTAGCTGTTAAATATTTGTGTGATCTCACCAACACATATCAAAGAGATCTGTCAAAACTCCCCTCTGGGGCTGACACACAGCTAGGCTGAGTGCTATGTGCATGTGCATGTGCATGTGCATGCGTGCGTGTGTGTGTGTGTGTGTGTGTGTGTGTGAATGTGTGAATGTGTGTGTTGATGCATGTGTTCATTTGTCAGTGAGCTCATGTGAGTGTACTCACACTGTCCCTGGTATTACTGTCCAATCTCTAGAGAAGCCTCGTTCTGACAGTACATTTATTCAAGTAAAACCTTAAGGTTCTGGTACTTCACTTATTGTATTTCTTAAAGACATTGTACTTTTCCTACATGTCTGAGGGACGTATTCTAGTTTTTTCAAGGCCCAGACACACCAAACCAACCTTAGAGAACTAGCAGGGATGAAGGCCCCCTGCTGCATTTCGCCTTGTGTCACCATGTCTCTGCCAAAAAGTTGGCAGGAAGACTGTCTTGACTCTAGTAAGCCAGATAGCACATTGACAAGACAATCCAATATTGAACAATAAACAATAATACAAACCATCAGGAAACATTTTTGCTAGAGAGCTCAATGGCTAAAGAGAAATAATCTTAACCTATGTAACAAGTTTGTTTTGGTCTCACTCTCTCCTGACTTAAGCTCTTTGTTTACTTTCCTCACTTCTGTTTCTCTTCTCGTGTGCTGAGGTTAACTGCCAATCAGAATGATTTCATTACCCAACAGGTGCCATTGTCACTGTCACCAATTCAACATGCAGAATCGGCCAAAAAGAGCCAACAGGGTTGCCAACAGGGTTGTTCACCAATGGCCCAACACTGATTGATGGCCAGCTGTTGGCTTGGTATGTCAGGGCCTTCCTTCCACTGTTCTCCATAGTTATGCAATTAAATAGAAAATGATGGTATTAAACTGTTACGCAGCCATAGTTGTTAGAAATGAAAGTGTGTGCTCAGTACAAAAACTGAACACAAACTTAGTTAGACTGTCTTCATCAGAAAAATGGCAGCATAGGTAATTTGTTTAGCCATTACGCACCAAGCGGCAACCTCCAGGGCTAAAACATGAGAAAAGAATATATTACTCAGCTGTTTACGTTTTATTAAGGCTTAAATGTATGCATATTTAAGAGCAGGGACACTTTGTTGACGGGATATCTGTGAGGCATCGCTACAGTCTATCAGTCAGATTGACCAAACCAAGATGGTGACAGCTAAAATGCTGAACCCAAGGCTTTAAAACAGGAGTCCACAAACCAATGGGTGACATCACGACATAACGGTGGCCACAGCCATTATTTTATACAGTGTATGCAACACACACACACACACACACACACAAAGATATCAATTGAAGTTACCACTGATTCGTAAATTGTGCACAACACAGATGAAACACACTTATTATTCATGTATGATGGCTACATGTATTTAACTTGCTGAAAAGACAGTATCCAACATTCCACAAGCAGGTTTACACTCAGTGACATGACTGATGAGACTTAGCCATCAGTGTAGTTGTTCCATATGCTCACGCACATCCACTAGCTAAACTCACTTAAATGGCTATGCCTTTGTGTAAAGACGTGGTCTAAGTAAGTGGAAACAAATCACTCAAACAACTGCCCAAAGACAATTTCATTCTAACTGTCTGCACTACCAGCCACTTAGCACTGGCAAGAAAATTGAGCCTGTTATCTAATAAGTTTTAGAAAATCCTCTCAACCTTTAGTGGACCCTATCATGGATCAAGAATACTACTTCTGCATTTTGTATTTCTACCTACTGTTGCAACTTGATATATTTTTCTTTGTTGTTTTCTTTCTTTCACTGACACTGCAGCTCTTAGTCTTGTTTTTATTATGTCCTTTTTGGGGATTTTTTTCCATGAAAAAAAGAGAGACCTCAGGCTGTTCAGGGTCTGTTTATGTTGTATGTTTGATTGTTTGATATACAGTACAGGCCAAAAGTTTGGACACACCTTCTCATTCAATGCGTTTTCTTTATTTTCATGACTATTTACATTGTAGATTTTCACTGAAGGCATCAAAACTATGAATGAACACATGTGGAGTTATGTACTTAACAAAAAAAGGTGAAATAACTGAAAACATGTTTTATATTCTAGTTTCTTCAAAATAGCCACCCTTTGCTCTGATTACTGCTTTGCACACTCTTGGCATTCTCTCCATGAGCTTCAAGAGGTAGTCACCTGAAATGGTTTTCCAACAGTCTTGAAGGAGTTCCCAGAGGTGTTTAGCACTTGTTGGCCCCTTTGCCTTCACTCTGCGGTCCAGCTCACCCCAAACCATCTCGATTGGGTTCAGGTCCGGTGACTGTGGAGGCCAGGTCATCTGCCGCAGCACTCCATCACTCTCCTTCTTGGTCAAATAGCCCTTACACAGCCTGGAGGTGTGTTTGGGGTCATTGTCCTGTTGAAAAATAAATGATCGTCCAACTAAACACAAACCGGATGGGATGGCATGTCGCTGCAGGATGCTGTGGTAGCCATGCTGGTTCAGTGTGCCTTCAATTTTGAATAAATCCCCAACAGTGTCACCAGCAAAACACCCCCACACCATCACACCTCCTCCTCCATGCTTCACAGTGGGAACCAGGCATGTGGAATCCATCCGTTCACCTTTTCTGCGTCTCACAAAGACACGGCGGTTGGAACCAAAGATCTCAAATTTGGACTCATCAGACCAAAGCACAGATTTCCACTGGTCTAATGTCCATTCCTTGTGTTTCTTGGCCCAAACAAATCTCTTCTGCTTGTTGCCTCTCCTTAGCAGTGGTTTCCTAGCAGCTATTTGACCATGAAGGCCTGATTGGCGCAGTCTCCTCTTAACAGTTGTTCTAGAGATGGGTCTGCTGCTAGAACTCTGTGTGGCATTCATCTGGTCTCTGATCTGAGCTGCTGTTAACTTGCCATTTCTGAGGCTGGTGACTCGGATGAACTTATCCTCAGAAGCAGAGGTGACTCTTGGTCTTCCTTTCCTGGGTCGGTCCTCATGTGTGCCAGTTTCGTTGTAGCGCTTGATGATTTTTGCGACTCCACTTGGGGACACATTTAAAGTTTTTGCAATTTTCCGGACTGACTGACCTTCATTTCTTAAAGTAATGATGGCCACTCGTTTTTCTTTAGTTAGCTGATTGGTTCTTGCCATTATATGAATTTTAACAGTTGTCCAATAGGGCTGTCGGCTGTGTATTAACCTGACTTCTGCACAACACAACTGATGGTCCCAACCCCATTGATAAAGCAAGAAATTCCACTAATTAACCCTGATAAGGCACACCTGTGAAGTGGAAACCATTTCAGGTGACTACCTCTTGAAGCCCATCAAGAGAATGCCAAGAGTGTGCAAAGCAGTAATCAAAATTGAAGGCACACTGAACCAGCATGGCTACCACAGCATCCTGCAGCGACATGCCATCCCATCCGGTTTGTGTTTAGTTGGACGATCATTTATTTTTCAACAGGACAATGACCCCAAACACACCTCCAGGCTGTGTAAGGGCTATTTGACCAAGAAGGAGAGTGATGGAGTGCTGCGGCAGATGACCTGGCCTCCACAGTCACCGGACCTGAACCCAATCGAGATGGTTTGGGGTGAGCTGGACCGCAGAGTGAAGGCAAAGGGGCCAACAAGTGCTAAACACCTCTGGGAACTCCTTCAAGACTGTTGGAAAACCATTTCAGGTGACTACCTCTTGAAGCTCATGGAGAGAATGCCAAGAGTGTGCAAAGCAGTAATCAGAGCAAAGGGTGGCTATTTTGAAGAAACTAGAATATAAAACATGTTTTCAGTTATTTCACCTTTTTTTGTTAAGTACATAACTCCACATGTGTTCATTCATAGTTTTGATGCCTTCAGTGAGAATCTACAATGTAAATAGTCATGAAAATAAAGAAAACGCATTGAATGAGAAGGTGTGTCCAAACTTTTGGCCTGTACTGTATAAATAAATCAGAATTGACTCTGAGATAATGTAATTCTTCATTATGGAAATGTGGCTGTTGAATTATCTGGCCGTGGTTGGTCAAACAGACCAACTGACCACATCTCAGTGGGTCCACAAACATACATACCTGTAAGCAAATCACAGAATGAGAGCTTTTATTCTAAAATGTTAAGTTACAATACCAAGGCCACAGTTTCCACCAACAAAGCAACTGACTGGAAAATTCTCTAATTCTCTAATGAAGCATCAATTTGAATAATGAAGCAGGATTTATAGTGAGATATTTTCGTTTTTAAGATAATCGTTGGCTGTTGTAAACCCTTTGTGATGTTCCTGCATGTGCCAAGTGCCCGCAAGAACTTGTAAAACCCTCCTGCCTGCAGTTAAACCATTAATAAAAGAACATACTCCTTGGGCGGGTTTTTAATTGGCTGTGAAGCAACTCCCCAAATTTCCATGTAAATGACTACTTTGGTGGGGGAAAAATTATGTTCATCGGGTTGAGAAATGTCACCTGTTCGGATGCAACTGGGATTTTTCCCCGATGCAATTCAAGTTGAACATTACGTTTATTCCTCCAATTCCATGGCTGACTGCCTGGAGCGAGTGTTGGGAACACTGTGTTTTCAGTGACAGCAGCTAACAAGGGGGCGTTGGTACCTGCCACTGCACCATGCTCGCTGCATGTACATAGGGGAGCACCTGGGGTCATGGATGAATATTTAAAACCACTTCCATATCAAATTAGATGTGACCTTGGAGTACACAGGCTTGTGCCTGATGAAGCCTAAAAAGCTTGCTTTCAAAGCCCCCCTGTTATACAAATGCCTGGAAGGGATCCCAAATGCATGAAGTAGAATTACAGAAACATCTCTGCCACCACCAACCCCCTAACAGCTCTGCTCTGTTAAACTGTACTCTGCAAAGAAACAGAACAATATGAAAAGAGGAGGATGGAGGGAGAGAATGAAGACATGGAGATAAGTGCAAGTTTGGGCAATGGTAGAAAATAATGTGCATATACAAGTAAATACTGGTCATTTCTTTATGGAAACTATGCACTAAAAAACACTAGGTTAAAAACTGACCCAGCTTGAGTCAGTATAGCACAGAAGTGATAATGGGTTAACCTACACAGTTCCAAATAAACATTTTGACACTGTGTCAGTGTATTTTTTACATTAATGTTAATGTTTCTTCTCATCGGTACTGGGTAAAATTAACACCATACTGTAAGACATGGAGGTCAAAACTCAAAGTTCTTGTTTTGTGCAAAAATGCATTACAATCTTGTGTTCTATTTTAAAGATTCTGGTAAGCCCCTAAAACCTTTGGTACAGTACCTTTATAATGCAAAAGTAATCCCTACAGATGTATACCTAGACCCTAAATACAATTATCCAAGAAGCGCAGACAGTACTCCTAAATGTGGGTGGGGTTGTTGTCATTGCAGCTCCAGCTTTCATTGTATGTTCTCTTCAGCTGTGATACAGAGGGTAGTCTGTACCTCTCATGCCTACATTTTCAGAACTAAAGAAGAACAGGCTAGAGTGAGGATTAGAATATAGTTCAAATGCGCTAGTAGAAATTAATTTGTATTTTTTAAACAGTTAAAGATCCACTTATTACTAAAAGTGTATGTCATCATAGTGAGACAATAAAAACAAATGGAATAGTCAAAGTTGTCAAATTGAAATTTAAGGTGTGTCGGTGGATTTATGTAGTCAGCTCATGCACTTAGTAACATTACAAGAAAACGTTCCATTTTAAAAGTTGCCGGCAGTCAGCCCAGTGAATTAAATTATTTGTTCGCAGTCTACAGCTGCTGCTAGAAGCAGCAAAACATCCTTTCATTTTACAGTTATATCTTACTAATGTATGTAAAACTTGTCAAGGCATGACCAGTGGTTACAGAACCTTCAAGATCAGCCACAACTCAGCCCTGAGCAAGAGTGATGGTTCTCTATTGACCAATTAATGGACTGCAGTGTCTCTAGCTCCACCTTTTAGTACCAGATCAGTGTGCTAATTTCCCCAACAGAGCTTTGGTCCATGAATCTTTCTTGTGGACTGGCTGCTGTGGGCAAAAGAAGACCACCTCTTCACTTCACAAAAGCTACATTTACACCAAACCCTTTCGGTTTAGTACTCTAAGAGCCGTACATAACCTGCATGAACACATACCTAAACCATAGATCTGTTTTGCATTTCCACCGCAGACAGTGCTGTTAAATGTTGGCATGGTTGTTAACCGCATGGTTACAGCTGCGTCACTGTTTGATCCAACTCTTGCTGTGTTTTCTCTTCACCATTGATGCAGAGGAAAATCTGCACCGTGCTGAAAGTCCACAGTTCAGAGCTGCAAATCAACATTTTCAGAACAAAACAGAACAGGCTGGAGTGTTCAGAGTCTGTTTCAATCTATGGGATGTTTAAAAGTAGCAGGTTTGTGAGTTCTCTGTTGATTGATCATCAGACTGCAGTGTTTGCTTCTTTACCTTTTAGTATCAGATCAGTGTGCGAGGAACCTTAACAGCGGGGTAACAAAAAAGGGGATGTAATGGAATGGTTCTTTCAGTACAATCCACAACTTTTGACACCAGAAATGCAAAAATAACTGTTGTAATTTAAGAACTGAACTGAACTTAACTGAACTGAACCAGACTGCTTACTGGAAAGAGGCTAAAAAAGACCACTTCTCTCCTTTCTGCTGCACTGTGGGAAACTCCTTTAAGGGCCACTGTGTAAAATGGGTTGAAAACCGTTGAAAACAGTGACATCAGTGGTCAAATTCTAGATTGCAGGGCTCACTTGCTCACCCCTCCCGTCGGGTAAATGACGGTGGCCTCGTAGGGACAAAAAGCCTTGCACAGACACGACTTTTTCAGGAGTAGGTCCAGCTAGCGACGAGGTGAATGTTTATTTAGAAATCTAAACCATGTTACAATATTGTAATGGATCCCTCACAAGCAGGAGACCAGAGGAGCGTTCGGGAAAAAGGCCAGTTTATTTAAGCTCTCCAAAAACTCCGGTAACACTCCAGGGGGTAAAAGACTCCGTCCCAAACTCTGACTCTTCTAGCGTAACACACACAGACTCCATACACACATTCTCGTTTACCATACCAAGCAGGTACCCCCTCCCCTCTCTGCTCCACCAACCTCCAGCCCGCACACTGACTGACAGTGTAGCCTGTAAGCAGAGCTCAGCTGTTTATTTAGCCTAGTAATATCTCCGGACTATAGTAGCTGCAATGGACGACTTTGAACGCGATTTTGAGTTTGGGTTCATTCTCTCCTGTTGCGTGGTAAGTGTGGTCCATTCGCAAACTTTATACCTAAAAACACTTTTCACTACTATCTATCGACAAACTACTAACACTCTCTGCTGTTTCTTCCTCCTTCTTCCTTCCTTCCGCTGTTTGTTGGTTTATTTATACACTCGAAACGCATTCTCTGGCTGGCTGGATTGTCCACTCGGTCTGCTGTATATACATGGCGGCGCAAGATGGCGACCTCTCTAAAGCAAGGCCCTTGCTATATATTTATATATATATATACAGTACAGGCCAAAAGTTTGGACACACCTTCTCATTCAATGCGTTTTCTTTATTTTCATGACTATTTACATTGTAGATTCTCACTGAAGGCATCAAAACTATGAATGAACACATGTGGAGTTATGTACTTGACAAAAAAAGGTGAAATAACTGAAAACATGTTTTATATTCTAGTTTCTTCAAAATAGCCACCCTTTGCTCTGATTACTGCTTTGCACACTCTTGGCATTCTCTCGATGAGCTTCAAGAGGTAGTCACCTGAAATGGTTTCCACTTCACAGGTGTGCCTTACCAGGGTTAATTAGAGGAATTTCTTGCTTTATCAATGGGGTTGGGACCATCAGTTGTGTTGTGCAGAAGTCAGGTTAATACACAGCCGACAGCCCTATTGGACAACTGTTAAAATTCATATAATGGCAAGAACCAATCAGCTAACTAAAGAAAAACGAGTGGCCATCATTACTTTAAGAAATGAAGGTCAGTCAGTCCGGAAAATTGCAAAAACTTTATATGTGTCCCCAAGTGGAGTCGCAAAAACCATCAAGCGCTACAACGAAACTGGCACACATGAGGACAGACCCAGGAAAGGAAGACCAAGAGTCACCTCTGCTTCTGAGGATAAGTTCATCCGAGTCACCAGCCTCAGAAATGGCAAGTTAACAGCAGCTCAGATCAGAGACCAGATGAATGCCACACAGAGTTCTAGCAGCAGACCCATCTCTAGAACAACTGTTAAGAGGAGACTGCGCCAATCAGGCCTTCATGGTCAAATAGCTGCTAGGAAACCACTGCTAAGGAGAGGCAACAAGCAGAAGAGATTTGTTTGGACCAAGAAACACAAGGAATGGACATTAGACCAGTGGAAATCTGTGCTTTGGTCTGATGAGTCCAAATTTGAGATCTTTGGTTCCAACCGCCGTGTCTTTGTGAGACGCAGAAAAGGTGAACGGATGGATTCCACATGCCTGGTTCCCACTGTGAAGCATGGAGGAGGAGGTGTGATGGTGTGGGGGTGTTTTGCTGGTGACACTGTTGGGGATTTATTCAAAATTGAAGGCACACTGAACCAGCATGGCTACCACAGCATCCTGCAGCGACATGCCATCCCATCCGGTTTGCGTTTAGTTGGACGATCATTTATTTTTCAACAGGACAATGACCCCAAACACACCTCCAGGCTGTGTAAGGGCTATTTGACCAAGAAGGAGAGTGATGGAGTGCTGCGGCAGATGACCTGGCCTCCACAGTCACCGGACCTGAACCCAATCGAGATGGTTTGGGGTGAGCTGGACCGCAGAGTGAAGGCAAAGGGGCCAACAAGTGCTAAACACCTCTGGGAACTCCTTCAAGACTGTTGGAAAACCATTTCAGGTGACTACCTCTTGAAGCTCATGGAGAGAATGCCAAGAGTGTGCAAAGCAGTAATCAGAGCAAAGGGTGGCTATTTTGAAGAAACTAGGATATAAAACATGTTTTCAGTTATTTCACCTTTTTTTGTTAAGTACATAACTCCACATGTGTTCATTCATAGTTTTGATGCCTTCAGTGAGAATCTACAATGTAAATAGTCATGAAAATAAAGAAAACGCATTGAATGAGAAGGTGTGTCCAAACTTTTGGCCTGTACTGTATATATACACATAAAAGCATAATTATAAGGCTACGAAAACCAAACGAATTTTATTTTATAGCGATCATACACTTGTATAAACATATTAATGGGTAGAATATTCAGATTCAGATTCAGATTTGACAATGTACCATGCCAAATATTACACACTGGCCCTTTAAATCCTTTCAGTTAAGCACACACACTAATCATAGACACGACAATGGCTGGTATTGTTTTCACTCTGCAAGTCTGTGTGTGTGTGTGTGTGTGTGTGTGTATCATTTAGGGAAAATGTGGTCCTGGTGACACCTACTGTTACAGGAACTACCACAAAAGCCATTTAGAGTGTTTTGCCAGGTGTTTATTTGTCTGTCTGTGGACAGATTTTGTAACTGCAATAGCATCACAACTGTGCAAGATGCAGTCTGGAAACTTTACAGGTGTGTAGCTGAGATCACAATTAAGACGAGGCTCAAAAATGGGTGTGGTCCAAGCAAGGGTGGCAGAAGTAAGGTGGTAGGAATTAGGGAAGGGGCCATTTGCACCCTCAATTTACAGCCCTGGCCCACATTCCTTTAAAGTGATGGATCGCTGTATGTGACTGGAGTGACCCCATCGCAAGATGGTCTCTAGTTTGACATGCATCCATTGACAGACAAGATACACCATCCAGATGGAACAAGGTAAAGTAGTCACATCTTCCAATCTCTTGAAACTGATGATTTTCTGAATATTTGATGCATTACAGACATATTCACATACTTGTACTGTCGTTTTTATGCGTGTATTGTGCAGTAACACAGTCACACCAACGCAACTGCTCACATTACTGTGCAATAGTGTTAGTGTCTCTGGCTAGTCTTAAGGACCCTGCAGAAGGGACGGAGAGCAGGGGAGGTGGGGGCAGCCTTGATGTATTTCCTCTACTGGAAAGGTTAAGAGGCTACTGGTTAATTTGTGGCAGTTCACGTGAACCAGAGTGTGATGGCTCTGCAGGACGAGCAGAGGCTGCTGGATGCATGGGACCACTGGGGCCAATGTGTGTGTGTGTGTGTGTGTGCGCGTGTGTGTGCGCGTGTGTGTGTGATTAAGAGTGTGAGTGTAAGGATGAAGGCAGAGCAGTGGCTGTTGAGACTCTATTTCCCTCCATTTGTCTCCTTAACGGCTTTGCCTCAGGCCACGGCTGCAGAATAGATTGTACTTTCTGACAGAGCCCATTCCTGCTGAATGTGTCTCACTCTGTGTGTGTGTGTCTGTGTGTGTGTGTCAGTGTGCGTTTGGGTTAGCTGGTCCCATAAATATATATATTTATGTACATAGTCCATATATATGTGTGTGTTTTAATGCAGCGATGCCCTGTGGCGGGATTTTATTTTGACACTACATCTTCTTCAGCTCACATGAGAGTGTGTGTATTTTAGCTCTTTGTGTTTTTCGTGTGTGTGTGTGTTTCTCTCCTCTTTGTTCAACTGTGCATTTGTCATATGATTTGATTACCCAATGGCAACCTACATTAGAACTGAGTGTGTGATGTTATGTGACTAGTGTGTGTTGCACTTAGCTTGCTTGATAAACTCTCTATTATTATTATTATTATTTTATAATACAATTGTGGAATTACAACTTGTTGAGTACTACCACATTTAAATATTCTGTTCTATGAATTAGTGCGGAGACACGAAAGAGATTACAGTGAAGTATACCTTGTAGGTGTTTGACAGTATATAGACAGTGTACAGCTGCTGTGTTCTTGAGCAGGGATCCTGATTGGTACCTTGGCTGAATAACATGGGCATCAGGGAACAAAGGACTTTGATTACACAATACTCTGCCCCTACATTCCTCTGAAATGTGGCTTCACCTCCTGGTCAAACCCAACTTTCAGCATCCATCAGCCAATATTGCACTGAGCAGCAGATATGCAGAAGAAGACCCAATAATGGCCAGGCCACGGACTATTTGCTCAGCAATTTCATCGACTCATATTCTCAGAGCGCTCTGATCGTTATTGGCTTCTGACTGACAGCCCGACACGCTATATGCTGCTGTCCTCTGGGTCTCTGTTTCTGCTTGTATGTGCGTGTGTTCTTGTGTGCAGGTGAACAATCTCCCAGTGAAATGAAAACTACTGTAAATCAACAAAGGCTCATTAGTGTTGATTCCCTAACAGGAAAACCTAACTGATCATTCAGATTCTCGCCTGAGGTGCGCAAAAAGACAGACAGTTCTGAGATATTGACAGTCGGAATGCACTGTCTGTTTTCAACATGTGCTTCGTAGAAGGGGTGGGGGAGTGGAGGGGGACGAGGGTTCGGGAACAAAAGGTAATAGAAAAAGAGAGACAGAGAGAAATAGAAGAGGAGATATAGAAGAGAAATGAAAGTCTCCTCTGAGGGGAGAAAAGGGAAATTGGTGTGTTGAGGTGAAAATGATTGAGCCTTGACCTTGGCCTGAGGGGTGGGCGGGGTCATGACCTTGTTTTAATTTAGGAAGTGATGAGTGTGTGTGTGTGTGTGTGTGTTTGTGTGTTTGACTCAAGCAGCCATGTCTCCTCAGCTGCGATACAACCTGTGGCCACCAGAGGCTGCTTAAAAAGACTGGATAGTCAGGTCCCTGGTAATATTACGTCCTCTCATGTGTGTTTTGTTGCCACACAATTATTGCTAAATCTACTTGGTATAAAAGTTTGTAGAAAAGTATATTTAAAGCAGATTCCTGCAGGGGTCCAGTGTGCAAACCTGCACCCGTGCACACCCATAAAGCTCTGTACCGGAACCAGCCTGCTACTTTTAATAATCTCCAAGTGATATCCAAGCTTGCATTTTTCAAACTGGAACCTAGTTTCTCATGTTTTTGTGTCTAAGTGACTGATGGGAACAACAATTTTTGAAATTGGTCCAATATTGAAGGAGACCAGTGCAGCCAGCAGCAGCGAAACAGGCTGCAATGTAATCCCTGCAGGCAATTAGGCACTGTCAATTTACATGAACTAAAAGTGCCTGTTTTTGCCAATGCTAGGGTCAGATTGTTATTCTAAATGTCTGACAACATTAAGGAAGCATCCCTACAGAGGTTCACTTCTTTTTTAAGGACAAAGATCCTGTTTGTCTAACCAGAAACAGCCCTGGTATTGCTATTTCATACTTGCCAACTCTCCCGATTCACGCGGGAGACTCCCGATTTTTAACCCTATCTCCTGCGATGCTCCAGGTCAGTAATTTCTCCCGCTAATCTCCCGATTTTACAGTGAAGGAAACAAGTAATATTGTGGGGGATATTTGTCGCAGTATCTGGCAACCCTGGCCTGCCTGCGCATATGAGGCAAGCCGGTGACGTGACTCAGTCGCTCGCCAAGTAGCGTTGATACTGCCGGAAAAGAAGAAGAAGAAGAAGAAGAAGTAGAGGAAGTCACTCGCTGGTTTCTGCCTTCCGCTCAGTTCAGCGCCCAGACAGAGATGGATAGAGAAAACTCCTCCGAGGGTGGCACTATCAGTGGCACACACTTTTTAATTTGATGTGCAGTAAATACTGCATACTAAGTTTGGCTGATACTCCGATGAAAAAAATCTCCCTATTTTTCACAACCCAATGTTGTCAAGTATGCTATTTTCAAACCTACCAGACTCCATTTAAATAAGGATTAATTTTATCATCATAAATCACACTTCACTCAAAGACAACAGAAGCAAAACCAAACTTAAAAAAGCTGTCTTGTTTCATCTTGCCACTGTCCCAACAATCACCAACTCTGGTTTTGTTAAAGTAAACCCTTAATTCACCCAGTTAGATGTGATAATATTCTGCATCTACACATGCTTAAATTACTGTTTATTTACATGGAGTCTGGTGTGTACAGCGATGGTGATTTTGGGGCTGTTTCTGACTCAACAAAAAGGATTTTACTCTTCAGCAAAAAGGTCTGTCTCTTTAGGGATCATTTCCATAATGTTTTCAGACACTTATAACAGTCTGACTGATGACAGATGCAAAAACAAGCCTTTTTTATTGGATGTAAAGTGACAGTGCTCAATCGCCTGCAAGGATTACATTGCAGCCTGTTTAATGGCTGCCAGCTGCAGCACTCTTGCTCAATACTTGACCAATTTCAAAACATGTCATTTTCATTAGTCACTTAGACACAAAAACATAGGCTCCAGATTATAAAATATTGAAGTAATCCTTTAATATAAGTCCCACAGCCTGGCCCATGATTTAATGCACCCTGTAATGCACTGTCCCATTCAAATATGCAAAGCACCTGCTCAGTCAGCTTCCACTTGTTGTTGATGTAAAGTGCAATGTGACATAATAACTGATTTTGCAGTATTCATCTAGCGACATATCCAAAGTAACTGCCCCTGTGTTATCAGTCAGCTGCATCCTCGGCTCCAGAAAGACCTTTTGTCAAAGTTTCTGTGCATATTTTGTCAGTCTGCTGCGTTATACAGTTCTCAGACCAGGC
The DNA here is from genome assembly GCF_041903045.1 of Epinephelus lanceolatus. Lineage (NCBI taxonomy): Eukaryota > Metazoa > Chordata > Actinopteri > Perciformes > Serranidae > Epinephelus > Epinephelus lanceolatus. The sequence goes on from NC_135739.1 coordinate 39,136,389, forward strand.
AGAATGTGCCGAGTGTCCACATGGCCAGCTCAGGCATGTATGATTATGTTTGTTCTCACCTGCTGCCTGCCTGCATTAACTTCACTTTTACCCATACATGCGAATTTATAGAAATATATTTTTCAACCATTACACAATTATCTTGTGGGTTGGTACCTGACCCAGTGCACGACTCTGGTTTAAGGTCCTTGGATGTATGCTTTAGTCAGTGGTGCCTATTCTGAGTTTCCTGACTCTATATTTACATCTCCCTGCAGCTTTAGTCAACAGCTACTGTCAGCCACACACTCAATGTCTAAATTACAACCCTGAAGAAATGTTACATTTACAGTTTAATGCATTCTGAATGACTGCTAAAGATAGTACCTAAATTTACACCTTCTGTGGTGGTCAGGAAGAGTCAAATAGCCAAATGTTAATTTCTGTTTTTATGTCTTGATGGGAGTCTGTTGTCCAGATCAGAGAGAATGTTCTTAAAACATTTCTTTTGGCCTACAGTGCCTACAGAGTTGTCTCTGGAAATAGGAAAATAACAAATGTTCCAATGCACACTATAGACCCGGACCAGAATCAGTTGATAGTAGAAATAGTTTACTAATATGAAAAATTGGATGTAGTGTTATGTTACTCTTTGGGAATAGAAGACAATTTTTCATTCTTTTGTTCTTTGTTTCTTTGTCCTTAGTGTTCCTGCTGACTAGCCCATGTGTACTGCATCATCATGCCTATATTATATACTATAACCACTGCAATCTTAAACCCAAAGAGGTAACACTGTACGCAAACACACAAACATACAGGTCCAGGGGAAAAAAAATCTGATTAATTGACAGGTGTCCATTAAAGGCATATACAAGGACTTCTCAAACATGGGTCCTGTTAACACTTTAATCAGTGTTCCACATCAATCCTCAGCCAATATTAGACTTTAACTAACTCCTGTATATCATAATAAAATAATAGACAGAGTTATGTGGTGAGATATTTTACTGTTCCTGTGGGGAAACTTATCTTGAATTCACAGCCCTGCTGATCCACCATAATTACAAACTACCATTAAACTACGGAAAAATCAATAGAGTGGCCAACCATCCGATCAATAACAATACCCAACACATTCACACAACACCCCTAAATATTCTCTTATCCACTCATTTACAACACACATCTTGACTTGGAGACAAAAAGCAATAAAACTAGTAGAGTGGAGATCCCTCTGCAAAGTCCATCATTTTTTATATTACCACACCTGGGAGTTCATGCTGTCTCCCTTACCTGATGTGGTGGGACAGACTCTGTTTCAGAGTGTATTTGAAGTCAGTTTAACCTACGATTAGGTTAGTCACTTAACCACTATTGGAGTCTGAAGCATCAGAAACGTTGCTATGGTGAACAGCAGTTTAATATACATTCATTTTTAATTAAAAACAATGGTTAAACTATATTTTTCTAACAGACGCCTGCTGATAAGTGACAAATGACTACATGCAGGCCATTAAGCGTGGTTACATTTTTAGGTTAGTGTCCTCAGGAATACAGTAGAGTGTGTTTGTGTATTTGTTTACATGCAGGTGTGCGTGGATGCAGGTGTGTGTGGACATCCTACTGTTAGGCTGGTGGATGTCTCTGTGGTGTCTGACAGATGGAGTCAGGATGGAGGATGGTTCGGATGATGGTGGAGAGGGGGGTGTGGGGGAATTCTGTGTTTGACTCGACAACCAATCTCTCACTCCTCCACCCGGGAGACTCAAGGGACCACGCCACATCACATTACTCAAACAGCAACCCCCACCCCACCCCTCAACCCCACTCCCCCTCTCTCTTCATCCCTCCTCTCTCCTGTCTGTCCATACCCACTGTACGTCTTTTTCATTAATGCTCAGATGAACCACTTCCTATTTTTTTCATCTTTGGATGTCTTTACTCACTCGGATCATGTCCCCCTGGAAAATAAGCTTTTCCGAATCTATACAAGTCCATTTGTGCTGAAAAACAGAGGATGAAAAGGAATAAGTAGAATAAAAAATACTCTTTGAATGGCAGTCTTTTTCATCTCCTAATTTTGACTCAATAAGAGTCTCATCACTTACATGTACAGTAAACACACCATACACACTATATCTTAACTATGTAAATTACTATATTGCACTAGATTAGCACTTTACCTCATCTGTATTTGTACTAGCTTTTTCATTTATGTTTTCATACTGTTTTGTTGCAATATTTTTCTCACCATTAGACAGTTAAGATCCAAACTGAACTGTACATGCTGCACTGTCAGCAGTGCCCTTGAAGGAAATAGCTTTTAATTTTGCGTTTGTTATGTTTCAGAATAGACGATAATATGTCTTTCAGTTGCTACTTCCAAAATAATGATTAAAAAAAAAACAAACAAAAAAAAAACAAAACAGGAAGACAACACCAGAACAGCAGCACTGAAACACAATAGAAGGTATGGAGCAGACCCTCATGTGATTAACTGACCCTGTTTGTACCCAAAACTCTGCTGAATCCAACCAGACTTCTTAAGAGATGCGGGTGGGGATTCATTTTGTCACTGCTTGCAAACTAATGTTACACTAAAAGAACAAGATGAAAGTGAGATTTAACATTTTCTGTTGTTTTGGAGTTTCAAAGAACATTTAAGTGACAGTTGATATCTTTTTCCATGACTTGCTGAAATTGTCATTCTGAAAAATATCCCACTCCTCTGTAGGGGTGGGCAGTATGGCCCTAAAATAATATCACAATATTTCTGCAATAACGATATTCTTGATGATATCACAAATTAGTAAAAACGGTTTTAAAATTAATTTGCAGCAAAATAATTCATATAATCATATATTTTTTTTACATATCAACCTAAGAGTTTGCCTTCAAATATTCAGTAAAAACTTTAGTTTGTGAACAACAGTAAGTCAGAGTGAGATTCAGATTCTGTATACAATATTAATACTTCACCAAAATAAAATCTACCACAAACTACAAATTTAAACTGTTCCCAAATGAAACAAAATGTACCCATGGATCTATATATATATATATATATATATATATATATATATATATATATATATATATATATATGTAACCGTCACGTCTGTGACAGGCTGTTATGCTACCAGAACTATTGTACATTCACATATATGTAATTGCATCATGTAGGTTTACATTACCAAAAGGTTTATGACAAAATCCCTCAACAATACCGACTCTGGTGGAGAGAGAGGAGAGGGAGAGACGCTGTGCTGTAGCCAGAGGAGCTGCTGAATGAGTTCCCTCTGCAGGGAGGGTAACTCGCTGTAACTCGCTAAAAGAGTCTGAGAAGGCTGGGGCTGTTCATAAAACATTCAGGAGGCCCAGGCCAAACAATGCCACAGTTTATTCCACACTACTGAAGTCTTTTTTTGGAACCACCGCGGAGCTGGTAATAATTTCACTTTCAGCCATACTTGTTGTTGCCATGGTTGACATCAATATGCCAACAAGTCCAAATATCACCAGTATCATGATATGATTTTATCATATCATTTTAAAAATGATACCGGTTATATCATGAACAGTATGATGCCTACTTTATTGCCTTGCAGTGCTTCTAATAGCCTTACTTTGTGTGACCGAAAACAACCATAAGAGCTGAGGAGTCTCTACAGCAGCTGTCAGACAAGCAGGTATGCCTTTCTGTGTGATTGAAAGGTTCATCAAAAGTTGCCATTTTTAGATTGTATGTTGGTAGGTCATTGGTTGTTGTTTCCTCTAGCGAATGGGAATTGGAAATGGTAACATGCAGAGAGCAGAAGGAAAAAAGAGTGCTGGCTGAAATCAGCGACCCAATGGCAGACTTATAGCCATAGTCTACATCCAGTAGGTCAGAGTAATGCTGCCTAGTTTGACAGTTTGTTCATTGTTCACATCGTGAGCCATGTACAATTCTACTCAACACACTAGAGGCAGTAGGAGAGGAGGAGGGACATGATCTTTTTGTAGACTATCTGTTTCATGTACCTCTGTCAGAACATGGTAAGTTTCAACAAGTATGAAACAGTTGTTTTCATGAAAGCTTCCAACTCTAGCTTCAAGGAAATTACCTGAAATGTTGTGTTGTTTATAATATTTTTTATTGATTTAACCATCCAGTTCATGGTCTACATAATGTTTCAGTTGTCCCTATTTTATTCTACTTTAACTTATTTTGCTTTGTTTTGTCCAACTTAAAGGTAGAGCCAGTGTAACCAAAACTGCACTGTAGTTGTTGAACAAATTTCTTCATAGGTTGTAAAAATCCCTAAATTTGCAGTCACTATACTGAGGACCATACCACTCTAGAGTTCCTTGCCTCCAACACATATTCTTTATCAATGGATCTGTTTTCCATCCACCAAGAACCTGAAACTTCACCCCATCACTCAATCTCCTCTTCCTCACTCCTACTTCTCCTCTTCTTCTACCTCCATGGCAGTGAATTATAGTCCAATTAACCTTTCTCTCTCAGTTTCTTCCCACTTGAGGATAAACAATTAAGGGCAGTGTGTTGTTGACAGACACATGGTACCACTAATCTAATTTGATTATGGGAAAGATAAATGGGCAGTGGAGACCTGAGGGAATTCTTCAAACCAGGCACATCTTGGGTTTTAGTGTGGGTGCTGTCTCAGACAGATGCTCTGCATCATGGCTGGAGGTGCCGGAATGTGAGCGACAGCATCCATTCGTGCAGTATTTCTGCACAGTGTCTCTGGATATAGTGCTGTGTGCCAAATTAGGTTGCATGGCACGATGGTGCAGAACTCAACCTTAATTTAAAGATACAAATTATTGTTGTTACATTTCCATTTTCACATTTCACATTCGCCATGCTAACAGCTTTCCCCCTGCTTCCAGTCTGTATGCTAAGCTAGGCTAACCACATCCCCACTCCAACTCGGTACCTAACACATACACATGAGATCCATCTTCTCTTTACTCCCAGAATGAACACCACTTTGGCCTTTCATTATCACTTGCATGTCTAACATTCATCTGATTTCTATTTCACACCAGCCTCATCAGAGTCACACCTCAATGTAATACAGTATTTAACAGTGTGTGTATGTGTGTGTTCCTGCAAGGCAGTCTGCTGTTAGAGTTTTAATTACCCTACTGGGTCGTTAGAGGCTTGATTGGTGTGATCCTGACCTCATCACACACACACACACACACACACACACACACACAGGGCTTTAGTATTTGCCTGAGGAGATGATATTGATAACTGTTCTATTAATGGTGTCAGAGTGTCCACTCAATGCTATCACCTCAGGGCTCCATGTTTCTAACGTGTGTGTGTGTGTGTGTGTGTGTGTGTGTGTGTGTGTGTGTTAGAAGAAACATTAGGTTACTATATTTGGTAAGTCGATCCAATATTGATGTGTTCTTTGGCAGTGTGTGTGCACGTGTCAGTACACGGTGGGTGGTGAAGGGTGAGGCTGCTCTCTCAGGATTTTAGCATCATTTAAATTAATGTGTGGGTGTGTGAAAGTTAGAGGTGGATAAAGTACCTGAAAGCCACACTTGAGTAAAACTTAAGATACATTACCAGAAAATTACTTTGGTAGAAGTCCTCTTAGAATATAAGTAAAAGTCTCTGATATTTTCCATACTTTATACATAGGAGATACATTTGCATTCTTCTCTCAGTTGTATGATCTACCTAAGAACCATTTTTTCCGTTACCTTCAAATTAGGAGTTTGTAAAAAAAAAAACCCACATATAACTCATTTCAAAATAAGTCAACAGAATCACATATTGACATATTGACATATTGACATATCATATTCAATTGAACTCAGATCGTAGAGGACTGGTATACCTGATATATGAGCTCATCAACAATATTAACCCACACTCCCTTGAAAATATGAAATGGCCTGTAGCTCTAACAGATGACCAATGGGATGCTATCTTAGACTTGATACATGCTAGCACTGGTGAAGATCTATCCTAATGTTGCACCATTATGCCCTCCATGTAGAGGCCAGCCAGCAGACTTGATGCATGTGTTTTGGTTATGTCCAAACCTCTCCACCTTATGGATAAGTATTTTTAAACTTTAAAGTGAGATGTTTGAAACCCACATGGACCCTAACCTAGACTTTGCACTCTTTGGCTTAATTTTGAAAGAATCCTGTGCTATTTTACCAAATAAAGCCCACATGGTCATAGCCTCAACTACTCTTCTTGCAAGACATCCATTTCTTATTGGCTCAGAGATGTTATGCATCTCTTAAGTGAAAAGTATCTGATTTTTTCTTTACTTAAGTATCAAAACTTATTGTTTATGTATTTAAGTATTAAAAGTGAAGGTACTGGGGCATCCATGCTTTCTCTTGTGATTTACCTTGTGATTTTACAATTTGGTAAATTGACACCAATAAAAGTTTGCCAAATATTCTATTAGTAGTTCCTGTTTGCAGTTTACCCATGGATGTAAAGACCGCTATCACTGGATTACTTTGATTCTGATGAAAAACTGTGATGATTCTCAGGCATTTTTGGAGGTTTAAGGAGAGTTGTTTTTTATTTCATTTCAAAGTAGATTTATGGACATTTATTTGCAATGGACATCAATAGATAATGGTATCCCAAGAAAGTGTAAGTCACACTAAATCTAAAATGCATATACCTAATCTTTGCCTTACATCTCTCTCTGCAACGTATTCTCATGCAATAATCCATGATATCCTATGAAAATGCACACACAACAGTTTGTATAACGCCCCACAAATTAGTGGTCCACAAATGATATCATGTTATTAACCTAAAGTTATGTAAATGGCATGAAGTTGCAGTGTAGAGGTTAGGTTTAGGCAAGTAAAGTTTCTGTGGTTAGGGTTAGGAAAAGACAAGGACAGCGTGACGTGTGTGGTTGTGCTGCTGCCGTGCTCCTGCCAGATGCCTCCTGCTGCTGCTGCCATCATTAGTCATTAGTCATACTTCTACTGTTATTATACACATATGACTATTGTCACACATGTATACTGCCAGATACTAATACATACTTTCAACATATTGTACCACAGTAGCCAGAACTATAACTATAATATTATTACTTTCAATAATGTTGTTGTAAGCTATTGTCATTACCTGCATCTCTGTCTCTGTCTGTCTCTCTCTCTCTCTCTGTCTCTCTCTCTGTCTCTCTTTCTGTCTCATTGTGTCATACGGATTACTGTTAATTTATTATACTGATCTGTTCTGTACGACATCTATTGCACGTCTGTCCGTCCTGGAAGAGGGATCCCTCCTCAGTTGCTCTTCCTGAGGTTTCTACCGTTTTTTTTTTCCCCGTTAAAGGGTTTTTTTTTGGGGAGTTTTTCCTTATCCGCTGCGAGGGTCATAAGGACAGAGGGATGTCGTATGCTGTAAAGCCCTGTGAGGCAAATTGTGATTTGTGATATTGGGCTTTATAAATAAAATTGATTGATTGATTGATTGATAAAATGACTCAAAGTTAACTCAGCGTTAACATGGTTCCAAACACCTGTCTCCTGGAGGAAAGTCCTGTGTTTTGTAACCCAGCCACCACCCCATTATGACTCGTAACTGAACCACTTAGGACTTCTCTACTCCTGTCAGTGCATTGGTCAGGTGATCGCAGCCTTCCAAAGTACATTGGTTATGCACAACTAATATGAACAGCGAATGAGAACAGCCTGCTCTCCTAGACCGTCTTCAGCTTCCCCACACCCCCCTGGGGAGTTGCAGTTTAGAAAATTGTGATATACCTTAACCAATGCCCTCCCCCACCCGCAGCTGTGAACATGCATTATAACTCTGCTTACAATATATGAATGTAATATGGAATTTACATATGTAAAATTACCAATTGACTTTTGAAACCCATTTTATTATGACGGATATTTGCTGCTGCTGCATATTTCTGTCTTCTGACACATCAGCTTATATCATGAAGAATTGAACAATTTCAAAGATTTGCGGTGGTCCGGGGAAAAGGTCACTTGTAAATGACTCTCATTACTTTCAGAGGATTGTTCTCCTGCATGGTTATTTGATGGAGGTGATGAACAGAATCGACAGATTTCACTGAAACATGATGGAGGAAGAGGTACGCCAGCTGCTCTGCAAGTTTAACACAAATCAGAATAAAATTCTGCTTCCATTACAATCAGCTTTTATTATCCAGCAACACTGGTCAAATGAAAACAACCACATTAATGTGACTGAAGAAATATTCATGGTCATGTTCCACAACCTTTTCCAGACAACCCATATGGAGATCCATTAAACAGGGAAACTCAATAAGGAAATGTTAATGCTGCAGTCTATTACAATGAATGCAAATAGAATTTAATATTAAACGTTGATTGTTTGTTTAAAAGAGCCCAGTGCAGATTTATTTTTTGTATCATGAAAACTGTAATCTTTTGAGATAAACATGAAGTGTGCAAACATTTTCCTTCTTTCACTTTCTGTTCTCTTTTGTGTGTGTTTTCTGACATGCCTGACTGATTTAAGTGAATGTCAACATGGTTTAAAGTTGAATTCTACTAGAGTGCCTTAAAAAGGCCCAAACAGCCTTGGTTCACTCTGCAGGTGTTTTCACTTATTTTGCCTGATGAGATCTCCTCGCATGACTGTGTTTGATCAACATCTCCATCTCTCAACAACAAAGCTTTCTCAGTCTTATCCCCCATCCACTGGATAAACTGTCTTCAAAAGGCCAGCTTGTCATGAAATTAGAAAAATGACTGTTATGTGACAGGACATTTTTTGAATAATTCATTAGTGTTTGTTTCAGTGAGATGAGTGGATTGTTATATTTGTCAAAATGGAAGCTTATGTGTTCCTTGAGAGGGACGAGTGATGGATACTTTTTTCAACCCATAAATGAGAAAATAACCTTTCAGTTAATGAAAAACGTATTTTTAAAAAATCACCAAATATGGTTATAAATGGTTTAGGGGTGACCCCGAATAGTCGATAATTCGGTGATTCGATTCGGAGAAGTCTGATTCGACTGCCAGTCTTGTGGTTATGAAACAAGACAGTACCATTCTGACTATATGGGGGTGCTCACTGCTGCTGAACATCTTGATTTGACATAGAATGTATTTGTTTTCTAGTAATTCATGATATATAGCCTATTTTGATACAAACATCAGCCTAATTTCTGTTAATAAAAAATTGAAAATGACGCGTGCGTTTAGTCAGTAGGCATAATCATTTCTACGCATGAATAAATCACCCAGTTGCTCGATCCAAATAAGCTGAGGTGAGTGAGTGCGCTGCAGGACCATCAGAGCAGCATCGAGGCGTACGGTGATTTACGGTGTCGGATCGCATAAACAAACACTTTGGAGGAGGTATGTGCTCTCAAATCAAAATTTTTGGAGGATTATTCGTTTACTTGAAGTGTCTTGAAACGAATTTCACTCTTGATAGACTGATTTTTTATTTGGCTACTTTTTGGCCGACGTGGCCAAACAATTGAGAGCGGCGACCTTTTGATGATGTTTTTGGATGTTTACTTTTATTATTATTATCTTATTATGCCAACTGAAGATTTAAATTTGTTTATTTGGGTGTTTTAGCTCTTTTATCTGGAGCGGAAACTGACGCAAATGAGCTCATTAATCAATGAGGGGGAAAAAAACATGATTCGACGATTAGTCGGCTACAGGAAAAATCTGTCAAATCAGATTCGACTATGAAAATTCTTAGTCGGGGACACCCCTAAAATAGTTTTCATTGGGCCGAAAAAACATGTAGGTTTGCTATAGTAACTTAAAGTTGATCTTAGGGCAGCTAGTGACAAGTGTGGGTGTACAGGGTCACTTACTCTAGTAGTATCTATCATCCACCCCAAAGTCAAGGAGGTTTCTTAGAAAATGCTACTTAAATGATTTAAGTCTTAGTTTTCATAAAATTGTTATCTTTGAAATAGAAAACATCAAATGGGTCACCTGGGCGAGACGCTTCTCAAGCTGCAGACCACTGTTCGAGACTAACAAACAGCAATACTGGTTGTTTTTTAATGACCCGGCGTTGCCTCTTCAGCAGCTGTTTTGATAGCAAACATGGTTGTATCTTTTCCTAAGCATGACCAAGTGTGTATTGTGGCTTAACATCACTTAACATTAAACACAGTGTTGTTAGAAAGGTAAAGTTTCAACATATTTGCTACATAATAATAAAAATGTAACATATCTGTGGTTTGCAGAGATGTACAATATCAACATTTTTTCTGGCTATTAGGCTGTTATTAACACTTCTACACTTCACTGAAGTGCATCTGTGGAAAGATTTTATCGGACAGCAATCATTCCTGGTTTAATTTGATGAAAATATTCCAAACAATTTCTCTTAACAGATTTATTTATTTTAGAGCTCAGAGATGTGTGACGGTCACGACTCATGTTTCCCAGAACAACAATGTGTTTTGTTTTAAAATGCCTCTGCTAATACACTGTATGTCTACAAAGTGATTGTTTAAATGCCAAATATATTTAGTCACGAATACCAACATTTTCCAACATGTGACCTGTTTGTGAGGAGTCTCTCTGCGTCCTCACTGCAGCATATTTCTCTCCATGACAGGCAGGAACAAACTGCTCTTTGAGCTGCTTCATAATACATGCTGAATGATCATTATGTGATCCACAGCTGGACTAATAGCTGTAGAGCGGTGAGGTTGCCCTGCGCCCAGCCTCTATCCTCCTGTAGCTCTGACTCACTCTCATTAAAGTTCTGCCACAGCTGCTCAACTCCTGAACTCTGACTGCAGTCACGCTAAGGTTGGGCTGCGTTCAAGGTAGGGCGTTCACAGGGCATGTGCACAGAGCTCCAGATAGTGTCTGTGTACTGTGACTCTAAGTCCAGCTAATGCTAGGAGACGTGTACAGCTCTCCACCCTTATTTTATTATTCAGCACCATAGATACTGGCACACATGAGGAGAGAAGGGAAAAAGTGAAAAATCTGCATACTTATGGTATTTGTCAAGTTCTTTATAAATACATATTTTCAACAAAACTATCTCCATGGTTAAGCTGCTTGTCGGTGCTTGCAAGGACTTGTATATAGTTAGTGGTTATTTTGCAGCCCAGTTGCCAGAGGAAAATGTTGGCAAACCATTAATGTATTAAATTAATACATGTAATATGCGTCATATCAATGCTTCTATAGTGACGTATTATATGAGCTGAGGATGATGTACCACCAGGGTGAGACTCCTGCAAAGCTGCAGGCCACTGTTTAAAACCAGCAAACAACAAAACATTTGTGTTTTAGCAAGTCATTGCTGTGTTTCCTGCAGCTTTTTAGGCTCTAGATATGGATGTTTTGTTCAACCATTCTGTGGTTCTGCAGGGAGAGGGCCACAAAAAGCTATTGTTTTTGACTGAGACATTGCTGCAGACTGCATTCTGAGATGAGTCAATTATGACTCCCAGAGTGCATGTGGCAGAAAAATACAGTCAACATAGTTTAAATTCTGCTGTGTGCTCCACTATGAGCATGCCTGAAACCTGATAAAATATTCATCAGTTTGGATCAGGTCACCTTCAAATTCTGGGTCAATTTTAGTTTAATTTGCATTTCAAATGTGATACAGCTCTGACTGATGCTTCTGACTATCTTCTAGAGGCTCATAAGTCTTATAGTATTTAGAGCTATACCAAATGACATGAGATCCTGATTTATCAAAAACTCACTGCTCAAATCGTACACAATTTTGTAGGCATTCCCATGACAAAACAGATATGAGCATCCATCACAGTTTGTTTGGCTAACTTATGCTGCAATTTGCATGGCAAAAGGGAAAGAAAAGAGTAAAAATGCTGACTTTGGGTGAGATACTATATGTGGAGATGAAGCCCTGTCTTATCGTTTCTGAGAGATGAGGGCAATGTGGACTGTGAACTTCAGCAGAGTGAGGTGGATTTTGTTTTGAAGTCATAAGGTGCAGTAACACTTTATTCGGACAGTCCACCTACAGAGAGTTTATAGAGTATTTGTAACATCTCAACAACTTATTAGTTGAGATTCAACAATTCAACTGTTTCACTTTATTCTCTATTTGTTTATCTATGTAGTGTATGGTACAATTCATTATATATTCTCAGAATAATATAAAATGTATATTTGATAATGAAACTAGTCAATCAGCCTATGCATCATATGTTAAATGGATTGTTAAAATTAAACCAACTTGACACTATCTCCTAAGAAGGTGCTGCTCATGCAGGACTTCTCTTCCTATAACCTCTCGTCACCTACTCCTTATATATTTGGCAAAGTGGGAGAATCAATAATCTTTTGGATGTTTTTATGTACATCACTAATAATTCATGACCATACCTACATATTCTCAGAGTTATTAGTTGAACTTGAACTGTTCACTCATGCAGCATAGGTTGAGTGAATAGCTCAATGAAATTACTCAGAGAAGTAATGATGGGTATGTTCATGAACTGTACTCTGTAGATTATTTGTGAAACATCGAGGGAAATTAAGTAAAAGTTGAATTGTTAAATGTCAACTAATGAACTGTTGAAATGTTACAAATACTCAAATACTCAGGCGCTGCTCTCACTTAGCACGTTGCAGTTTGTGGTCTTGTTGCAGTTTTTATCTGTTTTTATAATGGTTTCTTGTTACACACAGGATAATGTGAACAGTCCCGAGTCCAATTGCAAATATCAAACATGTTTAAAATAATGACAAGAGAAACAACAGCAAGTGTCTGAATAGGGAAAACAAAGTCCTCACCAGACACAGTTTGAATTTACTTCCCAACCAGCAACACATCCAGTAACATAACCACTAACGTGTTATCGCAGTAACATTACTCTTTCCAGTAGCAAGTTGTGTAACTACTGAAAATTTCAGTAATAATATCACAGTCACCCAAAAACCAAACCACTTCACCCCACTACTATCCTGGAATACAACAATCACATCACCAGACTTGTATTCGTAATAGTCACGCTGCCTAGGCAAGTCACAAAGCAGCAAGCTAGTTTGGAAGATTGAGACGCTTACCTAAGGTGGCTAGAAATATTTCCATTACTTTGATTTTGTTGCTGCAAACACCTGAAACACCTCGCTACTACAACAGACAGCACAACAACATAAGGCTCCAAGAAATACACCCCACCAAAGGTAAGCTCTCCTTGGCCACGTAGATTGGCTGTAGCCCCACACTGGTTAAACAACCAAAACTGGATTTTAACCGTCAACAGCTGCAGGCTACAAAGGACTACTACAGCTACATGTTGCTACACAAGTCACTCTCAATACCACTCAAAGGCAACAGAAGACCCACAAGTGGAAAAAACAAACACACAGCTACTATGCTATTATTTTCCTATATGCAATGACGTGTATGTATGCTGTAAACGAATGTATACTGTTTAATGTAAAATCAATAAAAATTGTTAAAGAAAAAAAAAAAGAAAAAGCAAACACATACGCTCTCAAAACACTAGAATAACTTGGTCTGATCAGTCATCATGCCAAAAATCTTTCATATGAGATGTTTGATGCTTTTGTGCTACACCAACATGATGAGTGGGAACAGTTCAATGGAGAGACGGGGTTTCCCTTTGTATAACTGAGTCACTGCCCCTCAGAAGGTCTGTGCTAGTTACTGGAGCTTGAGGTGTTTTTGGTGGCCTGAGGCCCACTTTGGTTGCACTATAAAAATTCAAGGCACACCAAATTACTGTTTGCTTGAAAATGTCACACAGAGACTTTAACATTCTGATCACATGGGAGATCTAGCAAACTTAATGGGGTGTTATGCTTGGCTCAAACTGCCTGCACCGAACGAAACATTTTATTACCCCATAAAATGAGTTTTAATGAACGCAGTTGTTGCGGTTCAACTTTTATTTTTGTTACGATCTCACGGTACATCAGAGTCCACTCGGCAGCAGCCCAGCTGATCGCCCCGTGGCTGCAAACCCTCTCTGTGAATGTTGATGTCAGCCTGGTGTCAGCTGTTCTCTGGCTTCTGTTTTCTCACTCTATCACAGCCAGAACCCACACAGCAGCCAGATCCCTGTGCACATCACGCCTCATTTACAGCCAAACATTCACAAATTGCAGCTCGACCTCGGTCACGCAGCATTTTTTGGCTGTGATCTAGGGTGACACCGCCTCCTGAAAGGTGTTGCACACACGGGACTCCCCTTCTTATAACCTCTGACACCAACCACCCACTCTTCACATGTTTGGTGAAGTGGGAGAATTAATAATCTTTTAGATGTGTTTATGTACATCATGGTAACACTAATGGTTTCTCGCTGAAATGGAGGCTGACTCCATTAGGTCACCGGTGCAGCATGATTGATGGATGTGGCCCTTGTGACGAGTTCCTGAGCACCAGTCGACACAGATTACATTATCCCAGATGGGCTCATGTGGTCGATCTATCTCTTTCTCTCAAGGTCTTACCATCTCTCTCCCATCTACACAAACACAATGGTTGTATTGGAGTCATAACAGCAGCCGGGACAAGCAATTAGCCTCCACTAACACTGGACTATTCGATTCAGCTCCGCAGCAGGTTTGCAGAGATGACAAACCGATCAATAGAGCTCTAGGAGACGCCAGCATGACATCATCACCCAGGGACATCTGACTCGTGTGGAGGCACATACATTACAGATACTCAAACACCACAACTTAATCCCCAGATTTTAATAGCTAAAGCAGAGCTGCGAGGTCTCACCAGTGTTAAGAAAGAGAGTTTTAGTGGACAATATCACTACTACAAAACAGGAAAATCAGGTGTTTCATGATTCAATTATATTTGTATTTCTTTCATTTACTTTGTGAAACGAATGATGGTGTAAATCATGTTTAACTACTGCTGTACAGTCGCCATATTTACAAGAGCAGGGGTCATAGTTAGCAGAAGGTTTGCACTGGAAATGGCTTGCTAGATGTGTGCTAGTAAGAGGGAAAACATGGAGAGAACAAAGACGGGTAACACTTTACAATAAGGTACACAAAATTAGAGTAGTTACTGAGGAACTAATGAGGAACTAATGAGGAATGAATGAGGAACTGATGATGAACTAACTATTAGTTAACAGTCAGTTCTTCAGTAACTCATGATCAAATTTTAGAGAAGCAGTTACTGAGGAACTAATGAGGAAGTAACTATTAGTTAATGGTCAGTTCTTCATTAACTCATGATCAAATTTCATAGAGGAGTTAATCATGACTTAATGATTAGTTAATCACGACTTAATGATTAGTGAACTAGTTACTTCATCAGGACAGAATCATTACTTAATGACCTGTCCATTAGTTAACCTTTTTATGTCCTAAAGTAAAGTAACACATAATGAGTAGTATTTCATTACTTAATCATCATCTTTACAATTAGTTCCTTAACAAAAAAAATCACAGACAGCAGGATTCTTGAGAAGAGTTTTATTCATTATTTTCAGACCACATACACATTAATATGACCATCCATGTTATTCTGTACGATGATGCCTTAGAAATAAATATGATAGTGTGTCACATTTTAGGTAGGCTAAGCTTAAAGAATTTATCATGGGGGCTGTGTGTAAAGTACTGTATACTGATCACACCGTTGTTCACAGGACAGTTGTTTGAGGTGCACAAAATTTAAAGTAGTTACTATGAAACAAATTTGGAACTAATGAGGAACTAACTATTAGTTAATACTCAGTTCTTCAGTAACTCCTAATCAAATTTCAGAGGAGTAGTTACTGAGGAACTAATGAGGAACTAACTATTACTTAATAGTAATATATATATATATATATATAGATAGATAGATAAATAGATAGATATAGATATAGATATAGATAGATATAGATATATATTCTTTGTGTGTGGAATATATGCTGACAATAACCAATAAATGATCACGCCCAGAGCCGCCAATGGTAACAACATTTTGTAGAGAGGGGGATAAGTGCTGTCCCATTCCTATTTGTAGCATCCGGAGCCCTTTCAGACTCTCACACTCAATCACTTACAGCTGATGTCAGTTAAGTCAGTGAGGGTTCAGGGCTTGAGTCTTTAGGGGCCAGATTGGGATTGGGCCTTTGTTGATCTCATGCATTCAACAGACTTCCGGTTTCCCTTTTTGCGTTATTTCCTTTCATGCAGGCGCAGAACGTACGTGCTACTTGGCCGTCGGATGTAGTCTTTTTTTTTTTCACAACTTTATTTAAGACAGGAAGTTTACAGAATGCAGATCTTCAACATATATGTCATATATCACATATGCCAGGGGGGATAAGAGTTTACAAGAAAATATTAAAATGATCATAAATATTAATGGTTTTGATTACCTTTTGATTAAGGGAAAATTTAATGGAATCGATGTAACGAAAGCAACAAAAGAAGGTTTTCTATGTGTAAACTTACATTTGTGAATGTGAAATCTTGCCAAAAGTAAGATGAGATTAATAATAAATCTTTCATTGGGTTTTGCCGTATTTCTGTTAAAGTCAAAAAGTCCAAACAGCACATCCCTCCAAAACAGCTTAAATTCTTTTTCAATATTGTTCGCAATAAAATTACAAATATCACTCCAGAGTCTTTTGACAATGGGGCAGTGCCAAAATAAATGAGTAACAGTTTCAAGTGTCGGGTGTAGTCTTTGTAGTGTGTTCAAATGCAACTAACACAGGGTGACGTGAGGCGACGTAGACGACCGATCATGAGTTAATGAAGAACTGACCATTAACTAATAGTTAGTTCCTCATTAGTTCATCAGTAACTACTCTAATTTTGTGTACGTTAGTTCCTCAGTAACTACTCATTAGTTCCTCATTAATTCCTCATTAGTTCCTCAGTAACTACTCTGATTTTGTGTACCTTATTGTAAAGTGTTACCCAAAGACAAAACTGCTTCATGTTGTCTTCACTATGAACACTCTACTGTAGCCACTGCAGCCCTGACATGGAGGTGTACATTTGAGGAAGCACATGCCAGCAGCAGTGTTAACTGGAGAATAGCTTCAGTGCCGAATCACAGAATCTCCAAAGGTACTGTATAAGATAAAAAATACATATTTTGTTCGTTTACATCTCATCCTGTCATGTGCATGAGTGTCTCTCCATGGGTAGATGCATGTTTCCTTCTGCGGAGTGATTTGGTTGGCAGGTGATATGGTTGGTTTCCTGCACAGACACAAGTTGAGTGTCGCAACACATGGCTGTTTGAGGGGGGTGAAGAGAGGTCATCTGAGGTTGGCTGTGGTTGGTGAGACATCTCAGCAACCTGTTTGGAGGCAGTCTGGTGTCTTTTTGACATAACTCCAGACATGGTTCCTCTTGGGCACAGCTTGGTGTGCCTTGACATGTTTAAACTGATAATGGAAAGGCCAAATTTGTGGGGCATAGTTTGATTTGGCACCGTCAATGGAAAGGTTACTTATTCTTTGACATTGTCAGTTTTCAGTTTGACTTTAAAACCATCAGGTGTCTCAGCTATGACATCCCTACTCTTACTGATGCTTCTAAGCAATCAGTGTGCACACTTGTACAGAGCAAAACCAACAAAGAATTGATTGGTGAGTTGATGCTCAATTGACCTGCCTTCATGCTGGCCTCATTTTCTCTGATCAAAATGTGCAATTCTGACACGTGGACACATGAACACACCAACTATTGCCCCTTCAAACCCTCCAGGATTTGTGATCATGCCATCCCTGAATTATCTTTTTCACTGCGAAATTTGAACCAAAAAAGTAAAATCAGAGGAGCAAAGGCAAACATATAAGGAGAGATTTTATAACTGGCTACCTATGGAATTTGTTACTAAAAATGTGTGGAAAATTCACCCTCTGTAATTCCTCTGCCTATCAACACTCCATTGTGCCACCAGCAAACCCTGAGATTGTTGGCAACAACTCCAATTTTCAACACTTTTTTAAAGCAGTGGGTCTGAAACAGAAGGTGGTTTTGTGGCGAAATAAAAATGGATGGTCAGATTGCTCCAGAGAAAAACGGGCGTCTGAAATTTCTGGATATTTATGATGCCACATATTTTCCAAAGTCCCAGCAATAAAAAGGTGGGCTCTATTAAATATTACAAGCTCCAGTTCACTCCAGCGCAGGAGAAAAATAGAGACACAGAACAGATGGGAGAAGGTGGCTCCTGGCCACAGACTGTTCTGTACACAGACTTTAAGAGCAGAATCCAGCTGATTATACACCAACATACCTGAAACATCCTTCTGTCACATGTACAGACAATTATTAATCCCCACATAGCCTTAGTGTCTCTCATGGACTCACATACTTCATCATTTGAGACCAGAATAAAGTAAAACTTTGATGATTTAATGACAAAATTGATCTTTTCTTCTGTCTTGCTGATACAAAACACATTTGCCCTGGTGTTTAGTGAAGTCATATTTTATCACATTTTACAAGATGGGACTTGATTCCTTTACCCAAAACAAAGAGGACACACTGCTGACAGCTGTTTACATGTTCGGCTGTCAGCAGAAGTAAGAGATCCTAGTTCAGAATCACTTTGACTAAAGATTTAACAACATAACCTTGCTCAACATTGAATCATGCGGTTGGCTCCTTTTGTCCTGACAGGGATAAAACATACAGTGTATTACAGCTGTTTATTTGACATTTCTGTTTTAGCAGCTTCTAATTATCACACAAACAATGGCTTAAATGATATACGTTATTTGAAAGGTGTTGCTTGTAGTGACAAACCAGTAGAGGTTAATTACCTGTGCAGTTTTGTCTGCTTTACAGAGCTTTCCAAAAGTTCATTGTTTTGGTTTATGGCTTTACTGTTTTGGTTTACTCTCATCAGCATCGTGTCCAGCGAACAGACTTAGAGATTAGTTGGTGAATGAAGCAGTGCATTTAACAGCTAAAGACCCAGTTCTACCTCTCAAAAAATACTGTAAACCAGAACAGAACTAAAATGAGAGTGAACATCCCCAAAAATATGACTGTATTAGCCTGAGTGTCAGACTGAAGCTCCCAGAACCTTCAGTCTGACATGGCTTCCATTGAAGGCGATTTATAAGGGGGAGGGAATTTGATTTTTCCCTAACCAATCAGTAGAGATCAACGACTCACCCAGAATCTGACGTCATTAGTATCCATGCCTCGGGGGTTCCCGAAAACAAGCGAGCATTGCCCGTTTAAAATGTCTCCGTCGTCGTGCACGCCCAGCTGCATCGCCGTTAAATCCAGTTTAGCAGCTTCCTTAATTTGGTCCTCCATTAACGCGAGTAGTGGCGAAATACCTCGATAGCATCGTTAATGTGGTCTGTAGGATCTGTAGCGGTCGCCATTGTTGCTATCCTCACCAGTTACCCGCCAGCGCACAGCTTGACATCAGCGTGGCGCTGATTGGCTAATCGCTAGACCCCCAGCGTTCATTGGTCCGTCCATTGTTTGGACGAGATAAATCGCAAATTCATTGAAGTATGCCAGACCAGAGATGCAAGCCTACTCAGTTGAGTGGGTGGGGTCTATGGTCTGGAACCAGGCTATGACTGTATATGAATGCTAATATTGCTCAGCCTCTGCTGAATGTATAAAGGCAATATGTTCTCACCCCCTGTTGCCACCCTTAACTAAAGTCGAGCCATGCGCCGATTTGTGTTTCCATTATCAGTTTAGACGTGCTGTGCGACGCAGAGCCACACCAATGACAGACCATCACTGGAGTCGGACACCTGCCCTCAAGTGGGTAGCTGTGACATCTCTCTGACGACAACCCGCTGACGACAACCAGCCAACCCCCGACAACCTCCCTTCTTCCCCCAAAACAAGTCTGTGTGTTGCAAGACTTTACTCACCTGTGTCTGCAGGAGACCAGAGAGACAGGCATTTTTAAAAGTCTGTGTGTTTTCAGCTCTCAGTACATTTATAACTTCTGACTGAATCTCTGTGGTTTGGTGTTCAGTTTTCCGCCCTCGCCTCCAGTGCAAAGAGCGAGAAAGTCAGCATAGGGTGGATGGGTAAACCCAGGAGACAGCACTTTCCAGTCCCATGTGAAACCAAGTCACTGTTGAGTTATTTTAACTACATAACGTAGTGTGTCATGTCACGTACATGATATATGTGTCATGTGACGTACGTTACGTTAGTAACAAATGTACTTAATGTACCCTGAACACTGATCACTTTCATTTAACCTAACCAAGTACTTTTATTGCCTAGACCTAACAAAGTTTATTTTGAAAAGAGAACGTATGCATGTAACAAGTAGAAACTGACACACCCTCCCTGCAGGCTGTTCTCACAAATTGTTTTCCTACGAAAAGTAATGCACCCAAATTCATGTATATCCCATGTATTTTGAAAGGCTGTGATCATGTGACCAGTGCATTGACAGGAGTAAACAAGAAAGCAGTCCGAAGAGGTCTCGTAAGGAAGCAGATCGGGGTGATGGATGAGCCATAAAAATCCAGACTTCCCCCTGGAGTCGCATGTTCGGAACCATGTCAACTGTGAGTTCACTTTCCTTCTCCTAAATCTAGCCACAGTAACTTTACTTGCCTAAACCCAACCTCTGTAACTTTATGTTGATTACGTAACTGTACATTAAGGACATAATGGCATGCACAGGGTGCTAATTTGAAGGATATCATACAAACTGTTGTGCATTTTTCGTAGGATATTGTATGATCCGTTCCATGAGAAAACATTGCTCCCTGATACATCCAAAACTGATGCTAGAGTGAACAGTTTGACACAGTTTGATGCATAGGGCCACTGACCCTGTGAGCTGGTGCTAGTAAATGCAACTCTTTGCTAACATGTTTGTTACATCAACTTTTGTGACTTTTTCTTTCTATTTTTATAAAACATGCAGTTTAGATTGACTAGGGACTTTAAATTGCTCGTAGGTGTGAATGTGAGTGTGAATGGTTGTGTATTTGTCTATGTAATAGTCTGGCGACCTGAACAGGGTGTACCCTGCCTCTTGCCCACTGTCTGCTGGCCTCCCTGCAACCCTGTAAAGTATAAGTGATTTCGAACAATGAATGAATGAATGAATGAATGAATGAATGTCAGTGTTGTGTTAACAGCTTGTTGCACTGCCTTCAAGCAGTAATAAAAAATTATTAATGCGATGCAAATTTGGGTGCTATATGGATCTCAGTACTGTGTATGAAGATTATAGATTATAGAAGATTGTCTTCGCTAGTTTGGTGTATGTCATAACTTCTGAAGTTTCGAGGACAACAGCTGCTTTATTCTGTGTGAGCTTAATGTGTCAGTAAAAACAGTGAATACGTGAGAGGAGCACTGAGTGTATATGTCCATATGAGGTATTCTTGTGTGCGAGTGGATATTGTCCATCCATCCACTCTTTGTTTTATCGCTTCACAGCAGCAGCTCGCTAATCTCATCCCCTCTTTGTTCAGCTGTCTTTTTATTCTCTCTGTCCTCATTGTCTTTCCTCAGCGAGTCGAGCTGGCTGACACGTTGGTGATGGCCCTTCCAGTCCAGCCCCTCTTTCTCCGACACCTTTAAATTACATCACATACATCAAATCACTTTCAGCCTTTGTCTGTTCACATGAGCAGCAATTATGTTTCCTTTATCCAATCTTTTTCTTTATATATGATAGATTAGCCTGATCCTTTATGTATAGATTCAACACAGAGAGCGCTACATCAAAAATGCATGGAGTTGAACAAAGTTGTCAGGCTGTCTTTGTCATCACCGCTTACATCACATCTTTATTCATGGGGAAGAAGATGACTTTGGAGTGTTTCTAGGCATTATGCATTCAAAGTGTTTCTTGTTTATTTGCACCTTTAGAAAATTATATAACAAATGGTTAAGAAACAGTTTCTTTTAAAAAGTCAAGCAAAGATGGAAGTAATGAAACATCTTGATAGGAAATAAATATAAAGAGAAAAATCTGAGAGAATAAATAATTTTATTTAATTTACAGATGATAACAATACAAAACAAAACGCAGTGACCTGACCTATAGCCGCTGAGGGTGTCCGTCTGTGTTGAAGCATGTAATCTGCATCATGAAGACACAAAGGCTAGTAGGTCTTGAGAGAGCAACGTATGCATGAATGCACACATATGCAGTACGAGTACATTTCTCATGTGAATTAAAGGAGCGAACACTATATCCACTAAAGGCGTAATTATGTAGGCATGATGGGTTAATTTGGTCGGAACACATGCGAGGACAGTTCACCTCGCATAAACCCTTGCTGCTGGTCCTTTACATAACCAGACAAGAGAGGACTTTCTGTTTCAACAGACTTTCACTGCAGCAGAGGAAAGTGTTTTACATAACCAACAACGTAAGAAGTGAGTGGAGTGTTCCAAATTTAATCCTGAGCTTTTTTCAGTTTAGCAGCCATCTGTCATGTAGAAGCAGACACAGAAACCCCCTCCATGGATATTCTTGGCTTTTCTGCAGTCAGACATGTTAGAATCACTTAGACATTTTATTCACCGTCAGTTAATTCTTACTGTTGTGCCCAACCGAGCCATGGATTAAACTTTATTAAACACTTTAAAACCTGAACCCACATAAAATCAGTAACAGAATATCCAGTTTTGACGCAATAATTACTATTAAACATGACTAATGTACTATAACATAAGAGAAAGAAATGTTTAAAATGTTTTAACCATTATTTTATTTTGACCACCAACTTTAAATGTTAGATGTCAAACAGCGTCACAGCATGCTTACTGAACTACGTCCTGCACGTTATGGTGGTAGAAGGAGGGGGGGTTTGATTTTCCCTAACCAATCCCTAATGACCAACACATTCATCTGAATGTAACGCCATTTTAAGTCCACACTTATGTGCCAACATATTGCTTTTGCTAGTCTTCTCTATAGCACTGGCCATTATTGTTATTACATCTCACTGGTGATGGTGCGCTGGTTGACAATGCTTGAAAAAAACTTGACAATGTTCATCCATCCTGTGGTGCTGATTGGCTAATCAGTGCAGTAGGACAAATTAGTCACTTAGTCATTAGTCACTTGAGTGGGCGGATTCCAAGGTCTGGACCCAGGCAAACATCATGCGTGTTTACCATGGACTGTAAAAATAATGGACATAACTACTGTAACAGTATCCATTGGTTTGTGGACTACTGTTTTAAAGCCTCTAGTTTGGCATTTTGGACACTGCCATCTTGGTTTTTTGGAGCCAGAAGTGACCATATTTGGGCGAGAGTGTGGAGCTGTGGAGAAGCCGCTGACACTAATCGACAGACAGCCTGTCACTCAAAGTGACCTGCCCTTAATTATGCGTAACTTTAAGCCTTAATGAAATGTACAGGTGAGTTATATAATAACTGGCCCCCACGTGCGGTTGAATTGAATTTGAGACTGACAAGAAAACAAGTTATATGCCTTTTTGGGAAGCATGGACAAACAACCTGTTTAAAGCTTTCAGACTGTCCTCTAAAAGCCTTATGCAACACCATTATAGAGTTTTAGAGTCCTTACAAGGCTTTCTACTGTCTACTTACAAGGCTATCTACTGTGCTTACCACACTTTCTACAAGGCTTTGTACAAACATTTGAGGCTTTCTGTCCTGCTGTTCTCAAAAGCATTCTACAGCCAAATCTTGGAATCCTAGTGTCCTCACAAGACTTTTCACTCTGTTGCCATTACCTTTTATTGTGCGTTGTAG
Source organism: Epinephelus lanceolatus (assembly GCF_041903045.1). NCBI lineage: Eukaryota > Metazoa > Chordata > Actinopteri > Perciformes > Serranidae > Epinephelus > Epinephelus lanceolatus. The sequence goes on from NC_135739.1 coordinate 39,160,062, forward strand.
CCATAATCTTTCCTAACAAGGTTAACTACAACCCCAGCATGGCTTTCACCTGTCTTCATGAGGTTTTCTACTGTCCTCATAAAGTTTCTGCTGTGTCCATAAGGCTCTCTTATGTGACTTAACTCACATAATGGTTTTCTAGGGTCCCTTTGTGTCTTTATAGTGTCCTCACAAGACATCTCACTTCCTCCACAAGGCGTTCTACGTCCTTATTGTATTTTTTCTGCCATTCCCATAATTGCTTTCCGTTGTCCATTGTAGCCTTCTGCTGTTCTCATCAAGCTTGCCAGTGTCCTCATGTGACTTTCTACTGTCCAGTGACTTCTTTCTACCTTTCAGCACTGTTGCTTGTTACCAGCTGCACCATTTTGAAATTTTGCCAGATGTTAATATATTTTGTGAATGCAGTTGTGTCATAACTGTGCTAGATGCAGTCGCAAAATTTTACAGATATGATAATGAAGGCAATAATAATGATGATGATGAAGATGAGTGTGGGGACTCGAAAGTAAGCAGGTTCACATTAGAAATCAGTGTTTCTTCTACACTGTTTGTCATGTTGCAGACGGGCTGCCAGCCCATCAGCTGTTAATGTGTGCCCACCTCATTTCTGATCCAGACACTCAGGAGGTTTTTGCCCGAAGTTGAACTATCCGTGAAGGTCACCTCCTCTCCAAGACAAATGAACCTGGTGATTTAAACCCATAAAAACACAGAATAAAGCAGTTTGATGTTAGAATTCAGTGCTCCTCTGATGCTGTTTGGCATGTCAGAGACGGGCCGCTAGCCCAGCAACTGATAATGTGTGCTTGCCTTTTTCTCTTTGATGATGTAAGATCCAAACATTCAGGAGCTTTTAACTAGTAGTCAAATTATTGGTAGAGGTGTACACCTCTTCAAATTAATGGACCCAATGATAAAAACACAGAATAAAGCAGTTTCACATTGAAAAAATGTTTCTAGTGCAGAGGGCCTGCTAACTACAATGGAAGATGCAAATGTAAATGGACCTATCTAGAAACAGTGTTTGGTTTGTCTGTTCTGAGCTACTGTAGAAACATGATAGTGCAGCATGGCAGACTCTGCTGACGAGGATGTGTTCCTGATATCGATATCAACAGCTCATTCTAAGTCCAAAAGTACAAAGGGGTCAGTTGAGCTGGTTCGGGCATCTGACTAGGATGCCTCCTGGGCATAGACGTCAGAACTAGCACCCCAGCCTCCCTACCCACTGCATTACGCTTTAAAAAAATAAAGAATCTGAATTTAAACTCAATTTGTCTGACTTACATTTATCTCTTTCATATCATTAATACATAGATCTATGCTTTTGATGTGATATGCAACCTGCCTGACTACATACAGTAGCCTTGGAATCCAGGATGTTGTGTCCATCCTGCAAACCTTGCAGCCCCAAACCCGCTCCATGCTGTCGGAGGTGGAGAAGCTCATTAAGCTCTGTCTGGCCCTGCCCATATCTGTCACGGCATCCGAGCGCTCTTTCTCAGCCTTGCACAGGCTGAAAACCTGGCTGCGCAACACCATGACGCAAGAGAGACTAACACATTTGGCCATTATGGAAGCTCATAGTGACCTTACGGATGAAAGTGATGTCTCGACCCTGCTTAAAATCTTCATCAGTAGGTCAACTGAGAGAAGGTCCACTTTTGAAAATTCATGAAAGCCCTGAGTCAGGAGCGCAGACCTTTCTTTTTTTCATTCAAGATTACAAATAATGTTATTATGTTCCTTAAATGGCTTGATTTAGTTATCAAAGTTTCATTTTCTTAACAATAAAGATGCCGTGTTCATCCATCCTAGTTCTCTTATAACTGCATGTTATTATAAAATAACTTCAGATCAAATCCTTAATCATTGATAAGTGTGCGTGCTTCTCCCACCCCTCCCAACAAAATTCCCGCCCCGCTCTCAGAAAAGAGTTCTGACGTCCATGCTCCTGGGCACCTACCGCTGGAGGTGTCCTGGGCACGTCCCACTGGTAGGAGGCCCCGGGGCAGACCCAGAATACGCTGGAGGGATTACATATCTCGTCTGGCCTGGGAACGCCTTGGGGTCCCCCAGGAGGAGCTGGAAAGTGTTGCCAGGGAGAGGGATGTCTGGGGTGCTGTGCTCGGTCTGCTGCCCCTGCAACCTGGCCCTGGATAAGCAGATGAAAATGGATGGATGGATGGATGGACTAAAGAAAACACACCTATTATATTCGTAAGTTCTATTATCGTAGGCAACTGGACTTGCTTGCGTTTCTTCAAGAACCTACCACCGCTGAATGACCTGGATGACTGAGAATCTTCACCGACAAGTCACTTATTATATTATAATTCACTGAAAGGTAACACACAAAAAGAAACTTGTAAGAATAATACACACAACCTCAACCTCATTAATCATTTTCTTCTATTGGAACGCCATGTTATAGATTTTGCAGCTATTGTTATGCGCACAGTGGAGCCTTCCAACAGGCACATCTAAGATGCTATAAAAAGCCATTACATTCTATCATCTATCTTTTCATCTATCATCCAACTGTCATGGGTGCACTAGTCAAATGACCTCAGCAGACTGTCAATTTAAAGACTCTTGATCTATTCTGTGTACCTGTACAACATACTGCATACGCGGCAGCACTCCAGTTCACCTCTGTAGCACATAAAAGCTGCATCAACTCTGCCTGCCACAGCTGTGGGCCATCACAGGAAACAATAAAAAGACTCTTAAATTGCTCTGACCTTTTTAGAGAATGTTATTTGCTCCACACCAAATGGCCTGCTTGGTTAACTTAGTCCCACAATGCACCTGGGGCATGAGGATTCGCGTGTTTGTATATGTGTGTGCGTGTGTGCGGTAAGCAGATGCCACCTTGAGCTCAGCCCTCTATCATAGGGGTTTAATAGGCCATAACAATAAAAGAGGCATATTGAGCCAGCCCTGGGGAAATCAGCACTACTGTACTGCAGAGTCAGACACGCACATGAGAGGAAAGCAAAGAAAATAGTAGCAACCTAATTTAAAATCTGCACCGTTCCCTCCTGTATCTCGCTTCCTTGTTTTCAATCTCACCATCTACACTGCTGTCATCTGATCAGAGTGAGTTATGGCGTTCAGTACGTAAAGCTCGATCCTCCAAACAAAGACAGGGAGGAGGGAATACATTTTCTGCGTATGTACATTCATTCGAAATGATTTGCGTATGTGTGCTGATGTGTAAAAGCGTGTGTGTGTGTGTGTACATGAACAGAGGTGCAGGAGCCCCATATGTTGCATTATGCAGAGGGACTTGTTAACATCTGTGTCAGTTATGACAGTGGTGGCTCTCCTCTTGTCTGTCCCTCTGCGTCTCCTTGCATCTAGCCCTCCAAACTTCCTTTTCATCTGCCGACAGTTGGGTTTTACCCTTCCTGCTCCTTTGTGCTTTGTTCTGTTGTTGTTTCATGTTTGTTTGTCACAGCTGGCACTTCAGCGCTTCATTCTTTATGAAACAAAGCCATCCCCAAGATGAAGGTATCTCAGAGCTATGCACTTTTCTCAATGCTGATCTTAGAGTGAGCAATGTGTCTAGTAATAATTGTTTTTCCGGATGCCTTTTGTAGGGGGCATCAGTATCAATATTTGGAAATTTAAAATATTCCTATTAACACTGAATAATATAAAATGACAGCAGGACATGAGAAAACACGACTGGACAGTATAAAACCTTTCTGTGACAGCAGACTCTGGATTGGAGTGTAGAGAGCCTTGTGAAGACCACAAGAACTCAGGACAGTAGAAAACTACAAAGGGACAGAGCCGCATGAAAACTAGACAAAGCTGCTAGGCACATTAGAAAAACCTATGACGGACCCAAGACAGAATTGTTTGTCAATTACTCCAAAAGAACATGTATGACTGCTGGAGCAAACTAGTGACAGGTGCACATACCTTGTGAAACAGTCATAGTTTAAACATGTGGTTAACGTTGTGAACAGTCACAGTTTTACTTGGTTACATTTAGGCAACAAAACTACTTGGTTAGGTTTAGGAAGCATGGTTTGGGTTAAAATAGTACCCCAAAACTTCAATTAGTAGCCCGGGCTATTGTTTGCTTAAATCACTGAAGTCAACAGGCTTGTATTTGAGACAGGCATCTACATTTATCTGGGAGAGGCCTTTCATTCCTTTTATGCAAAACCATTGCTCAGCTAAGATGGGAAAAACAATCAAATTGTTTATTTGAACCAGTCTGAATATTACATTTATCAAAATAAAGCTTCGGATAACATATCAAAATCATTCATTTAACCCAACAGACAAGGCATCATCTTCTCTGGGACTCATGGTTTCCGTAAAATGAACTGTGTGATCTGAACAGCTATCTAATGATAGCTTAAGTTGGTAGCCAACAATGGCTTCTAATTGAGACAGGCCTTTATTTATCAGAATGTGTAGCTACACTGGGATAGTAAAAGGGACTGGGTGCTAAATTGGGACTAATAATAATAATAATAAATTTTATTTGTAACACACTTTATATTTAACGAAAAATCTCAAAGTGCTACAACAGCAAGAAAAGAAAAAATAAGTTAAAACAAGAATTAAAAGCAGTTATCAAAGTAACACGAGCAAAAATTACAGATTAAAAGATTTTTTAAAAAGGTACTTTTTAAGGCCCTTTTTAAAACAATCAATTGACTGTGGAAGCCTCAGGTGTTCTGGGAGGGTGTTCCACAGTCGAGGAGCAGAGGAGCAGAAGGCTCGATCTCCCAGTGTGCGGCTCTTAGTCCTTGGGGGGAGAAGTCTGTGGCTGTTGGTGGAGTGGAGTGAGCGTGCTGAGGTCTGGGGGGTGAGACTAGGCTTTCAATTGAAGTTTTACAGTATGTTTGTTGCGTAACACAAGTTATGTATGTAAGTTAACTGACGTTACATAAGTGCGATATGTGAGGTAAGTGTTTCATGTAAGTTAACTTATGTACTCAAATTAAAATAAGTCAGCGGTGACTTTTCACATGGGACACAAACAGCGGTCTCCTGATTTGAAGTCCTGTTTGTTTGATCCATCCATCCACTTCGATCTACTTAAGTGGACTTTGTCGCTCTTTATACTATGTTGTAAGACTTCCATCTTTGCTCCTTTCATAGATATGACAGCCACTAGAGGTCCCTGCTTAATGGTTAGAATAAATGGGGGCCCTAATAAGGTGCTTGCACAGACAACCTACAGTATGTGGCTGGTATTTTGGATGGGCGGTCTGGTAGGGACAATATTGAGACAGTGGAGCATTTTTGGGACAGCAGAAATCCATTATCAGACTGAGAGCCTTTGTGAGGACAATAGACATGATGGGATAGTATAAAGCCTCATAAATACAGAACGTAGCCCTTGTAGCTTTGTTAGAATAGTAGACAGCCACAATGGGACAATAGAAAGCTCTTATGGTAGAATTCCATGATGGAATAGAAGATTTTGTCAGAAGAAAGCCAGACCATCTAAGAGTGGATACCTTGTGAGGACAGGAGAAGACCATGATGAATGATAGAAACCCATGATCTGACTGAAACAAGCCTTGTAAGAACAGTCTAAGAATGCAGTGGGACAGTAGAAAGCAATGTAAAAACAGGAGAAAGCTTTGTTGAGACAGTGGGAATCTATGAGCCTTGTGAGGACAGTGAGAAGCCATGGTGAGACAGTTTAAAGCTGTGATTGGACAGCAACATGCCTGGATTGGACACTAAATCCTTTCATGGCTGTCAAAATTCATGATTGGCTGTAGAAACCTTTAGAGGACAGCAGAAAGTCATCCAGACAACAGAAAGCCACAACGAGACAATATAAAGCTTTGTGAGGACAGTAGAAGACCACAATGGGACATAGAAAACCCAGATGACACATTAGAGACTTAATGAGAACAGCAAAGCCACGTGAGGACATCAGAGAGTCAAGAAAAACAGGTGTTGAGTGATGATCTTGGATCCAGAAGGTGTGTTTGTGTGTGTGGTGTGATGTCTAATGAGCCTTCGTCCTTCGCAAACTAGATTTCTGACCCATAGACTCTGATGTCTACAGTGTGTGTGTGTGTGTGTGTGTGTTATGATGATACATGTGATTCATCAGGCCAGTATGTGCTGCAGGATTGCACACGTCTGTCAGTGACACGCCTGTGTGGAGCTTCACACCATCGATCACACTACAAACACTGAAAGGAACTCATGGGGCAATTTTACACCCAGTGCTTCCTGTGTGTGTTTCTACATTATTTGCCAGTGTCTGTGTGTGTGTGTAGCTTTTTTCAGGAGAGTGTTTATGTTTTCACATGTCAGCTGACCTGCTGTCCACACGCATTGGCCTCTAGTTGGGCTCATGTGAGAGGGTTACTTTTAACCTCTACTCTACTCCTGCCAATCATATGAAGCTGAGATGATTGACAGCTGGGGACCAGACAGTGACAAATGACAGTGGGCTGATGCTAGATTGACTTGGTTTCATGCTGGCCTCATTCTCCTACCAGAATGTGCGATTCAGACATTTGGACACAAACACACAAATAACTGCCCCTTCAGCCCCTGCATTGTTTGTGAACATACCACCCCTGAATCATTCGTTACATTGTGAGGGCTTGCAGTTTTGTGAAACTTGGCTTTCTGTAAAATGATTTACAAGTAAAATTTGTATGTAAATGATATATTTGTCCTGCGAAGATTACTGCTACTAACTACAGTTTATTGTGACTCAACCCCACATACACCATCCTGCTGCCCCAAATATACCTGCCCAGTTGCCATAAGAAAATGTTGGCATTGTAAGTTTCTGTAAACCAAGCATCTTTACATGTGCAGGTATATATGTATCATATCAGCATCTCTAAAGTGATGTGGTACATGCACTGACTTGGTCATCAGGAGGAAGAGGAGGTACAGCTCTGATTCTGTGCCCAAGCCCAAATGGGCCCAACCCTACCACCAGTCTGGGCCTGGCTGTAATTTCTCATTATTCCCTGGGCTTGAATCAGGTCTGATTCATCTGAGCTGAGTTTTGAGTTGAGTTTTAATGGATTGAATCACAAGGGAAAGAGAGAAAAAGATGGGGGGACTCTGCGACCGAGAGAGGAAAAGTGACGGAACAATGGAGTAATACTATGAAGAACCAGGGGACAGACATAAGGCGTGTGAGAGAGTGATGGAACATGAGAGAAACACAGGGTAGGGGGGCTGGAAGGCGACTTGGTTGACAGTGTTTCCTTCTGCCTCCTCAGCGGTGGTAGAGTTGTGTGTAACATTCAGCGAAGAGCGCTGATCATCACCTAGACGCACCAAGGGGCGCAGCCCACTCTGCCGAACCTGTAGTGCACTGCAAGGAGAAGTGGTGCGAGGAAACACATCAGCCCCTAGCATGTAATAAATGTTTTCATATTATCAAAATATATTATAACATATTCTTTTTACAGTAGAAATTTGGGTTTTTAATCAGCTCACGCCCAAAACTGCTGCGCTTCGGGCTTGGGTTGGGCTTAGACAGAAACTGTACGGGATCATGTGTGGCTGGGCCTGATTTTTTTGGGCTGGATCAGAGCTCTAGGAGGAGGGGATGAAGGATAGCGTGACATCTAGATGAGATGCCTGGCATGTTAGTGAGCAACAAACAATAGAACCGGTTGTGATTAAGCAAGTCATTACTTTTTTTTTTCCAGGCACAAAAAGCAGTTGTTTTTTTACAGAGACATTGTTGCTTGTTCAGAATTAATCCACCACTAAAAATAGTTCCCCCAAAAATATAAAAAAATATAAAAATCTTTGTTAAAAACTACAGTACCCAGCTGTTTTATTAAGCCATTGAGTTATTTTCAAACAGAAAAAAAAAAAAAAAACAGACATAACTATCGTCATACCTTCCTTCATTGGAAACTAATGGGTGCAGAGCTGAGCCACAGACAGTAGGGACATCATGAAGTCATTTAGAGACGAGCTAACACATAGTTGGTTTGGGTATTTTTATTGGATTTGCTGATAATAAGAAAACATATAACAGCAGCCTTATACTTCAAAGATCCTTTCACACTGCCGTTGCTTCAGCATTTCGACTGATTTGCAACACTTGCAATAAACTACATGAGGTATTCTCTTGAAAATGGTACAGTTGGCTGAATGTAAGTCATAATTATATGAAATCTTTTTTAAAGGATACTACAAAGCAAGGTCACAAACATCAAACACTGACACACGCACACATTCATAGACCCACATTCACATTCAGCCGCTCAGGTGCCCATTATGTTTGGAGCATTAGGTTGTGCAGGATGCAGCAGACAGTCAGATTACTCCATATTCAAGGCCACGGCTCGCTCTGAACCTGTGGCTGTGAATCCCTTTTGAATTTGCCATTAAGTTGTGAATAGGGCCGTGGGGAATGAGCCGAGGGCGATGTGTCTGTGGGGTGTGGGGCTGATGGAGAGCTGACCCTCTACATCTTTTACAGAATCCATGCCGAATGGAACGGTCCAGAGGTTGCAAATTGAGACCCGGCTTTGTTCGGCTGCTGATAGGATTCGACGTGATTCATAGGCCTATTATCAAGCTCCTTGAGACTTGTGTGTGTGTGTGTGTGTGTGTGTGTGTGTGTGTGTGTGAGTTCCGTCCATGCTGAATCCCACACAGAGTGTAATGGTCCAAGGGACAGAAATGGAGACATGCTGTGTATTGTTGTAGAGCTGATGATAGGATTCACATACACATTATGGGAGCTCTTGTGTGACACTGAAAGCTTTAATGGAAATGTTTGAGTGTGAGAAAGATGTTTTATCAGATAGAGGACAGCTTTTTCCTTCATCTGTCACCTTTTTTCTTTTGTTGCTGGTAAGGGGAGGTGTGTGTAATCAAGGTGTGGGTGTGTTTTGTCCACCCTAGGGTAGTCCCTGAGCAGTAACCTCGATTAGATATCATTTCAAAGTGTGGGCAGTGTGGGCAGAAATCTAATTGTATTACAACTAATCCAATCCCAGCTTGGTTTTTACAGCTGACTACTGTTACACTGTGTGTGTGTGTGTGTGTGTGTGTGTGTGTGTGTGTGTGTGTGTGTGTGCGTGTGTGTGTGTGTGTGTGTGTGTCCAGTCTTTGTGGATTCATTGAGTTGTTGGCAATGTGTGATCTCACTGTGAGACTTAATATCAGGCTCTGTAGTTTCATTGGGCTGTTTCTTGTGGCTGTGTGTGATCACACTTCCTGGACGCCTGTAAAGATTTTCCATTACAGGGATTAGATGGTAGCTTCGGTCCCTGAGGATACACAGATAGCGGTGAGAAAAAACGTTAACAAATGAGATCTTTTAAATTTATAACAGGGAATAGCTGTCAAAAACCAAACCAAATAATGTCGTCATTGTATTAATCTTGTTCTTCTACATGTATTAAGATAAATCTTGGACTTTCACTAGGAGACGAGTCGTTCCGCTGTGATTTAAAGAGTGTGACAGCGCTGTCAGCCCTCTGCCAAGGCCTTTTCCATGGCCCCAATCAAGCATTAATGGAAGAAGCGAAACATCATGTGACAGTGTGGATTTTGCCGGCAGAGTCAAGGTCAAAGGCCTGTTAGAAAACTCTGAATCATTAAGTTGGTGATAATTAATACTGACCCTGCCCTCTGGGAAGGCAGTGGACCAGAACTACACTATATAAAAATAGTCTCAAACCATTAAAGATTCACTGAGAACCCACATCCTCAAAGCAAACACACAAATGGAGTGTACATAATATTTCCTACTCACAGAGAGCTAAAGAAATGTATTCGTCAACAACAGAATAGTGGATAGTATGTCCCCAGGATGACTTTAAAGGAAATGTCATAAAGGATCATCCTCTGGCATCCATGAATATTCACACTACATTTCATGGCATCTGGTCATTTTCTTGACATGTGGTGTACCAAAGTACTGACCAAACAGAAATGTTGCCTTGATGGTACTGTAAGAAGAAAAATCAGGAGGTTGGCATCAAAGGGAAAGTTCTCTACATAGCCTCATTTCCATTGCTGTTAGGTTCAGTTTGGCACATATTAGAGTGGTTATTTTTGCATTTCCATTGTGAAAAGTCATCAGTTACCCCTCTGTAGAGGTACCTTGCACACAGATCTGGCCTTATTATTAAAGCGATGCAGGAAACACTTCAGTCCGTTGATTGGTCAGTAGATAAAGTCACTCTTGAGCAGACTACATTGGACTGTAACTGCTGTTCCTACCATGGCAAGGTTTTCATACATTCATCAACTAAAACTATGAATTGAAAAGGACTTTTTGCTGCCTTTTCATCGTTACCAGTTAACAGTTAGCTAGCTAGTTAGCTAATAATGTCATTCACCGTGCTGTTTAAAGGCCACTCCTGTCAGCTAGCTCCAGCTTCTAAGGTGAAATATTTTCTTGAATCTTGCTGAGTGCATGAGTTGACAACGTGAACACACCTCAAATGCCAAAATAATAACTTTGACCATTCTATTAGCCTTTATTGTTTCTCTTGAATGATATACACTTTAGTGAAGATTGGATCTTCAAGCCTTTAAAAAATATCTAGGAATTTAAACTGGATTAAGTAAACTGCAGATATTCCATTTTCTCACAAAAGTGGTGGGGCCTCATTCCAGTGCGCTCCAGCACCACTTCCACTACCTGCTCTTGCTTAAATTTAAAATGAGAAAAACTTTCTCCGGCCTGCTCTTTTTTGTTATGAAAATGTTGGCGTACAACCCCGTTCTGTGGATGATAAATGAGGTGCTGCATCACCAATGAAGAGGAAATAAAATGAGAGCTGGACAGAGCAGTGAGTAACAACAACCCTGCCTACATTTCAAAGTGCAGCCTGTGATGGAAATGCTAAACAGATCTGGGGTCTAGTTACATGTCCGCATGGGTTATATAAAGTTGTAGAACTACTATACCTGAAGTTTGTGATGGAAACGTGGCTTTTCTGTCAGCCTACCAGAGTTTGGGTGTTGCATGTCTGAAGTGACATTCCCATGCCAGTGCCCTGGAAGTTTGTTTATGTAATTACTCTCACTGCCAGAGGGGGTAGACATAAGTTCTCCACTCCAGCTTTAAGTGTCTGATTTCAGCATTGTAGTCACGGTTGGAGCTGCACATCACACAATGCCCTCTGGCCCAAGAATAATTTTTGAAAAACTGAGCTTTGCAAAAAATGACCTTTGCAAACATTTACAACGTCCTTATGTCCAGTTTAAATACTGTATGCAGCAAATCCTTGGAAGTGACTTAAGAAATGGCAAAAAGACAGTTTCACTATATGTGCGTAAAAACAAGTCAATACCACATGTATGAGATGTATCTCAAAATACACATTTACTGTTAATACATACAGGTGTTTGTGTAAACTAGATAAACAAATTAACCAAAGACTGAACGTACAAAACTATGACAATGTTCAAACTATGACAGTGACATTCAACCTTTTTAAAACAAATCTAACCAGCAATAAGCAGAAGCTTTATATTAGACCTATGCAATAATAAGGACATGATCACAGACTCAAATCAATTATTTTTAGAACATTTTGGCTTTTACATCCATCCATCCATTTTCATCCGCTTATCTGGGGCCGGGTCGCAGGGGCAGCAGGCCAAGCAAAGCACCCCAGACATCCCTCATGTTACATGTTACATGTTACATTTAATTTGAATTGCATGTGAAGGTTGTCATATTGTAGTTATTATTTAAGCTGTTGATTATTTTCTTTGATTAATAGTTTAGTTGAAAAAAATGTCAAAAATAGCAAAGAATGTCTCTTAAAGTTATCTTGCAGTCCAAGGTGACATCTTCAAATGTCCAATCAACAGTCCAAAACCCAGAGAATGTTCATGAATGACAACCGATTAATCAGTCAAGCCAGTGTGTGCCTTTATGTATGTCTACATGAAAGCTGTGTAATGATGTTTTGTGTGTGTGTGTGTGTGTGTGTGTGTGTGTGTGTGTCAGAGAGATGGACAGGAGAGAGGAAGGGGGCCTGTCCTGCATCACACTGACAGCTGATTACGTCCCTAGTCCCTCATCGCTGCTGTCCTCATGCAATAACCATCACACACACACACAAACACCTAAGATGATGAGCCCAGGAGTGTTACTGAGGCAATGACCAGTGTGATACATTTCATCATAGTCCTCTCCTAACACACACACACACACACACACACACACGTCCAAGCACATTAGGCCAAGCAGAGGCTAAAGCAGAGCATGCTGGAATAGCCTTCTGATGGCAGGTGACAAGACTGGCCACTGAGACAAATGGACACCATTACAGGCAACATCACAAATGTGTGCGTTCTGTGCGTGCTTGTGTGGTGGGGAGCGGATATTAGAGTGTTGGAGGAAAGAGACAAGTGTGTGAGACCTTTATTTGACTTCATCCTTCTTTCATCTTCATCCATGCTGTCCACTTTGTCAATTTGTCTCTTTCTGTAAAATGTGTCTCTTAGCCTAAATTATATTTTTGGCTCCAAAGTCAATCTCCTCTTTTCCATTTACCCTCCAGCTGTATTCACATGAGCTCGTCAAGTGTCAGCGTTTTAAAGCACTGTATGCTGTCATCATGGGGGGGGTTCATTTGTGTGGACAAATGACTAATTGTGTTCTCTTAATATTTAAGAATGATCACAAATGATCAATTTCATAAAACATAGCAATAAAGACAAACAACAGGCAAAATCTGAAATCTAGCTCTACACCCAATGCCAGTGTTCAAGTAGTCCTGTGGTGTGGTGGACAGTGCAAAAAAAGATGGTCATGTAACTTTCTCTGTCTTACAGAAGTTAGAATTTGTGTTTAGTTGCCTGACAATAACCATAACCAAACCCATACTGCATCTGCTATGGGTGGATACTGCAGGCATAAGTTTAAAAATCTTTACCCAATATGAGTTGATGTTTTTAGCTGTGCTCAAAATGTACCCTTGGCCAAAAAATAATGAATTACAAAAAAAAAAAAAAAAAAAAGTTAGTTTCAGTGATACATTGACTCTGGAGTCAAATATCAGACAACATGATAACTGTACCAGCTTTTAGCACTTTCTACATTCTAGACAGGAAATGCAACCTACACTACAAGTATAATGTTCTGTTAAATGGTTAGTTAGTTGCCCAATCCCATTTCATATTTTACCCTGACCCCTGGGAACAGAATTGCAAGGGGCAGTTGTTGAAACTGAGACATTGACAAACCAACAATTTCTTTTGTTATGCTTGTTATAAAGAAAAAGACATTAAACTAAGTTAATATGATGATTGTTGGACTTTTTAAGTCCAGACAAATGGTAGGGGCAAGGTGTCTATTAGGATTAGGTCACTAATCATCTCCATTATTAATAATAAAAACTTAATTACCCACTTACCACTGATTCCAAGACTGAGCCCAATTTGCATCCCAGATGTCCTTCTTCCTGATAGTGTCTTAATATATACTTTTTTTATATCAAACAGGAATGCATTTTTTGAACCTTGGTGATGATTTTCTCCCCAGTGTCAAATGCCAAGTTGAACGTAATGCCCTGTAAGTTTGGATAGATTTTGATTGGCTGTCAGGTTTCTACTGTTCATAAATTGATCCCAAAGATATCGTTTGCCATTGTCATTGTTTTAGTTGTGGGTACAAGAGGTTTGGCTGGTTTGTTAAACATGGTCCATCTTTTACTCAGATTTATCAAGAATTTTCTTCGATTTTGGGTAATTCGTTCATTGTTAGGGCTGGGTATAATTTCAAAATGATACAATACAATAGCAATTAGTGTTAATTTTGCTGGCAAAAACTATGAGGAAATTTTTTTGTCAACGACCTTTTTTCTTGATAATAAAAACTGAGACAAATTCTCTCTTTCATTGACGAGACGTGTCAAAAGTGTTAACGTCAGCCGTTGTTGTGAGTTGTGAGCTGTAATTCGGCAGTAAATAATCGGCTGTGTGTGTCAGACTGTGAATGGTAGAGCTGTTGAATGGATTTGTGAAGTTTGTTAGTTGCAGCAGTGGCGGTTAGCAGTTAGCTCAGCTTGTTGGCCACTGAATGGCAGCAGAGCAAGCAGCTACCGGCCGCTGGACTTCACTCAGTCCAGAATAGAGAGAATTAATGGTTTGATTGCTGTTTGACAGGCAGGTAGGGAACTGCCCATTGGTCCGACAGCCCATTGGTCCGACATCCCATTGTTCCGACCATATTAAACCCATTGTTCCGAAGTCCATTCTGAAATCATCATGATGCCCTGTGGTTACGGTCTGGTTAGGTTTAGGCACAAAAACCACTTGGTTAGTGTTAGGAAAAGATCATGGTGTGGGTTAAAATGAAAAAGAAAGTGGCAAACACATAAGCCATGAGCCTACTCTGCCTCAAGCCTTTCCCAGCTGACCCAGAGCCGGTCGCGGCGCACCATCAAGGCAGAAATACACCCGCCGGGAGCCGTTCAGCACCGCGGACCGTCAGACTAATGAGATGTCGGACCAGTGGGCTGTCGGACCAATGACATGGACCCGGCAGATAGGAGGCTCAGTTATCTGTGAATGTAGGTGTGCTTTAAGTTCATAGTCTGAACTCAATTTTCTCTGACAGCTGAAAGTTTAATTTTAATCGCCAACTCTGTGAGACATGAGTTTAAACCTTCATACTGACATGTTCCAGATTAAGAAAGAATGCAGGATTTGATTATTTTTCTGTTTCTTAAATTGAGTCTTAAGTGAGATTGATAACTCAGATTTAACAGTGAATCTGGGTACAAATCGTTGTCGTCTCAGATAAGTAATTTGTGGTGATCAAATGATTATCAGTAAGTGTGTACTCATAAATCACCCTTCAAACCTATCAAAAATCCAATGGAGAAATGCAGGGTTGTAAGTGTGTGGAAATTAAATTTTGTAGTTGTAGAAAAAAAAAAAAAGTCAAATTTTAATACATTTTTATACAACCTGTCACCTTGACCATAATTTCTGGTTCACGAATCAGCCTAATTGGATTAGTTCAAGATAAGAAAAAAAAAAATTCATCGACTAAAATGTTTTGATCAACTGAAAACTAGATTAAAACTATGAAGGATAAAAATTACTTACTGTTGCTTCTGTTACATGTAGCCTTTGCTAACCAGGGAGATGTTGGACTGACTGTTCCCCGGAGGAGAGCAGCAGAAAAGAATGTTTACACCCACTACAAAAGAGATCAAATACAGGTATTGTTTGATCTGAGACATTTGAATACTACTGGTTTATTTCAATTGATACCTTTCAGGTTTTGAGTAAGGATACCTAGCCCTATTCACCAGGGAGGCATGTGAGAAAAATGCAACACATTAATCCATATACAATTGATCACTTTGTGGGTAAAGTATTCCTTTACACTGTGGATTTCTATTTTGATTGTATCTTTAATTTCCATTTAGGTTGTAAACCCTTTGCAAGATAGAATTGGCTAGGACAGAACTATACAAAACCCGTCAAAAAGATTAAACAGACAGTTTAGTTTAGATCTGTACTAACTATGAGGAAAACTGGTACAAAAATAGGTTGTAAATGTATTGCTGAATCTGGCAGTCCTGAAGCACATACAGTACATCCATGTGTGATGTTTGTGTGCGGTCAGCATTAGTTTCTGCAGTCTCTTGACATCAGTTGGCATTAGCGACAGTGTTGCCTGGAGACCTCCAATCAAACAATTCCAGGAAGCAGAGGGCGATAATGTCAGTGATGGATTCTGAGCCAGCATCTCCTGGGTTCCTCACAGACACTTTTATCAGCGTAAAGGACACATAATTAAGTACACAGAACATGGTGTATATCAGCCTGTGTGTGAACATATATGTGTGTGTGTGTGTGTGTGTGTGTTAAAGAGAGCAAACACTGCCATTAACAGTTTTTTTCATGTTCACTCTCTTCAGAAGCCAGATAGCAATTCAAAGTCTGCTTATCTCCATTCAGCGCCTACATACTTCACTCTGTGTTGTCCTGCTACAATTTGTCTTAGAGTGATTTTGTGTGTGTGTGTTGTGTGCACACGTGTGGTCACAGGTCTGTTTAGCTAACCGTATTGATTTTGTGCATGGAGTCCTGAAGCTAAGCTAAAAACATTAAAGTGAGTGCAGGGATGGAGGGATGGCAGAGGGAGAAGAGATATGTGGTGATGAGGGATTATCCATGGTCTATGGAGCTGTGTTTGCCTTCTAAAGCTTCAATAAAATACTAATCCAGGTTTTTTTTTCTCTTCAGAGACCTGGCACTTTATTTGTTCATATCAAACTGATGGTGCAGGGGGAAAGTTTTTACCTTTACATGCTAAAGCGGGAATGTAGTCACAAAATACATAATTTACTGAAAAGAGTATCACAATGTAACAAGATAAGTATATTGTTTAATTTTCCTATTAATTTTAAAAGGTGAAAATGTAGCCTCCTAAAAACGCTTTAATTTGAAAAGCACTCAATTAACAAATTGAGTAGATTTAAAGAGATAGGTTACATGGCTTTAATTACCAGTTTAATATGTTAAGGGATTAAGGGGGTCACCACTAATTAATCATTAATTTACCCCTGAGGTGTTTGATATGGTTGCCTGAGATCGTGAAAATAGTAAATAAAGTTAATCTAAAACAAATTAATTATATGGTTATAAAAAATAAAGAATTCTTTTACACAGTTCGGGCTTCTCAGTAGTTTAGATGTTATTTGTGGACTGTTTTTTAGATGGTCCTTATTAGATTGCTAATAAAATTGATGAAATGTATGCTTTATCGGAAGCATTTTCAAATTGTATTTTTTAGTCCATTCATCTTCTAACCGTTTCATCCTCTTGAGGGTCGCGGGGGGGCTGGAGCCAATCCCAGCTGACATCGGGCGAGAGGCAGGGTACACCCTGGACAGGTTGCCAGACTATCGCAGGGCTGACACATAGAGACAGACAACCATTCACGCTCACATTCACACCTACGGACAATTTAGACAATTAACCTAGTCCCCAATCTGCATGTCTTTGGACTGTGGGAGGAAGCCGCAGTGCCCGGAGAGAACCCACGCTGACACGGGGAGAACATGCAAACTCCGCACAGAAGGGCTCCCACGCCCGGGATCGAACTGGCAACCCTCTTGCTTTGACAGTGCTAACCACCACACCACCGTGCCGCCCATATTTTTTAGTCTATCAAGAAAAAGATTTATAGGATAAGGACTGACTAGCTGGTTTGGCGAATGTACGTCTGGTAGATTTTCCCACCTCCTTTAAAGAGCAGCACACTGGCACTTCTCATTGCTTTGCCATGGGACTTCTGGGACTGTTTCTCACACAGCATCCTGGACAGTCCTGAATGGGGCTATGGGCTCATTCATGTTGTCATGATGTCAGATACAAAGAAGGATGTTCATTTTGTCTGTATTTGTGCACGTTTTCTGAAAGCATACGGATGTTGACGAGAGATGAAAGAATTCTCTGGCCACATGCCACAACCCCCATCTACAACTGCCTCCATTAAAAGGTTTCAACCTCCTCCTCCAAACTTTCATTCTGCCTTGTTGTGCCATCTATTGGCTGTATCTATGCCATCATAAAGGATGCAGGGAAGTGTGAGGGCAGTGATGCTGAAATGGACATATCTATTTTCTAGTGAAAAGGGAGTATAAATGAGCCCGAAAGTCTAGCTAACAGCTAATGCTGTTTTCAACATGCTTTCAAAAATTTGCTAAATATACCCATCCGTTCTCATTCCCAGCGCAACAAATATGGCAGCTTCAGTGACTGTTGGTTTCTGTTACCAATGCCCTAGGCACCCCTAGCATCTGTATGAGACGTTAGTACCAGGCTTTCAACTAACTCCAAAACCTGGCCATGGCAATGACATAAAGAGCAAGAAAGTTGGAGTAGGGTGGGAGGGTCACACAAAAACAGGACTTTCAGCCAGGAGACAAGTGTTTGTGTCATGTGTGAAATGCTGTTTTATTAAATGACCACAAAAGGATGCAAAATAAATGCAAAATAACAAAAACAAGACACTAAATTACCTCAAAAAGACATAAATGACTACAAAGAGATACAAAACCACTAAAATATGCTTTACAACTAGAAAGAGATGCAAAACAATAACACAAAATAGGCTAAATGACCTAATAGGCTAATAATAAAGTGTGTGTGTGTGTCTGTTCCCTATATAGAGGAGATAGAGGGTGGTCTGATCTGTGGTCAGGGGCCTATTGTCTGATAATCCACCCCAATAGAGGGTTGCCTAGAATGTCGGAGTTTGAAGTGTGGGACCACTGACCAACCTGCCATATTTGATGAGTTGAGAGTGAGAACATATTGAATATAAAGACCTAACACCAGTAACAATTGTTGTATTTCTTCATTGAACCTAACTGAAATAGCCTCAGGCATCATGAATTCACTACACATTTCCAATATGATCATCCTTAGCAGCTTGGCTTCTTCACCAAAGTTCTTGCACCAAGGCACTTAGAGGGGAAAAACTGGACAAGTGAATCATGTGAAAAGTTGGTTAATTAAAAAAAAAAAACAATTTAATTGATGGTTTGCAATAGATTTAACAGTAAGAAGTTCCTTTGAAGGATTTGTTAGGTTGTTCGGTTGTGTTCTCTGCATGTTTTGTTTGCAGCTGGTCAGTGGTGGAACTCCTCCTGTGGATCGTTTGTCTTTAATCAGCAGTGAGGAAGCTGGTTGATGGTATCATAGTTCCAGTTGAGTGGGAGACAAATTGGACCTTATGGTGGAGGAGATGCCCTTCACTTCTCCTCCTCCTCTGTCAGCTCTCACAATCATGCTTCTTGCTGAACACAATCAATACACACACACCTGCTTTTTCACCCACTCCTGTCTCCTCTCTCATTCCCTCTGGTTGATGTAATCTTTTCCCGATGTTCGCTCATTTATTCTAACTCTATTCCAGCTTCTCCAGTGGTCCCAGGGGTGTTGAGAAAATGTGGAATTTCCTCCCACAGATTTGATTAAACAATGCAAATCATAAGTTTCAATATGTATAGCGCTATTATAAGCTCAGGGAGCAGAGAATTGGTCATTTGAAGGTGAGGAGAAATCTTGGCTAAAACTGGCCCACATTCAGTTGACTTTAGGCTCATGCTGGGGCCAGACAACAGATATTTTAGATTTTTATGGGATTGTTACTGTGTTCACATTAAGTGAAGAGTCATATGACAAGAGAGATGGCAGACTACACCGAGCATTGTGGAACATGTCAAAAATTGTTAAAGTAGGTCAGAGAAGGCCAAAAAAGTATTGATAGCATTGATAATAGAGTCGATAGGATCAGAAATCACGATCAGGGCCCCTTCTTAGTGGTTAAATTTACAGATTTTTATTGTTCTTTTCTTTTAAGTAGCGCGTCATTACAACAAAAATAAGCAGTTAGTATTCAGGATTAACTGAGAAGGCCATTGTCATGGCTCACGTTAAGGATTAGACAGCAGTCCCTGGAGGGCAGGAAGCCACACACTGATCAGCAGTGGAATTGATTTTTGGTGCCCAGACGTGAACAAACCGTCACAAAGCTTGTTTATCTGTTCAGATACCCCTCAGGAGAGCAGAGGATGAGGAGGCAGGAGGAAGAAGAGGCAGGAGCAGAGGACAGGATAGGAGGTTGAAAAAATCGAACTGGCTCAAAAATCGAATGTCGCACAAAGAAAGATCATATATTTAAGTGGTGTGTCCTTGTGTGTGTGTGTGCGTGTGTGTGTGTGTGTGTGTGTGTGTGTGTGCGCGCATGTGTGGAGGGGTTGGGCAGTTAGAGACCAAACTAAATCAGTTTGTATAAACAAGTCAAGATAACAAAATGTAAAGCTTGTAAAGCTCTAAAATCTCCTGAAAGGTGCAAAATTGACAAAACTGAATTTGCAGTCGCTTTGGAGAGAAAATCTTCCTTTCAGATTCCTGCATTTTCCTTGTCTAAGTGTAATTCCCATGGAAGAAGGAAGCAGTAAGCTGGCGACAAATGCCGTATTGAGCTGAGATTGCAGATGTGAATACAATATGTTTCCAAAAAACAAATCTGCTACTTGGAGAGAGATCAAATGCCGGGTTTATTTTCTTTTATACCAGACAAAGAGCTTCTTCTCTCAGCAGCTGACTGACTATCAAATACACTGACAAAAGAGAGGTTAAGCCGTTGCATTAATATGTTTGTTGAGATCGAACTGTGTGCGTGAGTCTGTTTATGTTATGGTTATGGTTTTTCAATCCCTCCTCCATCTGCTTCTGCAGAGATTTTGATCAGCATGCCTGTTAAGGAAGTCATGAGAATCTGTCTGCTCCAAAATAAAAAGGGGATGGACACAAACATTTTTGCTCTCTGCTTTGCATTCTTATTGACTGGACTGTGTTGTACTAAATCCTAAGACAAGCCTGAAGACAAGCTGAAACCTACAAAGACTGGACAAAGTGCACAGTTAGGTGGTAGACGGCCTCACAAATCCCGTGAGAACGGCAACTGCGTCAACCAGCAGTTTGCCCTGATTTAATACAGTGACATTTGTGCTAAAAAGGCCAAAAAATAAGAAAAAAAGATCTGACTTTAGGGTGAGATCCCACCGGTACTTATTCAGGTCCTCAAATACCAACATTTTGTCATGCCCTCAGCATTTCATAGGAATGCACAGGGTATCCTTAAGCATATCTATGTGATGCACAGCTGAAACATGATGCAGCATGTGGCTAATTGGATTCAACAAGTATGTTTTTTGATGCAAATACTTTAGGTGAGTTACGTCCGTGCGTGACGACTGTACATGACATTACACAGGGTTACTCGTAGTCCCTAAAGTCTCCAAAAGTAGATCAGGAGCCAGAGGCTTCAGCTATCAGGCTCCTCTCCTGTGGAATCATCTTCCTGTTGTGGTCTGGGAGGCAGACACCGTCTCCACATTTAAGACTAGACTTAAGACTTTCCTCTTTGATAAAGCTTATAGTTAGGGCTGGCTCAGGCTTGCCCTGTACCAGCCCCTAGTTAGGCTGACTTAGGCCTAGTCTGCCGGAGGACCCCCCTTTAATACACCGGGCACCTTCTCTCCTTCTCTCTCTCTCTCTCTCTCTCTCTCTCTCTCTCTCTCTCTCTCTCGTGTCCTATTACTGCATCTTGCTAACTCTGCCATTCTGGATGTCACTAACTCGGCTTCTTCTCACGAGCCTTTGTGCTCCACTGTCTCTCAGATTAACTCATATCGAAGCGGTGCCTGGACAGCGTGACGTGTGTGGTTATGCTGCTGCCGTGGTCCTGCCAGATGCCTCCTGCTGCTGCTGCTGCCATCATTAGTCATTAGTCATACTTCTACTGTTATTATACACATATGACTATTGTCACACATGTATACTGCCAGATATTAATGTATATCATTATTATTAAATATAATATTATTACTATCTCTCTGTCTCTGTCTCTCTCTCGCTCTCTCTCTCTCTCTCTCTGTCTCTCTCTCTCTCTCTCTGTCTCTCTTTCTGTCTCATTGTGTCATACGGATTACTGTTAATTTATTAAGTTGATCTGTACTGTATGACATCTATTGCTCGTCTGTCCGTCCTGGAAGAGGGATCCCTCCTCAGTTGCTCTTCCTGAGGTTTCTACCGTTTTTTTTTCCCCGTTAAAGGGTTTTTTTGGGGAGTTTTTCCTTATCCGCTGCGAGGGTCATAAGGACAGAGGGATGTAAAGCCCTGTGAGGCAAATTGTGATTTGTGATATTGGGCTTTATAAATAAAATTGATTGATTGATTGATTACATGAACTGAGATCTCCTGGATGAAAGTTTGGTTTTATTTGAAGCATCCACCTCCCCTCCCCTCCCCTCCCACCATGCCATGCCAAGGACTTTTTTGCTCTTAATACTACGTCAGTTGCTCTCAGCATCAAGTTTTGCCACAGATAAGTTCACATTAAAGTTAGTCAAAAGCTGTCTGGTGAAGAAGCCAAAGGGTGCCCCTGGCATTGATATCACACGCTAAGGAGCATGACAAAGTGTAGGTATTTGACGCCCAAGGAATGAAAACAGGTTGAAGATCCCAGATTGAGAGCTGTTGGCAGTGTGGAAAGGTACATCTCCCTTTGGTGACACATTGGTCATTGGTCACTGATGTCAGTTGCAAATATCAAACATTTTTGTTGTGATACAAGAAGTTGGTGTTCATGCCAGCTCTCTAGCTGTTCTCTCAGCATGTTTCTAAGATTTATGCTTTATCCTGACTGTCAAATATCTTCTACAGTTTGTCTTCAGATCAAGTTGCCGTCAGTCTCTGCGTGTTCACATTATTCTAAGCATGACATTTCTACGACTGGAGTCAGGACATCACGTGTCAACATCACACATGAGAGCCAGAAAAGTCTCTCTCTTTCTCTCTCTCTCTCACTCTCTCTCTTTCACACACACACACACACACACACACACACACACACACACACATTTCCTTGTGGGTGTCATTTTCCGACCGTGACATTCACATCAGCAGCATCATTAGAGAACTGTGTGTGTGTGTGTGTGTGTGTGTGTGTGTGTGTGTATTATGTGACTCTACTTACACCTCATTCTGTTTCTGTGTTCAGTTTTGATTATTTGCAATTAGTCTCAAGAACACACATTGACAATTAGAAGTGTGACAAGAAATCATTTGAGCTCATTAGAGAAATCATTCACTGTTTGTTATGTTATGGCTGATTGGTCAGCCATAGAAAGACCAAATAAGTTATTAATCCTGAGAATCCACTGACTGTAGGAACTATTTTTACAATTTTCTCCCTTTGCTTGAATGAACAAAAAGCTTGTTTAGTGCTTTTATAAAAACCCTGTTAGTCTAGACACTTAATGTTCGTACTAATTCCAAATTGCACACTGTTTCTAAGCAGGCTTTGAGTATGTAGTGTGTTCATACTGGAAAAGTGACAAAATAGGGTATAATTAAAATATTCAGCATTCAGACTTAAAACATGATGTTCAAGTTTGTGCTACTGATAGATACCCAGTTGAGGAGCTGCTCACAACTACAAAAAGTTTTAATAAAATTGTAGATAGTGGAGAAACAGCTTCAGGATACTCCAAGAAAAAAATCATTTTAAAGGCACAGTGCCACTGACATGTGGTGGCATAAGGTACTGTTAGCACAAAATGACATTGATTGTTTCTTTTAATACTGTCTGGAAATTTATGAGCAATGACAAATTATGTGTCGTACATATACTGTGGCATGATTAGTGGCCTATGTGGGTCAGTAAGTAACAAAACACTGTTCTGAATAAGTTATTAATAACTTACAAAAGCATTGCGCAATGGTTCACCATCCACCTTCTCTTTCCTCTTGTCTCCCTCTCTGTCCCTCTCTCTCACACAGCGAGTAGCTTTATCATCAGTGATGCTGTACTCAGGCTTTCCGTTATCCATCTGTTAAAGTCCTCCATGTTTAAATTATAGTCATAATATCCAGTAGAGATATTTCCATAACAAAATATAGGCCTAACATCATGTCCTAGCAGCAAGCAAGCAGCCATGCATCTCTCTGTTCACACTGAATTGATTAAATATGCACTTCTCTGATGACTTGTAACCAAACCACATAACCACGTTATCAGCTGTGAGAGACTGCCAGAGGACCTGTGAAACAATATTATCACAATACTTAGGTCAAGATTTAATATGATTGTGATATTGCGATATGCTGAGTACTGCAATAAAATATATTATGACATATTGCAATTTATTACCTTTTTTCCAACCGAAAATTATTTCTCCAAAGGAAAACTTTGTCAGCATCAAGTTTTCAGTCTGTTCATCTGACTGTAATCATTTTTATTGCAGCAAAATGTGATGCAAAGCAGACAGACTGACCAGCACTGTCGTAAAACCTGTCAGCAATGTTGCATACACCTGACAAACTGAACTGTTGGCAGATTTAACACCCTCTGCGAGGCTGGGTGGTCTGTTTCAATTAAATTCCCCATTCTTGTTCTGCTCTAGTTTGGAGAACATGAGACAGCAGTCGTCAGTCCTCTGTGAGATAATGTGCTGTTATAGTCACATATGAATTCATTGAGCTTGAAGTCCAGGCGTCACAAGTTGATGCCACCCTTCCTGCCGTACTCAAAATTTTCTCAACTTCATACTTCATTTCTCTGTAGAGCTTTGGTACAGCTGTGTTGGTAAAAAAAAATGGAGTGGAGTCACATTGGAGTCACATATCTGGGTTCCAGTGTTTTAAGCACGTGACAAAAGCCTTAGATTTTAACAGCACTGTATGGACACAGATCTTTGCACATGAGGTAGATGATGATCTCTGTTATTTTTTTCACTCTCTCAGAGTTGGATGGTAGTTTTGTCAAGCTAAGTGTGTCGGTTGATTTTTCAGCGGAGCAGGTTTAGCGTTAGCTTGACGGTATCTCTGGATGGTGGTGTTTGAGGTGAGAACCCGTGTTTGTAGTATTCCCAGAGTATTTTATTCTCATATGACACTGCTTGCAAATCATGTGTCATATCCAAGTCCTCCTTTCCTTCCCTGTTAAAAGCTCCTAAACAAGTCCAAACATTTGATTTAAACGCTGACGGCACATTTCTGATTTTTTTCTCTGGTGCCTCCATCTTTGTTTTCTTTGTTTGAACTTCCTGCCAAATGCGCTGACTGTGACTTCTGCTGATCTGACGAGGAAAAAAAACATCAGCACCATCTAGTGGACTGAAAAGGCAATTGATTTTATTTTTTCTAGTACCAAAAGTTTTATTAAAATGGTTATTTGCAAAAATGAGTTATGTGTATAACAAAAAAATTGACACTTGGTGTCCGTGTATCAGTACAATATCGCAATACAAAATATGGTGATACTATGCTATACCAATTTTTTCCTCCATCCCTAGTGCTTTCTAAGCAGAAAACACATGTTTTATATTGTGATATTTACTGGAAATTACATACAATATAGCCAACAACATTTAGGTTGTTTTAAGTATTATAGAACTTTTAGCTCTAGTTTGCAGGTTCGTGGTTCGGTTTCCAGAGACCGATTAACCCATTTGTTTGCGGGTCGGGTGGGGCAGATTGGCTAACATAATAGGCCAGGTTTATGTGAGGTTTAGGGCCCAGGCCAGGTTTATGTGAGGTTTAGGGCCCAGACACAAAACTGACAGAACTAGCAGCGACAAAGGCCCCATGCTGCATTGCCTGATGTTGCTATGTCCGGGTTGGAAAATTGCATATGAACACATTGCAAAGACTACAGCCATCAACCATGTATGTTCTGCACCTGCCTGAGAGGAAATATGTCTCCACACCAGCAGACAGTGGTAGCTCATAATCATCATTCAAAAAGGGAAACCAGAAAAATGTCTTGACGCTAGTTAGCCAGTTAACATGTGAACGACACAATCCAGTGTTGAAAGAACACAGCTACAGTTAACTGTACGTCACTGAACAATAACACAAACCATCAGGAAACATTTCTGCTAAAGAGCTCAATGGTTTAAAAACAATCTTACTATATGCAACAAGTTTGTATTGGTCTCACTCCCTTTTGACTTTAGCTGTTTGTTTACTTTCCTCACTGATGTTTCTCTTCCCATTCACTGAGCTGACAATCAGAATGATTTCACTCACCAACAGGCCCTGCTGTTGCCGATTCAGCAAGCTGAACTGGCCAAAAAAATAAAAAGTCGAAGGGGGCCAACAAGGGGAAATGATGCAGGACACACGGACTAGGGCAACAGATGCTCACCAACAACCCTAGACTGACTGACGGCCATCCATCGGCTTGGTGTGTCAGGGCCTGTTCTACACATCACCTCAAGTCAGCCACAGTAGCCTGCACGCTAACTGACTTACTGACTGCTGTCTACCTTTCACATAGCCTGAGTGTCAGACTGAAGCTCCCAGAGCATTCAGTCTGACATCGCCTCCATTGAAGGTGATTTACAAGGGGGAGGGAATTTGATTTTTCCCTAACCAATCAGTAGAGATCAACGACTCACCCAGAATCTGACGTCATTAGTATCCATGCCTCGGGGGTGCCGAAAACAAGCGAGCATTGCCCGTTTAAAATGTCTCCGTCGTCGTGCACGCCCAGCTGCATCGCCGTTAATCCAGTTTAGCAGCTTCCTTAATTTGGTCCTCCATTAACGCGAGTAGTGGCGAAATACCTCGATAGCATCGTTAATGTGGTCTGTATGATCTGTAGCGGTCGCCATTGTTGCTATCCTCACCAGTTACCCACCGGCGTACAGCTTGACTTCAGCGTGGCACTGATTGGCTAATCGCTAGACCCGCCCCCACCCCCAGCGTTCATTGGTCCGTCCATCGTTTGGACGAGATAAATCGTAAATTCATTGCAGTATGCAAGACCAGAGATGCAAGCCTACTCAGTTGAGTGGGCGGGGTCTATGGTCTCGAACCAGGCTACCTTTCACAGCTTTTTTGAAAACAGCTTCTTTTATGGTGCAATTTACATTATCAGTCAGAGGAGCTAAAATTGAATGTTGTGCTACAGCTACTGTGGCAGCTTCACCTCAACATCAAACTACTGACCACCTCTGTCAGTTAACCTTGTAACTAGTTTTATGTTATAGTAACTGTTGGTAGCTAATGCTTATTTTTGTCAATACCCTGTTGAATTCAAATGAAAGTCATCTGACATAACAACAGTAAGAGGGGCAATGAAGACATGCTTCATCTCCACAAGCAAATCCACTGATTACTATGTGATTTCATTTGAATGAGTTCATATCAGTCTGAAATTTAGCATGAATCCTCCTAAACTTAACAGTAGCTTGACTGCAGAGCCGGATCCATGATAGAGACACAGTGTGTCATATTCCACAGCTCTCAGAAACATTACATAGTACTCATCTTCACAGTCACAACTCAATTTGGCCCACAGCTTCTTCCTCTGATCTGCTGCGTCACTTTGAATTACAGGGAAGTGAAAATGATGGGAGGATGAAGGACAGGAGAGGTGGGGGAAGGTGTAGGAGAAGTCTGTGTGTAATGAAGGGAAGAGGAAGTGATGAGGGGGAGATGGAGGAGAGGCAGGGAGTGTGTGTGTGTGTGTGTGTGTGTGTGTTTGGGTAAATAAAAGTGAAGGTGGCAGATCTCTGAGGTGAGGGGAGTCTGCAGGGCACAGATGCCTGTTGTCAAATCAGATCACTCTCTGTCACGTAAACAGATGCCATCCCGTGGCTCACAATGTGTATGTGTGTGTGTGTGTGTGGGTCTCAGTGGGAGGTGTCACCATCTCTGTTCCAAAAATTTCCCCTGGGATACTGGTGCATTTCACTGCCTGGAACCTGTTGCTTATTTTCCGTTAAGGTTTTGTCTGTGTGGATCGTATTTCTATGTAATTTATTCATACTTATTTTATCTTGTTTTCATTTAAAAAATACCCATCTGGCCTCAACCAATTAAATCACCATAACCTTAAAGGAATACTTCAACCCCTTATATTGATTTAGGTAAAGGTGATCACGTCTGTTTCATATTTTAGTGCTCATTATATGTTCATCTAAATGCTGCAGATTTTAGTAATATATCCTTCATTTTTAATGACCTCTTCTTGTGTGATTATAATAAAAAATGTGAGCTGTGTTTTAGGAGGGGAATCTTTTTCTGTGGCACATTAGCGCTTGGGACAGAAGATAACAGTCTTTGTTTGCAATGTGAAGGTATTATGTGAGAAATCCTTTTCTTGTGTGATAAAAGTTTCACCACTGCAACAGTATTTTTGGTTTCATAAAAATCTGTGTGTGATTGGCCCTTTGTGCACAACACAGTAAATAGCTTCACTAACTGACTAACTAACTATACTTAAATATGACCAAGAACAATAAACCTAGTCACCAAAACAAAGTTTTCTTACACTGTACCTGCAGCAGTTTTAACCTGATGTTGTTTTTTTGTAAAGGTGATCTGTAATATAAAACATAAAAGCGTATATGCTGACGTATAGAAGATCAAACCATTTTAAATGCAACCGTTTCATATTAATAATCACAATCCCCACCCCCATCACAAGTGAAAAGAAACATAATTTTACAAAGAATGATGTGCAGTTCAAACCTCTTTACTGTAGAGTTAAGTATTGTTCTTCCCCCAAGAAGAGTCATATACAGAATTTCTGAGAGGTAATAACTCTTAAAATCATTGGAAAACATTCAAACTGAGTTGGCACACTTGTAATGATTATCCTGCACTTGATGTTCACTGTAGTGTCAGCAGCTGTGTGTGTGTGTGTGTGTGTGTGTGTGTGTGTGTGTGTGTGTGTGTGTGTGTGTGTGTTTAAATGAGAATATGACCCGTTCGTCCATGATGAAGCTGCTCTGTGCTTGATCCACTAACACAGCTTCCCTCTCTGTGTCTCTCACAGTGGCACCACATTATGAAAACATGAGCTTTGAAGTGCTCTGGCCTACATGCTTCTTACCTGGGAGGAAAATCTGTACTTCTCCCTGCAGAGAAATTATTCATGACCACCGAGAGAGAGACTGAGGGAGATAATATGCACTTTATTTTCCCCTTCTTCAGATAGTTTGTGTGTGTGTGTGTGTGTGTGTGTGTGCGTGTCTGTGTGTCTGTGTGTCTGTGTGTCTGTGCGTCTGTGCGTTCATGCTGTACATTTTGAATTGCCTGATGCTAGAGGCAGAGCTCCAGGGATGGTGAGGTCAGTTCACCTCTTTGTAATATCGCATCAACTATTGAAAGGATTGCTCTGAAATCCCAGTGATATTGGACTGTAGGGTCTCAAATGTAGTTTTATTAAATGAAGACATACAACTCTCAAGTCCAGAACCCTTGGAATGCACTTCTGCAGAACCACACAGGTCCCTGTTGAGGTCCAAAAGGCAAATGCATTCTCTCCGCGAGAAAGAGATATCGTCATCTTTAAAAGTCAGAATGTGCGTAACTATTTTTGCAGCATTTTTATGTTTTCTTGGACAAATTGCAGCAGGGCGGGACAGGACATGGTACAAAGAGGCATATAAGAGCTACAGTGGCAAACCTTTTGCATTGCAATACTCTTTGTATTCCCTCACTCGTACTGATTGTATCCATTCATTTACAATCCATTTAGCTGTTAATGTGAATATGTGGAGAGCTGATCTGACATTCAGTCACCGACATCCTATGCAGTATGTCAGTGGCTTCTCAACTTTTTGCTGTGATGCAAAGAGCTGTAGAAATGTCATGCTGCACAGCTCTCAGAGAAGACAGTTTGAGCTTAAATAGGGCTGCAACTAACAATAGTTTTCATTATTGATTATTTTTTATTAAAGTGTAATAAAAATGGTGGTCACTGTTTTCCAGAGCCCCAGGTAACATTTTCAGATGCTTTCTTTCGTCTGATCAGCAGTCCAAAACTGAACATATTAAGTTAGTAATGATATAAAACAAAGAAAAGCAGCAGATATTCACACTGGAGGAGCTGAAACAAGAGAATGATTCATTTTAGTCTAAAAAAAGACTTTAATGATTCATTCTGTTGATTGAATAATTAACTCAGCTCTAGACCTAAAATTAAAAATAAGTTTTCTGTTTTCCACCTGTCATCATGACAGTTGTCTCTCCTCCACAGTCCCAGGCTTTTAAAATGACTCTTTGTCTTACAGATGGCTGATGAGTCTCAGTGACATGTGAAGTGTTTTTTTCCCCTCCCAAATGGAGGAAATTCTTGTGTTTATAAAACTGGTGCGGTGCTGCAGTGACACATCACGTGTTATTCACAAGAAACACTGAGATGTGGGTTAAGAAATGACAGGTGACATTTGCAACTCATTGTGATATTCGTCATTTGCTGTTATGAAAAAGTCTCTCATGATGTTCTGCAGAAAGGAACGAGGGAATCAAACCCACTTCAGCTGCTGAACCAGATCAACCAGACACTCTGTCTTTTAATAATCCCTGTTCTCTCAAATGCTGCCTTCCCTCTAAAGTTCAGCCTGTGGTCATTAATTAAAAACCAAAGCAGAGAGCACCCAATCCTCTAATAGAGCAAAAAAAAGACATGAAAACGATGATTTAAAGCAGGACAAGATTCTCAGCTTTGCAGCTCTTTTGATGATGCTGACAGAAAGGAGCTTTACTCCTCCATTCTTCACTTTTTCTCTAGTTTGATCTTTGCCTTTCTCTCTTCTCTTCGCTCACACTCTCAGCAAATTAGAACATGACCCAATTTCTGTCAGTTTTTAAGCAGACTCTTTTTTTGTTCAGCCGTTACCGTCTGTGGGAGTTAGATAACGCTGGCTCGCAGCCTCCTGGTGGGTGTGAAAGAATGAGTTTCTCACATATATATATGTATACTGTATATATGAAGAACTTACCGTACCTCTTGGTGTGTTGTTGCCTGAATGCCTGAAAAATGCAGAATTCACACATACACTATTGATAGCACATTGCATCATTTAGCGCTGGAAGGCAGCGAGGGAGCAGATGAAATGAGAGGTGGGTGAGGGGACGATAAAGCACAAGTACAGTAAAGCAAAAGAAGAAGTCCGATCTTAAATAATGTTTTTTGAAGTGCGACCCAGCTCGCCTTCGATCAATCCCTCCATGTTGGGCTCGACTTTCATCTCATCTTTTCAACCCCCTGCTGTGCCCTCTCCCTCCTCAATCCATCCACTCGTCCGTCCATCCATTCACTCCCCCTGCACATCGTCTCCATCTCAGGCATCATTACCACGGCTCCATGCTGGGCCTTATAAACTCGTCAGTCTTCCCTCGTTCCAAGAGGGAAACATGAGGTGGAGCAGAAGGCACAAGCAAGAGGTGGCTGGATGAAGACAGAGATGGAGAGGGTGAAAGGGATGAGAGAGCTGATGGAGATGTTGTCAGGAGGAGAGAGATGTGGAGCTGTGGGACGGGGGGAGTTTCTCAGCTCCGAGTGACTCGTCTGTCAAGTGGAACGACTGCAGTGCCCTTGGCTGAGATGAGTGGCGACCATATACACAAGAAGAGTGTAAGCATGTGCACGTCTGCAAATGATCCTGTACATACCGATTCATGACTGTGTGTTTGACGGTGAAGTCATGCACACACACAGATGCTCAGCAATCATCCCGCTCACACTGAAGCCCCACAATTAGTTTACTGACACACTGGTTTCAAAACGCTGGTTAATAATTCCTGTTGCAGGTTCTGTATTTATCATCAAGACTCCAGATGTCTGAGATGTTGATTTGTTTAGCAAAGTAAACTCAGAGATTACTGACATATAGACAGCTCACATGAAAATGGGAACAGAGGAGCACTAAAATTACAACAAACCAAAGGTTTGAGTTTGACACATAGAGATTTAGAGTTAAGATTTAGAGATTTAAGGGGATTTAGTGGCATCTAGCTGTTAAGACTGATGATTGCAACCAGCTGAAACCTCTCCCAGTTAGAATTCCTTCAGTGTTTATTGTTCAGGAGGTTTAACCGTGAGCTGAATTACCTGCAGAGGTCTCCTTCTCTCCACAACAAACAGACCAGGTGATTTAAACTGGTAGAAACACTTAGAAAAGCAATTTCACATTAAAAATCAGGGTTTTTGAGACAACCTGTTGGCCAACACCTGCTAATGTATGCTTGCCTTTTTTCTCTGATTAATTAAAAATCCAGATGTTCACAAGGTCTTTACCAGGTACTGAATTATCCACAGAGGTCTCTTCCTCTCCAAAACAAACAGACTGATTTAAACCATTAAAAATACTGAGTTAAGCAGTTTCACATAAAAAATAAATAAATAAATAAATAAAACACGTGAATAGTCGACCTGGCCTTGATCTATGAACTTATACCTCTACAGAGCCTGGTCTCACTCTGAAGTCGTCAAAATCTGGCGCTTGGGCAGTGTCTTGCAGTGTCAGAAACCAACTAGAAGGCATCCTTCAACAGTGGCATGATACACGGCTGGTTGCCGTCATAGTTTAACGGCACCAGGCAGTGTCAGGGGAAAACGCAGCGGGACAAGGATGCAAGTTAAAGCGACGAAAGTCCAAGCGGGGCAGGAGGGGTGGTGGATGGGCCCAACAAATACAGACTTTCAACTGAGACAGCAGTGTTAGTGTCCCATAAGATTTGAAAGCCAAACCCTGTTTTATTTCCCAGACTGAACCACGTGCTTTTGTTGCCTAAACCTAACCATGTGATTTTATGGCCTAAACCTAACCACGTGTTTTTGTTGCCTAAACCTTACAATGTGTAGTTGTTGCTTAAACCTAACCATGTGTTTTTGTTGCCTAAACCTTACAATGTGTAGTTGTTGCCTAAACCTAACCACATGTTTTGGTTGCCTAAACCTAACCATGTCTTTCTGTTGCCTAAACCTAACCACGTGTAATTGTTGCCTAAACCTAACTATGTCTTTTTGTTGCCTAAACCTAACAACGTGTAATTGTTGCCTGAATCTAACCACGTGTTGTTGTTGCCAAAACCTAATAATGTGTAAATGTTGCCTAAACCTAACCACATGTTTTTGTTGCCTAAACCTAACAACATGTAATTGTTGCCTAAATCTAACCATGTGATTTTGTTGCCTAAACCCAACGACATGTTTTTGTTGCCTAAACCTAACAATGTGTAATTGTTGCCTAAACCTAACATGTTTTTGTTGCCTAAACCTAACCATGTGTTTTTGTTGCCTAAACCTAACCACATGTTTTTGTTGCCTAAACCTAACAATGTGTAATTGTTGCCTAAACCTAACCACGTTTTTGTTGCCTAAACCTAACAACGTGTTTTTGTTGCCTAAAGCTAACAATGGGTAATTGTTGCATAAACCTAACCAAGTGTTTTGGTTGCCTAAACCTAACCAAGTGTTTTGGTTGCCTAAACCTAACCTAGTGCTTTTGTTGCCTAAACATAACCACTTGTTTTGGTTAACTAAACCTAACCAAGTGTTTTTGTTGCCTAAACCCAACTATGTGTGTTTGTTGTTGAAGGAATAAAAATGTCAGTTTGCGGTATTGTACCACCATGGTGCATTTATTTTTAAGGGGCACAGAGTTGTATTTTGAAAGAAGACAATACATGTAACAGGCAGAACTTGACATGGTGTCCCAGAACATAAACAACCAACACACTCAGGGTACCTTGCACGTCATACTGTATGTGGACGTGGAAAGGGGGTCTGCTCATTGGTCCGACAGCCCTTTGGTCCGACAGCCCATTGGTCCGACAGCCCATTGTTCCAATCATATTAAACCCATTGTTCCGAAGTCCCGTTGTTCCGAAATCATCATGATGCCCTGTGGTTAAGGTATGGTTAGGTTTAAGCACAAAAACCACTTGGTTAGGGTTAGGAAAAGATCATGGTGTGGGTTAAAATGAAAAAGAAAGTGACAAACACATAAGCCGTGAGCCTGCTTCGCCTCAAGCCTTTCCCAGCTGACCCAGAGTCGGTCGCTGCGCACCATCAAGGCAGAAATACGCCCGCCAGGAGCCGTTCAGCACTGCGGACAGCTCCCCACACAACCTGGACCCCAGAGTTAATTATAGCTTAGGCAAAATTAGGCAATTCTGAGCAACACACACACTAAAACAAAGCATATCACAACATAGAAGTGACATCATATAATTATGGCATGCCCTTCAAATTGTGGATGAGTGGCTGAAGTGATCAGACTCATAATATACAAAGGAAAGAAAAAACTCAAGAACAAGAAAGTAAGAATAACATTAACTGCTAGCAATTATGAACAAACTGGCCTGATCTAGCTTAAAACTAAACATTATCCATGGTGACAGAGATGAAAACATTTTTTAAAATGTAAAAGTAGCTATTGGATAGACTCTGCATATTGACTGATAGCTAAGCCAAATGAACAGGGAAAAGAGACAAGGGATAACAGGGAAAAGTGTTGATAAAGAGTATTTGTCTCTCCGCAAAACTGCCTGGATCATAATTACTTTGGTCGTCTCTAATCTACATAGCATGATGCCTGAACATAGGACTTTCACATTAGAATGTCCATTCTGCCTTAGCTGAGGCTTGAACTCACAACTTCTGAGACTGAGGTCCATCTTCTATCTCACTGAGCTAATTGGCAAGGGACAGTTCATGTGTGGCTTCACAAATTGACTAAGCCAAGCATCAGGGTGCCAGACAGTAGCCATCCATGCCATGGAAAAGCAAATTTCAAAGTGAAAGTTCCAAAGCTGTAGCACATATGGCTGATTTGTTATGAATTTTCAAAGTTTTGAAAATTTGCTGTAGCGGCACCATCAGGACTATTGTCTTGTGTTTCCAGTTGAGGACATCTGGCATGGGACTGGACCTTTATGAAAAGTTTGGGTAGATTTCTCATATGGAAATGTTGCATGAGATGAGGCTTAAACTCACAATCTTCAACACCAAGAACCATCCTCTATCTCACTGAGCTAATTAGCAAACAGAAATGTCACATGTAGCTTCACAAATTGACTAAGCCAGTCACCTGTGTGCAAGACAGCAGCTGTTAGTGTGTAAGGGCAGATTTCAAACGGCTGTCAAAAATTCAGTTATTAAGACAAAAATCCAAAAATACACAAATTGCATCTGGACAGCATGGAGATGTTGGTAATTTGTTTTTAACAATGATTTATTGGCTCCATAAGTGAAAAACTGATGTTTAAAAATGCCATTTTTGCATTGACTCCAATTGTTCGCATGAGAGCGAAATTCAAAATGCTGTAAAAAAAAATCAGTTTTTGAGATAAAATTCTGATATTTTCCAAACATCATCTACCATGACTCCAAAATTTTGTCATTTTTTTAATGAACATTGAAGATTTATTTAGCAAGAATTTGCAAGTATATGTTTACAATACCGTTTACAGTCAAACATTTTGATGCACTGTAGGCTCAATTTTTGATAAATCAAAAATCTGAGAAACGTAGTTTTTGTAGGACAGTCTGAAGGTGCTCTGTATCAAGTTTGGTGTCAATTGAGCAAAAATTGTGGGAGGAGATAGGTTTAAGAAGTTATACAGTTTTTGAAAAAAAAAAACCAGAATGATGAACTTCATAATTTGCAATAGGTTTAAATGTACAAAAGTTTCTTCAGTATTGGGGCTACAGTTTGGTGAAAGTTGCAAATCTGTAGCACATATGGTTGATTTGTTGTGAATTTTCAAAATTTTGAACTTTAGAGGCTTGCTGTAGCGCCACTATCAGGACTATTGGCCTATTTTTGCAGCTGAGGCAATCTGGCATGGGACTGGACCTTTGTACAAAGTTTGGTGATTTTTCGTGCATGGGAAGTATGATTTCCTCGGAAGAAGAAAGAAAAAAGAAGGAGAAGAAGAAGATGCAGCAAAACAATAGGGTCCTGGCAGCTTAGGCTGCCCGGCCCCCAATAACAGGAGGTTATGGTGTTTCATTCTCTCCTCTCCATGGCACTTGTATCTCGACCAGTAGCCCACTTTTGCTGAGTTTGCTGATCCTCTATGGTACACAAATACAGTTTAGCCTAGTATAATCACATATCAGAACAACGGGATGTCGGACTAATAGGATGTCAGACCAATGGGCTGTCAGACCAATGACATGGACCCCGTGGAAAGTCCATGACCAAATGTCCATATGTGACTAGGTTAGAGTTAGAATGTGTTGCTCTACAGATGGTCTGTCCTATATGTACTTAAATACACTATGATGCCCTTTTTTTTGTTTGTTTGTTTGCTTATTACTTTGGTTTCTTTTTTTGTTTTGTAACCTGTCTGGTTCTCTTTCTTCACCTTCCATTTTTCTCTACATTTCTGTACATGTTTGTACTTTGAGATTTTAGCTTACTGTTAAACTTCAGTTAATAGCCTGGGCTACTTTCTGAAATCACTGAACTCAACAGGCTTATTTTAGGACAGGCCTTTAATTGTTTTTACACAAAACTGTTGCCCCACAAAGATTGGGAAACACAGTGAAATTGTTTATTTAACCAGTATGATTATTGCTTGTACCAAAATTAGGCTTCAGATAATATATCAATTACAGCTTAAGAACTTAAGATAAAAAAAAAAACTGCTTGGCAGACCAGGCCTCTAATTGAGACAGCCGTTTGTTTATTTGTCAAAATGTGTGGCTACAGCGGGCTAGTAAAACGGACTGGGGATTTAACTGGGAGCAGGGTTCTAATTCTAATTCTCTAATTCTAATTGAGTTTTATGGTATGTTAATGTCCTGTCTGACAAATGAAAAAGTCTCTTTAAAAAATGTTTTTTTCAATGCTTTACTCGTGGAGGATGGCCGGTGTGAAAATGTAAAAATGTGAAAACGTGGCCCTATTCAGAATCTTTTTTTGATTTGTCCTCTCTGGGCTACTATACCCGGGAACCTTTAGAGCCCTTTAATTTGTTTTTAATTAAAGGATTTGTTTAAAGCAGCTGTGCGGAACTTTCCGTTTTCGTTGATTATAGCGCTCCTTTTGGTCGAAGTGATATCACACCCACAGCCTGGTGTCGTAAAATTCCGACTGCAGCCTTTGGCTTCATTCGTAAAATCTTGACTGCAACCGGCAATTATCGCATGCATTTGTTTTGGAGAGCGAGAGGAAAATCATAAATGCTCTGGTGTAGCTCTGAATTTCTTATAAACTGAGGACAACTGCCTGCTGTATATTTGTGTTCATGGTCACAGTCACAGATAATTTTGTGGCGTTTGTCGTAATGTTACTAGACAAAAACGGTTCACATCAGCTAACGTTACATTTAACTTCCATGTCATCATATATTGAAGTGAAACGACATCTAACAAGTTGCGGTATATTCTCTAAATAAAAACAAAAATGACATACCTGTCGATTAGGAAAAGGGCCAACTCGGGATCAATTTTAAAACCTTTCAAATCTCTCAGCTCTCTCCACTTGGTGAATACCCGACCGAGGTTTATGCGCGTTTGGGTTCAAGCCCTATCACTGTCCCGTTTAGCCTTCTTCTGTTCTTCTGTTCTTTTTCTTTTAGATGGTGCTCCTTCTTTATCTGCCATGACATCGAAAGTACAACCAAGTCCTTATAGATACATCTGGTAAAACGGTTATGTGTTCAGCAATGCCCGTTGCGTACCGCTTACTCGAAGAACACTCTCAGTAAACACGGCTCTTCTTCTTCTCTCAATTTATTGGCGGATTGCAAACAACTTCCAGGTGCATACCACCACCTACTGTACAAGAGTGCGTAATGTGTCCGAAATCGTTCACTACTCCCTACTACATGTCATTTAGCCTGTTTCTTAAATCTTACTTGTAAACACGGCTCCTTCTTCTTCTGTGGTTTAATGGCTGCAGGCCACTGCTGGCGTGCAGACTTACTTCCGCCTCGGGTGCCATATTCTGGTTTGCTGACTTCCACTGTGTCCAACCCGAGTGAGGCTACGCTAAATAGCCATATAGAGAAAGGCTTTTTTGTTGCTGTTGGGTTCAAATAAATATGCGGTTCTCCAAGGGGAGGTGATACAAACTAGGGACAGTTTTATAAATGGTAAAAAGTTCCGCACAGCTGCTTTAAGTTCAAAAACTATTTGACACAATGGAAACATATGTTAACCTTAACCATATTCATATTATGTGCACGTTCAACATTAATGTACATGTAAAAGCACATGCTTTAACACATTAACACATGCTTTTTAAAATAGGTGAGAACCATGATGTCATGAGACAATCAACAGGGAAGGAAAGCAGAAACAAAATTATCCATTATATCAATGGGGAGAAAATAATTTTTGGTTGACCTGGTCATAGCACATAGACAATCAATTGTATTGAACTATGGTCAATATATGAGTCTGCACTCATGTTCTGACTCTGTTCTGAGGTTGAGCAACAAACACATGCGGGACTCCGTGAGAACAATAAAACAAAAGAGGAAAAAGTGTGTGAGGTTGACTGCTGGAGGAGTGTTTATAAATGTGACAGTGTGATACTGAAGTGAAATATTGCTTGAAGTCTCTGCTGCTGCTGAACTTGAGCCTCACAGTCAGTTTTCATTAGAACAGTCTGTTCTGCCATCATCACAGTCACCGGCCCCGAGACGTCCTGCAGCACACGGCCATTCGTCACAGCTGACACACACATACAAAAACACACACACAACAAATGATTCACTCTCTCAAATATCACGCTGTTACTGAACCCTTCTCCTCTTACCTCAGTTCACTGGCTGCTGTGTTTTCTCATAGATGTTTTATCAGTCTCTGTGAACAGCTGAAACACATCTCTAAGTTGTTAGCCACGCAAGCAGCATGGCTTCTGGGATGGCAGTCTCAGTCTGTCAGGAGGTCCATCACTTTGGCTCAGACTGAAACATCTTAACAACTATTCCATGAATTCAGATGAAATTTTGAACATGCCTTCTGACCTTTCCTTTAGTGCAACCAGCTGATTAAAGTTTTAATTCATTCAGTGAAATATCTCAACATCTACTACATGGATAAGCACAAAATTTTATACAAGCTTTCACACAAGATGAATTCTACAGATTTGGGCGATACCATGGGGTTTACATTTTGAGTCCAAGGCGATACGTTTGAACAGCTATTGAGCAGACTGAGAGTACTCCACTGATTTAGCACTGAAATCCTGTTACACCGTCAGACTCAAAATTGCCTCAGCAGGACCAGAGATATTAGCTGTGTTCAAAACCATCCACTCACTCACTCACTCACTCACTCACTATTCCCCATTTCGTGTTTACTATATAGTGCACTACATGGGGAACGACTGAACGAGATTTCGGACACTAACTGAAATCTTCTGAACGTCGTTGCGTCAGTAGCTGCGTCGCATGCTCCTGTGATGCAAGTGGACGTGCCGAGCATCATGTAAACAAACCGGGCGCTTTGAGGATGATCAAACTGTATGGTGGTTGTACTTTTTGTCAATAAATTGTTGAAATGCCAATGGTGTGGACGTTTGGTTTTGTCAGCTATGGTTGTGTGTCTGCATTGTGAGCTGTAATTGCCCACGATAGTGCACGAGCTACAAGCTACCTGGCTCGTGCGAGCTAAGTGGCTATTGTTAGCTCGTGAGCTAACGTTACCAGCTAGCATCCTATTCGTTTCTTTTCTTTTTGTGTATTAAAATAATTCTTTATCCCAAGGCATTTTCCACACGTCAGCAACGTTACAGTTGAGATAGTACGTTTGCGTCAGAGTTTTTAATGGTAGCATTAGCTAACAGATACAAATACAGGACATTGGAAATTGTTCTTCTTCTCCTCTGGCAAAAGACGACTGCAGTGCATTGTGGTATACGGGAGTAAAATGTAGGGTACATCATTTGTTCACTCACATTTACTGTGCATTGTGGGTATTTTATAGTCCACTATATAGTGAATGAAATTAACCATGGAGAATTCGAACAACACTACAAAATGGCAAACACACTATATAGTGCACTATATCCGTGACAGGGAGCGATTTCGAACACAGCTATTGTCTCTTTTATCCCACACATTATTCTTTCTTGTCAGAACCTACCGCTTACATTACCCACAATGCAACTCAACCATTGACAGCTGGATCTGAGATTGGGGTGTATTATGTTAGTAGCCTGGAGCCTCTAGCCCAGGCCCCCAGGAAAGCTGCTCAACCTTGCAGCAAATCTTTCCCAGTGGTCACTCGTGGCATTGCTGCAAAAAAATACCACCCAGAAAGCATTTTTCCCCATGAAAAATGAATAGGCACAAGTCTGGTAAGATCACTTGTTTCTTTCCATACCTTCAGATTTTTTTTTTTTTTCCATTTTAAACTTGTAGTCTTCTGATCAAACCATTGTCTGAAATTGGCCAGCACTCACCAGTACCAGCACTTCTGATTGTTGTCGACGAGCTTCCTGTTGCACATGGCCACCTCCTGACATGAACACCTGCTCACCTGGGTCTCTGTGTAAACACTTAGCTTGACTGCAAATCTGTAGAAAACTGCCTAAGGTTCCTAAGTGCTGACAGGATGAGGAAACGGTCTTTTTGGAGTGCCATTTTCTTGGGACGCCCACTTTGCGGCCTGTCTCTGACATCCCCCATTATATGGAACTTGGCCTTCTGTTTGCAGATGGTACTACATCTCACTCCAAATAATGCTGCAACTTGGTTTTGCGGAACACCAGCTTGAAGTGGCCCTATTGCATGGGCCCTATCCAGATCAGTCAAACGTGGCATGCAGATTCTTGGAGCAGACACCAACTGACCACTGTAGCAGGGCCCATGCTCACAGGTGCTGATAATCAGGGGCCAATCAGGCCCCTGATTGTCAGCACCTGGGGGGTACTAGAAGCTCAAAACAAGAGTCAATAGCAGCAACAAAAAAAAGCTGTTTGGCATTGGCAGAGAAGATTTGGCAAATTTTTCATGGGCGCAACCCACATACTCAACTCTGCTGCTCATCCCACAAATGCATGTTCCTTACAAAGGTGTACCATTTAAAAGGGAAATAAGCAGGCTTTCCAGCTGTATAAGATTTATTGCCAAGAAGCATTGTTACAACAAAGAAATAATCTACCAAACACAAATTTCCTTACTTTTTGTGCTCTAGTTTAGTTGTGGCACCAACACTGAGCCTCTCATGTCAGCTGCCACCTGCTTTGGTGACGGTGATACTTAGCACCATGGGCACACTGCACCTGACTGCTAGACAAGGGACAAAGTTGACTATGTCTGCAAGCCAAATGATTGGTCATTAAGAAAGATAAGAAGCTTTGATGCCAGATTTGCAGAGAAGTTAAATCTTTGGGAGCACACAGTTTGTTTATTGTAGCATATATTCAATATTATAGGCTATGTATCTATGTCCTAGCTAATGTAGGCCTATGAAATGCCAACAAAAATAAATTTTAAGTGGGATATATTACTGATATGCATATAAATATGACCAAGAGACATGCAAAGATTGTCTCCTGCAGCTGCCGAATTACAGTACTGTCACCATTTTTGGTTCTATTAAGGCACTGGACCCAACATACACTGACTTAGCTGACTGCACTCGCAGAAATTTTACAGAATTCACATGGTTCCCTCTGGAGACACTAAATCTTAAAATTGCTTTTTTTCCCCATTTAATATTTCATATCAAGCTCATGTTGCCCAATACTTTGGTTTGTGACCAAATACCTGCAAAACTAATGACATTCCCATCAGCCTCAGCTGTACTTGTGCTTACTATTGATTAGCAAATGTTAGCATGCTAACATGTTAACTTAAATGGTGAACATGGTAAAAATTAGTGAGTTCGTTACTAAACATCAGCACATTAGCATTGTTTTGTGTGTATGTTAGCTTGCTGATGTCAGCATTTAGCTAAAGTAGCTACAGACTCAGTGCAGCTGTCTGGCTGAAGACTTTGGTTTAGAGGTGCAATACTAAATCGATGGAGAACTCTGACTGTAGACATTAAAGGAGGCAGAGCTTAAATGGTGACACAACTATTGAGTTAAAGAAGAACACACAACACACAGACACACAGACTCAGATTCTTCCAATTTCCTGTCTGTTGCTGGATGCTTCATATCTGTTGTGTCTTCTCAACTGTCTTCATTTCATCGTGTCACACTCCCACAGTCTGACACTGTCACATACAAACACACACACACACACACACAACCACATGTCACTCACTTTTTCCTCTTTCCACTCACGCATGCACACACACACACACACACACACAGACACACACACACACACACATGCTGTGCTCCCACAGTTGCCTATATGACTAAATATTTAATGAAAGTGTCGGAGCAGCTTACTGTATTCAGACGGGACGGTGTTCGCTTTACACTGCTGATGGAATATTTATGCCTGAGCTGGGAGACGGCTGCTTTAATGACAACTGGCCTTTGAAGTCATCTCCTCTCCAAAAAAAAAAAAAAAAAAAAAATACAGAAAGACATGAGGGATCATGCAGAGAACAGCAGGGAGAGGTTGTACAGTATGAGAGAGAGAAAAGATGGATGCATTAGCAGCCACAGACGGCTTGCTGTTAATTGATTGCTGTCCTACGAGGCGCCTGATGTGCTGTTATTGCAGTGGGATCTCTCGCTGTTTCCCTGAGGTGATTTGGGAGCGCAGATGCTGCTGAATCAGTGTTTCAGCCTGCTGTGGGCGGGTCGCTGCAGCTGCAGGTGGTGGAGATCTCCACCTGTTTGTTCCTCCCGCATCTGACGTTGAATTATCTGCTGTGTTCTGCAGAATTGTGGATGTTCTGAAGCTGACAAAGGTCGGAACTGGCAACAAACAAATGATGTGTCTTATATGTAGTTAATGTACTTGATTTTGCTTTTTAGTTCATTTTCATGTCATGAAGTTGCACTTTTTAGTGTCCACTTACACACATACAGTGATGATCAAAGTAAGATCAACATCCAAGTTGATTTTTTTCCAAACTCCAATTTTAGACTCAAATTTAGAACATATTTTGCTGTGCTGATCATGCTGATCATGTGCGTTCATACATGTCTTCAGTCAGTCGAATGAGTGAACTCTTTCAAGTTGTAAACATAAGAGTCTTTACCTTCTATCCCACGGGAGTCTGTTTTCCCAGGTTGTATTTTTTCTTCTTTGAAGTAGCTGTATGCAACATTTAGAGCATTCATACAGCAGCAAACAACCATTTAAAGATAGTGGAGTAATGGCATCCTCAGCTGAGTAGTCACACTCCCTCTGTGTGTGTGTGTGTTGTAATCAGAGCTTCTCCTTTTGTTGCTGTGGTTGTCAGTCTGGCTGTGTGTGCATGTCAGTGCATGCGAGTCCCTGTGTGTGTGTATCCACTGGCTTGCTCTACGCCACTGCTCTGCACTGTGCCCTTACAGCAGTTACCGCTGAGAAAGCCATCCCAACCCACAGTGATGAGATGGCGTCGCCAAAGTATAGTGCCCACCATCTGGTTTCCCTACAGGTTAACAATGGAGGTTAGCAGTGTTTATTGAATTAGCACTCTGCTAGCTGCTGGTTCAGCCACCTCCATGATGAGAACCGTGAGCATACAATCCTGCCCCAAACTTTTAATCATGCTCTGAATGTCACATACAGCTTCTTTTAATAACCACATTTTAGAGAGTGAGTTGTTAAGTATGTTTTCCTTCCCTGAAGAAATTGTGTCCAGTACTGTCCACTTTTCAATTCATTTTTAATTTTTAATGTGTAGACATTTGTCATGCAGGCTTTCGTCAGCCAACAACATTAGATGCTTTCCACTGTCTTGAGTCAGAGTCAGAGATCAGTGGGAGTCTCAGAGGGGTATGTATAGTCACTTCTGTCCTCTCTGCACTGCTTTCTCTAACGAGAGTTAACAAAAAAAAAAATCCTCTTCTGCCTCACTCTTCCTTGTAACCCAGTTTCTCTGCAGTCTCTTATCTGGTATTGAGACATCTGATGGGTAGAAGAAGGAGAATGAGATACTCAGCTCCAAGATCTCAGCTGGAGATCGAGAAAACAACCAATCAGTTTCAATCTCTCAGAAACTTCCAGCTTTGAAACTTTGCCTGTCAAACTGCTGATGTTCATTTAGTGCAGGCACACTTCAAGCTGTGTTCAGTAGCACTGCATGTGGCAGACTTTTGTCACAAAGAAGTTATACATTCACATTTCAGATCATGTTTGTGTCTAATATTTATTATAATATTCTGCTTTATT
The DNA here is from genome assembly GCF_041903045.1 of Epinephelus lanceolatus. NCBI lineage: Eukaryota > Metazoa > Chordata > Actinopteri > Perciformes > Serranidae > Epinephelus > Epinephelus lanceolatus. The sequence continues at coordinate 39,203,616 of NC_135739.1, forward strand.
TCTACTATATGCATTATGTATTGTATTATTAAAACACAAACCTCCATGCCTATATTTATATTGCATACCATACACTATAACAGTGTTTCATGCTATTAACAAGTTTCATAGCAGGACTTACATTTTTGCAGTTATTTGCACATTCATGTATATCATCTAAGGTGTTATTATTCTGTCTTAATCTTTTTCTTATTTCGTTTTAAAAAGTTCTCTTATTTCTTTCCTTCTTCAGCCTGTTTCCTGTGCTGCTGTAACATATAAATCACATCTTCCTTTATCCCATTCCTTAAATTAAAATGTATTATCTGAAAAGGATGAGCATTTTGACAGTTAAAGATGAAAGTTATTAGCCATGCTTTAAAAAAAATCACCCTAATTTATTTCAGCTTTATGTCGCCATTTGTAAACCTGATAACAATGTTGGTGTCATTTTATTTTTTCAAAACATCTCATTTTGGAAGAAAACTTCATTAAGTCATTCATGAGCCCATCTGACACTGCTTCATTTCAGATGAGCATTATTTATGAGTGTGTGTGCTGAGTTTGTCACTCAGCTTTCTCACCCAATAATGCCATAAATCAGAATTAATTGCTTCAGGGGGAAACATCAATACATGGCCTCTGATTTCATTTCCGTACACTCTAATGCGATGTGAGTGCTTCCCGAGGTACCGTACCTAATGCAAATGGAACAATAAAAACGCAGCATGCAGAGATTGAGGAAAATATAACAAGTCTTTCTCTGCCATAATGTACCTCTCTGATGGCTGCAGTGGTGTCATAAATGTGCCGAGCGGTCGTTTATGAGTTTACAACGATGACGTCTTCATGAGGGGAATTTGTGTTTCCAGCTTCCTTCCACTCAGTCATTTTTATCCTGGTGTCTCCCCTCATGCTCATCTCCTTCTCTCTTTGTCTGCAGATTTCATTGTTGTTTTATTGTTGTGTTGCTGGGATGTTGCTCTATCTGTATGCAGGACACACACTGTCTGTCTGTGTGATGATGCATCTCTGTGTGTGTGTAGTCAAGTGGTTTGTCATCACGAACCCATTCAACCAAGACTGTTATTAATCTGCCATCACAATAAGCGTATTTATGTTCTTACTGTAGATGTTATCTGACATTTTGTCTAGCTGCTTTAATGTGCAGGAAAATGCAGAAAATTCAACCTGAAGATTTGTTGATAAAATGATCTTTTCAGTTATTTAACAATGAGACTGGAGGCTTGCTTTGTTCAGGATGTTTGCAGCACCAACCGCATGAAAAGACTGAATGTGAGAGTGGTGGAATGAGAAATGAGGGAGAGATAAAGAAGCAGTAATGCACCAGAGCGGTGTGGTGTCGGAGTCAGAGCGGGCAGTGGAGGACAAAGAGAGACTGAACTACAGTCAGAGAAATATGAGGGCACCCTCTGCACAACGGCGACACCACACCTGTGCTATATTAGCCTCCATCTCCTCCCCTGAGATACCTGTGATAAATCTGCCACGTCTTTCCCAAATGACTTCCTACTTATCTACACGCTCTCTGCTGCAGCAGACCCCACAGAACTGGAACACATAGAAAGTGTCCTCCAGTATTTTTCGCTCATTTAAAGAATATAATATTTTATACATGTACACAATATACCCAAATCCACTGACCTGATTTTTGGGCCTGGTCCTGTGTACTTATTTATTTATCTAATTTTTACCCTAAAGTATGCTGATGTACTTTTTTACTTAGTTACCACGCATACCACATTTAAGACTAGACTTAAGACTTTCCTCTTTGATAAAGCTTATAGTTAGGGCTGGCTCAGGCTTGCCCTGTACCAGCCCCTAGTTAGGCTGACTTAGGCCTAGTCTGCCGGAGGACCCCCCTATAATACACCGGACACCTTCTCTCCTTCTCTCTCTCTCTGTCTCTCTCTCGTCCTATTACTGCATCTTGCTAACTCAGCCATTCTGGATGTCACTAACTCGGCTTCTTCTCCAGAGCCTTTGTGCTCCACTGTCTCTCAGGTTAACTCATATCGCAGCGGTGCCTGGACAGCGTGACGTGTGTGGTTGTGCTGCTGCCGTGGTCCTGCCAGATGTCTCCTGCTGCTACTGCTGCCATCATTAGTCATTAGTCATACTTCTACTGTTATTATACACATGACTGTTGTCACACATGTATACTGCCAGATATTAATACATACTTTCAACAGATTGTACCACAGTAGCCAGAACTATAACTATAATGTTATTACTTTCAATAATGTTGTTGTAAGCTACTGTCTTTACCTGTGTCTCTCTCTCTCTCTCTCTCTCTCTCTCTCTCCCTCTCCCTCTGTCTCATTGTGTCATACAGATTACTGCTAATTTATTATGCTGATCTGTTCTGTACGACATCTATTGCACGTCTGTCCGTCCTGGAAGAGGGATCCCTCCTCAGTTGCTCTTCCTGAGGTTTCTACTGTTTTTTTTCCCCGTTAAAGGGTTTTTTTTGGGGAGTTTTTCCTTATCCGCTGCGAGGGTCATAAGGACAGAGGGATGTCGTATGCTGTAAAGCCCTGTGAGGCAAATTGTGATTTGTGATATTGGGCTTTATAAATAAAATTGATTGATTGATTGATGTCCTGTTTCCTCTGTGCATGTCTTTAGATATTAATGCGAAGTCTCCAAGATGCAACCGCTGTAAAGCAAAGTAAAGCACAGTAGCAGACTGAAAAATGAAGACAACAGAAATGAATAAAGCTTGTACTTAACCTCCACAACTTTCACTATGCTTAGATTTTGGTTACACAAAAGCAAAAGGAAATGTCTTTTTTAGGTACACAATCCTATATAATCAATTCAGCTGTCTACACAGGCTGCTGCTCTCTACACACATTGCTGCAACCGGAAATGTACCTTTGCAGTTCAAGTCTATGTTTCTTCAGCTTTACATGCCTGACTACTGTGACAGTGGGTTTAGCTCTGCACACTGCCAAAACACAGGTGACCTACACTCAGTCCTGTGCCTGAACACATCTTGTGTAGACCGGCAGCAGCCTCTGGGACTGATAAATGCAGTCATGTACTAAAAACAGTTCCGCTAATGGCCACTTGAGGCTGGCTCAAAAAGTGAGTGAATCCTTATAGACCCTCATGTGAAAATGTCCAACTTTACAGCAGAAATGAACACGTTTACAGCCTGGTACCAAAAAAAAAAAACAAAAAAAACCAACTTTGGTCTCTATAACTAATTTCCGAGTTCCAGTCGACTGGACGTCGGGAATGTATTTTCAAAATTACTCACTAATTTACGTTTTATTCAGTTTTAAAGTTTTGGACAATTAAGGACATGGGATGGGAGTCGGTCTCACTATTCATCACATGCAGTGGTGTAAGGTAGTTATGAAGGTCCCAGTGCTGAATTTTGTGTCTAAACTAGCTACCTTATATCCTATCATGTTGTCACAAGCTCAGATAGATCAACCTGCACTCTCAAGGGCCAGTTCTTCTCCCAGCTCTCTACAGGTGTGTGGTGTTTGATGCATACAATAAGCATATTAAGAGGAAATAAAATTGAGGACAAAGTACTGCAACAGTCAAAAACATTAATATAGAATAAAAAAAATCTGTAAATACCTGTTTCAGCTGTTATGTTAAAAGTTAGCATTATGCTATTGTGATTTATGCTTTTTTTTTTATTGGTGAAATTACGTGACAACAGACAAGGTGACATAGGGTACAAATACATTACACCAAGTGGACTTAAAGTACAAACAGTGGACATACAGTACAAACAAGTGTGTGTGTGTGTGTGTGTGTGTGTGTGTGTATGAAAAACAGATGGTATGGTATTATTATGTCCAATATGGTATAGATAATATAATAAAAATAAATAAATAAATAAATAAAGTAAAAATATAAATTGGGAAAAAAAAACCTGCAATACAATATGGCATATGTTATTAAAGTATGGTGTAATAAAATTTAACCTAATATAATAGGACATAATAATGTAAGATAAAATAATATAATGCGAGGTAATATAAGCCATTATAATATAATATAGCACAATATAACATATAATAATAGACTAAAAGATTATATGATATAACATAACATAATAATCCACTATGATATAATACGACACATAACATAACCTAATATAAACCAATGTATCATGATAATGACCATAACAAGAATAATTATTAGAATTATTAGAATTATAATTGGTAATTTATATTGCAATGATAATATATATTGCAATGAGGGGTGCTTAGTTTTAAATATGCAGTTCTAAAACAAATAAACACAATTTTGTTCATATTTAAAAACACAACAAGGAGACGGACTGGGACAGGAGTCATTCCTTTGGGACTGGGAAAAGACAGGGGTGTTTTTGTGGGAGTGGGATGGGACACAGCTGGGAGAAATTTTCTTTCTACCAGAATGGGATCTCTTGGTTAAGGTTAAAATGAATAGATTTCTGTCAGAAAGGGCTTTCTTGGAGAGACATGACCAGGAAAACTTCTCCCATGTGTGGATGGAAAATCCATTCCCATGTCACCCTTTACTGCACAGCACCAGCCTCTCGTTCAAATATGGTCACTTCTGGCTCCAAAATCCAAGATGGTGATAGCTGACACGCTCGAGGCTTAGTCAACAAACCATACATCCGTTATTTTTATACAGTCTGTGCAGTAAGCACAGGCATAGCATCTGTAGCAGTTTGGGTAGTCTGCGGGGATTAAATCCTCCTAACAAAATCTGAAGAGCCTTTTGGTTAATTTCTCTGTCTCCAACTGAAAGGCCCGACATGCAACTTGTAACTTTCACATAATTAATGACTGTCCTCAGGAACAATTGTTTATCCAAACAGTGTCTGACACCAGAGAACAGGATTTATATCGAATTTATGAACAGTTAAAGTTGGTTTCTTTTGCCCATGAATGCAAATCTAACCAGACCTACACAGTGGAGATGGCATAGTGTATGAGTCATTTGAAAAGCCAGTGTTCAATGATTTAGATATAGGAAAGGTTGCAAAATCTTTTAAAGGTAGAAGGAGATTTAGGAAATATAAATATATAATCAACCTCCTCAGGCTACATTCAGTTTTATGGACCAATAACACAACACTAATTTGCGGTGACAACTGTACCAATCAAATTAATTTTAAGAACATCGCTCAGCTGCTGTCTGAGTCCAACCTGTCCAGTCTGATTCTCTGCAGGACACCACAGTTTCCTGCTGTGCTGCTTCTCTGTAAGCACAGACTGTACATCTTCAGTGCTCTATATGCAGTTGTAGAGGAGAAACTATATGTTAGCACACCATCTTACTAAATAATGTCCACATGCATCGCGAGTGTGTGTCCTTGTTTGAGGAAGAAGTAGAGGAAAGAGACAGCAAAGGAAGGAAACCCTCGGGGACACGAGGAGGGAAAGCGATGGCAGGAAAGTCATTGAGAGCTGAGGGGAAAGAGAAAGAGACAAAGAAGCAGGATGTAATGTGGTAGAATTTACACCAACCACAGCTCTTTAATCCTTAGACTAAATCAGAAAGATGTCTATATTATTAGATTGTTCACTCAGATTAAGTATTGGGGCGTAGTGTCAGTCCAGACTGTTTTGGTGTGAGTTGCCAAGTGTTGGAGATTTAGGCCGTACAGATGTCTGCCCTCTGTCCGATATAATGGAACTATATGGCACTCAGCTTGTGGTGCTCAAGTACAAAAAAAAAAAACAAAACAAAACACACATTTGAAAAAGTCAACAGCAATGTCTCTTTCCAGGAACCATGACCCGGTTAATAAAGATAATGCACAGATTGTTGGGAGTAGTTTCATGTAGCAGCTATTTTCTTTCTAACGAACTACACCTGCCAACCATCCCTCTGCACATCACTGCGTGCACCTTCTCATAGACGAGAGGCTTGTGACAGAAAATAGAAAATAGATTTATTGTGTTAGTCCAACTGAAATTGGACTTTTAAAAATACATATAAACATGTTAGTCTGACTGAAATCGCACTAACTAATTTCTCAAAGACGGACTAACACACCCAGATAATGTGATCGGGAGTCGAATTACTCCTACATGTTTTCAGTCAGTCGGACCCAAACCGGCCTGGGCGCTCTGAGCATGCTCCACAGTCTCTGCCCCTGGCTTTGACCCAGAAGCCAGATAGTATTTAATGCGTAATAGAGGAAGAAGCCGGTAACAACATGGCAGAATCTACATCCAGAACCGTGCGATTTTGGATGAATAAGGAGAGGCAATTCATGCTGTGTCAGCTTCAAGATTTAAATGTTTTAAAATACATGTTTAGGGGAAAAACACTGAATTGGGACTTGTTCAAAAAAGTGGCAGAACAGCTGGATGACTAGCTGTAATGTAATAGGTCAACAGCAAAAAGGTCCGATACTAACAAGCTGAAAGGGGGCATATCGCCACCTATCGTAGCGGAGGCAGACATACTTCGGACAATAAATCGATGAAGGACAGTAGTCCAATTAAATGGCTTAGTCGAGCTAGACCCGTAGCTCCACTTAAAGCAAAACTTACCATTCTGGAAATTTTGCGCTTTTCTTTGTTTAGGTTAAATGCTATTAATAAGCTGATGGCACACAAAAATCTAAGTGAATTCCACCAGAAATAAAAAGACTGATGTAACCGCTTGCGTAAAAATTAAGTAAATGTCAGGTTTTCAAGCAGCAACTTCACACAACTTCTAATTCGGCTGATAGCAAACATGTAAAATAACACAGATATCTAAAGTAAAAACAGGATGCAGGAGAGAAACTAAACTCCAAACAACAGGGATTCAGTTAGAAGCTACAAAAGTACTGAGAGCTGAACACACTGAGACTTTTAAAAACGCCCTTCTCTTTGGTCTCCTGCAGAGGTGAGTTCAGTTTTGCAACACACACGCTTGTTTGAGGGGGAGAAAGGGGGTCGTGGGGGGGTTGGCTGCAGTTAGCGAGACATCACCACTACCCGCTTTGAGGGCCCAGCTTTTGGACCTAGTCAGGAGAAGGTCCATGTCTGGCACAGCTACTGTGGCACGGCACGTCTAAACTGATAATGGAAATGCACGGCTCAACTCAGCGCGGTCAAAAGTGACATTGGAAAAGGCCCACTAGTTCCATTACATTGGAGTGAAGGCAGACATCTCTACAGCCAATATCTCCAAAACTCTGCAACTCACACCAAAATAATCTAAATTGATTAACAAGCACTACAGGTAAGAGGGGAAATATGTATTTTTGAATTTTGGGGTGAACTGTCCCTTTAAGATTTTGCGTGACTGTTTTCATAGATGTGCATATTTAGTTCATATGTAAATTCTTACTTGCATAAATGCATTTGTCTGATATTTTACACTTGACAAATTTCAGTTTGCTCATTTGCTTTGCATTCACTCTGATATTATTTTATTATTGCTTTTTAAAAAACAGCTTTTATCCAGTCATCCAAAGAAAGTTTTTGATGTTCATTTCAAGTGTCAAGTCTACTCAGTCATTCCAACCATATTCATACAAAAAATATACACAGTAGGAATCTTGGTTGTTTAACACCAAACATGAGCACGTATACCTGGACCCAGAGGAGCTGCTGCTGTGTCTGTGTGTAGCACCATCATAAAAATCTTGAAGTTAAAAGAAATGGGGAGAGAGAAAAAAGAAAAGGGAGAATATCATACTTGACATATATTCCATATGTCAGGGATGATATATTCCCCCTTGTGAGAGAGAGACAAAAAAGGAAAAAGAAGTGAAATGGAGATGTAAGTGAGTGAAAGAGACAGCCACTTGATTAGTCAAATTGAACCCTATTTGATTTATATTTAATTGTACTTTAATACACAACCAGTGAAGCATCACTAAACTCAGCTGAAAGCAAATTATGAGGCAGGCCAAGCTAAGTACCATCATCTCTCTCCTTCTTTGTTCATATGACATTTCCAGATGTACTCCCCCACTCCCCATCATGCAGTAGAATTTTAACAGTCTTAATGTTTAAATAGCTGGAAATGGCAGCGGCACATAAAAAGCTTTAAAACTGTGCTGATGTTGCTTGGAAATATTTCTGATTTCTTCTCCAGTGAGACGGCCGAGCCCTGCAGGCGTCAGGAGGGACAACTTCTGACAGTTTATAACCTCAAAACAAATGTTTTCCTGCTAATGACAAAGAAGCTATGTTCAGAGCATCTGCGATGAAACAAGAGGTGCAGTTGCAGTCAGAAAAAAAGAAATGGAGAGTGTCTGGGGTACTGTAGTGACTACTGACTGAGGCCATAACTATATATGAATGAGTATCTTTTATGAAAAATTGAGTGATGTGGGAAGGGACATGGAGGGGTAAAAGACAAAAACTGAAGGTTGAAAAAAATCTTGCAAAAAAATTTAAATAAATAAATATCAAGACAGTGAATCAGTGCTTGGCCGCAGGTACAGTACAGGCCAAAAGTTTGGACACACCTTCTCATTCAATGCGTTTTCTTTATTTTCATGACTATTTACATTGTAGATTCTCACTGAAGGCATCAAAACTATGAATGAACACATGTGGAGTTATGTACTTAACAAAAAAGGTGAAATAACTGAAAACATGTTTTATATTCTAGTTTCTTCAAAATAGCCACCCTTTGCTCTGATTACTGCTTTGCACACTCTTGGCATTCTCTCGATGAGCTTCAAGAGGTAGTCACCTGAAATGGTTTCCACTTCACAGGTGTGCCTTATCAGGGTTAATTAGTGGAATTTCTTGCTTTATCAATGGGGTTGGGACCATCAGTTGTGTTGTGCAGAAGTCAGGTTAATACACAGCCGACAGCCCTATTGGACAACTGTTAAAATTCATATTATGGCAAGAACCAATCAGCTAACTAAAGAAAAACGAATGGCCATCATTACTTTAAGAAATGAAGGTCAGTCAGTCCGGAAAATTGCAAAAACTGTCCCCAAGTGGAGTCGCAAAAACCATCAAGCGCTACAACGAAACTGGCACACATGAGGACCGACCCAGGAAAGGAAGACCAAGAGTCACCTCTGCTTCTGAGGATAAGTTCATTCGAGTCACCAGCTTCAGAAATCGCAAGTTAACAGCAGCTCAGATCAGAGACCAGATGAATGCCACACAGAGTTCTAGCAGCAGACCCATCTCTAGAACAACTCTTAAGAGGAGACTGCGCGAATCAGGCCTTCATGGTCAAATAGCTGCTAGGAAACCACTGCTAAGGAGAGGCAACAAGCAGAAGAGATTTGTTTGGGCCAAGAAACACAAGGAATGGACATTAGACCAGTGGAAATCTGTGCTTTGGTCTGATGAGTCCAAATTTGAGATCTTTGATTCCAACCGCCGTGTCTTTGTGAGACGCAGAAAAGGTGAACGGATGGATTCCACATGCCTGGTTCCCACTGTGAAGCATGGAGGAGGAGGTGTGATGGTGTGGGGGTGTTTTGCTGGTGACACTGTTGGGGATTTATTCAAATTTGAAGGCACACTGAACCAGCATGGCTACCACAGCATCCTGCAGCGACATGCCATCCCATCCGCTTTGCGTTTAGTTGGACGATCATTTATTTTTCAACAGGACAATGACCCCAAACACACCTCCAGGCTGTGTAAGGGCTATTTGACCAAGAAGGAGAGTGATGGAGTGCTGCGGCAGATGACCTGGCCTCCACAGTCACCGGACCTGAACCCAATCGAGATGGTTTGGGGTGAGCTGGACCGCAGAGTGAAGGCAAAGGGGCCAACAAGTCCTAAACACCTCTGGGAACTCCTTCAAGACTGTTGGAAAACCATTTCAGGTGACTACCTCTTGAAGCTCATGGAGAGAATGCCAAGAGTGTGCAAAGCAGTAATCAGAGCAAAGGGTGGCTATTTTGAAGAAACTAGAATATAAAACATGTTTTCAGTTATTTCACCTTTTTTTGTTAAGTACATAACTCCACATGTGTTCATTCATAGTTTTGATGCCTTCAGTGAGAATCTACAATGTAAATAGTCATGAAAATAAAGAAAACGCATTGAATGAGAAGGTGTGTCCAAACTTTTGGCCTGTACTGTACGTTTTCACACAAGTGACAGACATCTTAAGAGAATACTTAACGCGAGGGTACACTCGCGTGGCAAAGCGCACTCTCACCTTTTTTTCCAGCTTAATAAAGGTAAAAACCCACCCACTTTCCAGCAGAACTTCCTTTTTCTCTTGGTTTGTACTGCAAACTTGGATATTTCGTAGCTTGTATTGGAGCCAGGGGATACGGCCAAAAACATGCAACCAAGAGAGGCTGAGGCTGTGGCTGCATTTGCTGTGCAAGGTGATATGGCTGGTTGCGAATCTCCAGAACATCAACTGGTGGAGCCTTTGCTCAAATTGCCCTATGATACCATGTTGGATGTTGTCACCAATGCCAACCCAGAGAAAGTCCATGTGTGCATTACTATAACCACTAATGTGGAATTCATACTTCTGCGTTGACTCGATGCCGTAGCCACGCGTAGCTAATGCATCGAGCTCTGCGTCAACATGGAGCCTACGCCATAACCTACACCATAGCCTGACGTGCATCTCCACAGAATTGTTACTACGTGTCACGGTGAGGCAGACCTCCTGTCTATTTTGTAAACTGAAACCATTTCCCTCAGTGAAAACAAAGCTTTTATTTACTTTTATTTCACAGATAAGAAACAACAAATTGTAAAGCCTCCACAAAAAATAGCATTTTAAGTCACGTGTAAGTTATCCTTCAGGGATTTATACTTCAGGATTCATCCTGGCTTCATATGAGCAGAGGAAATCTCTGCTCGTCACTAGGCTAATTTATACAATGTAAAATGCCATAGGGTTTTGCTAATAACATTAGCATGTTTTAATTATGAGGAAAATGTGTCCGGATAGAGACAAGTGTTTAGAGTGAAGCCAATTTGTGTACTCGTGTTTGAAACTGTCTCTATTGAGACATGTTTAATGTGTGTTCAATGTGTGTTTTCGGTGTGTTTTGAATCAACTACACTTTATAGCACTTCACAGAAACTCTATCGCCAACTAGTGATTTGGAGGTGTACTGTAACTGCAGAGTGACAGACACACCACCGCACAAGTATAAATGCTCAAAACAGCATAGGCGACGTGCGTAGGAGACATGTGTAGGTTACAGCATAGGATCTGCTGCACAAATATGAATCTCGCTTGAATAAGTGTTTTTCTCACCTAACGCTATGTTCTGGCCAACAAAGTAAGAGCTTTGGGCTAGAGAGGTAATACACAGCGAAGTTGTTGACATCAGAAGCAATGTGTCCTGGCACATGCAGTGTTGGGCTTGTTACCCTAAAAATCTAATGTATTACTCATTATTTGTTACTCTTTTCAAAAGTAATAATATTACCTTACTACTCCCTGATAACAGTTATTTGTTACACTACTCGTGATATTACTTTTCCGTTACACCCCATAAAATTGGTAATTGCACATCTCCCCAGATGTGTGCTTCTGTGTGAACATCAGGGTAATCTCCAGCAGTGTAGCTATATTGGCTAGATAAACCTTTTTTTTTTTTTTTTTTTTTAATAACCTAGGGTATTCAGTTGCCTGCGATCGGTACTTTCACAAGGCTAGGCCTGGAAGATGGAGAGTCACTTGTGGAGCAACATGTTAAAGCTTCCTTACTTTTTTGTAGCTGCAGCTGTCCATGAGTAAAGCTAAGGTAAGCCTTTCCGTCTTCCAAACTAGCTTGTTGCTTTGTGATGTGCCTGCACAGCATGATGATTACTAGAATGACTGCGCTGATGTTATGTTGTATTTCACATCAGTAGTGATGTGATAACAAAAGTAATGTTGCAATGAGTTGTTGGGTCTTGGGGTAACTGTGATATTATTACTGAAATTCTATAAGTAATTAGTTTCACTACTCATTACTGGAAGAAGATATTGTTATTACTCTAATGCATCACGAGTAACACATTACTGCTCAACACTGGGTACATAAAGGCACTGCCAGCCCTGTGAGAGCTTAGCTTTTCCTGTCAATATAGCACACAGCGAGGAATGTTTTGTTTCATTTCACATTTACCATCAACATTGATTGGACATTCACATCAAAGGTAACCAATTTTCCCTGTAAGATTTCTCTGCAGACTCCAAAGGGCCTTAGGCTCTTTGAACTCTGTGTAAGGCCTGCGTCGTTTCTTATATGATGAAATCAAATAAATAAAAGATGAGAACAAGGATGAGAAAAAGTACAATTTGCATGAATTGAAAGTACTTTAGGAAACTATATGCACCTCAAAACTTTAGTTACTTGGGGCGTTGGTGACTTAGTGGATAGGGCAGGCGCCCCACGTACAAGGCTGCTGCCGCAGCAGCCCGGGTTCAAGTCTGGCCCGTGGCCCTTTGCTGCATGTCACTCCCTCTCTCTCTCTCTCTCCTCCTTTCACACTAGACTGTCCTGTCAATTAAAGGCTAAAATGCCTAGAAAAATGTCTTAAGAAAAAAACAAAAAAAAAAAACTTTAGTTACTTGAGGAAAGGTACTCAATGTACTTTCCACCACTGCGTGGAGCTGCAGCAGAGGCAGGTTTTATAAGGATAACACTCTTGATCATATCAGCAGACACAGACTCCCTGCATGCTGCCAGAGGGAAGCTGAATCTATAGAAAGAGAATGCAACAAACAGCTCCATCACCCATAAAGTTTTAATGAACCTTATGAGGTTTCACTTGTCAGATTATGACAGCAGGGGAAACTCACATATAGAGAGAGATCTAACAATGTCACAGCTAATTCGCTGTTATTTTAAGTGAAGAGTGCTGCCATCAGGAGGAAGGAGAGAATACTGTGAAATATGGATGGTGTGTACATACCAAATGTGTTTTTCTTACACTAATTACATGGTATACACGCCTCTCTGCTCCAAGCCCCCAAACACTTTTCAAGTTGCCTAAAGCCTTTTCTTGTCACTTTGTGCAGAGATAAGAGCATCAGAGTGGCTGCTTTTCTCTAAGTGCATCCCTGTTATCTTTCTCCTCCACATGTACAGAGTGTTTACTCTGCAGCGCATGTAGCAGGAATGTAAAATATCCTCTGCCATTACTGTAGAATATTCCAGACATTAATGCATTCTCTCTTGTTTACCCTTCTCTGAGAAACAGAAATTAAGGTCAACCGCTCTGACAGGTCTGTGCAAAGAGACAAGCATTGAGACAGAAAGTGTGTGTGTGTGTGTGTGTGTGTGTGTGTGTGCATGCATGCGTGCATGTCTTTGCTAGAAACACTGATTACAGTAAGAGAGCAGAAGAGGCAGGCAGAAAAAACATTATTCATTTGAAGAAAATGATAGCAAGTGATAAAAAAATTGTAAAAAGAAAATATATATGGAGAGAACATATATATATTTAGATATTTATTTTTAAATAGATTGAAGAAAGGAGGCATGGTAGGGACAAAAGAAATTCAGACAGAAACAAAGGAAGAAGAGAACAACAACGAGGAGGAGAAGGAAAGCAGGAGAAGGATTGGTAGAAATAAAAGACAGGAAGAAAGAAGGAAAGGAGAAAGGGGGCAGAGAAGAGGAGATAAGGAAAGACAGAAAGCCAACAGGAGAGAGGGAGAGAAGTAGAAAAGGCGAAGAGGAAGTAAAGGAGGAATGAAAGACAGAAAGAGAGAAGAAAAGAAGAGGGAAACAGAAAATAGGAGGAAAGGACATACAGAAAGAGAAGAATGAAATTAAATGAAAGAAGGAAAGAATAAGGTAAAGAAAGGAGGAAGGAAAGAGAAAAAACAGGAAATGGAGAGAAGAAGGAGAGAGGAGGAAGTAAAGGCGAAAGTGAGACAGTAAGAAAACAGGAAAGATGGCGAGAAGGAGGACAGGCAGGAGGAAGTAAAAAAGGAATGAGACAGAAACAAAGAAGAAGGAAAGACAGAAGAGAGGACAGAAGAAAAGCAGGAGGGAGTAAAAGGGGAAGAAATACAGAAATACAGAAAAAACAGGAAAGAAGGAGAGAAGGGAGGAAAGAGGGAAAGGAAAGAAGAGAAAGAAAGAAAAATAAAAAAGCAATGATTTAGAAATAATGATGTAAAAATTTAATGCAGTTACTTTTTAGAGTCTACTCCATGTGTGATTGGATTATATTGATGATGTAATCGTTAATTGTGGCATCTCACCTGAATGTCAGTGGATGCACTGACAATGTGTCAGTTTCACAGTACATGCAAAAAGATTGAAGCTTGTCATTCTGTCATACTGTGAACAGAGTTGGGTATAGCGCGTTACAAAGTAATTAAAGTATGTGTTAGAGTACTTTGATTACTTTTTGCAGTAACGACTAACCTAACGCGTTAGTTTGCTGTTTGAGTAATCAAATACTTAAGTACATTTTCAAACAAGACATCAGTTACTTCCGTTACTTTTAGAACACTGGTTCTTCAGCTCTGAAACAGCAACGGCTGTCGTTTGGTTCTCATAACACAGATAACATTAAACCTATCAGTCTGAAAGAAGCCACGGAGCTTGTGGCTCGCTACATGGTCGGAGAAATGCTGCCGTTGTCTACGGTGGAGTCTAAATAGGTGGAGTAGGACTCACTGACAGACATATTTCAGACTCAGGACTTGCTTTATGCCTGGTATACGCTACATGCTGGTACTCACCAATTATCCCCGGTTGTCTTTCATGGCGTGTGTGATGTCATCGGGTTATTCTTGTCCTATTTTTAGCACTTTGACTATTATTTGAGTCATTTCCAGAACTGTGTCTGTCCATGTGCCAGCCGACATGTTGTTGTAGTCACCTAAAAGCGTGAGCAGATGGCAGGAGCTACATTTGAAGCGCCATAAGTAAACTATCAAGCTACTGTATCTTCCACAGGAAGTTCTGACAAATGTTTCAGAATAAAAGCCTATTTAGAAAATGGAGGGATTCTCTCAGCCAAGGTTATAAGGGGCTTTTAATTTGAAACAAGTGTTGAGTTTGAAATGACGGTGCGATATGTTAACTTTATTAAGACAACGGAGCGGATAAAAAGTAAATATATAAACTAAATAACTGACCATCTATAATGTAGTTTGTTTCAAATGAAGCTGGGAGCCTCTGCAGTTGTGGTGAGTAAAAGCCCCGCCGCTATTTGTTAATGTTTATTACTTTATGTCCGACCGTGAGGATGTACCATTGTTTGCTAGCTTGATGCTAATGACAGTAACGTTAACTCAGCGGGTTGACAAAGTGCCTCTGCTGTTTCACACCATCATTTCCCCCTTTTACTCTGTATGGTAACATCCCTAGAGGAAATATTAAAAATGCTGGGGTGTTGTTGTCATACAGTTGTCTACGGCAGCAGATTGTTCTGTGTTTCTACTGGTCAAAGTGACGGCTGTGATGGGAGAATTGGATCTCAGTGAAGGGCAAGTGGTCCATAACTTTAATTTTGGAGACAAAAACATGTAGGCTTGGCGCCCTGTGGTCCATTGGCCAATAGGAAATGTAGAATACTCAAAAGTACTTTAAAAGTGCTTGAGTTACTTTTCTCAGGGGGTAACGTAAAGTAACTGGTTACTTTTTAAAAAAAGTAACGCAGTAACGTACTTTGATTACTTTTAAAGTAACCCTTACCCAACACTGACTGTGAATGATGAGTACTTAATAAGCATGAGAACAATGAGGTGAGAATTTAATGAGTTCATTGTTTTTTGTATCAGGACACCTCAGAGTGCAGTGTTATACTCACACCACCCCTTTATAAAGAATACATGGTCATCCATCACAAAATGTGTACTGTCGCTCTGAACGTGGATAATATAGCTCTCACCCCTTTGTGGTTTGAATGCATTTATTGTGAGAAAACTGCCAAATGCATTTAATGTAATGTATCCTCACTGTTTCTGTGGTTGCCATGGTCACACAATGAGCTTTAGCAGCAAGTTGAATAATCAACCAGGTCTCACAGAAATACATGAAATGACCACAACCTCTTTACATGGCATTACGTGATGATGGCATGCATTGTGTTGAAATGACAGGCCGGCACCACACATACAGTGCCAATGAAAAGTCAATCAGTAATCTTTGTCCTTGTGGACACACAAATTCCCTGGATCAACAATATCAGGCAATGTCCGGGGCGGCTCCTCCACTGTTTCTCTTAGTATCCCCAGGCGAGATACTGAACCCATAATCCCTCCCGATGGCTGTGCAGTATGTATGTTTAACTGAGTAGCAGGTGGCTCCTGGTATGGTAGCCTCGGCCACCAGTGTGTGAATATGTGTGTAAGGGTGAATGTGGCAAGTAGTGTAAAATGCTTTTTGAGAAGTCAGAAGATTAGAAAGGCACTATACAAGTCCATTTACCATTTACCAGTGGTTAATGTTACAGCCCCACAGAAGAGCAAGAAAGCCCATTTATGCAGGAGGTTGGCGTGGTGGATGGGCCCAGTGGTGTAGTGGTAGTTGATATGGTGGGTGTACTATGAGGTAGGCGGAAGTAGGTATACTCTACTATATATTCCAATGTTTTTTTTGGTTGATAGGTGGTATGCTTAAATAGCCAGAAAAATAAGTGGGTTTATCCCGTACACATGTGTATACCATCTATTACATCACAGGATGGGTCAAACAAACACCGGACTTTCACCCAGGAGACCACTGTTCGTGTCCTGTCTTACATCCTGTACGTAACATTACGTTAGGGCTTATTTATGCTCATTGTTATATAAGAAGACAGAGGCAGATGGAGCTTGCCCTGTCTGTACACTGCGTTCATTTTGTCTGTACTTGTGCACGTTTTCTCAAAGTGAATGGATACAGATGAAACGGAGCAGTATCACCGGAGATCGTGGGGGCAGTATAGCATATTTCAAAAGAGATATAACCATAGGGGACAACAAAGACATATTAAAAATAGCAGAATGGAACAAATCAGTTATATGCGTAGTAAAAAGAATTCTCTGTCCACAAGCCATGATGTATTTAATGGCCTGACAGACTACCGCCATGCAACACTGCCTCCACTAAAAAGCACAATATTACAACCTTCACCACCGTCACCTTGTTTGTTGCTGTGTGAAACTTTTGACTCTGCCCTCAAGTGCCATCCGTGCCAACATAAAGGATGTAGGGAAGTATGAAGACTTATGAAGACTCATAAACACAGGGAGTACAAATGAGCCTTTACTTGACATACTGCCATTGTGTACGTAACAAATGTGGTTATGTGAACCAAAAACCCAGTCTTTCTCTCTGCAAGCACATAACGCAGTGATGAAGTCGTGGTTATTTCACATAATTCTGTGAGATCACATACACGTGCATGAGAGCATCTGCTGTCCTCCCTCTTAAGTCACTGTCTGCAGATACCTTAAGATGTCCCTTCACTGGGACTAGGCCCAGTTGAAACCATGAAAAATATCCAAAAGTATGTGGACAGGAGTAGTCTAAGCCACATCTTGCGGTAAAGAATTATGAATGGGGAATCTGCAAAGCTTAGCAGAACACCACACTTTTAGACATCCAGCAGACACAGAGCAGCAAGGTCATCCCATTGGAGTTTGTGTTCACCTGATGAATGTAACTCCAAATTTCCACTCTCCTTTTAGCACTGGTTTGGATTTCAATAATTCCTGCAGTATTTCAGGCATTCTCAGCCATGTCTCCCAAAACCTTAGCGTTTATATCCAACTAATTTACAACAGCAAAGTAATTTTGGAGGTAACATAATGCTTACTGGTTGTTCCCATTTCTTTCTGACAGAGTTTGACGTCTGTGTCTCAGTGGGGGCAGACCTGCTGTTACGCTGTATATAAACAGCCTGTTTTCACTCAGCAGATGCTGTGAAGACATTAAGTTCTCAGTGAGAGAACCAGCTGCTTGTTTCTGACTAAAACTCATTTGGCTTTGATACCAGCCTGGTTTAAAGAGTGTTTATGCATATTTTATGCTGTTTTTTATGTTTTCAAAGCATAGTCATAATCATAAAAAATGTTTTGCAGCTTTAACCTTAACTGTGAGATGTGACAGTACAACATAAACAGGGATTTGAAGCAATGCTAGAGGAGAGGTCTGGTGTTTTTTGTATTTCAGCCACAGCTTTACACTTTCTCTTGTTTGTTTAAGCAGTTCATAACTCCGGCAGCTGGAGACAAATCTGTTTATCCTCATCCCTCTGATTCATCATCCCTCCCTCCTGTCTATCATGTTATCCTTCACTTTTCAGGGTCTTTACAGGCAGTGAAAGTAAGCCTATACACAGTGTGAACTGTACACCGTATAAAAGCTAATTCTTTACTGTTTACAGGATTAGGACTGGACATACTGTACGTGCTGCTTCCTAATACAGGCTCTGACTCCTTCTCAGTTGGCATCACAAGACCAAATATGTCAAAAGAAGTCCGTCTGTCCTCCTTTGCTCAGATTTGAAGGATAAACTGGTGTGTGTAAAATGTAACAAGTGTGAAATATAAATTATCCAAGTGATATTTAGCGGGTGTTCAGATGGTCACGATTCACTGTGTGTCCGTGAGTCAAATACACTCAGTGTGTGCTTCTGTTAGCAGCCTGGACGTCATCCCGTGTCTTTTCACACCTGCTGAATGTGCTGGTGACTAATCAGAGATTTATTTTAATTCTAAAACTGTCCATGTTTTCTTTCTCTGTCCTCTGTCCTTACACTTGTGTGAGAATGACATCATTCTTTCTGGCACACGGCCTGGTCTGTCTCATCCACACAAACACACAGTTGCACAAGGCAAACGCAAGTCTTTATATCAACAATATTAACTGCTTCTTCTAATCTTTTATTTTTGGCTCACTAAGGATGGCATTAATGATGATAGTTATTATGTCCCCTCACTTTTCATAAACCTGCAGTTTTAGTTTAGCTCACTCAATAGTTAACAGTGTCTTCTTACTGTCCAGATGCGCAAATCCAGATCAGAGAAGCCCTTAGTTAATGAAATTGATAATAGAATTATCTCTGTGTCATAGTTACTACTGTGTTTTAATAGCAATACACTTTATGTCTAGCACCACACAAGTTTCACCTCTCAGGCTATATATTGTTGACTTGAATATCAATTGAAAATTAAACAGACAATAATATCTACCATTAAAGGGAAATTTCGGTTTATTTCAACCTGTCTCCTATCGTCCTAAATTTGTTTCAAGTGACTAGTGACATAAAAATATTAGTTAGCATGTTAGCCGTTAGCCTAGATACAGCCGGGGCGCATAGTAGCGTCAGACCTGTTAAAACATAAGTGAACAGGCATACTTCAAGTGCAAAGTTAGTCCACTAAACAAGCTTTTTTCCACAAAGGCCGCCTCATATCGTTAGGATAAATGTCAGAGAACATATAGAAAATGACATGTAAACGTGTTGTCTTACCTTACTGGTGTGGTGTTTATTCCTCTAGCTCTGCTTTCCAAAGTGCGGCCGAAATATATCCCGCCAGCTCTAGATAAAGCCCAGCTGGATACTAACGTTACTCCAGGTGGAGGTGTCTCGTCCTCGGTCACATCCAGACCTTGAAAATAAGGCTGCAACCGGTCCCATTCCTTGCAACAGAGGCATTCCTCACAGGTACACCACCAATCTCCAGAGCTACGCAGCATTGCAGCAGCCATTCGTCCTCTACCTGTTGCACCTCTCTCTCTCTCTCTCCTCCTCCGTTCTTCAATTTCACGAAGCTCTTCGTCAGTGTATCCTTCCAGCTGTTGCTGCTTGTTCAGGCATGCTATGAGATCGCTGCTTGTTCTCGCGATATTTCGGCCGTGCTTTGGAAAGCAGAGCTGTGGTGCATTCCAGGCAACCCGTAACTCATGTTTTCACAATCTGTAACCCGTGAAAGTGCACTGGAACGGCAGTCAAACCCGTAACTTCCCACCCATGAACTCGTACCAAAGCCATGTACTCCCAGTTCCGACCTCTGATGTCACATAACCCACAAACAAATATGGCAGCCCCTGTGGATGCGGTGATGCTGTGTCTGATACACGTAGACTTTAGGACAATGTAAAACTATCTGTTAAACTGTTTGTGCACCACAGAAACATCAGTTTGTCACGGTCACATGGATTTTGTGTTCACGTTTGTGGCTGTGCACCTGGAACGCTTTGAGGTGGGGACTCGGAGTTTTCAACTAAGAAATTTCCCAGTTCCCAGTTGTCTGGAACGCATGGCAGCACACCGGTAAGGTAAGACAACACGTTTACATGTCGTTTTCCATATGTTCTCTGACATTTATCCTAACGATATGAGGCGGTCTTTGTAGAGAAAAAACCTTGTTTAGTGGACTAACTTTGCACTTGAAGTATGCCCGTTCACTTACGTTTTAACAGGTCTGACGCTACTAATGCGCCCCGGCTGTATCTAGGCTAACGGCTAACATGCTAAGTATTATTTTTATGTCACTAGTCACTAGTTGAAATAAATTTAAGACGATAGGAGACAGGTTGAAATAAACCGAAATTTCCCTTTAAGTATCTGGTCTATACTGATGGAACAATTTATGAAGTCATTAATATTCTGTGAGCCGGACAGGAGGCAAGTCAGTTGATGAATGCTGCCCTAAATCAATATTGATAAATAATTTCTTTATTTTGTATAATAGTCTACTTTATATTTTGAGCTATCTCTTGTACTTTGTAGATCTTGAAATACATTGTTTTATAAAGTGACTGAGTCCTTTTTCTGTATTTTGTTGGTTGTTTTTTGCAGCGTTTTGCTATATGAAGTATATCAATGTTGTTTCATATTGTGATTTTAATGCCTGACAATGGCGCATCAATGACACTTATTGACACTGTGAGAGAGGTCACAACCTTCTTTTGAAAAATCCAGGTCAAATAAAAAATATTGAAAAAATGTCAACTCAAGCAAAATCAAGTTTAGAAGAAACTTATCTGACTTCTCTCTGCTTCTCTGTCCTCTCTATCCTCGTCTCATCCTCTCCACCCTCTCATCACCTTCCTCTGGCTCTCCATCCATCTGTTCTTCTTCTCCTCCACTCTTCCCTGCCTGTGGTGAATCACAAGAGGATCACACTTTGCACGAGTCCCTCACGCTCCTGTTTGGGATTGATGAGCCAGGACGTGGATGTTGAGGGAGGAAAATTGTGGTGCTGTTGGGAATCTGTGCCAATTTCAAGCAGGGCTTGCCACTCGTTTTTCCACTTGAATGCTCCTCACATGGTTGATGTTCTCCAGAGCTGGCTGCTTTTCCTTCAAAATTGAGATCCAGCATCGTCGACCAGGTGTGGAGAACACTTAATGCCTCTGGGAACAGAGCAAAACCGCTGCATATTTAAATGAAATATCAAACATGTATATCCATACGTGGGGAAAATCGGTTTCCCTCCCGTTCAAGGATGTGTGAAGTTTCTGCGTGACAGTTGAGCTATACATCCTGTGCTTCCAAATACTTCAATCATGTTGTATAAGTGGATCACCTGGAAGCAGCGATGATATGAAGAGACATTTGCCTGCCTGTCTAATCTCATGTTACAGACATAAATCACATGAAGAGCAGGGTTGGCATGATGTGCGCCGACATCGCAGCTGTCAGGAGTCCAGCTATGAGCAGATGTCTGTTCTAATTTCTCCACTTTTATACTAAAACCCACCAAAGTTATTCCGTCAAAAAAAAAAAAGAACTTGAAAAACTTGTGGTATATCTGTCACATGGAGTGTAGTGTGACTATGAACTGAAAGCAAACACTTCTTATTAAATAACATTGCTTTCTAGACCCATAACACAAACTAAGTGCTACTCAAAAATAATTTGCTCCGTAAAGGAATAGTTTTACATTATCGGGAAATTAATAAGAATAAGATTAATGTCAATGTCATGTCTGAGAGTCAGTCTGCCGTTATTCTATATCTTAACCTCAACAAACCCTGTTAAAACAACAACAATGTGTTAATCCATCTCTCATTACTGTCTGACTTCCCTACTGTACCCTGTCCAAGCCCAGTGGTTCCTACTGAAGATGTGAATCCCTAACCCCCTAACCCTAACTCTAACCCTAACCGTAACAGCTCGGAAATCTATAGCTTCCTTTTTAAATCTAGAATTACCGCCTTGCCGTTGTATGCCTCCACTAAGCAGTAAAGTTTCAGTTATAGTTTACGCCCACGTCTGTCTAGACATGCACATAACTAGTAGGGCTAGGTTAAAATAATCAATTCATCCAATTCAGATCTATCTTAAATTGAATGACCCCATATTGATTAATAAAATCTGAGATCAATCCTTTAATATACACATTTTCACATGGATTTGTAAAGCTTTAACCCTGTCAATGTTGCCGGTAGTTCTATATAGTTAATGACAGTAGTCTTGAAAAGGTCTGACTTACCGTCTCTTTTATCCGTAACTGTTAGCTAACTTTTTTATGTGTTGGTGTTATGTATCATCATGCTCCAGCAGCCTCTCCTCCTGTTGTCTGTGCACTGGGGCTGCTGCACCACTTTTACGCACACACACAGACACACAAATTGAATCAAATCGCATCGAATCAATCAATCAATCAATCAATCAATCAATCAATCAATCAATCAATCAGTCAATCAGGAAATCAGTGGCAATAGCCAGCCCTAGTAGTCATGTCAGTAGGCAATGCTTCAAATGTGGATGTTGCTGCAAAGAAGCTACATATTGTAAAAGGTGAATCTCTTACGCGCATCTTCAACCCAGCAACCCGGAAGATCTACACAATCAGCACAGTTTCAGGAGGGGCACCCGAAATTAGTGTCACCGATTCAGTATCTGACCAAATAGCTCCACTTCTGTTACTCAGTTATGACAGTGGATAATGGCCAGAAAATTATGTCACATTGAAGTTGACCTTTGACCTTTTGAACATGAACTGTCATCACTTTATCATTATATCCTATTAGACATTTGTGTGAAATATTGTCACAAGTTGCATATGAATCCTTGAATTTTGCCCAAAAACATGTTTTGTGAGGTCACAGTGAGGTTGACCTTAGCCCAAATTCTAATCAATTCATTCTTGAGTCCAAGTAGATGTTTGTGCCACAATTGGTGAAGTTCCCTCAAGGTGTTCTTAAAATGCAGTGTTCATGAGAATGAGACAGACAAGGCCACAATGACATTGACCTTTTACCACCAAAATCTGATCAGTTCAGCTTTAAGTCCAAGTGGATTTTTGTGCCAAATTTGAAAAATGGAAAAAAAAAAAAAAAAAAAAGAGAACTCCTCAAGGCATTCTTGAGATATCGCGTTCACAAGAATGAGACAGACGAGGTCACAATGATCTTGACCTTTGAACACCAACTGATCTGTTCAGCCTTGAGTCCAAGTGGATGTTTGTGCCAAATTTGAGGAAAGGCCCTCCAAGTGTTCCTGAGATATCACATTCACAAGAATGGGATGGATGGATGGATGGATGGACAGACAACTCAAAACCATAAGCCACAGCTGTCCCTGTTGCAACGGCATAAAAAGGCTCAGTAATTTCTTAAAACAGCTTGCTACTGAAGTTTTCAACAAACTTTACTCAATAAATAGTGTATTAGGGACTACTTTCAGTGGTGGATTAATCCACATTTGGTACTCTACTGAGTATTTGGGGTGGCAGGATGGTGTATGTGGGACTGCGTCAAAATAAACTTGAAAAAAGTATTTTTCTTTTATTGATACACCCCAGCCAAGCATAAAACATTTCTTGCAATATTTCAAGGATTATTTTTTTTTAGTTTGTTTGTTTTGATTTGGTTTTACATTTTTGCCACTGTCACTCAGGTTTTTCTTTTTCCGTGCAATTTAAAATGCACAATAAATCAGGCTGATGGAAATGCATCTTCTGTTACCTCCAAGTGCGCTGTTTTAGATCACCTGGATAAACTGTTGGTTTGCTTCCAACCTGTCTGACTGCTGCTGTTTCTTACTTTTCCTTTTAGTGAATCCACCAGAGCTCCACCAAATTTGATGCATACAGTGTTATCATAACAGTGGCCACAACTACAAAAATAAGGCTCCTGTTGTAATACTGGATTGTCCTTCAAAGATGTGTTCATGTCTCTGTGTGTCTATAAGTAAACCTGCAATAGGTGGACCCTCTGCACTCATAGCCTTCAGCTAAACACACACTCCCACAGATTAAAACCCTTTAATCTTCCTGTCGCTCGTCTCAAATTGTGACCAAACCTGGCCTGGGGATTGTTACTAAACCAGGTGTTTCCCTATTTTTACATCCTCCCTGTTCCTTCCTCTCCTATGTGCAAATTCAAAATGTATGTGTGACTATGATAAGGAAAACAAATGTTCCCTGCAGTAGTAATTGAATTGACAATATAACGAGGTCTTATCTGGCAGGTTTCTCCAGGCATGGCAGAGGAGCGATGTGCAGGGCAACTCGTGATGCAGGAAACGCTCGTGGGCCACCAATGAGCTCTTGACCCCTGCTGCTCACTGGAGCACATCCTAACGCACAGCATGGAGAGGGGTTGTATATATGAGGTGTGTATATGTGTGTGTGTGTGTGTGTGGACCCGCAGGGCATTGATGCCTCTGTGAAGGCATCTCGTTATTGCTGCCAAACGCGTGCCTGACGAGGTCGCGACGTGTGCTTATATGAGATCACACTTCCACATGCAGACAGGATCAAACCAAGGGTCACGGCTAGATGGCCAAGGCTACTCAGCAAGCGACACACACACATGCACGCACATACACGCACACGCACACACACACACACACACACACACACACACAGTGAGGTTGTATGAGCGAACTCTGACCATGTAATGTTGCCATGGCAATGATGGTTTGATCCTGCTGCAGATGTGCTTTAATTTTGACCAAAGTAATTATGGTGGAAGGCAAAAACAACAGATGTGCACTTTTTGTCTGCAAGGGAGGCAAATTTCATGAAGGTGAACCCTGGCTCGAATGGTGATCTTAGTTGTTGTGAAGTCGTAAGCAGTGGGCTGCCAGGGTACTCAGAAAAGGCATCCTTGTGTTATCAGCTGTTCGGGGTTTTAACTGAAGTGAATTGGGAGATGGAGCAAATATTAGAACAATATTAGAATATTAGAAACTCTGAAATACCAAGATGGATATTGACCCCAAAAAATCTAGTATCTGTTAGACTCCAGTTGTTACTCCCACAAGGTACATCTAAGGTGCGATGGAGAAATTTAAGGGGATCTATAGTGCTAACCCTCATACTGTCCGGGCTGGAACACCTGTATTCACCCTCTGTCTGCTTCGTTTTAGCGCCTGTGACCTATAAAATGAAACAGAGAGCATGTATGAATGAAAAACAGTGTGCAATTTATTACTAACCACAATGGATATGAAAGTTGCTAATAAATAATGAGTGTCTGCTAAACGCAGTCAGTGTCAGAGTTATTGACAAATGAAGCGCTGACTTCAGGGTAGACCATGGCCAAAATAATAAACAAAACCCACCGATCTTTCTCCAGAGTGTTGCCTAGATCTTAACAAATAAAAGAAGCCAATTAAAAGACAAATCTAGACCTGAGAAAACAGTGTTCAACAAAAATGACAGTTCACCCCTTCAGCTTTGTGCTATAACTGTGTGTTGAACATGTAACCAGAACAATAAGGGATTGTTTGAGCTGCCAAAGGTTCCATTGATATGAGAAATAAAACCACAAGTGTTTCACGAGACATAGCGAAAAAGAATTAAATCTGTATTTGCAGAAGAGAATGACACCTAGACTGACAGGTCCGTCACTCAGCATCAGTAATGATATCCCTGTCTTTCCCCGTCTGACTTCATTCTCAACCTACATTAGAAAATTGCTCGTTATGAAATAAACTCAGCATGATACCTTGAAATATGTATTTAGCCTTTAGGGCTGTTTGCCATACTTACTTTATATCATGTAAGAAATGAATGGCAAAAATTATTTCTTTTACTACTACTTTATATTACTATTACCGAAGTGTGCTGCTAAATTCAGCATCATGTTTCGCTCAGAACAGTTTTTAATAAATCAGATGTTAAAAAAGTGTAAACTGCGTCGTTAATGCAGATGAGCAAAGAATTAGCTGGGAAACATCACAATTATTCACTTTACATGGAGCTACAGTTACTACTGAATTATGTTAAATGTTTGCCGAATAGTTAGTATCTCTTAATAAGTCATCAGAAATCATCTTTCGAAGGAGCAGATGTTTACTTTAAGCTAGCTCGGGCCATGTTAAAGTTGACAGTATTTTAACCAAGCTAATTGACCTATGGCTAAGTCCCGCCTTCAAACGCGATGAGCCAATCATGGTGCGTGTAGTCATTCCCATACACTCGGGACATTCTCTGCCTGGATGTCCATTGAAATGCATTACAGAAAGTCCGTTTTGTTCGGTTTTATGAGCTTTTTCGGAGATTTGAAGTTTAAAAATGGTCAAACAGTGTGCATGGGGTACATGCAACTCCGACACAAGGTATCCTGAGAGGCTGGGCGACAGGGTGTATTTTTTACCCTTTCCTAAACCACATCTCAACTGAGAAAAGTGTCTCCTCTGGATAAAGTTGTGCGGTAGACCACAACATCAACTCAACATGAATAAGATTAACAAGGATGTCTACATCTGTTCTAAGGTAAGTCAACATTGTGTTTGAGGCAGCATATTGTCACTTTGCTGGAAAGAAATATAAAGTTATCTTTAACATCTCTAGCTAACGTTAGCTAAAGTTTGCCTAACGTTAGCTCCCAGCTGCGTTGTTCATCATGTCACTTTGTTTGCTGGGAGTTCATTAGCCTATTTTGTTCTAGTTTTGTGCTTTGGTGATCATACATCATTATTAGCTGTTGTCCAAAGGGCTCTAGTTAAGCTAACGTTAACTTCTGGAGCTTAGCTTCATTAACTTAAAGGTTGGCAAACGTTATGCTGAATGATTCAGTGTAAATACTGTAGCACTAAGACACTCTTGGTAAAGATGGTAAAAAGGCTGTTATCCTTTTCTCATATTCTGAGCCATAAACCTTAAATTCAGTGGCACTTAAACTTGTTGTCTTTGATGGTGACAGCAACGAGATGCGGTTCACAAGCGTACACTGTGACCTGTAAATTTTGGCTTGTAATTTAAGCTTTTCATCGACCTTCTCAACAATAAAATGATGAATATATCCCTCCAATGCGTAGTTTAGGCCCTTTTGGTTACTTCTCAATGACATCTGATTGTTTTGTCCCCAAAAATCATTAATTGCCTCCTGCAAAATGCCGTGTACTGTGACACCTGCCATAGCGCCGGTCACTGAATGTTGATAGTTTGTCTGAGTGAGTGGAGGGGGGCATGGCTTAGCCATAGGTCAATTGCTAGCGTGCTTGGTTGAAAGGAGAAAAAAGACAATGCTTTGAGATGGTTGTCAGAGATGGCAGAGGTATGATAACATAATCCCATTTGAGCTATAACAGGTGGTGTGTTCCACGTTTTATTTCCCAATTGCTCTTAGAAAGGACAATAGAGTACTGTAAACAAACAGTTCAGTTCAAAGCCGGAAGTTGCACCCATAATTCACGCAAGGTATCATGGGGGCTAGGAATAAGGTGGATAACACAAAGAAAGCGCTATTCTAATTACAATATTAACAAACCATGTTAGTGCCAAGTTAAGCTAGCAGTATGCTAACACACACAATGACTATCCTTAACAACAAGAAATGATAAAGATAACTAGGAAATAACCAATCCAGCGGTAA
Source organism: Epinephelus lanceolatus (assembly GCF_041903045.1). Taxonomy (NCBI): domain Eukaryota; kingdom Metazoa; phylum Chordata; class Actinopteri; order Perciformes; family Serranidae; genus Epinephelus; species Epinephelus lanceolatus. Next base: position 39,231,265 of record NC_135739.1, read on the forward strand.
GCAAACAGAAACACAAAGATGACACAGGTCACTGCAAAACTGAGCACCATAAATCACAGAATTACAAAGTCAGAAGGCCGAGAAGGAAAACGCCCGCTGACAGCACCAACCCTCAGCGTCATCTTGGCCAACCTGGACTTTAAATAGGCCCAAGATGGAGACAAAGATCCTCACAAGAAACAAGAGCTTTCACTTTCTTAAAACAATACTGTTGCCACACATAATAAAATATTCAATAACAAATACAGCTGGTCGTAACAAAGCCCCCCTCCTGAAAAAGCCGAGTCTGCTTTTTGATTGGTCAGCGTTTCTGAGTCTTCAATATCTCGGCATCCCTTTCTCTCTCTTTTTCTTGCATTTTGGTGAGCGGGTGCTCTAGCAAAAATTACGTACACTGTTCCCTGGCTGCTTGATTTGTGTTGGCTACAGCATGGGAAGTCTAAGAGGCAGGGGATCGTTCAGTGTTGCAGAATTCAATCTCAAAGGCAGTTTTGGGACATTGTCACACACTTTAATTGAGAACTGCTATGGGACAAATTTTTAAAAACTAAAAAATTAAGGTGAAAAAAGAAAAAAAAATGTATCCACAAAAGGCACTTTGTGATCAGAGGCCAAAAGGGCAAGCGCTTGAACATCAACTGGGGTCTGTCTGTGCACATGCCTGCTTAACAAAGTAAACAAATGTTCCAATGACTTTTGTTTCCCCATATTTCTGACATTTTTTAATGTGCAAATTAAAAATGTGTGCAAAAAAAGGTGGACGGACATGTTCTTATAAACATGCATAAGAGACACAGACATAAAAATGGTAAATATGCTGCTTTCCATGAGTATTTTTTAATCTTGAAAACTCATAGGCAATATCAAATCTAAATGTCCAGTATTCAACCATATATCCTGGACCTTCTCATAACAGCTACTGTCTAGGGTTTTCCCCAGGCTTGTAATCCTGCATAAATGTACAAGTCCTGCGTGAAAACAGACAGTGAGCCACCATGAGTGGACAAACACTGATCAGTCTGCCATGATGTGTACTCTGTCCTGACAGCCTACAGCAAACATTCACTCATGCTTCCATGGGAACACTGCTGTGTCTGCACACACTCACTATTTGCATGTGTGAGTAATTGCACGCTCCCAATGTGCTAGAGGAAGATGATGCCTGTTTAATCTGACACATATAATCTGGGACAACTAGTTTCCATCTCCTCTGGGAAGTCACACTTTCCTCTCACAGATACTGTCTTCCCTCTGATTGGCCGGTGGCTGTGGGAGATAAGACAAAGAGGAAGACGACAGCTCAAGAGCCACAAAGAAGACAATCATCCCTGTCTGACACTGAGACACAAGCATGACTAAACGCCTGTATTATCCTGATTATATCTTCTCTGTTTCTCAGCGAGGGCTTTATTGATTTCTGTCGCTTTACATTTTGCATACATGACAGCGTGTCAGAACAAATGTCACATTACCGAAAGATAATTTCAGTGTGAGACGAGAGAGGATGAGGAGTGGACACTGCTGTCATGACAGTCATTTGGGAGTTGAACTCATGTGAACCAGATTGATGTATTTTGCATGATTTTTTTCCCCAAATCATAACTGACAAATTGGTACTTACAGACATCATACACAAATGACTAGACTTGTTCCAGTGACAGCTCTATTTTTATGTCCATAAAGGAAAAAGACGAACTTATTAAAAAAGGTGCTTATTATAGGTCTTTTCCTGATCATCAAATTGAGACAGCTGATTTTCGTCTGTACATTAATGACAACAGAAACTGTGTCACTGCTGCAGCATGACTTTTTATGGCGCAGATTTACCTACATGTGAGCAAATGTCTGTTAAAATGGGCTTCGTAAACCAAAATATATGAATTCATATGATAAAGAAACACCATTGGAAAACAAATAAATGAAACATTTTTAAAATTTTACGCCATGAATACACTGAGAGCAAAGGCTCAGAATTAACATGGTTTATGTATATATATATATATATATATATATATATATATATATATATATATATATATATACAGTACAGGCCAAAAGTTTGGACACACCTTCTCATTCAATGCGTTTTCTTTATTTTCATGACTATTTACATTGTAGATTCTCACTGAAGGCATCAAAACTATGAATGAACACATGTGGAGTTATGTACTTAACAAAAAAAGGTGAAATAACTGAAAATATGTTTTATATTCTAGTTTCTTCAAAATAGCCACCCTTTGCTCTGATTACTGCTTTGCACACTCTTGGCATTCTCTCCATGAGCTTCAAGAGGTAGTCACCTGAAATGGTTTCCACTTCACAGGTGTGCCTTATCAGGGTTAATTAGTGGAATTTCTTGCTTTATCAGTGGGGTTGGGACCATCAGTTGTGTTGTGCAGAAGTCAGGTTAATACACAGCCGACAGCCCTATTGGACAACTGTTAAAATTCATATTATGGCAAGAACCAATCAGCTAACTAAAGAAAAACGAGTGGCCATCATTACTTTAAGAAATGAAGGTCAGTCAGTCCGGAAAATTGCAAAAACTTTAAATGTGTCCCCAAGTGGAGTCGCAAAAACCATCAAGCACTACAACGAAACTGGCACACATGAGGACCGACCCAGGAAAGGAAGACCAAGAGTCACCTCTGCTTCTGAGGATAAGTTCATCCGAGTCACCAGCCTCAGAAATCGCAAGTTAACAGCAGCTCAGATCAGAGACCAGATGAATGCCACACAGAGTTCTAGCAGCAGACCCATCTCTAGAACAACTGTTAAGAGGAGACTGCGCCAATCAGGCCTTCATGGTCAAATAGCTGCTAGGAAACCACTGCTAAGGAGAGGCAACAAGCAGAAGAGATTTGTTTGGGCCAAGAAACACAAGGAATGGACATTAGACCAGTGGAAATCTGTGCTTTGGTCTGATGAGTCCAAATTTGAGATCTTTGGTTCCAACCGCCGTGTCTTTGTGAGACGCAGAAAAGGTGAACGGATTGGATTCCACATGCCTGGTTCCCACTGTGAAGCATGGAGGAGGAGGTGTGATGGTGTGGGGGTGTTTTGCTGGTGACACTGTTTGGGATTTATTCAAAATTGAAGGCACACTGAACCAGCATGGCTACCACAGCATCCTGCAGCGACATGCCATCCCATCCGGTTGGCGTTTAGTTGGACGATCATTTATTTTTCAACAGGACAATGACCCCAAACACACCTCCAGGCTGTGTAAGGGCTATTTGACCAAGAAGGAGAGTGATGGAGTGCTGCGGCAGATGACCTGGCCTCCACAGTCACCGGACCTGAACCCAATCGAGATGGTTTGGGGTGAGCTGGACCGCAGAGTGAAGGCAAAGGGGCCAACAAGTGCTAAACACCTCTGGGAACTCCTTCAAGACTGTTGGAAAACCATTTCAGGTGACTACCTCTTGACGCTCATCGAGAGAATGCCAAGAGTGTGCAAAGCAGTAATCAGAGCAAAGGGTGGCTATTTTGAAGAAACTAGAATATAAAACATGTTTTCAGTTATTTCACCTTTTTTTGTTAAGTACATAACTCCACATGTGTTCATTCATAGTTTTGATGCCTTCAGTGAGAATCTACAATGTAAATAGTCATGAAAATAAAGAAAACGCATTGAATGAGAAGGTGTGTCCAAACTTTTGGCCTGTACTGTATATATATATATATGTATATATATATATCCCTGCAACTAGCTTCCTCTATTCATTCACAAACAGATATGTGCCTAAAATATGAAAATGTGGACATCCAGGCCAAACCCTGAACTGCTGTATTTCAAGTTGTGTAAATTTTTTTTTTTCATAAGTCTGTCTGATAATGTTTATTACTAGCATTTAGACTGATGACAATTCTGAGCAAATAAGGTTTGTTTGCTATACTGCACGTCGTAAATTTTTCTGATATGATGTACCATTTTGTTGGTTTAATTGCTACTTTCATTTGTATGCCTCCATGCCAGGGATAGCTGCAGCTGGAAGCATTATGATTTCGGTTAATCTGAAGTACATCCCATTCTCATAAAAGCGATATCTCAAGAGGGCCTTGTGGGAATTTCCCCAAATTTGGCACCAACGTCCACTTTGCGTCAAGAATGAACTTTTTTTTTTTAAAAGATATTTTTTTTTGGCATTTTGCCTTTAATGGACAGGACAGGTAAGTGTGAAACGGGGAGAGAGAGAAGGGGGGATGACATGCAGCAAGGGGCTGCAGGCTGGATTCGAACCCAGGCCGCTGCAGCAACAGCCTTGTACATGAGGTGCCTACTCTACCACTAAGCCACCGACACCCCGTCAAGGATGAACTTAACAGATTTGGTGGTCAAGGGTCAAAAGGTCAAGGTCACAGTAACCAGTGGTGTAAGGAAGTTACAATGGGCACCAGTGCACAGTATAATGACGGACCCTAATGCCCACTATCATGCATGTAACTCTCTACACAAATGGACTTTACATTGGACAACATCAACATACAGTACAGGCCAAAAGTTTGGACACACCTTCTCATTCAATGCGTTTTCTTTATTTTCATGACTATTTACATTGTAGATTCCCACTGAAGGCATCAAAACTATGAATGAACACATGTGGAGTTATGTACTTAACAAAAAAAGGTGAAATAACTGAAAACATGTTTTATATTCTAGTTTCTTCAAAATAGCCACCCTTTGCTCTGATTACTGCTTTGCACACTCTTGGCATTCTCTCAATGAGCTTCAAGAGGTAGTCACCTGAAATGGTTTCCACTTCACAGGTGTGCCTTATCAGGGTTAATTAGTGGAATTTCTTGCTTTATCAATGGGGTTGGGACCATCAGTTGTGTTGTGCAGAAGTCAGGTTAATACACAGCCGACAGCCCTATTGGACAACTGTTAAAATTCATATTATGGCAAGAACCAATCAGCTAACTAAAGAAAAACGAGTGGCCATCATTACTTTAAGAAATGAAGGTCAGTCAGTCCGGAAAATTGCAAAAACTTTAAATGTGTCGCCAAGTGGAGTCGCAAAAACCATCAAGCGCTACAACGAAACTGGCACACATGAGGACCGACCCAGGAAAGGAAGACCAAGAGTCACCTCTGCTTCTGAGGATAAGTTCATCCGAGTCACCAGCCTCAGAAATTGCAAGTTAACAGCAGCTCAGATCAGAGACCAGATGAATGCCACACAGAGTTCTAGCAGCAGACCCATCTCTAGAACAACTGTTAAGAGGAGACTGCGCCAATCAGGCCTTCATGGTCAAATAGCTGCTAGAAAACCACTGCTAAGGAGAGGCAACAAGCAGAAGAGATTTGTTTGGGCCAAGAAACACAAGGAATGGACATTAGACCAGTGGAAATCTGTGCTTTGGTCTGATGAGTCCAAATTTGAGATCTTTGGTTCCAACCGCCGTGTCTTTGTGAGACGCAGAAAAGGTGAACGGATGGATTCCACATGCCTGGTTCCCACTGTGAAGCATGGAGGAGGAGGTGTGATGGTGTGGGGGTGTTTTGCTGGTGACACTGTTGGGGATTTATTCAAAATTGAAGGCACACTGAACCAGCATGGCTACCACAGCATCCTGCAGCGACATGCCATCCCATCCGGTTTGCGTTTAGTTGGACGATCATTTATTTTTCAACAGGACAATGACCCCAAACACACCTCCAGGCTGTGTAAGGGCTATTTGACCAAGAAGGAGAGTGATGGAGTGCTGCGGCAGATGACCTGGCCTCCACAGTCACCGGACCTGAACCCAATCGAGATGGTTTGGGGTGAGCTGGACCGCAGAGTGAAGGCAAAGGGGCCAACAATTGCTAAACACCTCTGGGAACTCCTTCAAGACTGTTGGAAAACCATTTCAGGTGACTACCTCTTGAAGCTCATCGAGAGAATGCCAAGAGTGTGCAAAGCAGTAATCAGAGCAAAGGGTGGCTATTTTGAAGAAACTAGAATATACAACATGTTTTCAGTTATTTCACCTTTTTTTGTTAAGTACATAACTCCACATGTGTTCATTCATAGTTTTGATGCCTTCAGTGAGAATCTACAATGTAAATAGTCATGAAAATAAAGAAAACGCATTGAATGAGAAGGTGTGTCCAAACTTTTGGCCTGTACTGTACATAATACCAAACAACCATCATTTCATATCTGATAAAAAAAAACAAAGAAAGAAAGAAAATAATCATTTAACATTTTTTATTATTCATTTAAAGATTTTATAGCTTATGTAGAAAAAGCATATAATTTTGTTTTTGACAACTACTTACTATTTTAAAAAATATAAAGAAAAAAAGAAAACCATGATTCAATGAAAACCAAATGGGTTTGCCTTTTTGGTGACATGTATAATAGGCGGTGGGCCGAAGCCGCGTATCTGCGTTAGTTTTTCAAAGTAATGATCCCCGTGCAGGGACAACCTGGATTTGTAAAATTGTGAAGATTATTTTATTCTTCATCAGATCCAGGTTGTTGCCACTCGATATTCTTGCACATTTTTCCCCAATTATAATTTAAAGTTTGTTTAATATGCAGGCAAACGCTGCAGTCTACTATAACAATTTGACCAATAGAACGCTAAGATTTCGAGGGAGGGCCGTCGTTAGCCTATCGGATTTAGCTACACTGAGCACAGCTGTTCAACGGAGGAATCGGCAGATGGACACGATGGAGACAAGTAAGTAACATTATTATATTATTACAAAAATGTTTGCAACTTGATTGTTTTGTACAGTATTGAGTTCAAACGCATGACTTGCAGCTTGTGTTTTGTACAGTATTGAGTTCAAATGTATGGTGACGTTTGCAAGTGTAAAAGTAACGTTAGTGTTAGCTTTTGCAAAAAGCACTCACTAGCAGCTTCATGCACTTTACGGGTAAAGTGAAGTTGAAGTGGCTTGCATCTTATTTCTCATTGGGTTACGTTAGGTCTCTTAAGTCCTTGTGGTAGAAATAACCGGGATTATTGCATGTTTATTAGAGTATCTGCTGACCAACATCACTGAGTCTCATAAACCAAGCAAACACGCTATGATGATGTGTTAACAATGTTGTCATTTAATCATTGTTTCCTCACATAACCTCCATGGAAACAACAGAAGAGAGCTAACAGCTAAATGAAAAAAAGTAAGGTTTTTGAAAAGTGAACTGATTGTAAATCACATGTGTAGCATTAGAGAGTTTGTAAGACAGAAACAAAGCATAACATATGCATTATATAGAACGCTTCATAATTTTTTTCCCTCCTGCAGGAGTCATCACACACACCACTGCCTACTCAAAGGATGAAGCCATGTGGGCCTAGTCTTCTTCAAAAGGCCGATTATCACAATTTGTGCATTGACACAGGTTTGTACATGGCAGCTCATGCAGTTTACATGTGCATCTGCCTTTAACACAGTTGTTTTTTTTACAGGTGCAATGCACAAGCTCCAGTATCGCCTCTGGTGCTGGGGGGAGTGTCATCCATTCCACCTTGTACAAATCTCCTAATAATATTAAATAACTTCTGTACTCTGAACTTGAAATGTCCCTGCTTTTCATTTCAGAAATCTGGTCACCTTATCTGAGATGAAATGGAAATAACAACTGTGTGTTTTCCCTGGCTGTTTTTAATTAATGTAGTTTTTGAATGTTACTGAGCACTTTATTGGACATCAGAAGTAATGTGAATGTGTGATGGGCAAATGACTTCCTCCTGTGATGGAATCAAGTGGGTGAGAATGCAGTGATCTGATTTATCAAATAGATTTTGACTAGGGTTTTGCTCATTTGAGTAGAGTGAAATACAAAGCTTATGTCTGAATTACGCACAATAAACTTGAGTTGTCAGAACCTGATTGTGTGAGAGGATGTCATTGTAGCTCCTAATTTCTTTTCTTTGTTCACAGATTCAGCGTTCAAGATTCAGATTTGAAGTTCAAGATCCACATTTACAGTTTCACACTGCATGTTTGATACCAACCTTTTCTCTTCTCTTCTGGGCTCGTTTTATTTTTGTTATATTAGTAAAATGGATGTAGCAGTGATAGCCAGCATTAGCTGGTATAGCATATTCAGCAGGTTCCTGGCTGTGAAAGTTAAATCTCCACACTGCCTCTTCAGCTATAAGACTCTCTTCAGTGCCTAAATCTTTCCACTCAAACACTGATTTAATACATTTTTGCCATCCTGTGTCTGTAAAAGTAGTGATTGGTCCATATTTCTGAATTATATGCATACAGCACTCCATTTCTTATGCTAATGTAATGCTAGCAAACAAAAAATAGCAACAAAGATTAATCTAGTGGTGGGAGGAGGGTCGTTTTTATGACGTTTCATCATTTTGACAGATAAATGACAGGTGAAGTTCCCAAGCAAGATAACAGACCTCAAATTTGTGAAATCAGATATGTTTATTTTGTATAAAGCTCACAGAGAAAATATACATGGTACCTACACAGGCTGTTTAAAAAAGTCCTTAACGTGTAAAGACCAAGTTATGCATTGAAGACATAAAAGAGACTTATTAGGCTATGTATGGCTCTACATGCAGCGCCATTTTTCCAAGTTTTTTTTTTCTTTTTTCCAAGCGTCCCATTGGATGATAACTACAATCACGTCATGTATGTCGGACCCCGAACGTAGCTGTCTGCTCTGTTTGCTGGAAAAAGGTAATGTGATAAAGTTACTGATCTACAAAAATGTGCAAGAAGTACCGGTGACAACAATTTTCTTTTGATTTATTTATTATTTAGGATTGATTGATTTATTATTATTTAGGAATCGTGGCTTCGGCCCACCGCCTATAATGGATGGCATTGTTTTTAAATTAGTAACATTATTTTTTCGTCATTCCTCTTTGAACACAGGTATGTTGTCCAAGTGGACTCAAGGATGAACTGACTAGAATTTGGTGGTCAAAAATCACTGGGACTTCACAAACTTGTTTTTGGACATTAATTATGGCATTATTTCACAGACATGTCTAATAGAATAAATTGAAAGTGATGACATTTCATATCCAAAAGGTCAAAGGTCAACTTTACTGGGTTGTTATAATGTTCTGCAAAAAACACTTCTGGCCATTATTCAACAGCATAACTCAAAAACAGAAGAGAAGACATTTGGTCAGATACTGAATTGATGACACTAATCTTGGGTGTCCATCTTGAAAATGTTGATAGATCTTCTGTGCTGCCAGGTTGAAGATGTGTGTGAAGCATCTACTGTATGTTTCAGAATTTGTAGCTTCTCTGCAGCAACACCCATATTTAAAGCATTGTCTACTGTCATGGCTTCATGTGAGTCTGGACCAACCTCTGAGGCTGAGAAATAAAGCCAATGTGGCTGTGCCAAAAACTGCAGTTTATCAAATGTCCATTTGAGGCTGGTTCCAAAACAGCAGAAATAAACATGTTTACAGCCTGGTACAAAAAACAGTTTTGGTCTCTATAGCTAATTTCAACATTCATGACAACTGTGCGTTGTCATGAATGTTAATTTTTATATAGCACACCTGCTACATTTTATTAAGGCCCAGAGTTACACATATATGAGGGCAGGGCGGCTTGAGTGCCAGGCTGTCTGCGCACAGTGTCCCACTTCCCATCAGATCGACCCCTCGCTCTTTCACAGCTCCATCCTCTTGTCCAAATATGGCCACATCTGGCTCCAAACCGAGATGGCAAGGACCAAAATGCTGAACTCAAGGCTTCAAACTGGCAGTCCACAAACCAATGAGTGGCATCACAGTAGCTACAGTCTGGACAGACATATGTAAACTACGATTGACTGGTTGGCAAAGGTATACAATGAGGGTAAGCTAAGATGGTAATTCTAGTTCTTTATTTTTCATATGAATTTTTTATCACACACACTTTAACTTTAACTTAACTGCTTGTTGCCATTTGATGTGAAAATACCAGAGGTACATCATTAGAGTCATTACAGTCACACGTTTACTATCTTCTCCACGGTTAGATGTTAAATATCAGTTTCATCTCCATGTGCCTGCTACAGAGAAAGACTCAGGACATACGATACCTTTGCTTAGCATACAGACAGAAAGAAGGGGGGGACTGCTAGCCTAGCTCTATCAAAAAATTAGAACTACACCTATCAGCTCCAAAGCTCTCTGCTTTACACATTTAATTCATCTTATTGAACGGGTGTAAATAGAGATGCAAAATTGTTGGCACTGTGGTTTCAGCAACATGCAGCTTTGGAGCAATTTGTTGCTGCTTTCATATTTACATGTTGTTTACATGTCCACCTCAACTACAAGACAATGAGAATACTTAAGTTTCTCACTTATCCATGAAGTATCTCTCCTGTGCTTTCTGAATATCACCAACTATAAATAGACCTCAGGCCAGCTTCAGATTAATCCTCAGAGGGTATGCTTCCATCTTTCTACGCACAGTTGCCCGATGATAATTTATGCTGGGGGGTTTAATAGATTTATTTTTATTCTGAGGTCTCTCACAGTCCTAATAACATCAAGAGGGTTTAATAATGCGTGCCTCACTTGAAAAAGTACGAGATGAAAATAATATGTTTATTTGTATTCCTGTCATTTTCAAAACACAAGGGTCAAATTAAATAGGAAATCAAAACAGGTCCACCCAAAAAGAGTTCAAATAAACCAGATTTTGTTTGAAGAATAAATCAGAATATGTAGACACTAAAAAGATGTTGGGCTTTTAGCAAAATATATTGTGGCCACCTAAAAGCCCGATATTGCAGTTTAATTTGTAGTAATGTAATTAACATATCTGTTTGAGAATTGGCTCTGCTAAAGGATCATATTAACAGACCTGACACGGGCCTTAAGGTTGCCCTGTTACCTCATCTTGAGGCCTGTGTTGAACAGGGACCCTGTATCAGCATGTTATATTATGATGCTTAGCATTTAAATGTTGTACTTACATGTTGCATATTCCTGAATCAGTTTGAGTTTAATTAAATTAAATTCCCTCACAGCAAACCTGGGGCCATGTAGAGTTGCACATTGCAGACAGAGTTGAAGAGCGGGGGGTTAACAGGAGCCCAGCAGCTCATTCTTGCCTCAGGGCCCCAGAGCAGGTTAATCCAGCCATGTGTGTCCAAGTACAATGCACAAGTGTGCATGATGAAAAACGTGTAAATGCCCAAAATACTGATGGTGTGCAGTTTTGACTCTCTCGTCATTAACAATGAAGTTATCAGGGCTTTAGCTGTTAGATAACCTCACCTTTTACCGTCTGCGTTTATTTAACATATTTCTAATCACTTCGTAAGACTTATTAATATACCCTAAAACTTATATTAATAGCCTAGTCCCAATTAAACACCCAGTCTTTTTTACTAGCCCAATGTAACTACACATTTTGACCAATAAAGGCCTGTCTTAATTAGAAGCCTGGTCTGGTTGCCAAGCAGTTCCTTGTTATAGAAGCTGCACTACAAATATAAATGTTTAAACTTTTGTCAATATGGAGATGCTTAACATCGTTAGCTCAATTTCCTTTCACTGAAACCATGAGCATCAGAGACGACCCTAAGTCATTCAGATTAAACAGCATGACGAAAAAAAAAAGTGGTGACTCCCTTCCTCCGAAGCTGTTATGAAGTCAGAATATGTGTCCATTCCTTGATTACCCGATAAGTTATAGTCCTTTAGCCTGTAAGGGTCCACTGATCAAAAGACTCAAAGGTGTTTTTCATAAAATAATTCAAATTTATGAATAATGTTTTGAGACAAAGATAATGTTGTGTTATCCTTGGGTGCCATTAAACAAGTGTCATAATGTAACACATAACTGATATGTTATTCGATGCCTAAGTTTTATACATGTAATATTCATACTGGTTCAAACAAATGGTTTGATTTTATTTCCCAATCTTTGATGAGCAACAGTTCTGTATTAAAAGGAATTAAAGGGCCTCTCCCATAGAGATGCCTGTTTCACATATAGGCCTGCTGAGTTGAGTGATTTAAGCAAATAATAGCCTGGGCTATTATTGGAAGATTTACGGTAATAATAATAATAATAATAATTAGAATAGGCTACTTAGAATAATTATGTATATATGTATATTACAATCAGAATGTCTTAAATTTATGATACTTTTTTTGCTTCACTCACTGAAAATCATATGTTTTTATTGTATTTGGTTTAAAATTGTGCATTTTAGATTACTTTGCTCTTCATCTTGTTTCTTTAGTGCTACCGCAGTTTTATCTTGAGTTTTAAAATGTTTCAATTTCTATTTGCTGTTTTTATTTGTTTTCTTTTTTCATTTTTGTCCCCAGTAAGACTTGAGACAAGAATGTTGCTTTTATGTTAGCCTATATGCTTTTAAGCCCTGCTAATGTGAGACCCCAAATACACTATATTTCTATATTTCTTTATTTACTCGTGTATTTTATTTGCTTTTTTTTTTTAACAGAATTGACCATACTGACATACAAAAATTAAAAGAAGAAGAAGAAGAAGAAATGATAGTAAGAATATATTGAAATCAGTATTTTCATTTGAGCATGTATGTAGAGTCAGCGGGAAGAGGCGGAAAACAGACAGAAAATAAGATAAGATATAGTAATAAGTGGGAAATAATCTTAAAGTAAATAAATCTTGTTGTCTTATTTTGAAAGGGGCTGCAACATTTTATGTACAAATTGACATACTGTTATTATATTGTCCAAATGTCACATTCTTTCTTTCTGGATTTATCACTCAGTCTCACAAAGGCAGAGGAAAGTTGAGGCTTGCAGCTCTCCCTGCTCTGTACACCTTGTACCAAAATGTTCTCTGCAGCTCCAAACTGGAAAACTGGAAACATGCGCACCTGATGACACAGCAGTCTGCCGCTGTCTGCTGCTGCGTCATCTGCGCAACACACATCGAGCTAGACTGCACTGCTCTCCCATCATCCACCTCTAAGTCTCATCCCTCCATCTTCTATTTTTATTTTAATTATTTATTTTTCTTTCCTAAAATGCGAGCCCAGCAGTGCGCAGGGATACATGCAGCGACTTTTCCAGGTCACAGAGTTGTTACATAATTCATCACCTCTCAGCAGCTTCTGAACATCCAACACTCCCTCTCATCCTCGTGTAACATAACAACATCAACTCAAATTAAAAGTCCAAATCATAATCGCAGCAGAGGCTTAGAGCATCATAACCGGGGTCACGCGGTGTTTAGCTGCAGCTGCGGTGCGCCGCACCGACCTGTCCCGTCTCCGCCGCTGGCTGGCATAATTTGCAGACAGCAGGAGGAAGAGGAGGAGGAGGAGGGAGGAGGGGTTTACTGACATCAGCACTGCCGCTCACTACAGCACCGAGCAGGCTGCCTGTCTGCTGGACCAGCCACGCCATCCATTTATCCTGACGGGCTTCATGGATGTCTGGGCTCGCACTGCGGGGTTCAGGTAGTGTCGAAGCGGGCAGTTCACGCACCGAGGCACCGAGGGTGGACAAGGGCTCGTCCGGGCTGTTTGAGCGGTGAGTTTGCGGTGTGTTTAAGGGCGGCAGCAGCAGACAGTAGGGCAGACTGGCGCAGGGCGAGTTTAGTCGGGCACGCTGTCTGTCTGAAGTTGATATTCGCCTAGTCACGCTTCTTGTAACTGACAGTCTCAGCGTCTTTCTGCCAGTGTGCTAAGCAGGGTGCAGCGGGATTTTTTCCACTGTATTATCATTATAATATTCCTACTTTGGTGTCATATTTATTTACTTATGCTGAAACTTTGACCATGCTTTTCTCTACATGCATCTCTGACATTAAATTAATATTGATTCATATCAATATTTTCTTGTATTTAAATCCTAATAACTGTCTAAAAGTGTGTGATGTTAACCTCAGAACTTAATTTTAAGTTTGCAGGAGCGTCTGTCTGCTTCAGGAGGCTGCGCAGACAATAAAGGAGAGGCAGCAGTAGCAGCAGAGTGCACACAGGGACGCCCTGAATAAGAAGCCAAATTCTGCACTGCAGTGGATTTCCTCAGGTGTGTGTGTGTACGTGTGTGAGTGTGTATAAGTGTGTGTGGGTGTCTGACTTTAGTAGACTCAGTGTAGCCTCTGTACACTTTTTCTCATTAACATCGGAAGAACCTGCAGAAGCTTTGGGGCATTGTCTGGAGGTCGCCCCGTCCTAGAAAACTGTGCCATCCTCCAGTTTTCAGACCATCCAGCCTACTCCTCTCCGCTCCCTCCTCTTTTTCTTTTCCCATCACAGGCACAGTGTGGTGGCTGGTCAGTCTGTCTGTCCATTCAGATCATACAGACCTGCAGGCCTTCAGACTGGAGAGCTGTGACTGACGGGTGGATTCATACTGTGGATTTTTAAAGTACTGCATGGATAGTTAAACCAATCTGCAGTATTAAAGCAAAGACCCGCTGACTGTTCAATTCAGTGTCACTGCACTCGGAGGACAAATATTTTTGGATTAAGAAGGTTGGACCTGCTCTTCATGGGGTTGTAGGACTAAATAAAGTGTCGAATTCCACCTCAGGGATCAGATTTTTATCATTTCCACTGTGTCATCCAAGTCAGCACGACACAGCAAATCTCAGGCTCCCTCACAGGTTTCCCAGGTTTAGGTTGACTTCCAGTTTCTCTTCAGGGATTTTTAACTAACAGAGTTTGCGTTTGGTATTTTTCAAGCCGTTGATTTCAGTTTTAGCACAGCAAATCTCAGGCAACATCTATATTTTTGGCTTTTAGAACAGCCCTATAAACTGTTGTTGCCATGGCATCTGACAGTTTCCAGTACCGGGCACTCTTTGAGTACAAGCGAGAGCGTGGTGATGACATCAGCCTCCAGCCAGGTGACCTGCTCACCGTCCCCAAGGCCTCGCTGATGTCGGTGGCAGGGCTGGACTACCAGGACGGGGACGAGCGGAGCCCCAAAGGCTGGCTGCACGGCACCAACGAGAGGACCAAGGACAAGGGAGACTTTCCAGGGACTTTTGTGGAGTACGTCGGGGTGGTGAGGGTCAGCCCTCCTGCGGCTAAATCCTGGCCCAGGCCTGTACCACCAACCCCTGGGGGGGTGCAGACCGCTGTGGGGGCTCAGCCTCCTGGAGCAGCTGCTGCTTCAGGTGAGTGCTGCCCACACAGACACCACCGAACACATCATGAGAACGTTTGGGTTCTCCTTTTGGATCTTTGTGCTGTCTTATCAGTTGGATTGTAACCAACAGGGCTGTGTTTTTATGAAATCCACATGAAGAGAACAAAAACACAACATTCAGTCAGTTTTTTGGCTCTAAAACCTGATGTTAAACTTCAGTATGTGTCTAGTACCGATGTAAGCTGCTCTGCCAAGACTATTTTGTGTGTGATGGTATTGGTATTGACTGTCTGCTTCATTCGCTCTCAAGCATATTGATGCTGTAAGTTTACTTGATCTGTCTGAGAGTAAAATTGCTGTGTAACCTGAACTTGAGTTCTGGGTTGAAGATGGACAAACAGTTTGAAATGAAATGAAATGTTAAGCTCAAAACTCTGCAGGTTAGTTCTTTTTCTACTCTGTCTGTGGTTGTATGTGGGTCTTTCAGAGCTGGCCTCAGGGTTTCAATGACCCAATGTGAGATTTTGCTTTGGGTGACCCCTCTGCATCTCCATCACCTTTACACCTTCACAGAACCATCGCACTGACACTAAAGTTTTGTGTGCATCATGGTGAGGCCATAGATGGTTCCCTTGTGTGGCTTTGCTGCCGTCCTCGATCTCATTTAAACAACATCAGATCATTTTCTCTCACCAATCAAAACAAAAGCCATACTTGTTACCCATTCATAAGCATCAAAGAACCTTTAAGGACTCACAAGTTTACCTGAAACTTGCAACAGCAATCATTTGTGGGACTTTGCCACTATTGGCAACCTGTGTGTAAGCAGTGCTTGCAAATCATTTGTGTAGGTACCTATAGTGTGAGTGGCAATTCATGCTTTGAGTATGGGGTGCATTTAACCTGAAAAGTGACAACATCAAGTGTACTTTTAATGCCAATGTTCATACTAGAATTATTCCGTTTTTTTAGTGTGGTCTTGACAGGCTGTAGGCCTATTATTGCTCAATGCGGTGCACAACAGAGGTGAAGGAGCTAAAGCAGATAATATGTACTAAGCTGTTCTTTTTGTACAACAGTTAAATGGTTGATTCAGCAAAAAATCTCTATGGAATCTGGAGTTCTGCTTTCACCCCAGTATAATGGAAGTGAAAGAACTTTGTTGAAAATTCTCACAGTACTAAAATATGACAGGAATATTATCCCATTTTTCACCAAATTACCTCTGGTTTTGAACTTGTTCTGTTCAGCCATCTTGGAAGCTTGGTGCTATCTAGTGAACCAGCCCATGTTTCCACCAGTCTTGAGCAGAACCATTAAAATCAAGCACTGCACCCTCTTTTTTTTTTACCAACAATTTCTCATTTGACATTTGAAGTGCACATCTTACATCCTGGACAAATAAAACCAAACTAAAATGTAGATGCCACTAGATGCCTTTTTTGTAATTTGGGTGAAACAGCACTTTAATCACATTTACCTTTTGCATACAAGCCACAAATATAGAGCACTATCAACTAGGGGTTTAAATCACCAGTTTCATCACGATACGATATTATATTGATTGTTTGGACAACAATACGATATTTTCCGATATTACAAAGTCTGCCACGATACGATTTCAGTTTGATACAATTTGGGGTCTGCGATCGATATAAGGCAATATTAAATGCCCATTTAACACAGTCTGTTACAGAAGACGATGCCACCCCTTTCTTTTTGACTTTTGGCCATAAAACACATGCACTACACATAAATAATAAGTACAGTAAAGTTTACTTTAAACTGGCTCCACTAACACAAATAAAAAAACAAATGGCATAAGTTAACCTTCAGGGCTTTCTGTCAGAGAGATCTTTCCAGAAGTCTTTTCATTTTAACCCAAACCATCATCTTTTTCATAAAACTTCAGGAATATCTGGATTAACACCAAGATCATTCAACAAAAGTATCAAATTCAGCTCACTAATAACTGTAAAGATTCAGAGACAAAACAATTGTTTTTTGCTAATCCCTCATCATTAGCTTAAGCATGTTTACATTGCATAAATTAGCCTAGGGGCTAATGCACATTTTTCCTCTTCTCATAGCTTAACAAATTACATGTTAGGTTATTATTTTTCTTACTCACCGGTGATTAAAGTCACTGCATCTCCTGACAGAACAGCATGGTTGAATTTTGGCCTGCATGCACAGTTTTCCAGCCTAATTTTGCTAAAGCAAGAAGTTGGCGAAGCGAAACGCTCGTCCAGGCAGGTAACGTTACGTTGTGATTTATTTCGTAACATCATTGCTAATGTACGGCATGTGCTGTCTGTTGACCTGTATTTTCTCTGAAATCCAAAATATTTCCACTGTGCTGATTTATTCCAGAGTAAATAACGTGGCCCTCATCGTCTTTCTCTTGGCTGCTTGCCATGTGCCTGCCGCTGTTTGACAGTGACATAGACTTTCAAAATAAAAGCTTATGCTAAAGCTGACGATATGCTTCGATGTTTTCACTTTGCATCAGTGATAATGGATCGTTGATCATTAAATCGATATATCGATACAGAACAATGGATCGTTACACCCCTACTATCAACACTAGTATGTAGTGTAACCTCTTAGGTTCACCACCTGCAGGCCTGTTCATCAGGCTGCTGATCTGCTGATAACATGCAGCTGTGGCTGCTGCTGAGCTGATCTGCCCTGATCCTCCAGCTCCAGTCCAGACAAACACCAGCCCCACATGAAACCCACCAGACCTATGTACTTCTCCTCCTCACTGGCTGTACTGTGTGTTAGTCTTCCAAAAAAAATTCTGTCGTAGCAAGTTTGGTTTGAATGATATTCTCTGCTCCTGCTCACACGTTATCATCATCAGCTTGATATTTTTTTTCTCTCCTCTCTTCGTGCTCAGACCGTAATTGTAAATGTTGTGATGGCAGATGCATATAAGGTCTCTCTGTTGGAGATTGCAGACTGGCCCACTATCTAACAGGAAATGCCGTTTCTTGGTGCTTTTACAGACTCAGGCCAAACAGCCATTGTTAACATGTCCTCTCTGAGGATTTCTCTTAAGGATCCATTTAGGAATCTGGCTGAATTTGGCCTTAACGGGACCTGAAAGCATGTTTCCCATTTGTTACAATTTAAGTCATATTTAAATAGCTTTGGTCATCTTATCCATCAGTTATAGACATTGTACTCAATAGACAGTTGGGGTGATATTTACCCATAACTGTTCACAATTGTTTTCTCATGTGAGTTTAAAGTGCTAGATTGAGTCAGAGCTGAAACAGTTAAAACAATCAACGGAATTAATTGTTAAAGGCCAAATGTTACCCAGTTCTAGCTTCTAAAGTGTCAGGATGTGCTGCTCTTATTTGTATTTTTGCATATCTTTAGGTCCCTGGACTGTTTCTCAGATAAATCAAGCTATTTCATGACATTATCTTGTGCTGTAGGACATTTTTTCTGACATTTCATAGACCAAATGATTAATTGGTGAAACGAGAAAATAATATGCAGATTAAATGATAATAAGAATAATCATTAGTTGTAGGTGTTGCTTGCTGTTTGATCATCTGACTGCTTGTGTATTTGACTTTTGACTGCTTTTTAGTAATGCTGCTTCTTCTTCTATACAGCTCAGCGATTAATCTGATGAGTAAAATGTTCACCTCATGATAGAAATGATGGCTAAACACAAGTTCTAATAAACCTGACTTAGACTTTTGTCGAATTCGGAATCACAATAATCATTCATTAGGCAGATCTCCAGACTAACTTTTCCACTGATAGCACTAGTTCTACAACCTTCTATGTAGTGCTTTGGCTCTAATGCCGCCAGCTCTCTGTCCGCAGTCACCCCTCTGTAGCCTCGCTCATCCCGGCTGATTGGTTACACGTCACGGGTAATAGCCTATCAACACTGAAGGCTGATGTACCACAGACAGGCCAAGAGATGGTGAGTGGGCTATGCTGTGTGTAGAACATATAAAGGTCTATTTTAAGGCAGATGTTACTGAAGTTGTAGTAAACATAAAAATCCTCTACACTGAAGTTGCAAAAAACACCCAGTGTCTCCTCTGGTAATGTTCTGCTGTTAGTAATAATAGTTACTAGATGTATATTCATTTGTATGAGTAGGAGAACTGCAAAGAGAGGAAGAGGGAGGGAGGCTATGCCTGGACGTGGCGAAAGACGTGGCCAGATTATCATAGTTTCTAAAACTGCAGCACAGTGACGATACACACATTTCATATACAAGACCTATATAACGCAAAGTCAGCATTCACTCTGTCACTGTCAGCAGAGACTTCGGTCTGCATCATGCACTCCCCTGACTGTGACCAGGTAAAATTTTAACTCATACACTCACAAAGAAAGTTTTCATATGTGACCATTTTGGTTGCAATCTCAAACCCTGTTAGGTGCGCTTGGACTGCTGTGTGTTGATAGGAAGCTACACCCTTCATGCTCCACCCTGTACTCCATGAACTGCTGCATGAACTCTGGGAGCAGTGGATAAATGACCGTATTTCCTATTTACTCTACAGTTTTCAGGAACACTCCCACACGTTGTGGCTCCCTGTTGACTCCCGATGTGATCCAGTAGCTCTCTTCAGTGTGTCCTCAGACTACTTTGATTGCATCAGAGTTTATGTTTATTATCTCTAATAGTATCACGTGGTAATGATTCCACTTAGAAGACTGTGTACATACTGTACACTAGCGTGCAAGCTGTGTGTATCTGTTGAGTGCAGCTGGATTTTTGATGATTTATTTAGGGCCGAGCAAAAACAGGCGGTAACGAGGATGAGAGGGACTTGGGCCCAAAATGTAAAAAGCATTGCAAAACAGGCTGCCCCACTTAAAAAGCTATTCTGAACCCTGCAGGCTTTGATTAGCGTTTTTACAGGGTTGGGGTGGTTAGCTCAATTTTAGCCTTGCTGCGGAGTGAGTTCAGATCGGCTGTGTTTATGGCTCTTCATTTGCTAAATAGGTCAGACGCAGAGCAACGTTCTCTCCTCCTTCCTCTGTCGCCTCTCGGCTCTCTTTAATTGTCTGCTCGTCTGTTTTATTGGAGTGGGTTTGGTCCCTCTTCTATAAATAACATCCATACTGCTCTGGGCCTCGGGTAAATATCTCATTTCTATATGTCTCTGCTCGCCATGCTGATGCTTTTAGTTACAGCATGTGTGCTAGTTGAGCCACTTGTCCCTCCCTCCTCTCTTCCTTCCATCCATCCATCCATCCATCTTGCAGCCACACAAGGCTGTATTTGTCCTGAATAATTGATTGGCTGGTACACTGTTGGCCTGACAGGCCACATTCCTGCAGTCACAAATCACCAGTAGCAGCAGTGGTATAGCAGCAGCAGCAGCAGCAGCAGCACAGGGAGGCCTGCGCAGAGGGACGCTAACTGATTTGCATCCTCCATCACTGCTGACACTCCGGCACGCCCTGCTCTGTTTCAGCATTTTGTTTGGAACAGCACTGCTCAGGGTTTTCTATTTTTCTGGGAAAGGGATTGATCAGGGATCACTGGTCGATTCAGACTAAGTGAGGCTGCATTTGACCATAGATGAATGTCACAGCAACATTTCTTTTTATTGACAATGATTCAATTCACTTTGTGCAAGTTAAAGGATCACTGTAGATTATTGTTTTATTTTTTATTACTTTTAGCGCATAGTTTTTGTTTGACGGCAAATTTACAGCAGTCTTCGTTCCATTTCTGGACACTGTGCTTGTTTTAGTATTGTAAAACATAATCACAGTCACTTGTCCATCTAGGTTCACCCGGATGACATAGATTTACAATTTGTCAGCATGTCATTGCAGACAAATGCTGACTTTAAGTAGTGTAGGAACCATGTCGAACCAGCACAAATCGACGCTACATTGGTCAGGTTTTGCAGCATTCCCATTGTGTCTTTAAGTCTGACTTTGCTGACCCTTTGTCAACAGTATGAGAACATTCAAAGACATCTTTCAAACCTTATTTATCAGGAAAAACTGAAACATTGGTAGCTAGTGATTACAACCAAATAAAATTCAGCTGTGAATTTATGACGTTCACTCATTGCTGTATGAATGAACATCATGGATTAACTGTTCTGAAACTATTTGAAAGGAGAGGGCAAAGTTGAAAAATAAGTTGCCTGAAGTTGCCCTTGTTGTCTTATTCTGTCTTTAATACTGCATCCTTTATTTCTCTTTCTACTTTGGCCTGCTGTGGCTCAGGAGGTATAACGATTGTTAGGGCTGGGTACGGAAGTCTTTACTTTACTATGTCAGTACTACCGAGTACCGTTTTACATTAAGGCCTTTGGTGCCAGATATTCAGTACCTGAGAGCACATCTGGGTGAGAACGCTGGGTTTAGACAAGAGGAGGAGGTGCTAGAAATCGCACCGAAGCTTGGAAACCAGCAACAGAGTTCTGAGGCAGGCAATGGAGCTCTGCAGACGCTCTGTTGGTTTCCCTATTGCAGCAATAATTTCAGCGTCTGGTCCATTTTATTTTCTATATTATTGTAGTAATAGCCTAGTATCACTGTTTGATGAGCAGACACACACACAAGCAACAGACAGACCAAGACAGAAGACTAGGTCTTTGTGTGATTAGAAAGGCGTAGAGGAGCAGAATTTCACTTAAGTCAACTACATCACCCCTGCAGCTTGTTCAATAATTAAACTTTTTTGTTAATACAGAAAGAGTAGAGTATTTAAAAGAAGGGTACTGTTGGGTACTGGTACTGAATTCCAGTTTGTATGGCACCCAACCCTAGCGCTCATCCACCAGTTGGACTGTTGCTGGTCCCCGCCCCTGCACTCTACATGTCAGAGTGTCCTTTAAGGTACTGAACCCCAAATTGCTTCCCATTGCTGTGCCATTGCTGTGTGATTGCATGTGAATATTTATCTGATGAGCAGGTGGCACCTTGTAGGGTTGCCTTGGCCACCAGTGTATGAATGTGTGTGGTGTTTGTGTTGTGAAGTGCTTTGAGTGATTGCCAAGACAAGAAAGGTGCTATGTAATTAATA
This sequence comes from Epinephelus lanceolatus, assembly GCF_041903045.1. Taxonomy (NCBI): domain Eukaryota; kingdom Metazoa; phylum Chordata; class Actinopteri; order Perciformes; family Serranidae; genus Epinephelus; species Epinephelus lanceolatus. The sequence continues at coordinate 39,253,337 of NC_135739.1, forward strand.
CAGCCATTATACTATATTTACCATTTACCATTCCTCTCCCCCTGTCTTTCCTTCCCTCTTCTTCCACTTGTTGTCCTGAACAGTTCAGTTCTCTCTCAGCAGCCGTGCTGATTAAATCAAGTGTGATACCTAATAGCTCTAACAGGGCTCATAGCGCTAATCAATGCGTAACACTATCTGACACCGCGCGATTGTGAACACCCTGCTACATTTCCCAACTTGACGCCTTCCCCTTCCCCGAGGGGAGCTGTTTGCCAGCTCCATGCAACATTAATTATGACAGTAAGCTAATGAATCCCTGATGGTCTCCTCGTCACTATCTACCCACAGGTATATGGGAGAAATGTTAAGGTAATCAGAGCTCATGCTGAATCTAACAGGCTAATCATATGCAGCGCACTGCTCGGCTGCGATAAGGCAGCTCGTGTCTTTTATCTTCAGATTAGCCCTGTAGTTCGCTACACTCTGTTCCTCTTGTATGTAAATGAGGGATACAATTGGATGTAAACCAGGAGACTAGACATCACTGGTTCATCTGTCCAAAGGCTTTGATTGGAAGAGCTTGGTCAAGTAAAAGAAATGTAATACAACACCCTCCATTTCATCACTGCAGAGAGGTTTAGTGTTGGACAAGAACTGAGAGACCTTAAGTCAGAGCAGGGTGTGCAGTAGTCTGTGTATGTCTTCATTCTGAAGGTCTGATATTCAAATAGGTCCTCACAAATATAACAGATACACTCATATAACACAAGTACAAGACCATGCACATGCACTGTAGCCTCTTGTTTTATGTTGATACAGTATATGCTGGTTAAAAAGACATGAAAATGTGGGCTGACCTAAAATAAATGACTGCCGTTGCCCTATACCCGTAAGTTAGTCAATTTTTGGTAGCAAATTTCAGTTAACCACTTTCAGTTGCTTCTACTTTTGCAGTTCTTTCAATCAGTATTAAGCTACTGTCAGTGTAATCTCTGTAAACAGATGTCTGTGTCTAGTTATGCAGAATCTGTAACATCCATTTAGACTCAACGATGATCTTATTGAATTTTGGTGGTCAAAGGCCAAAGTCCCTGTGAACTTGTATGTTCTATTCTTGTGGAGGCAATATCTGCAGAACACCTCCAAGGGGTTTCCTCAAATTTGGCACAAATGTCAATTTGGACTCAGTGATGGAATGGTTAGAATTTGGTGTTTGAAGGTCAAAGGTCAAGGTCACTGTGCCCTAGCAATACATGTTTTAGGCTAAAACACAAGAATTTATTCACTAATTATGACAAATATTTTTCCTTTGGCCATTATTCACCATCATATCTCAGAAACAGAAGGGAAGACATTTGGCTAATCTTGGGTGTCCACCTTGAAACTGTGCAGACTGTATAGATCTTCTGTGCTGCTGGGGAGGAAATGTGTGTGAAGCATCCTTGTTTTCACAGACATGGATGTATACTGTAACTGCAACTTGACTGGTTCACAGAGGCATACAACAACAAGGCAGTAATTCTAGTTAATATAAAAACAAAAAAAATGACCAGTGAACAGAAGAGGAAATCTTGACCTGGATATCCACTGGCTACATTGGAACACCAGAAACATTGGCCATGGCCTCCAGACCGATAGCTGATGGGTTTCAAGCTTTCTGTCAAAGAAACTTAAAACAACAGAGAGCGGCAAAGTAGAAATGACTGAAAATAATCAGTCTAAAAAAAAAAAAAAAGTACATTGTTGTCATTATCAACAAGACTGACTAAAAACATTAAACCAGTGGTATCAGAATAGCATTTTCTTTTAATGTGCCACACATTCACAATGAAGAAAAACGGTGCAGTTTGGAAATACTAAGGATGCACGTTTTGCATGTAAACATAATATAAAAGTTCTGTCTGATAAATTTAAGATACATTTAAAGGGCCAGTGTGTAATATTTGGCATGGTTTATTGTCAATCTGAATCTGAATCTGAATATTCTACCCATTAATATGTTTATACAAGTGTATGATCGCTATAAAATAAAATTCGTTTGATTTTCGTAGCCTTATAATTATGCTTTTATATATATATATATATATATATATATATAGCAAGGGCCTTGCTTTAGAGAGATCGCCATCTTGCGCCGCCATGTATGTACGGCAGACCGAGTGGACAATCCAGCCAGCCAGAGAACGCGTTTCGCGTGTATAAATGAACCAACGAAGACAGCGGAAGGAAGGAAGAAGGAGGAGGAAACAGCAGAGTGTTAGTAGTTCGTCGATAGAGTAGTGAAAAGTTTTTTTAGTTATCAAGTTTGCGAATGGACCACACTTACCACGCAACAGGAGAGAATGAACCCGAACCCTCATCTGCGAGGAAAAGAAGACGCAACTTCACTCCTTGTGATGCACTCTCTGCGGCGCTTTTCCTCCTGATGATATATCTCCCCAACAATGGCAGCAGTAGCACCAAATCCCATTCTGTGCATTCAGCCTCTCTTCTCACCCGCTCAGCATCAAACACATGGAGTTCCTCATCTGTATGCTCCGGCTCAAACAGGTATGGCTCTGGGTCTGTGTCCACTACAAGAAACTCTTCAAAATCGCGTTCAAAGTCGTCCATTGCAGCTACTATAGTCCAGAGATATTGCTAGGCTAAATAAACAGCTGAGCTCTGTTACTGGCTACGCTGTCAGTCAGTGTGTGGGCTGGAGATTGGTGGAGCAGAGAGGGGAGGGGGGTTTCCACTTAGAATGGTAAACGAGTATGTGTGTAAAGTTATTAAGTGTGTCTGTTATGCTAGAAGAGTCAGAGTTTGGGACGGAGTGGAGTGTTACCGGAGTTTCTGGAGTGCTCAAATAAACTGACCTTTTTCCCAAACGCTCCTCTGGTCTCCTGCTCGTGAGGGATTCATTACAATATCGTAACATGGTTTAGATTTCTAAATAAACATTCACCTCGTTGCTAGATAGACCTACTCCTGAAAAACTCGTGCGCAAGGCTTTTTGTCCCTACGAGGCCACTGTCATTTACCCGACGGGAGGGGTGAGCGAGTGAGCCCTGGAATCTAGAATTTGACCACTGATGTCACTGTTTCCAACGGTTTTCAACCCATTTTACACACTGGCCCTTTAAATAAGTAAGATAAAAGATAAATCAAAGTTTCACTGTGTTTACCCCCAAAGTGATAACATGAAAATATGATTCATAGGAGATGAAGCTGGACAAAGACCATGTAACCATTGGCCTGTTCTATTGTAAACCTGACACACACACACACATACATATCAAACCGAGGCGGTCAATAGCAATCACAGTTTTTAATTGAGCTCCAGCCAGTTGAAGTGTCTCTGAGTCTTCAGAGGTGCGTTGGTGCTGTGCAGGGCAGCGGATCAATGTGATCAGAGAGGTGATGAAACGCCGCTGCACTGGATAATGACTGGGAGATCAAACACGATGAGAGAGAGAGACAGAAGGGATAGCAGAAAAACACACAGAGCAGTAATTGCCATCCTCGCGAAGTGTCTGTGTAATGACAAGTTTGGAAGTGTGTGTATTTGCCCAGGTGTGTGTGTTAGCGTAGGCAGCCTGTGATCAGCTCTGTGCTCGCTGCTGTGCGATGAGTTCAGGGGATCGATGATCGCAGCCTTGGCCTAACAAGCTAATTGGGCTAAACGGTGTCATTGGTTGGTTCATATTTAGCCGGGCTCTTAGCTCTTTGTTTAGACTCTAATGGCCCTTGATGTGTTTGTGAGTGTACAAATTCTGTACAGTGAGGAGAGGAGGCACTGAGGTGTGAGTGTTGTGATTCTAAAGAGATCCAGCCATGCGAAGGGCAAATGTCTTAATGTGTCAGTGTGAAGATGGAGTCAGACATTAGGAGGGAGGAAGCTTTGTTGTTATTTCTGTCAGTGAATCTTTCTCTGTATCTCCCGCTGAGGAGAACTCTTCCCTGCGTGTCCTCTCGGTTTTTCTTTACCTTTAACCTTTTAGAGTCCCAGCACAAACTGCCTGCACATTGCAAGCAGCCTTAATTATCATTAGGGTGGAGTATTGTTTGATGTACTAGAGCCGATATGATGTTTAAACATGAGCAGCACAAGCTTAAATTAAAAAAAATGGAACTGTCTGATCGAAAAATTGATAAAGAAGATTAAGAACGTAACCAGACTCAATGTGAACTTTAAAGACTTTTGATACTCAGTGATCCAGTCTTCGGTACCCAGCCCTGATCACTGGGGTTTTTTTTGTTTTTTTTTTTGGTAACATCAAAGAACCAGATATTTGCTTATTAAAGGGGAACTAATGTTTTTTTCAACCTGGGCCCTATTTTCCGATCTCCTTTTGTCTAAATGAGTGATAGGATGTTCAATGTGTGACATTTCTCCAGTATGAAGCTAGGGTTGATCTGCCTGCAGCCCGTGAGCATGCGCTATATTAAATAATAGGGCATTCAGACAGTGTCAAACAACATCAAAATACAGTACAGGCCAAAAGTTTGGACACACCTTCTCATTCAATGCGTTTTCTTTATTTTCATGACTATTTACATTGTAGATTCTCACTGAAGGCATCAAAACTATGAATGAACACATGTGGAGTTATGTACTTAACAAAAAAAGGTGAAATAACTGAAAACATGTTTTATATTCTAGTTTCTTCAAAATAGCCACCCTTTGCTCTGATTACTGCTTTGCACACTCTTGGCATTCTCTCGATGAGCTTCAAGAGGTAGTCACCTGAAATGGTTTTCCAACAGTCTTGAAGGAGTTCCCAGAGGTGTTTAGCAATTGTTGGCCCCTTTGCCTTCACTCTGCGGTCCAGCTCACCCCAAACCATCTCGATTGGGTTCAAGTCCGGTGACTGTGGAGGCCAGGTCATCTGCCGCAGCACTCCATCACTCTCCTTCTTGGTCAAATAGCCCTTACACAGCCTGGAGGTGTGTTTGGGGTCATTGTCCTGTTGAAAAATAAATGATCGTCCAACTAAACGCAAACCGGATGGGATGGCATGTCGCTGCAGGATGCTGTGGTAGCCATGCTGGTTCAGTGTGCCTTCAATTTTGAATAAATCCCCAACAGTGTCACCAGCAAAACACCCCCACACCATCACACCTCCTCCTCCATGCTTCACAGTGGGAACCAGGCATGTGGAATCCATCCGTTCACCTTTTCTGCGTCTCACAAAGACACGGCGGTTGGAACCAAAGATCTCAAATTTGGACTCATCAGACCAAAGCACAGATTTCCACTGGTCTAATGTCCATTCCTTGTGTTTCTTGGCCCAAACAAATCTCTTCTGCTTGTTGCCTCTCTTTAGCAGTGGTTTCCTAGCAGCTATTTGACCATGAAGGCCTGATTGGCGCAGTCTCCTCTTAACAGTTGTTCTAGAGATGGGTCTGCTGCTAGAACTCTGTGTGGCATTCATCTGGTCTCTGATCTGAGCTGCTGTTAACTTGCCATTTCTGAGGCTGGTGACTCGGATGAACTTATCCTCAGAAGCAGAGGTGACTCTTGGTCTTCCTTTCCTGGGTCGGTCCTCATGTGTGCCAGTTTCGTTGTAGCGCTTGATGGTTTTTGCGACTCCACTTGGGGACACATTTAAAGTTTTTGCAATTTTCCGGACTGACTGACCTTCATTTCTTAAAGTAATGATGGCCACTCGTTTTTCTTTAGTTAGCTGATTGGTTCTTGCCATAATATGAATTTTAACAGTTGTCCAATAGGGCTGTCGGCTGTGTATTAACCTGACTTCTGCACAACCCAACTGATGGTCCCAACCCCATTGATAAAGCAAGAAATTCCACTAATTAACCCTGATAAGGCACACCTGTGAAGTGGAAACCATTTCAGGTGACTACCTCTTGAAGCTCATGGAGAGAATGCCAAGAGTGTGCAAAGCAGTAATCAGAGCAAAGGGTGGCTATTTTGAAGAAACTAGAATATAAAACATGTTTTCAGTTATTTCACCTTTTTTTGTTAAGTACATAACTCCACATGTGTTCATTCATAGTTTTGATGCCTTCAGTGAGAATCTACAATGTAAATAGTCATGAAAATAAAGAAAACGCATTGAATGAGAAGGTGTGTCCAAACTTTTGGCCTGTACTGTACGTCCACTAAAAGTGCATTTTTTTTCCACACAGATGGGCTCGGATTGTTAGTATAATTATCCGACAACATAACGGAAAAGGAGAAATGAACGTCTGTGTTTACCTTTAGCTGGATTCGGTCATGTTCCTCTGCCTGTTGCAATTTTAGCATATGTGCTACCGAAGTAACACTGCTCCCTCTCTCTCTCCTCATCCGCTCTTCAATTTCAATGAGCTCTGCGAATAGGATCAACCTTTAAGATAACCATCTTTCACATTTAAAAGTTTTTTATTGTTAAATAATTGCTTCAAAAGCCTTTTTACATTTTACAATATTACGTTTGAGCACATCATAAGAATGTTACAAGTTACCTTCTTGCAATACTTATTTTTACCAAAAAGAGCGTGAATGAGCGTGAGCTTTGGGCCACCGGCTGCGTACAGCTAACAGCTGATGTTAACTAGCTCTCCCCCTGCCGATGTCAACGCGGATTACAATGGGAATTAACCTATGCAACAAACCAAACTCGTAATGAATGATCGCCAGAATTCCTCCAATTCACAGTGCAATATTGGTCCAGAACTGGTCTGACTGCTGTTTCGTGAAGCCAATTCTCAGACAAATTTGTTCCATCACTGCACCATCAATACCTAACCAAGTCTGACAGCCATGTACGGGCCAAAGCCGGCTCACAGTCAGCTGCAGTCAGCCTGACTTTGCTGGATAACTGGGGGATAAAAGAAACAGTATTACACTTTTGAAATACAAATCAACACATTGAAGGATTGTAATCTGTTTTATATGGTGCTGATTCAGTAAATATCATAAGTGGAATCATCTCAAACCACTGGCACATTTTTTTTCTTGTGATAAAAAGAAGGAGTCTTGAAGGCTGAATATGACAAAGTATGATATATTGTATAGAAGCACTCAAGAATTAGGTTCGCCTTTGGAACTGTCATAGATCTCATTTATGTGTGTATATGAGACAGCACCACATTCTACTTGTTTTCATTGTTTCCACAGCTCTGGTATGTGGTGGTTCATTGTCATGAAACTGTGTCACAGACATTTATGTGCCCTCCTTGTTTACTGACCTTTTCTGTGTGTGTGCGTGTGCATGTGTTTCATAGTGTTTTCTTCTGCTGGAGATGACATGTGTCACCCATGTGGAAATGTTAAGTTGTGAATTGGCAGAACATCCTTTGGCTGCTTCTCTCTTCCTGTCTGTCTTTGACTTCATTCTCTTCTTCAGTCCTCCATCTGAACAAGTCATTTAGTCTGTTTTAAATTCTGTTCTTGATGTTAGTGCCGTGGCAGGTCTTTGATCACGGCTCTTGTTTCAGGAAAAAGGCTAAAAGTTGATTTTTCTTGAAGACAGGTTGGAAGAATCTCACTCTGTTGGATTGTATTTTTAAAATTAATTTAAGAAAAAGAAATAATGGGACTCAGTAACACACACAAATTCATTGATGCTCTGCTTCCTGCTTTAAAGTCAGCATTGCAGTGCTTTGCGTTGCAGTGTGTTGGTTGGCCTTCCTCACTGCGACTCCATGCGGCAGGATGCAGGGCTGCATGCCAATTAGGGTGTCGTAACGAGCATCTTAATGAACTGCTGCAGCACAAGCAGTCTGCAATTTATCCTGTCAATCACACACACACACACACACACACACACACTCACAGTACACACTGCCAATGAAAAGGTCACACACATACAGAAATAGAACAGCCTCGGGAAGTGCAGGGAGATGAACACATAATATCACAAAGAATACTGGTGCTTAATTGTTGCACTCACCCAAACTTTAATTTATGATATTTTTTTTTTCTCAAAATGCACTAGTAATGCACTTTTATCTACAAGATGCAATTCAAAAAGATGCAATTTTAAAAGTTCTGTAGTTTTTCATTTGTTATTTTCAAGCTAATTCACTTCTACTGTACTCAGACAGTCATCTCATCATAATCTACCCAAACAAAGTAGGTCACTTTTCAATAAGATACAAATTTATGGTACATTTTTTGTAGCTGTACTGTATTAATCTTCAACATTGTTTTATATTGGTTGTAGGGTTGCAGGTACCAATTAAAAAAATGCAACTGGATGGAGAGTCCCCCATTTATTTTAATTATTTTCTAAGGGGAGACTCTACACACATACCTCTGTCAACAAAATGGTTTCAAGTTTCAATTATAGTGATAAACATTTTGTCTAACCAAAAAAATAACCCCTCCATTTCCATTCCTTTGAGGGTCATTCTGACTGATAGTAATAGAAATTCTGTAATACCATGATACAGTTACACCGCAATATTTTCTGAGACGGCACATTTTCTGAGACGGTTATCACACCATGAAAATCACATATCGTTGCAACCCTAGCTAGTTGATTACCTCTCACCAAACTTTCATTGGTCGCACATTTGGTATTGTTAGTTTAATAAGGCTGTGTGTCCACCAGAGTGTTTCTTTACTGAGCTAGAAAGAGTAGTTGTTCTTCAGCCCTTGTGTTTGTCCTCTGACGGTTGGTCTTTGTGGTATTCGTCCCACCCCCTCTCCACTGTGATTAGATGGCCAGTGACAGTGACGAGTGCAGCATTTTACTCTGAGGTAAACATTTTTCAGCTCTCATTTTTAATTGGAAGACGGATAAATAATCACAGAAGACATTAAGTGTTGGATTTGATCACTATGGATTTCATTTTACAAAGTCTCTAAAAAGACACTGCACTTCACGGATGGATTATAAAGCTTCTACTGCCCTAAAAAATAGTATGTCTCTCTCTCGCAAGTAGCGTTACATGTAACGTTAATAACGTTATCGTGTATATGATATGGTCAACTTCAGAGTCAACATCTATAGTGTCCAGTAGGGGTGGAAATCGCCAGAGGATCCACGATACGATATTATCACGACACTTATTTTATCACAATACTCAGCATATTGCAGTATATCTAAAAGTGCAATAATGTTGTACCCTGACTTAAAGGGATAGTGCACCCAAAAATGAAAATTGAGCCATTATCTACTCACCCATATGCCGATGGAGGCTCAGGTGAAGTTTTAGAGTCCTCACATCACTTGCAGAGATCCCAGGGGAGAGGGGGTAGCAACACAACTCCACCTAATGGAGGCTTACGGCGCCCCAGATTAAAATGTCCAAGAACACATAATTGAAACCACAAAGTATCTCCATACTGCTCGTCCATTGTGATCCAAGTGTCCTGAAGCCCCGACATAAAAAGTTGTTTGAACTCTGTTTTTAGCCTCATTGTAGCCTGTAGCTCTAACTGCCTCTCTGTGCACCGCATTCATGTATGCGCGCTTGCGTGAGACCGTGAGATGTGGGCACCACATTCATGTGTGTTCACGTGCTTTCGCTGGTCTCGCGTGCAAGCGCACACACGTGAGTGCGGTGCACAGAGAGTAAATTAGAGTAAATTACGTGCCCAGAGGAAAACCCTGTCAACATCTGTTTAATCTATAAGATAAAGTTTTCAGTCTGTTCATTACACTTCACATTACACGCAAATGTATTTAGTGGACTGATAAAGCAGTTGATTATATTATTCTAGCAGGCTACCTAAAGTTTAATGTATATTTGTCATATTAATGATTTATATAATTACAAAATCGATGCTTGGCAGTGTTTGACGATACAATATTGCCACACAAAAATATTGCGATACAATGCTGTATCAATTTTTTCCCCCACTTGTAGTGTCCAGTTTGTCAGAATCTTCTCATCAGTCCTATTCATCCTTCAGTAGTGAGACTAATTCGCACATGCAGCTCAGGTGAAAAAAGCATTACAGTGCACAGTTAAATTTCAGATAATGGACAGTGAACATCACATTTATTTTTCACTTGAGGCATTCCACTTGACCGGACACAGTGTTTACCACACTGGACAAGTGTTATTGTTGAACCCTCTGACAGGAAAAAAAAAAGCTTTGGTGGACACACAAGGTAGAGTGCATTGTGGTGATATAGTTATTCCACTGACAACCTGCAGATCTTTTTCCCCCATAGACCGATCCCCTGGCTGAAGATTAGGTAAAGTAGTCGACCAAGACATTCTATGGCTCAATACAGCTCTACTACACTATTACATATTAAGATAAAAATATTTCACAGCATGTATCTGACCACTGGAGTTACCTTAACCCTGTAAGACCCAGATATAGAAAAAAATGAGCAAATTTTTTTTGACCTCTCAAATATTGTTTTAGGAGGCCTCTGATGTAGAAATCAAAGAGTTTTCAAATTTTTTACATTTTAGTAAGTTTTTAGGGAAATGTTGTAAATTTGCAACGTTGGGCATAGTTGGGAGCAGAACTTCTGTGTTTGTACTCACTTTGTCTGAACAGATATACAGAACATTTAAGTATTCATTTGCAGGGTTGATTGCTTAGCCCCATAACAGTATATATCATGAGTAATAATCACACAACAATCATAGTTTTATGAATAAGCATTTATAAATAAAAATATTGGAAAAAAATATATTTACAAAACTTTTTCCTCCGTCACTTTCAATGTGGTTTACTACATTCAAACAATACTGTCTGGCTGGCCTATTATGCTCTCTGCTTATCATACTAAAAGGAACACATGCATCCCCCAGAGCACTTACAGGTTCACATTCAAGACCATTCGCACCTGTGCCTGAACAATGCAACAGGCATTGGATCGTTAAATTCATGGGCTAAAGAGATACTGTTGGTCCACTGATCCAAATTAAGGTGATAAAAACCTTTGGATGATGGCAAATACATTCAGTTTCTTATTTTCATTTTCAAGACCATATCACATTACATACAATAACAGAAGGATGGCACACGGCGTGGCCAAAGTACAACCAATGTTACTCAAACAGAGGAAGAACGTTCTTTAGACAAAACACCCAGTTAACAGATGACTTTAGATGAGCGGTTCAAATAATACTTAGGCTAATACCTTTCTCTGAAAGTCATTAAGCTTCATTCTGACATTCAAACTGAATATGAAACTCATGTCCCACACCATCATCATCATCGTCATCACCATCACAGAGGTTACAGATCCTCTGGTTTCTGTCCAGCCCGTCACATCTTCACTGACTTCAGGACTTCTGGTGTTATTTACTCTAAAGTTACAAACAGCCTTTTTTTGTTTTCATGCCACAGATCCTTCTCCAGTTTAAACTCTTGTTTAAATATATATTATATACCACATGATGTCACACTGCTGAGCTCACTTTACCACTTTTGTATTAGCCTCTGTTCATCAGTTAGTTTGAACCAGCTGATGTTGTTACACTTTGGTGTAGCGATGGGCAAAGCAGTTCTTTAGATGTTACTGAATCACTAAAGGAACACATGCATCCCCCCAGAGCACTTACAGGTTCACATTCAAGACCATTCGCACCTGTCCCTGAACAATGCAACAGGCATCCCCCCAACAAATCCAGAACATTCAGAACCTGTTTTTCTATCTCCTAATGCTACAAACTGCTGCTTGGGCAACACTGAGAAAAATAGCACAGGATCATTTAGAAGTTAAAAAACAAACAAAAAACTAAAAAGATACAGGGAGTTTCAAATACTGCTATAGATGTTTGAGTTTCAAATACCCCATACAATTTATTCATGTGTTTAATTATGGTCTAAGCTAACCTAAGTAAAAATTTAACAGAAAAGCACATTTAGAGCTTCATTACAATGAATCATCTAATACTTTAAATTTCTACTACATTTTTTTTTTTCAATTTGTGACCATGTGAGAAGTGCAGTGACCTTATGTAATGTGTAAGGAAGCACAGGCTATTTTGACTACCACACTGACCCAATGTTGTAGGATTACAACATAGACATAACAAGCTATAAATCAAATTTGATGAATGTTTTCCAAAATAACTAAATATGTACATGTTCTAGACATTGTAATAAACACAAAAAAAATAAGGAATAAAGAATTTTATTTACTTTAATCCTGACAAATCCAGTCATGCAAAAAACAGGAGATGAGCTCAACGGGAAGTTTGCAGGTAGAGTGAGTTCATGGCCAGATGACCAGACCTATAAACACTTCTTCTATCCAATAGCATTGTGAGGACAAACAATAGGACCCATTAACTATGTAAATGTGGTCTTGAGAAAAAAAACCATTTGCAGCCTTTTTTTTAGAATTGTTAAAAGTGATGTTGTAAATTTGCAACAGTGGGTTTTACAGGGTTAAAATCATAGTTTACATTCTACAGCAGAGAGCAGTCAATAGAGCTACTGCAGATAATAGATGGGAGGAAAAAGATAGAAAACAAACTGAAATGTGGTGAATAATAAGAAGTTGGTGTCAGAGGCTGCCAACCAGACAGCAGGATTCACACAACACATTGTACCTCCAAAAGTTACATAATATAACCTTTCCTTTTACTTCATCTTTCTTTCTTTCTTTCTTTCTTTCCTAGCTGATTTGAAGGCCTGGAAATCCCCACATTTGAAAATATATTTTCTTCTACTCTAGTACTTTTTACTTTAGATATTAGTGTGCATTTTACCTCTAATGATTATAAACAAAAAATCACATTCTTCACTTGCTAAAGAGTATTTTTTATTTTTAAATATATGTTTTTTACTGTCTTCCTCTTTTCCCAACAGTGAAAGCATTTGAGTATCCTATTTGTCCCAGCAGTGCATGCTAATGTATTTAATCTCTAAAGTGTTATTGTTTGTGGAGGAGGTGAGATTTATTGTCTCTGTTTTGAAAGTCAATTACGGAGGTCCACACAGTGCCTGGGTTAAATTGATGAATAGGGTGGATCTGCACAGTCGTTCAGTGAAAGGAGAAGGTGATACAAATAAACACGCCATGAATAAAACAAGAGCAGAGGATCCTGGGAGACCGCCAGAATGCAGGGCTTTAATTCTTTGATGCAGCCCGGCGGTGACCTACCCGTACAGTCTGTCCAACTGCAGATCCAGACTGCAGCAGTTCAGGGAATACATCTGTGAGAGGTTCAGGTCACAGTGTGGAGAGCTGCAGGAGGCTTGGCGAGGCGCACCGCCGGGAAGAGCTGTTGTCAATAAAGCTTTTATTTTACTGGCTGCCTAATTGGCCTTGGAATCACTCTGTTGAGCTGAGAGGCTTCTCCCCCTGAGCTGTGGAGGATTTACTTGTCAGCAGTAAAAGAATAAGCACACAACAACACACACTGTCCTCACCCACAAAACAGAAGCAGACCCATTGATTCTATGTGTGTGAAAACAAAATTAAAAATTAGACATGTTTTCAACTGGAAAACAGAACTTAAAAAAGGATAATTTAGTAATATATATATTTTTATAATAGTATATTTTTTCTTTCTCCTTGTCTTGCTTTTCTGCCTTACTCCTCTCTGTTCTTCATCCTCCTTTTCTTTCCTTACCTTCTTAGCTTCACTGAAAACCTAAAATTCGCCATTTGTGCAATGACCTTGCAATTTAACCAAACTCTGAGGCTCAAAGTTCATTCTTGACTTCGGACACGGCACATTAGAAAACATTCCCAACCTAACATTCATTCAGTAGGTGTTCCAGAGCCTTCAATTATATCATACGATCTTCATCAGCGGCAGATGGATTCTGCCAGGTTACCATACAATAATAGATGTTCAAATTATTTTTAACTTAATTATTTAATCCAGTGTTGATGTCGAAGTGCTTAGAGAAAATGGAACGTTAAAGGTCTACAATTCCAAACTGGGCGAGCAGCATGTACTGATGAAGGTCATTTCATAAGATTGAAAGCTGTACTTTGATATTAGATTGCTTCATCAGCTAACCTACAGTATGTTCTTCTTCTTATTTGGGTTTTTCATGTATTATTTATCGAGTAAGCTGTTTGGATATGTCTTACAAGATTTGTTGAAGTCAACAGTGTGTAAGATTTAGGGGAATGTAGAGGCTTCTAGCAGTGGGGATTTCAACTTTGCAACCAGCTGAAACTTTATCCTGGTTAGAATTCCTTCCGTGTTCATTTTTTAGGAGGACTTTACCAGGAGCCAAATTATCTGCAGAGATCTTCCTATCCAGAACAAACTGACAGTGATTTAAACCAGTCAAAACACTGGAGTAAAACCCCAGTTTCACGTAAAAAAAACAAAAAACAAAACAAAAAAAACGCTCCTGTCACAGAGGGGCTACTAACTAAGATGACTGACACAAAAAATGTGAAAATGCGAATGGCTTTATCTCGAGCCAGTATTTGGTTTGTCCATTCTGGGCTACTGTAGCAATATGGCGGTGCAACACAATGATCTCCGTAGACAAGGAGGCACAATGATTTTTATTTTTGGATGATTATACATTTAAAACATATCTATTATATTACTGTTCTGCCAGTATATCCCCCTTAAAACTCTTTCAAGAACATTCCTCCAAATAATTGCATCAGACCTCTGGACGAGTTTCCTGTTAATTGACACCACATTATATAGCGCTTTCCAGTAAACCCTCTAGGAATTTAATAGAAAATTACAAACCTATAAAAGAAAGCTGTTACCATTTCCATGCCCAATTTAATTGTTTAAAAGCTCTTAAAAAAGCTCTTAAAAAAGGCCTTAAAGAGATCTAATTGAAAAATATTTACCAATACCCACCATGTTTCCTTTCCTTAAATACATTTAGTCTAATATTATATCGGACTAAGAAACATTGATTATTTGGCATTGTTTGAGCTTTAATATCCCTTAAATTAAATTACCAAACCCCCCCAAAATCCCAGAAAAAATCCAGAGGACATAACCTCTGTGTCTTCCCTGGCCTCTTTGCAAACTGCAGGGACTAAAAAGCTGAGGTGACGTGCAGATTTGTTCACCAGTGGTATTCCTGTTCCTCCCGCAGTGTTAGGCGATGCACTAGAAGCCGTCAGGAGCTGAGACTGTGTGTGTAAATCCTCTCCCTCCCTGATTCGTGTGCAGCGACACGGGGCCAGGTTTTATGTCTAAAATGGAATGAAGGGTTGAAAAAAATCGCTCTGACCAGGGGAGACCTGCTTTCTCTGCCGTATCCCCCTGTCCTGCAGCCTGTTTATGGGCTCCTATAAAACCACAAGGCTTTTTACGGCCTCTTCCTCGCTGCATTTTAATGCCCTCTGAAGAATCTCAATAGACTCGGGGTACAAGTCATTTGACCACTTTAATTTCAGCAGTTGAGGCGTTGTAAAAATAATTTAAGCTGCTCGTTTTTGTCTCAGACGCAGTAATGCGTTTCGGGGCATTACATTTATGTAGCTGCAATGTTGGTATTAATGAGCAGTTTATAAGAGCTGTTGCAACAGTTTTTCACATAATATCAGGTAAAAGATGTGAGAGGTTGTGAAAACGACCTTTGTCTTTTTATTATTCATGCCGGCACCCAGAGATTTATTCAATTTTTAATTATCCCTTTTTCCTTTTAGCAACTGTAATAAACCTTCGACTGGTATACAAACAAAATAATCAGCAAGCAACAGGGAATAATTAATTTTTCTACATGTTTCTCTGTTTTGTGGTTTACTCAGTCCATTATTTGACTCTCAACTTTGAGCAAAAGACAAACAGCTTTAATGACAACATTAAAAATGATTGATGATGACAGCAGAGTGAAACTGCATTGCACTTGGTTTCACTCTTCTCCCACTCATCATCCATTAGTAAAGTGAAGAGCTAATTAGTGGAGCTGTTGACATTAATACAATCAAAGACAGGGAAACAAAAGATGGTAATATGCAGAAATTTCCACAGCATACTCCTAAATATCAAACATAAAACAATAAGAAAACATGCTCCTTTTAGAGGCTGCAAGTTGTGGGAAGTCTTGTGGGACTAAATATGTAGAAACTGTTACGGTAATGGCTAGGGCTGAACCTGACTCAGAATGATTCCAGTCAAATCAGATTTGTATGTTTAATATGAATATTTAACTTTTTTTTTCATATAAAGTTTTACAGTTTGAATGGGGCTCAGTGTGACCTTCAGGTTGACAGTGCCATTCCTGTAATATAGTAAACAGGCCAACTGTGAGTACGACAGGTCGGAAATGTGCGACATTTTTTGCCGATACTAGATATCAAACAAAAGCCAGAGACTGTATTGTACTGAGTTGCTGTGGGTTGTAAATTCACCATTTCTCAGCAGAAGAGTTAAGATAATGGTGTCTCAGAGCCTTACAGCCTCTCTGCAGCTTCCTGTACCAAAGAGTAGCATGGAAGTTAACAGCGCTCACTCCAGAAGCAAAATCTGAGGACCAAAATGTCTCCAGAAGTACACTGCGCAACCTAATAATGACATCACAACATTGTTGGGATTCATCCTCTGAGGGGCAGGAATATCCACTAAAATATTTATACATTCATTTTGTTAAAACTTTCACCCAAATGTTTCAATTGAAGAAATACAAAGTACAGCAAATATCATGTAGATCAAAATAATTTCTATCTCGTCAAATAACAGAGTTTTCTTGTTCTAACTGCCTGAACGTGAGATTGCAAGTGCTTGTACTCTGCCTGCTGTATGGAATGTACATGCATGAACCAAGTTTGTACTTTTAAAGGCAGAATTAACAGAACACATCACCAATATTTATTTTGGTTGTCAGTCAGTAGCCTTGTTTCATCTCATTCACTGTATGGAAAAGCAAGTTTTTGCAAGGCTGAACTACTAGTGTCTTGTTATCTCACTATTCTGCAGCTTTTCATATTTAAGGTTGTTGTGACTGTTTAGCTGTTAGCTCCTGTGCTGACACATGAAGGAGCATTTGTTCCTTCTTTCTCTGATGTTGTTCTCTTATGGAGAGAGCTAAAACAGTGACCTAGTGGCAGTGCTTGCGTGGCCTCGCTGCTGTGCTTAAAGTTGAATCAGTTTAATCTGCCATAAAATGCTTTTGAAATGCGAGGCCGAGAACAATACATAAGCTTAAAATTGTACTTTGATATGATACAAGGAGACTGTGAGTCAGGATTGGGATTGTTGGTGATGTGCTACACTGTGTCTCTGCTCTGCATCTTGTGATGAGTGCAGCTCATGCTGGTGATCCTCTGTAGAGGAGGGGTGTGGGAAATGATATATTGGGCTGTAAAATTCATACAGTGCAGCAGATTTTGAGGGATTAGACAACAGGGCTTCACACACACACAGACACACACACCTAGCCATCGTCCATAAACCAAACCTCTATTCTCAATTGGGCCATTGTTTTGGTATTTGAGCTGATGAGAAGAGCACTGCAGTGCTTGGCACCACTGGTACAGAGAGAGAAAGAGACAGTGAGTGTTTGTATGAGAGAGCGCCACAGAAGCCAGTTGGGATTGTGTTTTGCCAGCTGGAGAGGTTTTGAGTTGAAAAGACACTCTGTTGAACCAGAGGTGTGTAGAGACAGAAGCCAAATCTGACACACACAAGCTTCTGCCCTTTATAGATGGAACATTGAGAGTTTTTTCTCCTGGCAGACTTTGAACATTATGAAACATATGATGACTCTGTGCGTTATTTAATTTGCAGAAGATGCAGAACATCTGTAGGCTACCATCGAAGGATGTCAGTTAATTTCTGAGAAACAAATGCACAATGATGTGAAATACAAGAGGCATGTCCTTTTAGTCTGGTGCTGCTATAGCGCTATCCACTTAGAGATGGTGAAATTTTAATGTTTTGTGATGTGAATGCATTATAATTTTTTCTCTGTTGGCTTTGCTGACAGACAGCTGCCAAGTTGCATTAACATGTGGAAACACAGCGCCAGTCCCAGAAAGTGCACTGGCTCTGAAACCAATATTCATATTAGCCAAACAGTGAAATTGCAGTTTTTGGGGTCCATCAAGTGAGGCCGTGGGCCCAGAAAGACTTTTTTCCCATAGATTTCCATCGTGAAAAAGATGTTTGTAAATCAGTGGATACATTTTGTTGAGCATCACAACCCCTCCACATTGTCTTCTTTTAATATCAAGATTTGATCCCTTTATGTTGGTTAACATTTGGAAAGTCTAGAAGAAATCAAGTTAGCCGAGTGCTTATCCGGAAGTAAGCGGCTGGGCCTCACACAGCCGTACTTGGCGGCCATGACTCTTTAATACACTTGCTGTATGGGCCCCACAATGTGGAATATCTGGGTGTTTTCATATGGATGAAATTGAGTATTTTTGGCATCATGCACCACTTGGCATGTACACAGAAATGTTGGTGGGTCGGGACAGCTTTTCCAGTGGCAGCCAAATCACTGACTGAGTGGTGCTGCCAGCTAGCTCCCACCAGATCTGGCTGGTGCAGTAATCTAAGAGTAGCAATTAACTTATAGACCAATACACTTCTCTTCTCAAAAATATTCTCTGCGGTAACAATTGACATCCCTAGTACAATCACACCGAGACCTGTCATTCCTAGTCAGACATCCTTCCAGAATCCTGAGTGACAAAATCATTTTCATGCGGTGAACTTTCTCTTTCTTTCAGAATGGACTGCTTAATTCAGACAGAGGTGTTTCCACGTTTTCTATTCTGTTTGCTGGCTATTCTTATTAATAGAGGAAAAGGCTCCACAGTACATAGGCCTGTGGAGACACATCTGACTGACGTCTTATTTTAAGACTGAAGCTGAATATCTTTGCAGAATCACTGTATGCTCACACATTAATGTCAGTCTATTTTATTGTGGTAATTGGGGAATCTTGAGTACTTGAATAATAGACAGGGTGGTTCTGCAGGCAGGTCACACTGATGGAAAATGTGTTATGTGAAATCCTGACCCTGTAGTGTCTCTGTAGATTTTACCGTAAGAGCAGTTTTGGTTCATCATTAGAAGAAAAGAGATGCTGTGTGCAGAAGGTAAAGGAGGCC
This sequence comes from Epinephelus lanceolatus, assembly GCF_041903045.1. Taxonomy (NCBI): domain Eukaryota; kingdom Metazoa; phylum Chordata; class Actinopteri; order Perciformes; family Serranidae; genus Epinephelus; species Epinephelus lanceolatus. Next base: position 39,272,233 of record NC_135739.1, read on the forward strand.
AATGTTTGTCTTGTGCAGCAGTTTGTTCTTTTCTGCCCACATCGAGCCCACAGGTCACGCTGTGTTTTCTTCTTTCTGTCAGCTTTCATCTTCACAAACAAAGAAAATCTGCTCAGGTCTTCAAAAAACAGGTGAAAAACGGATTGATACTTCAGCCTCATGTGTACACACACACAGGGTGTCTGTGGCTCAGAGGTAGAGCGGTCATCTACCAATTGCAAGGTCGGGGGTTCAATCTCTGGCCCTGACAGTCTATGTGGTGAAGTGTCCTTGGGCAATACGAGCGGATGGCAGCTTGTAGGGAGGCATTGGCTTCCACCACCAGTGTATGAATGTGTGTGTGAATGGGTCAATGGTGCTTAAGTTGTAAAGCACTTTTAGTGGTTGCTAAAATCTGTGAAGAGCCATATGAATGCAGTTCAATACCATTTATACACACGCGCACACACACGCGTGCACAAACACACACACACACACACACACACACACACACACACACACCTACCTCTCAGGCTTCAGTTTATATCTTCCTCCAAACATTTATATCCTGTAACCCTCCACTGTGACATGAAAGCATTTCCAGTCCTTCCAGCAGGTCATCCAACATGTGAGAACACACTCAAGCACAGTGAAAGTGTGTTTGCTTACACAGGACACATTTTGACATGGCGACCCCACACACGTGTGTGTTTATACAGGCGGGTGAGGTTAAACACGCAGGTCTGAGTTTACACAGTCAGTGTGTGTGGAGGGGACAGCTTGATGGCTGAAATGACACTCTGTGCAAGAGGAGAACTCCCCAGCCTGAGGCTCATTCCTGCTCTTGTGATCTGTGGTCATATAGAGATTAAACTAAAGCAGTGATGTATGATTAGTGGGCGGTTCGCTGTCACTTTTGAGCAGATGGATTGGTTTATAATGTAATGCTGTTCACAGGAGCAGCATACTGCTTGTTTTTTTTATTATTCCATTTATTTTTGCTGATGTTTTCCAACCAAAAGGAATTACTGTCGCAACAAGGATATGATCCCTCACTGGCTTCCCACCCACATATCAATCATTGGAATTGATAAATAAGGTGAGACTAAATAAAAGTAAACAATATTAAAACAATATTAGATTAGCTACTTTCACTGATTGTGTTTTTTTTTTTTTTTTCTACCGGCACATTTAAAAATGTAATTTTGATCAATTACTCATTCGTTTCCAGTTAAATTTTACGATTCTTTTTGTTTACACTGGAAACATAATTCTTATTTAGTTTGTTAATTTTCTCTTTATTTTACAGTGCTTCCAGTGACAATTGCTCCCCAGGCACATACACCAGAAAACTTAATCAGGCTTCTCTTTTCTGGCTGTGTTGGTTGACTCCCTACATGCACGAATGACATGAAAATAATTGAACTGTTCTGTTCTCCAAGACATTTTAATCTTTAGATTTTTATTGAATCTAATGGCGGTAATTCTGCAAAGGGATTGTTCTCTGTTTATCAGAGGAGGGCGGTGGCTGGGGTGTGGCTTCTTCTTTTTTTTTTTTTTTTCTTTTTTTTTACCCTCCCCAAAGGCTGTGTCATTGCTGCAGCAGCCGCTGGCTCGATTTCAACCTGCAGCCCTTTGCTGCGTGTCATAACCCCACTCTCTCCTCCTCTTTCACCCTGAACCTATCCAATAAAGGCAAAAGCCAAAAAAATAATCTTAAAAAAAAAAGCCTTGGTTTTTCACTCTTGTCGTGAATGCTGGTTAATTAGTGCAAACAGTTTGTTTTTGGCCAAATGTTAAATGATGCAGTGAATAAAATTATTTTGATGAAATATCACTATTTTAATCTCAGATTTTTGTGACACATTATGTGTCAGGGATCGTTTAAAATTTGAAAGACCAACGATAATTTCTGTTTTTACAGTTTTAGGCAATTATAAATGGGGTAATTATGGTAATTTTTTTTAGAGAAAACGGGTTTCGAAGGCATGTTTCCTAAAAAATCAGTGTAAAAATAAATACAAAATACAACCATTTAAAGTTGTAAACCCCTCCTATAAGCCAAATTAAAAGTGGATCCCCCCTCCAGCAGAGTCCTGCACTGGGTCGGGTACCCGCGGGTACCCAACAGGTGTTTTTTTTAAAAAAAAATTTTCCCGGGTTCGGATCTGGGTGGAAAAAATAACATGTGGGTCGGATGGCGGGTTTTAGATAAACACATCAGTCATTAGTTCGGTAAACTACAGATAACTATCTCGGTCATTATTTACTCTCTGAGGATCGCCTCCGCTATTTCGCAACGGTCATTGGTTCAGCTGTTTACAGCTAATAACACAATTTGTGATTGGACGACAGAATCAACGTGGCTGCCACCGTCTAACAAGCGCCACTTCCAAAACAGTAAATAATTATTTAGGTATTTGAGAAATAAGTGGATAAAACATACAGCTATCACTTTATAATGTTTCTGAAGTGTTTCCCTGATGGAATACTTCTCTCCTCGATGGATTCTAAAAACACGTGACGGCTCGTAACTGCTGAACGTCGCTCTGGACAGAAAGTAAGTCTATTATTACACATGTAAAGTTCCTTTACATAGATTAAAAGTCTAAAAGCATTAAACATAACAAACGAGTGCTTTTACACTCGTATGGGAGAAGAACACAGAGGGTTGATGATGGAGCTGAAGTCAGGTTTTTATTGTGAGAGCTGCTTCATTCAGGTCGTTGTTTACTTACTGGCACCTTAACTGTGGCGATATGCTGTTCAATATTCAGCCAATATGACCCAAAATGATTACTTTAAATCCGGGTTACAGGTCGGGCTGCGGGTTGTTCAATGACCCGTGCAGGACTCTGCCCTCCAGTGCTTACAAAACATTTAACATGCCTCCCCCTTTTTCATCCCCCACTCATAATGTTGAACAGAGCATAAAATAAAGAGTCATATTAGAGTGTTTGTGACACTCAGAGAAATGTATTCATTGTTACAGCATTCTCATTTGTAAAATCTGTGGGGAAATTTCATTTTGGGCCAGTGGGCATCATGTGACCTACAACTTGGACTGTGGCCACTGCAGTAGAATCGCCTCGCAGCCCAGTGCTGCTGCTGTGGTCTTGGTTTTGTGACTAGTAGTTGGCTCTTGCCCCTTATTTGGCTGCCAGTTTTGGTTAGGTTTTTGGAGATCAGGACTCTGGACCAATATGAGATCATAGTCATCCCCAGTTAGCAGCAGTCAGTGCAGCTTTGGGCTGGTGAGCTGGTGCATCAGTCATCGCCAGTTATGAATACCGCAATAAGGCTATTGTTTCCCAAAACAGGTTTAACTGACATTAATAATGTTCCAGTTTTCAGGCTCTACCATTGTGCAGACTGGCTTACTGGCACACTTAAATGGAACACAGGCATCACTACCACCTATTGCTGGGAAATCACAGGTGAAATGCCATTAGACCTGTGATTTTCTTGCTGTGACAAACGTTGCTGTTCTATAGCTTGATAAAACAATCATTCTGAAATGGAGCAGTAACACAAACAAAATGCATCATTTTACAATATGGCAACCATTATTCATTTCTACTGAGCTTCTAAAAATCAGTTTTCATCATTTATCATCTCACAAGTGGCTTTTCACAGAGTCACCTCATGTTGTACTTCATCATGGTTTCATTAATCATGAGGTTCAGATTATGTTTGTTTCCCAACTGTTTATTTATCTTTATTTTTTTCATTCTAAATTCCCAGCAGAGTTAGTTATGTTGCAGATCTGACCTGTGGGATGGGAAACGTGGGAATCTGAGTTGTAGATGCTGTAGGTTGTGGGAGCCTCTCTGTGACAGTTCTGCAGTGTCAGTTGATTCAGTGTGTGTGTGTGTGTTTGTGAAAACCAAAGCATCAACACAACTGATGCCTTATGGTGGAAGGTGCTTTGTTACATGTTCTTCTTTGTTTGGTTTTGAAGGTCAGCATTTTGCTCCTCTTGACTGATTTTTTTTTTCCTCCCTCCTCTCTCGCTCTGCGTTCATTGTTCCTTGTTCCTGCCACGTCTGTAATTTGAGTGGAAACATTTTCCTGTTGGCCTTTTGGAATTCCTTACCTTGCCTTTTCCTGGTCACGCTGCATGGCTTTACACTGATGCACGCATGGAGGTGTGAGTGAGTGTGTGTGTGTGTGTGTGTGTGTGTGTGTTTGCTCCACTGACTGACTCAGTGTCATTATTCCCTCTGTCACACAGAGACAGGATGTCTTTATAGAAGTTTAATGATTCTCAGCTGCTTTCACACTCTGCAGCTGACTGATGTCATCACACAATCACCATCATTTATTAAACATAACCAGTTATGCTAACGCCCTCATTAATTCTACTAATTAATACATTAATCAGCAGGAAGCGTGAATGTGTTTTAACATGCTCATCTTCACAGAACACATGAACAATATATTAATGCTTTCTGAAAACATTAAAGGGCTTTTCATCTAAACAGAATTAAACAGGTTCCTTACTAGAGTTGGGCATTGTTTGACTTTTTTCTCCATTATCTGTTGAGGGGCGGCTGAGAATGTCACTACAGCTGGTGCGCCTTAAGTCCACCTTAAAGCCATGTTTCCACCAAACCTCTCTGCATAGTACCTTTAGAACCAAAAGTAACCTGTACAGACATGTACCTAGACCCCAGATCTGCTTAGCATTTCTGCCACAGACTTTTAAATGTAGGTGGGGTTGTTGCTTCTTAGTGTTTCGTCCAGCTCCCGCTGTATTTGCTCTTCACGGGTGATGCAGAAGCATGTCTGCACCTTGTTTGTCGTCCACAGAACGGGGTTGGCATGCCACCATTTAATGACAAAAAGGAACAGGCAAGAGTGAGAGTCTCTCTCGATGGGATACTTAAAAATAGCGGGTTAGTGCATTAGCCCTTGTCAGGAGTTTAGTGCTGCCAGAGCACACTGGGACAATGCTCTCTGCCATGTTGTTTCTCCAGGTGAGGAAACAGACTATTTGCAGTTTACATTATCTGGTTGAAATTCATAAATATATTTTAAATATAATAATCATCACTAAAATTTTATGTCATCCAATGGAGACAATAAAAACAAATGGAATGGTCAAAGTTGTGACATTGAAATTTGAGGTGTGTTGACTGATTCATGTTGTCAACTCAGGCACTGAAAAACATGGAAGAAAACGTTCTACTTAAAACGTCGCTGGCCGTCGATACAGTGTATTAAATTGTTTGTTTCTCAGCTTCAGGCACCCAATGGACTGCAGTGTTTCTAGCTCCACCTTTTAATATTGGATCAGGGACACATTTTGAAAAAAAAGGGGTGAGGGGTGGTGATGAAAAATGGGGACGGTATGGAGTGGTTCTTGTGGTACCATCCAAAATCTTTCACGATGGGAATGGAAAAATAACAGTTCTAATGTATACAGAAATGAACTGAACTAAAATTAACTGCGAACTTGGCTTGAGTCTTGAGGAACTGAAGCATTTTTTCACCGCCAAATAGCCTAAACTGTAGATACACTGCACTACTATGTTTAACTTTATACAAATTGCTCTGGTCGCTGCAGCCTCATTGAAACCATCACTGACACACACATGTTCACCCATTTTTTCCCCAATCTGGCATCGAAATGAGGCATCAAAGTCTGTGTTGTGATTTGGTCAAGTAGGTACCGACTATATAGGTATGACATCGGGTTTCAGTACTCAACCCTATTCCTTATCTAAGTACTGGAACAACTTTTTTCCCCTTTCTGGTTAGAAAGTTGAGAAAATTAGTGCAAATAGAGAATCTGAGATCTCCAAAGAGCAAAAGAGCAGTATTTTACACCCCAGGTAATAGAGTTCCATTTTGTCCAAGGATGGCTGAAAGAAAACTGTCAACACTTTTTTGAAGCAATTTTGATAATGTGTTATTTCCTCAAGAAGCTATCAAAGTTTCACTTCTTATAAAACACCCCTTATTTTCCTCACTTTTATTCCCTTTCAATAGTTTTGAGGTTGGAAAAATCATATTCCACACAGTTTGAAAGTATAACATATTATGTGTCATCTTGTTCAGTCTCCTCATCAAGTGGCTTATGTGGTATCGTTGAAAACTTTGAGATCTCTAGTAGAATTTAAAAGTGGGTCAGTGAGGTTTTAGTGGTTTAAGGACAGACTTGTTTAGGGCTCTATTTGCCTTATTCATTCATTCATTCATATTTGCCAAAGCCAAAATGTTAATTATGCAAAAAAAACAACAACAACAACACTCAAAACAAACAAAATATGTCTGATAAATAGTTACAAGAAATTTTTTAACCCAATCTCCAGAAAAAAAGGTTGGCATTGTATGTTTCTGCAAACCACTGAAATGTCATATTTGTATGTTATTATGTAGAAGATACATTGAAAGTGTTTAATGTGTGGTTATGTGTAGGCACAAAAACCACCGTGTCATGGTTAGGAAAAGATGTTTGGCTTCAAATACCCAGTTTCAGGGGTACAACAGCAAAGCAGCAATGACCATTTTTGTTGCTTGTTGGGCTCAATCAGTGATCTGGAGTGGTCTGCAGCTTGACGGATGTATCGCCTAGATGGCACGCAATCCACCACCCCCTACACCTCCCGATGACAAAATCAGCTCATATAATATGTCGCTTTAGAAACATTGGTATGATACATATGAAAGGTACATATTGCCTCTGGCTACTGGGTGGATATTTACCCTCAACTATTGGCGTTGGCATCGGTCAGGTTCTATAAGAAATATGCAGGGATTTTAAAATATCTTGACAAGCATGTTGGAAAGTCATTCTGTCAGACATTCATGGTCCCCAGAGGTTTATCTAGTGCCAGCAGCAGGTAAAAAACATTATCACTGTGTGAAATGTGATTTGTTCAGTGAAATGTAATTTGTTGGCATTAAATGTTGTACAAACATAAATGGTTCTTACCCTATGTTTCCAAAAGACTTTGAGGGTTCATCTAGCGCCATCATCAGATCAAAATTTTGTTGAAATATCAGAACCAGCATTTTAACATTTACTACAGCACAACAACCAAGGACAAAAGACGACCATCACACTTTGATTTTCTTAACAATCATCATTACAGCCTCACAAAATGGCTTGCATGGCTGTGGACGCATCTTCATCTCGTTCTACAATCTGTGGGAAAAACTTCACCTTTTCAGCCCTGCAATCAGGTCACACTCTGCCTGTGAAGCGTGAGAGACGGCAGTGCTTACAGCAGCAGATAACAGATAATACCTGTATTTACTGTCTTTGTTTGCAATGCAGGCAGAATAGCGCTTTCTCCTGCTTTCTCTCGCTCACTCCCTGCTTAAATTGTATTTGCAATCTCACCTTCACACCTTTTCATCTCTGATCATTCTGATTATTATTCCTTAACTCCCTCAATGCCTCCTCAAACACCTGAACACAACGCCCATTCAAATCTGCTGAGAGAAAAGGGGCGATTTTAGCAGAGTAGAGGGACTGTAATCGCCTCTGAAATGAAGGGCTTGCATCTGTAGATCTTCAGAGCGTGGGGAGCAAAGAGATAATTATAGATGAAAAGTAACATTCTGTAGAGACAGCCTAATGTTTTATTAATGGTAGAGCTCACAGATGAGAGACATATTTACCGTCCGGTCATTAGTCATTCCTCTTCTCTTTCCTCCTCTCGTTACCTCTGTCTCTGTGGACTTTGTTCTGGTCTCATTTTTTCCTTTTTTCTTTTTTCTATTAACTTGGTTTAAAGTCACCGCTGCTGCTGCTGCTGCTGCACTCCAGGGTAGAGTTGAACTGCCCCTGAACTCGCCACACCACCTCTGACAGACACACACACACACACACACACACACAAACACACTCACACACACACTTGGCTCGCCTGGTTTGATCCAGTGATGTCTGGCTCTGTTGTATCCTCCTTGTTCCATGACTCCCCCCCAATCATTCTCTCTCTTGTTGTCTCATTGTCATTTAGTCCTCTTTCTATTTCCTCCCTGTCATCCCTTCGTTCCCCCTCTGGCATCACAGCGCTCCGGCTGAAACCAGTTTAAATTAATATTGGATGACTTTCTCGCTCTTTTTCTCACTTTGGAAGAGGTATGTGTGTTGATAAAACACATGTGTGGAGTTAAAAGACGGGGGGGAAAATCTCTATCATTATGTTTTAAGAGTACCCATGAGCCTTTTCCTCTCGTGTGATTTTATGTATATCAATAATCTCAGTGTTGGTACACATGGAAACACCAAATTATAATAAACTGCCGAGTACTGAAAGTTGGCATTAATGTCTGGCCATATTCTCTGATTTTTTTAAGGATCTTTTATCAGATATTCAACAATTTCAGATTGCTGCAACATTAAATTGAAGATTTTTTATTTGGCCTTCCAGATTCTCACTATGTGATCTATGAAAATCTGCCCAGCCTAATAACATAAACACTGTTGCTTAAAACTTGGGGTCAGCCCATGCCTTTACTTCCCTGTTATTTTCTGCAATTCCATTTATTTCTCTGAGTTCTCTTTCTCGACTGCAGCTGGTCCAAAATGTGGCAGCAAGAATCTTCATTTGTCAAAGAAGCATGACCACTCACCCTACCTGAGCCTCCATTCACTTGCAATGGATTACTCTCAGAACTGATTTTATTGTTTTACAGATAACATTAACATCTAAACTAGGTCTGGCAGCAAACATCATTTGTGAAAATAATTTGCAGCCTGAGGTCTTCTGGCTGTTCTAAGGTCCAGGTTTTCAACTATTTATATGTTCCTTCTTAAAAGAACCCTCCAGAGATTTCCTGTGACAGTGTCAGACTCAAGGTGGAAAGTATCATAATCAGTGCAGCAGATGTGTTGTTCTCCCTTGTCACAATGCAACTGGACTGCTGAACACTTCAGATCAGAGACATGGGTGTGTCATGCTAATAGTCTCAGATGTAGTCTGTAGCCTGTAGCCTGCAGAGATGAGCAGCAGGCTACAGAGGTCTCATAAGATCACCTCTTTCTAAAGACCCTGACACACTAAGTTCACGGTCGGTGGTTTATCAATATTGGGCTGTCGGTGAGTGTCTGCAAATTTGTATTTCCTAGGATAGCAAAGGACTGGCCCCCTTACTCTCCCTAACTCTGCCTCTGATTTGCTCTCACTGACATTATAACCCCAACCTTACCCAATCTTACTCCTCTAGCCAAAACCTAACAAATCCGACCAAAGAAGATCTAGTCAGTCACAGGAAGAGTAGGGCAGGTCATTCCTTCGCTATCCCAGGAAACGCATATTTGCATCCCACTCTGGTAGCAGTAGTCATCCCTTGTCAGCTTTTTCAGCCAGTTCAGCATGTTGAATTGGCATCTAAGTTTGTGGAGTCTGTGGGTCAATTAAGTCACTTTGATTGCCACTTGACCTCAGTGCACGAGAAGAGAAACAGAAGTGAGGAAAGTAAACAAAGGGTTAGAGTGAAGTGGGCATGAGATCAAAATTTCTTATATGAGTTCAGATTATATTTTGTTGCCATTTAGCCCTTTAGCAGAAATGATTCATAATTATTTGTGTTTTTGTTTGCTGGCGCATGGTAGTCTCGCTCACCAGACCTTTCTCAAGAAAAGAAAGGTCTGGCTGGGCCGATTCTCACTTCAAGATTGGAGAAAAAAATACCCTGGCTGCTTGTATTTCTTTCAGCCAATCACAATCGTTCTGGGAGGTGCCACAGCAACGGTGTGCTTTCAAAAATATTGCCGGGGAGGAAACAGGTTTTGGTGTAACACGCCCACAAAAATATCGCCTACAGGACACGAACCATGGCAGAAAAATGGCTACATCCCCGCAAGATCAAACACCGCACAAGTTAGTAAAGGACGTGTTGAAAGCAGTTGAAAACTGCTACACAACCGGAGGTGGTAGGGCGGGACTTCAGTGGGTGGCTTGTTCCGCCCAATGAGAGGCTGATCTGTGCAGCGAACTTCCACCCACTCAGACTAGTAATGGTAAATATCATTTGTGCTTTTAACATTGTGTTGCTTTCTTAATGTGCTAACTGACTAACTAGCATCCATAGTCTGTCTTGTTGATCTTCTAGTTTCCCTTTTCAATGACGAATACAGACTACTGACACCTGCTGCTATGGAGAGTTGTTTCCTCTCATGTAGGCGTAGAACATAGGTGCCAACTGGCTGTTAGCTGTAGTCTTTACAGTGTGTTCAGTGCAACTGTTAATCCAAGACCGAGGCCACATAGGGCGACGTAATAGTTGGCCTTCGTTGCCAGTAGTTCTTTGATTTTGGTTTGGTGTGTCTGGGCCTTAACTCCACTCCTCCATTTTTTTTTTTTTTTTGGAATGAAATTTCTGAACTTGTAGTCATCAGCCTCAAACGATGCTGACTCAGGTAAGATCACTTGAGGCAATTTATGAGATTTCACACAGATTTCTCTGGAGACATAAAAGACAACATTTTTCCACATAAGCAGTATTTCCTGTAAACATACTCTGATGCATAAAACCAATGGAGTTCTTAAAGATGCAATTCTACAGAAGCTTTGTCCTCTGTTAGTCATCAGCGTTGTCTTTAGAATACATTTAATATTTATGAACTTTTGTTTTTAACAGAAGTGTTATTGAGAAACATTGATTTTTCACAAAAGATGTATTGTGTTGGCACTAGTACCGAAAACCCAGTTTCACATTGGCATTAACATGAAAACATTTCATTGAACACCCAACCTTAGAAGTGGATGTTTTAGAGTATTCAGATAATAGGTAGGAACTAGCTCAAAGGTTAGCACCTGTTGGCAAAGAAAGCATTGACAGCTCACCAACTCTTTTACGAAACCTGTTTGACCCATCGAGTTCTTAGCTAGAGCTGGCTGTCAACCTTGTGTTTCTTTAATTCTTCCTCTAACTGGCTCATTAGAAGCCTTTGGAAGGCTCAGCATCAGCTGGACGAGCTCCTGTGGTCAAAATGCTGACAATCAGGTGACTCCAATCAGGAAGTTCTAGAGTCTCTCCAAGACTTGTCTCGGCCCATTTGAGGCCCTGAAGTTTGAAGGAAAACAGAAGTGGGAACAAACGTTCGGAATTGTTCTTTTCTCTGTCACCCAATACAAATAAATGGAAAGGACATTTTTACCATGAAGGCTGGGAGGAAAGAGCTTGGCCAGGTCCAAAAAAGCATTTACCTCAGACTTTAGTGCTTTTTTCTCCTGGTTTATTGGGAGGGCGTTGTGCCACAGCAGATTGGAACCAGGCAAACTGTTAATGCACCAGTTTAAGCTTTTTTACATTAGACTTTGCTCTGTGTTTCGAGCAGAAACCATAATAAACTGTGGTTGCAGACAGCTGTTAATAGTGTTTGTGTGGAGGTGGACTCTTAATAAGCCTGTTTGCAAAGAAAAAAAACGTTAGGGACTCTGAGTTCAGTTGTGAAACTGTCTCTGTAGGTTACATAGAAGTGCATCAGTTACCAGATTTCACTGCACAGTGTTATTAGAGTTTTTAGAGTTTTTAAGCCACGAGCACCTTACTGGAGAAGGTAGTCAATGATTATCATCAGCATCACGTGAAAATCCAAGATCCATCATCCAGTGATAATGCCACCATTATGGTTGAATAGTGGAAGTTAGAGACCACAATACTAATCAGGAATTCTAATTACACTTCCTTTTCTCAGGAAACATACCAGTGGAAAACTGGAAGTTTTAACTTTGGCATTTCTAAGAATGGCAGTGTTGGTCAGTTGGTACCCTGACTGGGTTAAGTCTTAAAATACAGTACAGGCCAAAAGTTTGGACACACCTTCTCATTCAATGCGTTTTCTTTATTTTCATGACTATTTACATTGTAGATTCTCACTGAAGGCATCAAAACTATGAATGAACACATGTGGAGTTATGTACTTAAAAAAAGGTGAAATAACTGAAAACATGTTTTATATTCTAGTTTCTTCAAAATAGCCACCCTTTGCTCTGATTACTGCTTTGCACACTCTTGGCATTCTCTCGATGAGCTTCAAGAGGTAGTCACCTGAAATGGTTTCCACTTCACAGGTGTGCCTTATCAGGGTTAATTAGTGGAATTTCTTGCTTTATCAATGGGGTTGGGACCATCAGTTGTGTTGTGCAGAAGTCAGGTTAATACACAGCCGACAGCCCTATTGGACAACTGTTAAAATTCATATTATGGCAAGAACCAATCAGCTAACTAAAGAAAAACGAGTGGCCATCATTACTTTAAGAAATGAAGGTCAGTCAGTCCGGAAAATTGCAAAAACTTTAAATGTGTCCCCAAGTGGAGTCGCAAAAACCATCAAGCGCTACAGCGAAACTGGCACACATGAGGACCGACCCAGGAAAGGAAGACCAAGAGTCACCTCTGCTTCTGAGGATAAGTTCATCCGAGTCACCAGCCTCAGAAATGGCAAGTTAACAGCAGCTCAGATCAGAGACCAGATGAATGCCACACAGAGTTCTAGCAGCAGACCCATCTCTAGAACAACTGTTAAGAGGAGACTGCGCCAATCAGGCCTTCATGGTCAAATAGCTGCTAGGAAACCACTGCTAAGGAGAGGCAACAAGCAGAAGAGATTTGTTTGGGCCAAGAAACACAAGGAATGGACATTAGACCAGTGGAAATCTGTGCTTTGGTCTGATGAGTCCAAATTTGAGATCTTTGGTTCCAACCGCCGTGTCTTTGTGAGACGCAGAAAAGGTGAACGGATGGATTCCACATGCCTGGTTCCCACTGTGAAGCATGGAGGAGGAGGTGTGATGGTGTGGGGGTGTTTTGCTGGTGACACTGTTGGGGATTTATTCAAAATTGAAGGCACACTGAACCAGCATGGCTACCACAGCATCCTGCAGCGACATGCCATCCCATCCGCTTTGCGTTTAGTTGGACCATCATTTATTTTTCAACAGGACAATGACCCCAAACACACCTCCAGGCTGTGTAAGGGCTATTTGACCAAGAAGGAGAGTGATGGAGTGCTGCGGCAGATGACCTGGCCTCCACAGTCACCGGACCTGAACCCAATCGAGATGGTTTGGGGTGAGCTGGACCGCAGAGTGAAGGCAAAGGGGCCAACAATTGCTAAACACCTCTGGGAACTCCTTCAAGACTGTTGGAAAACCATTTCAGGTGACTACCTCTTGAAGCTCATCGAGAGAATGCCAAGAGTGTGCAAAGCAGTAATCAGAGCAAAGGGTGGCTATTTTGAAGAAACTAGAATATACAACATGTTTTCAGTTATTTCACCTTTTTTTGTTAAGTACATAACTCCACATGTGTTCATTCATAGTTTTGATGCCTTCAGTGAGAATCTACAATGTAAATAGTCATGAAAATAAAGAAAACGCATTGAATGAGAAGGTGTGTCCAAACTTTTGGCCTGTACTGTATCTCCACTGTTGGATTGCCAGATAATTTTGTTCAGGCATTTATTGTCCTCAGAGGATGTGTCCCACCTACTTTAGTGATCCTGTCTTTCTGCCTAGCACTGCTGTTAAGTCAAAATCTCGGTCTGCCCAGTCGTTTTGTTTATGGCCAAATACCTGCAAAAGTAATGCTATTCCCATTAACCTTTAATGTACTTCGTGTTTAGTGCTGACTAACAAAGGTTAGCATGCTTATACCTGCTAAACATCAACATGTTAAAAAATTGCCATTTTGAGCACTATGTACACTCTGCTATTACTTAATACTTTACTTATCCTTTGTTTAGCCGGGAAAGAAAATCCCACTGAGATACAAGCTCTTATCCTCTAGGTGTCTGGGTTTTCTCTGTCTCATTAGAATGTTTAATGTGTGCACTGACATAGTTGACCTTAGAAGTATCGGTGCCCTTAACACTTGACATGTTTTATGTTGAGAGGCTCCTATCTGTCTGGAACATAAAATGCCAGCCCTGTTGATGCTCCTGAGTAACGTATACATGTAAACTTCACCTGACTGTCTGGTGACATAATAATAATCTGATCTGAATGATGTGGGACAGGCACTGTATGTCTCTGTACATGCATGCTGGGATGCAGCAGGGCATTGCCAGTGGATCCTTTGAGTCTTGTGGGTTCAGAGACGTCCCATGGTGCTAGATCAGGTTGGGATCTCAGAAATTTTGAGGCCAGATCGACCACTTAAGGTCTTTGTGGCGTATTGTTCTGCTGGGGGAGCCACTGCCCTCAGAGAGGACTGTTGCCAATGGGGAGGGGGGTATTTGGTTTGCGGCAGTGTTTGGGTGGTTGATGCATGTCAAGTGGCATCCACATGAATGCCAGGACCTAAGGCTTTCCAGCAGAGCATTGCATTGTAACAAGATAATCAGTGTTACCAACTTCAGCTGAGGCACATTGAGTTTAATTATTGTTCATCAAAAGATTATTCAGTGCAAGTTTTTTTTTTCACATCACCAGAGTCCTGGTTAAAACAAGTCTGATATTTAATCTTGTAAGTATATAGTAGTAATCTAACTATCAAATTTTAAGATGCAACAGTAACTCCGTTTTTATGCCTCTGCGCTAGCTATGGACATGGCTAGAGGCATTATGGTTTTGGGTTGTCCATCTGTCTATCTGCAGGTCGTCCCATTCTTGTGTGTACGATATCTCAAGAATGCCGTAGAGGATTTCTTTTTTTTTTTTCAAATTTGGAGCAACTGTTGACTTTGACTAAAGGATTAAATGATTTGAATTTGGTGATCATAGGTTGGAGGTCAAGGTTAGTGTGACCTTGTTTTTCTCATTCTTGAGACTGTGATATCCCAATGCCTTGAGGGAAATTCCTTAAATTGGACACAAACGTTCTTTTTGACCTGAGGATGAAGTGATTAGAATTTGATGGTTATAGGCCAAAGGTCACTGTGACCTTGTATCCGTCTCATTCTCATAGACGCAATATCTCAAGAACAAATCAAGGGAATTTCCTCAAATTTGGTACAAATTGGACTCAAGAATGAACTGATTAGAATGTGGTGTTAACAGGTCAGAGGTCAAGGTTACTGTGACCTCACAAAACATGCTTTTGCCCAAAACTCACAAATTCATACACTAATTATGACAAAATTTCACAGAAATGTCTAATGGGATAAAATGATGAATTGATGACGTTATATATCCAGAAGACTTAACTTCACTGTGACATCATAATGCCCTCAAAAACACTTTCCTGGCCTTTATTTAACCTCGTAACTCAGGAACAGAAGAGGTTATATTTGGTCAGATGCTGAATTGGTGCTCTTGGGTGTCCACCTTGAAACTATGCTGATTGCATAGATCTCCTGTGCTGTCAGGGGGAAGATATGTGTGAAGCATACATGTCTGCATCGATGTGCAGCTTGACCAGTGTGCAGAGGCATACAACTGCAAGGCTGTAATTCTAGTTTTTAGAACAAATGTGAATAAAACAGGATGAAAGATCTGTACATTAAAACTATGCAGGTGGTTCAACAGGTGTTTTAATCAAATATACAGGCCTCCATCAACACAGAGCAACTTTGCTTTACCACATACAATATTCCTCAGTCCATGAAGAAGCATGCACATTCCTGGGAGTAGATTTTGATGAGAATTCCATATAAATCCCAGGATCTCAGTGGTAATAATAAACCCCAGACTGACAAGAGTGTCAGACAGGTCTCTTAAGTGTTATACAGCTCTCTCCATCACTTCATCTGTTTCACATCTCCATCATTTCTTATGTGGTGCGATCTGACCCCATTTCTCACATCCCTGACTTCTCCTTTCACTTCTCACTCACTGCCTCCATCTTTCTGTGCAGTCACTCTCCTCTCCCTCTGCTAATTATTCAGTCCCGCTGGGCTTTCTCTCTCTAACCCATTTTCTGTTTCTCCTCGCTCAACAGGGAGCTTCCTCTCTACTGCTGTTTGCTTGTTTCCTCTCTACCCAGAAAATGTATCAAAAATAGCGCACACTGCTCTCCACATGCTCTAAATATGATGTGCAAATTTGAGAGATGCCTTTTTGATTTCATACATGTTTACTTCATGCAGTTGTCTCTTTTTGTATGCGTGCGTGCATTTGTCACCCTGCGTTAGCCGACCCATGCATCTTCTGCTACGTGCCCGCCCACTGCGTCCATGAGAGATTCAATTATACGGTGTTTTAGGAAACACACACACACACACACACACACACACACACACACACATCGGTACACACACACTTTGAGGCGCTCTGGTTCATGTTATCCTCCCACACCCCCTCCGCCCAAACATTCCTTCTATCACTTACTTTTCTCATTTAATAAAACACCACTTCACTACCCCATTACCTCTAAAACAATCTCTTCCTCATTTATCTTTTTCTCCTCCATCCCTCCCTCGCCCTCTTATCTAATCGTACCTCCAGCCCGTCTTCGCTCTCCTCTGTGGAAAATTTTGTTATACATCTTGCATTTGGCAATTTCTTCTTCCCATCTATCATTTCATTACTTAGCTTTTAAAGCAAACCCCCTCTCCTCTTCTGTTTCTTCCTTCTTTCTCTGCTGCTTCTTTTGCTCATAATTCTGTCTGTTTTTTCACTGGATCCAAAAATGATCTGTTTGACGTGATTTTCGAAATGGAAAAAGCAAGAGCAATATCTAAACCAGTCATCTTTTCAACCTCAAACAGCATAATTCCCCTCAACTTTAAACCCTTGGAAAGCAGTATCCATTTGTCTCCCTCACTGCCATATCATTCATCTTGTCTCTTGAATAGTAAGTCTATCTTTAAAACCATCTCTCAGAGCTCTTGATCTGTGGGTAATTCTGAAATGGAAGCTCCTGCATTTTCCTCTGTGACCCAGATGGATCAGGCTGGAAAGCTAACAACCTCCAGCCCAGTGAAGAGCATCCTAGATGACAGCACTGGCAGCCCTGTGCGTGCATCACCAGCGGATGCTAAATCTCCGCAAATCCACAAGCAGTTAAGGGTAGCGTTTTTCTCAAAAGAGCCCAGAAAAGCAGCTGCACTGCCATTAGACACTGGTAGCAGAGAGAGACAACGAAAATGAGCAAGGTATTAGAGAGGATCGAGGTGAGAGAAACTCATCACGGCTCCTGCTCTCCACAAAGGGCCAATCGCTGTCAATTACTGGAGTAAGCAAGTGAGAGACGGAGGGAGCGTGAGAAAAAGAGAACAGAGGGATTTCTGAACCCCCGCTTGCTGCAATCACTGTCATAAAGAGAGCGGGGCGATAAGGGGACAGTGTCAGAGCCTGACAGCAGCGGGGTGAAATTGCCGTCATTAAACAGTCAGCGAGTGGCAGAGGAGGGGAGAATTTCTGTGTCCAAAAATGTCCAACCTTAACCACCAAATACTGCCTCTTTCAGCTCCGCCAACCTTTTGTTCTTTTTGTTGTCTTCTCTCCAACTACAGTTTTTTCTTTTTTTTGCAGAGCAGTACCTGCTATTGTACTTGTATGCATATCTGCTAAAGTTACCAGTTAATTTCTAGCTTCACCTCTACTAGCTTTACACCTTTTTGCATTAATGTGTCAGTGGTAATGATCCATCAATAGAATATATGATATAACACTCTGGAAGGGCCATTTTGCGTAATGGGTACTTTTAAATCTTAAAACTGTATTAATTGATATTTATAGTCACTTGGAGTGGCTCTGTGACAGTCCTCTAGAATTTGAAAATTTGATGTTGTCAGAAATCAGATGTTCATGATAGAACTTTTAATGTTTCATCAAAATGTAGAAACAACTGAGAAGATTATTTTAAATGCAAACTATGGAAATGATCCATCATGCCAAAATTGCTTAGTACTGTCTTTGCAGGTACCTGCAGATGAAGAGGCTGAGGGTGATTGAGCACCTTCCTCTTCATATCCAAAGGACCCTTTTGTCAAGGCCTTTATCGTTTTTCTTTTTTTTTGTTAGATGTGCCTTTGGCCCTTATCAAGTGAGCTGTTGTTTGAGAACACCCAGTAGCCCTTTATGTGCAGAGATCACACTGCAAAATCCCTATTTTATGCCACAGAACAAGGTGTGTGATTTTAGACAGCATGCTGGCATCACCTGCGTGACAGGTGGAACATGTAACACAACAGCATTGGCCTCAAGTGTGACATATAACATATTCGTTGGCAGCACTTTATAACTAATAACAATGACATTAACATGTCAGTAACAATCATCTACCATCCCTGTTATAAGGCGGCTGATCTAGTCCTCTGCTCGGAGGGTCAGGAGCTCCTGGACCTCATTGTTCTCCCAGTTTGCAGACATTGTCAGTTGCTGTTCTTCTTCTTTGAGTTAGCTGCTAGCTTCTATCAGCTACTTTTTAAATCTCCCATGGTGGGTCGCATGCATAACACGTTGTCAAAACATCACACCCATTCTGCCCATATCCCCTCCTGCTGACTGTCCCTTTGATACAGAATCATTTCCGCGCTGTTACTACCTGCGATGACAGCTTAAAGGTGAGACAACTCTGTACCCCAGATTATACCATTCATATAGTAAAAGGGAGTAGCGAAGCCAGCCCCCACCTGGATTTTCATGCTTGTCTGTTATGGTATGGTTGCTTAGAGTAGCCAAGATGCACAAGAAGATCCATATTTCAGCAATAACCTCTCATATTTGATGTACAAGTTGAAACAGTGATTATAATAAAATTTGAAGTTATTTAACTGTGCTTTTTTAATTTAAAAAAGGGAGCTCCAAAGTTAAAATATCATCAAACAGCCTAATCATCTTTTCTTTCATGGGTTAGCTGAAAGGATGACCCTGACTACGACTATACAGAGAATATGGTTGTACTGTACAGTTTTTCAGAAATTTAAAGGAAAAGTCAGCTCAAATAATTTCCTCATTTATTTTTTCATAATCCCCTTCTGATTTCATGGTGGCGGACAATTACAATAGTATGATACATTTGTTGAAACATTCCATGTTAGATTCTGTTTGAATACGGGTTGCTATAATTCAACAGGTTCAGCTGTAAATTATGTTGGTGTATGGTGGTTTGAAATATATTTTTAACTTTGAGCACCTGTCCCTCTAGGGGTCTCTGCATGGCTCTGCATCTTAGGATCCTTTTCCATTTGGTTTAAATGTAATATCTGGCACATAAATAGAAAGAAAATGCATTCATATTAATTTAGATACAACTTTTATAGAGCAGCCAAAGATTTATCTACCAACTGCATGTGTTATACGTATCTCCAAACTGTCAGTTTAGTTTCATGGCAGTGCTTTTGTTGATTCGCGATGTTGATTCATATGCTCTGATAAAGTCACTAAATAAGAAGATGTGTGGTTTGCTTTGCTTTTGGACAGTTTTACAAAGCGACTCAGTGAGGAACAATATTTTCAGACTTCATTTCCATATCTTTGATGTTCTCTCGCTCAAACTCTCTCACTCCTTAACATTTATTATTCCCT
This sequence comes from Epinephelus lanceolatus, assembly GCF_041903045.1. Lineage (NCBI taxonomy): Eukaryota > Metazoa > Chordata > Actinopteri > Perciformes > Serranidae > Epinephelus > Epinephelus lanceolatus. The sequence continues at coordinate 39,291,591 of NC_135739.1, forward strand.
CTTGTTCCACTCTGAATTTTAAAAATCTCCCTCTGCTGCTGCACTTCTTTCTTCCAGCTGTGACAAGTTATGTAACCTCTTCCTCTCTCTTTTCTCCATCCTAATAATTCTCTTTATGTATCCCTGCAGCTCCCTCTTCTTCCCCCCCCCACACACACACACACACACACACACAAACAAACAAACCCTCTTTGGTGACTAAAAGCTCGTCTCTGAATCTCACAGCAGCAGCAGAAGCTTTCCTCCCCAAAAAAGAACTTGGCTGCAGAGAAAAGATCAAACGCAGAAACACTGGCTCGCTCCTGCAGCACCTGCAAAGAGAACCAGGGAATGAGGGGGAGGATTTTGGGAACATTAAACAGCACACGGGGTGGGGGATGGGGGGATTCCAGGCATAGGACGGGTTTGAAATTTTGTGTGTGTGTGATTTTGCAGTGTGAGTTTTAAGCCTGGAGGATGGCAGAGTGATTAGGATTGTAGTTTAAATTTAGAAATTTGGAGACAGGGAACCTGCTACCCAGAGGATTTCTCTCTCTCTCTCTCTCTGTCTTCTCTTATTGAAATCAGAACAGAGCACTTTCAGAGGCGTATGGAGGAGTGTAGCCAAAAATTGTTTTTGTTTAATTGCAGCGGCAGATATGCAGAGTGTTACTTACATCCACAAATGTCTTTAGGGGAGGAGAGAGATGAGATTTCAGGGGATGGGGGGGAGGGATGCGGTACAGTTTGAAGAAGAATTATACAATCCTTTGAGGAATCACAAGTGGAGATTTAAAGAGAATCCGAAAGAAAGATGATGCTGTTAATTTGCTCCGGGGATGGTGGGCATAGAGTTTAAGCCCAATCATTCAGTGCCCTAAATCTTAAGAAGCAACTCAGATTTTACTTTTCATGGATATTGTTACTCAGCTTGTGAAGGCCGGGAGCAGCAAACTAATATTAGTAGAGTTTGGTTGAGCTTAAACCGGTTTCATTCTAAGCAAACCAACTGAACATTTGTCATTTTAACCTATTCGGGCAAATTAAAAATTAGCCTACATCAGCAACCTGTGCTGACAGCGCCATGGCGCCAATATTATAACAATGTGATGAACATAACATTATGTTTATTTATAAAGGGACTAACGGAGACAACAGTGTCTGACAGGCCGCGAAGGAGATACTGCACCATTATGGCAACATGTTGGATGTGAAACTGATGAAAGAGGTTTCCTAATTTATTTCACATGATGCAAAGCGATGTTTAGTGCTGGACTTTTATCGGAATGGCCTGTTTCTATGTATAGGCTACCTGTCGCTCACTTTGAAAGAGGCACAGTGGATGAAGAACGGCTGAGTCATTAAGTTGAATTGAGGAATTATCTACATGATGCCTCCTTATTTCACGACAAAGAAACGATATTTGCTTTAAAATTAAATATCGTAATCGACCAACTTGCTGATAATATTGGTACATCTTCAAACTTGAGGATCACTAAAATTAGGTGGGGAAAAAGTGGATATATTAATACGGGTACTGATTATGGGCCAAAGTTGTTATATATTGGCATATTGAGTATTCCAGTCTCATCTCAAGTGTTCAGCCAATATTTGTTCACAATATGTAACAGAAGTGCCTATTTAATGTATTCAGTGTGGACAGAGAGCTCCAATGTTAGACTATGCAACGTGATAGTTTTGATGCTCATTTGCTGTTAGGACATGGTGTCATTATATTCCACTTGGTAGCAGTTGATGAAATAAGTGCGTAAAATGTGGTATACTGGTCCGGCTCTTAATATCATACTGGTTTGAAAAAATTTACACTGGCCCAAGCCTAAATGCTAGTGCAACTCCTAGCAGCAAAAAGCCTGTGGATGTAGTGTTAGCATCAGCAAAACCACTTGTGACCTCTGCCCCTTCTAGTGGTAAGAAGACCTGTTCTTTTAAGTAACCCAGTTTGTGTTGATCTCGTGTTACTAGTGAACCGACTCAAGAAACAACTTTTGTTCCTTTTTGTTCACTGATCCCTCTCAAGATGAACTGTGATAACCTTTGTGACCATCTAATGTTGCATCTTGTGCCTCATACTCTTGTTCCTGGAATAAGATTAAAAGATTAAAGTTCCACTGATTGTCACACACCTGAGTGTGTGAAATATGTTTTCTGCATTTGACCCATCATGTGGTGATATAACCCCCCAATTCCAACCCCTGATGCTGAGTGCCAAGCAGGGAGGCAGTGGGTCCCATTTTTATAGTCTTTGGTATGACCCGACCAGGTATCGAACCCACGACCTCCCAGTCTCAGGGTGGACACTCTACCACTAGGCCATTGAGCTGCAAGACTGATGGCACTCACATCAGCCTCAGCTGTACTTTGTGTTTAGTGCTGATAAAAAATGTTAGAATGCTAGCACACTAAACTAAGATGGTGACAGGCGGCTGAAGATCTGCATATTAGCATTGTCATTGTGAGCAACTTAGCATGCTGTTGTTAGCATTTAGATCAAAGTTCTGCTCTGCTTAAGTCAGCCTATGACCTCACACAGCTGCTAGCATGGCTGAAGACTTTGGGGCACATCCCAATTTATTTTATTTGATCATTTCCTGATCCTTGCTTGATCCTGAAATCCTTCTGGTCTGTAAGCCTGGAGGCTGCTCATATGTCTGCTCTGAGGAGCGCGGACCAAGTCTTCCAACTTTATGGATGTGAACTACTAAATCATTGGGAGTACTCCATAACACACAATATATTCCACTAACCCTCTTAGATGTAGCTACACATTGCTCAACCCACCAAACTTCTTTTCTAAATACTGGTTGAAATCCCAACGTTTTCAAAGATATCAAAATATGTCGTGCAAAATTTTGAGAAAATTTGTTGAAACTGATGCACAAATTTGTAAACCAGTAAACCTCTCCGTCCTCCCTCCACTCATTCATGCCTCCTAATCTCACTTCTCATGGTAATCTCAGAGCTCATATTAATCTTTATCTTGTTGTTGACACCTCGTCACACGCAAGTACTCGTGGCGTCCATCATACTGAAGTCACTTATTGGCCTTCATTAATTTCTTCAATTCAATCCATCAAACTTCATTTAGCCTCTGTTCTGAAGCACCTTTACTCAAAATCTAGAAATACAGCGACAGTGAAACAGTGAAACAGTGAAAGTAAAATGTCAAAACGTGACTGAAGAATATAAACTACTCAAATAAAAAGGTCAAACAACAAACAGCGAATAACAGGATGAGTCTAATTTTAACACTTTGGCTTATCTCACCTCTGCAGGCTTACTCTGTTATTGATATGTGACTGTTTACAGGCGTCACTTTTATCACTAATGATGTCCTTGAGTTCTACAAATGCAGTCATGTGCAGGGTCTAAAACTCAAATCGGTCCTAACAAACAGAGACACGAGCATATATACATATTTTTGAGACTGTAATCAAAGTACACTGAGAACTTAAATGAAAACAATAAGATGACAGAAATTATATTATTTAATTAACATTTTTTGGTAATGATGAGCCTTTAACTTTCACTTAACAACTACCTTTTAAAGCATGTGTCACTCCTGACTGTCATGGATCTGATGGCACTAACAGTGCTCTCTCATTCACACACACACGCACGCACGCACGCACGCACGCACGCACGCACGCACACTCACACTCACACATCACCTGCGATTAGTAATTCCCATCTGTCCATTGCGATAGCGAGGTATTAGCGCTGAGCTAAATCTCTGAAAATCCTGGTTTATCACACTTGCGCATCCCACATTATCCTCTTCTAAACACACATGTGCGCGCACACACACACACACACACACACACTCACACACAGAAGTCATTGCCATTGTCTCCTCATGGGTCTTCTTGGGTTAGGGGAAAAATGTCATCTCTGCGGCAGGTAAGTGGTTTGTATCCTACTCTGAAACACACACACTCTGAAACACACACACACACACACACACTAATACATGGCATGAACAAGTAAAGACTGATTGCTATTTAAGGCCAATAATTATGAATGGAAAGTTGGAATTAGCTGTACTAATTAATAATAAATAATCCACAGCACTAATTCAATCAGTACAACAGAAGCACATCAGTGCTTTTTAAAGGAAAATTTGCTCATTCACTCATTATTTACTTTGTCACTTTCTTTCTTTGACACCAGCTTTACAGCCTCGTTGTGGTGGCGACGTATAGTTAAGCAATCGTGGTATAGTTTGTTTATAGCCTAACGTTAGCTTTTTACTTCTGGTGATTGCATTTATGCTTCAAAAATCATTAAAGCGAGGGCGTTGATAGAGTAGTGGATAGTAGTGCTTGTTTATCACAGAGCTTTATTTCTGCAATAATCCATAATCCAATGGGAAAAATCCCATAGGCTTTTTGATGAAGGAACGTGGGTGATGTTAACCTATGCATCTGCCCTCAAAAAAGATCAACCGTGTATTACTCTATATTGTGACATATGATTTTTATCATATTGCTCAGTCCTGCATTAAGTCTAAAAACATGGAAAATTAGGAATAAATGAATCCTCAGTGTCCAGTTTCCTGGTTTACATGCAGCTCAGCTCAGCTCGCTGCTATTGCTTTTTTAATTGGATCAATGATTGGATTGATGAATGGAAGCTCTATTTATAAAAACTGCTGATGCAGGTTCTTGGGCTGACACTGCAACACTGACACATCCCACAATCCCACTTTGCACACACAGTTTAATCCGGTTTAGCAGTCCGTGTGCACAGATTGTACCATTAGTTATTTTTCTACCACAGGAGCCTTGATGGACTCAGAAGAAAACCTTGCCTGCTAGCTTGCTCACTACCTGTCTAGTTATTTTTCTTACTAGCACGTTGCTAGCAAACTTGCTAGACTTGACAATGGCGTGTCAATGTATTGGGGACTGTCACTTTTGTCTCTCGTATTGTTACTAAGAGAGGTTTCATCATTAGCATCCAGTATTGAGACAATAGTGACCTGTATCTTCATTTTACTCTCCTGTTTTCTGACATATGTGATGGGATTTATGGGGGAGATATGCGGCACAAGGGATCAGTACAACTCATCAATATGCACAGTGTTACTGTTTTTTTTTTTTCTTTTAATTTTGGAAGGGCAGCACTGTTGCCTGAGAGCTTATCAGTCTGTCAGCATGTGTCGTGTGTTTGTGTATTTGCATTTGTAGCATTTCTAAACAGATAAGCAATGAAGTCTGAGTTATTATTGGTTTATCTCGGGCAGGGACACCTGTCTGACACACACACACACACACACACACACACACACACACACACACACGGCGTACGCTGCATGTTTAAACAGAAGATGGAGCATGAATGTCAAACTTCAGTAAGCGTTTGCTGAAAAATGCCTCCTGAAATTGAGCGTTATGCCGCCTACATTACATATATGTGTGTATGAACGTGTGTGTGTGTGTTTGTGTGTTTCTATGTATATATGTAATATGTATGTAAATAAGGTACAGCAGTGGCCATGGACACACGCATTAATCGCCGAGACGTCTGCTAGTGCACTGTCCCTGCGGGTTTGATGTCAAGGAAGGTGACGTGTGTGTGTGTGTGTGTGTGTGTGTGTGTGTGTCTGTGTTTTATCACTTCAGGCCTGTTACTTGTCCACATATAAATGACTTTACCTTCTGCCCTGTCCTTTCCATATTTCTCATTTTTATCCAATTTTTCTTTCTCCTTTTCTCTTTATTCTTTCTTCTTCCTTTGTTCCAGTCTTCCTCTACTAATCCCTCGACTTATCTTTTTGTTTATTCTTTTATCCAACTACTTATATCTTTATCATATCTGCTTCCTCTGCTCTCACTTTTTTATAATGTGTTCCCCTCTTTGTTCTCTCCTTTATCCCCGCTTAGTCATATTTCCTCCTTGTTCAGGAGGACTAATGAAAACATTTTTTTTCAGTGTACAGTAAGAAGAGCAGTTTAGAATGGGGTGATGCAGCTGAACAACAGATTAAGCTAAAAGAGCTAAATCTACTCTTAAGAAACAAAGACATACAAATTAGCAGCAGATAAATTGACCATTGCATCTTTCTCTTCCTTTTCTCTCCCCCTGTGAATAAGAGTCCCTGGGCACATTAACTCTATTCCAGCACCTAACATTTTAATAACAGTATGGGCGCTGCATAAAGCCAAGTAATAATGATAATTTGACATTTAGAATCAGTTTGCATACAAGGTTTAGCTCATTAGAGGCCAAATACATATGATTAACTCTGCCATGCCGACTGATGCAGAGCCTGTAGCCTGGAGTAGAATTTCATTTAACTCCCCCACCCCACAATTTAATAGGAATCTGTATGTTATTGCTAAGCAGTGTTCCATAATAATATCAAAGTGAAACCCTGAAGGCTCTTAAACTAAACTAACAGTTATTTTCAAGGTTTTTATGGATGGACTTTCTGGCCATATGCTCACAAAAAGCTTCATGATTAAAAATAAAGCTGTTTCCTTAGTTGTGACTCTGTGTCCTAATCCAGCAAGACAGTAGCTATAATGACCCTGGTGGTTGTATACAGTTTGAACCATATAAAAATGTTATATTAATCTGTACAAAAGGGTGAATGTGGCATTTTTTACCCAGGACTGTATTTTTCCATGTTTTTGTGTCTAAGTGACTAATGGAAAACAATTTTTTAAATGGTTCAATTCTGAGTGAACCGACACCAGCAGAACAAGCTGCAATGTAACCACTCAAGGCATTTGGCACTGTCATTGTATATCCAACAAATGTTCTTGTTTTTTGCCACTGACAGGCTCAGATTGTTATTCAGTGTTCGACAACTTTATGAAAAGGATTCCCACAGAGGTAGACCTTTTTGTGAAAGAGTAAGATCCTTTTTGTTTAACCAGAAACAGCCCTGAAATTGCAATCGCCAAACCCACCAGACTACATTTAAACAATAATTAATATTAGTCTATATAGAGCCATCATATTTTCACGTCTAACTGGGTGGATAAAGGGTTTATTTCAACCAAACCAGGGCTGGTGATTGTTGGAACAGTAGAAAGACAAATCAGGATGGATTTTGTGAATTTTCTTTTTTTCTGTTGACTTTGAATGAAGTGTGTTTGTTCATGAGTCTGGTGTGCTTGGTGATAGTGATTTCCAGGCTGTTCCTGATTTAAAAAGAAAGCTTTTACTCTCTAACAAGAATGTCTATCTCTGCATGGATTCTTTGCATAATGTTGCTAGACACTTAGAATAACAATCTGAGCTTGTCGGTGTCAAAAACAAGCACTTTTAGTGGACTTAAATTGAAGGTGCCGGATGAATGTTTACATTACAGTATGTTTCACAGCTGCATCTGTAAAATTATTGTTCCTGTTAGTCCCTTAGACACAAAAACATGAGAAAAGAGGTTGAAAAATACCAAATGTTACCCTTTAATGGCTTTGCTTATTTACACAGTTCTGTGACTGTTGTGCCTTTTTGTGGGGTTCACCAGAGCTTTGTGTATATCCTATAGTTCAAACCTGAATACTCTGCTATACCAAATTGTGAGAAAGCAAGCGCAAATTTGCAATAGGTGCGACCAGATTTGCTACTATCACGCCATTAATGGATGAATCATTGGTGTTCTTTCTGGCATAGTTACTTGTGGTCTCTAATTGCAGCATGTACATTTTGAGCATTTTTGGTCAAGGACTTTTTGAGTTATTCTCGAAAAGCTTTGTGGACTGACAGACCGATCGACCGACAGAGTGACCTATAAAAGAAAAAGAAAAAAAGTATTTTCTATATTTCAAAATACAAAATACATGTATTTTATTTTGATACATTTATTTGAGGGGTATTTTGTATCAAAATCCATTCTGATGTATTTTTGCCTGTCTCTGTATATACTCAGCTTCAGTTCATTTTGTTGGCGTTTAGCCTCAAAAACAACATCTGGGAATTTTTATAATGAGGACTAGCAGCTTTACAGAAGCTCACAGACAACGATTATAGATGTGTCACAGTGATGGCTGACAATATTAAAACAACTACAATTTGTATTTTTGCACAAATATATGAATTCAAGCACTTTCAATAACCAAATGTCTATTTGTGTTTATTTTTATTAACCTTTCAAGGCCTTAATTTCTTTCTCCTTAAATTAAAAAAACTTGAAAGATTTGTCAGTACCTGTGGGAACCCTCTCTGGAATAGCCCTGCCCACTTTTAAATTCAATGTGGAGGGGATGGAGGGGCGGGGCCATCAGTGTTTGGTGCGCTGTGATGCGTCAAAGCACCAAAGAATCAAAGGATTTGGAATGTTCAAAAACTGCTCAATAGCCCAGGAGATCACATAATTTCAGTCACACACTTGTGTCACGTACTGAGTCTATTACAGAGACAATCATACACACACAGTAAGTATTCCTGAGAGAAGCAGTCTGTTGGCCATTAAAACAGACAACGATGGACAGAAGAACTAACAACAGACAGATACCAGCTGGTGAAGCTGCGAGCCGTCGTGGACCTCCCCAACATCACTACCATCAGCACAGCAATGCCTCTTGGGGAAACCTTGAAGATGTGGAACACCAGAAGTTCTGCCACATCATAAAGAAGAAGAAAGACCAGATCAAGCGCCTTGAGGAGCAGCTCAAGGTCAAAGACAAGTGGTTCATCTCTGAGTGCAAAAAACAAGCTGAGAGAGTCTGTAAGCTGGAAACAGAGAACCACCAGCTCACATTGGCTCTCCAACGCCAAGAGAAGGAGAGCAAGCAGCAGTTTGAGGAGATGGTTGCCAGGTATGAGGCTGAAAGACAAACTGCCTCAAACCAAATCAACCAGGTTTTGAGGCAGGAGGTTGAGAGCCAGGTATGGAGTGAGTACCAGCAGAAGGAAGCCCAGATGGAAAAACAGATCCATCAGATGGGCGCCGACCTCCTGAAAATCCGCGAGGAGCAACACAGTCTCCTTCTGACACTGGCAGACGCACACACAGCGATGACCAGCAAAGATGCTGCTCTCCAGCAGAGCGAGGAAGCCTGGCAGGAGAAATATGAGGCTCTGAGTAAGAAAATGGAAGAAAAAAACAAGAGATGTGAGACGCAGGAGAAGGAATTCACCATCAAGGTCTCTCCGATGGAAGAACAAATCCATCAGAGAGACATTGAGATCCTCTGTCTCACCAGGGACAACAACTGTCTCACTAAAAAACTTGCAGAGACAGCACAAGAGCTGACCTCTAGAGATGCTGAACTCCTCCAGAGCCAGACATCCTGGCAGGAGAAACTCCAGACTCTGAAGGGCAACCTCTACAAAGAGGCTGAAGAAAGACAACAGAGCTGGGAGTCACAGCAAACTCAAGTTACAGTCAAGGTCGAAGCAGAAATCAGCCAGAGAGACCCTGAGATCCTGTGTCTCACAGAGGACAACGGTAGCCTCATTCAACAGCTCTCTAAGACAGCAGAAGAGCTGAAAGGAAAATATGCCAAACTCCTCCAGAGCCAGACATCCTGGCACGATAAGAACACCACAAAGCACCTGGCTGAGAAACAGCAGAGCTGGGAAAGAGAGGTGGCACAGCTGATCGCCGACAAGGCAGAACTGGAGGACCTCTGCTTGTATATTAACAAGAAGAGGAAACACTTCTCACTGTTTCCAAGGAGGTCTTCTGACGACAGAGAAGAAGATGAAGATGAAAACCAAAATGCAGCAGAAGGCAGCAAAAGCAAGAGGAGATGAGAAGACGGAGGGAGAAATGGAGGCTGCTGATTGTTCAGCTCAGGCTGGGCATCAGTAGCTCCCATAGCTTCTCACATTTATGTGGGGTTTTCTCCTGGTGCTCAGGTTCACATGTCAATGTCAGTCAAAAAACCCAAAATGCTCTAGAAGGAGGAACAAACTAGAGCAGACGAGAAGGCGGCGGTAGAGGAGGAGGCAATTGTTGCTCAGCTCAGGCTGGGCAACAATTCCCTCCCAGAGATGTCTGTGTCTCAGACATCCAGGTCATGATACTCAGAAGTGCTATATCGTAGGCAAAGGGACACAGGCAAATCCATTTACCTACGATATAGCACTTACAGCTTCCATAGAGGGTTTTCTCCTGGTGCTCAGGTTTTCCCGTCAATGTCAGTCACATTAGATTATACCATCATTAGTCATAATAAAATAACATCAAATTGGAGTTCAATGTTTCTGTGTCTTTGGATGAAAACAAACAGCATAAATACAATGTTATGACATTATGGAAGGTAAAAAATGTGAGAACTGGTATCTGTTGAAGTTATGGTTTAAACTAGGGATGTCCTGATCCGATATTCGGATCGGTATCGGCCGCTGATATTAGCAAAAAACGTGCATCGGCATCGGATCGGACTGCATGGAAAAATGCCGATCCAAGAACTCTGATCCAGTTTTTCATGGAGTCCGATCCAGGTTTTCCGACCAGCCCAGCGCTCCGCAATTCAAGCAGTCTATTCCAGTGATCCGCTCCAGCACTTAACTATCAATCCACCAGGCCAGCATGCAGACACACAGGAAACAGCAGCACCAGACTGGCACTCTGGAGTCTTGCTGCTATTTTAATTTCAATGTTAGACATTTTAAAGATTTCTTGTGTTGATTTATTTTCTATTCATTAAGGGACCAAAGCAGCCAAAGGAAACCAGCTATATTTTTTATTTAATGTTAATTTTCAAGTTTAAAGTTTGTTTATTTAACCCTGTTAACAATAAACAGGTCAGTTTCTCATACCAACTGTTGTTGATCATTCTAACTAACCCGATTAAGTAGTTGTTCTTGTTAGAGTAATATTGCTTGATCAAACCTTTTCTAACATGACTGACATGACATGACTATGCGCTTGGATTGGATCATTATCAGTATCGGCCAAAACTCAAGGCTGTAATATCGGTATCGGATCGGAAGTGAAAAAGCTGGATCAGAACATCCCTAGTTTAAACACCTCTGAAACTGATCATTGAAACTGATCAATGACAAAACGATCAATGTATTAAAAGGCGTTCAAAATGGTATTTAATCATCATTTCAGTAACTTTATGTTTCATCCACAGTTAAATTGTCATGTGTTTGTCCTGCAAAATGAGAAAGTAGTCATTTCAGTTCAAGCCACTGTCTGATTTTAGCAGGAAAATATTAACAATTTGTGAGCAGAAATATTTGTTGATGTCCTGCAGGTGGAGACTCTGAGGATTCTATAAATAATTCAACAACTTCCTGTGTTTTTCAAAGATTCTCAGAGGTATTTATCTTTTAGAATAACAGATGCTTAGCTCCGTAAATGTAATGATAATACATGAAAGGCACAATCTGGGGCTAAAATAATCCCAGCCAAAGTTACATCCCTGTGACAGGTTTGGCCTTTTTCCTGCCAGACTGGATGATGAAGACACAGAAGGACGTAGGCCATTAAAATCATTTATGTGTTTTTGGGCTTTATGAAATCACATCGGTGGAAAACATTCCAGTTTCCCAGCTGAGTGTGTCTTTAAAGTGACAGTGGGAAAACAAAAAGGTTGCACGCAGAGACCCCTGCTGAGAGAGGGGAGCTCAGCTGGAGAAGCTAGCCTACAGACATTCAGCTACACAAACATGCACATAGGCATCCTTTCCAAGATACATATAGTAAGAGTACATATTGTCCACAGAGACTTGCATGTTTGCCTGTGCTTCCACACATCCATTTAACAGCATATGCAGAAAGAAAAACATTTACATAAAAGTCAAACATAGATGCTGTTTGAAATGAGTGTAACTTATAACTTAGGAGATTAAAATGCTATCAGAGACCATTGTGAAAACACACCCAACACATTTAATTTATAATGATATAAAACCTGTAAATGCAGGTAAATACACAGCACTAAAGCCCATTTTGTTAATATGTCTGAAGCTTATGATGACAAACAGATTAGCATATTAGTTGCTGCATTCAGTGAATGGACTTACAATAAATCTGTTAAAAAACATTTTCCCTCTTACCTGTTGTGGTATTCGTCAATCTAGATTGTTTTGATGTGAGCTGCAGAGTGTTGGAGATATCGGCTGTACAGATGTCTGCCTTTCCTGGAATATAATGAAACTCAGCTTGTGCTGCTCATGACCTGGTTACTCAAGATAATCCACAGACCTTGTCTTGAGCAGTTTCATGTGGGAAGTTTTGTTTTTTTGTACTGAACTGCAGCTCAATAATGTTTACATCTCACACTGTCATGAGTACAAGTCCATGAGTAGATGCACACTTCCTTTTGCACTGTGATATGGTTATGGGTGTGGTTTGGTAGGAAAAAAATAGTTCCTACTGCTCACAACAAGGTCTGTGGATTATCTTGAGTAACCAGGTCATGATTTATTGAAAGAGACATTGCTGTTAAGTTTTTTTTTTTCTTTGAGCAACATAAGCTGAGTGCCATCTAGTTCGATTATACTTGAGAGAAGGCAGACATCTTGACGGCCGATATCTCCAACGCTCTGTAACTCACACCAAAACCAGTAAAACAGCCCTACAGGTAAGAGGAAAAACATTGACTTTTTAAAAATTATTACTATTATGGGGGTAAACTGTCCCAGAAAAAGTTGTCCTCCTCATTATGTAAAGTATTGGGCTCCCCTCTCTGCTGCCCACTCAGACCTGTGTAATTTGATATTTGATCAATCAACATCATTTGATACCCATGTCAAGCACCTGACCAAATCTTGTTTTTTCCATCTGAGAAATATTAATAACTGAGGTCTGTTGTTTTAACTGCTGAACTGGACGTGATTATACATGTCTTTATCTCTTCTCGCATTGACTACTGTAACGCACTTTTCTCCTCATTGAGTATGTCTGCTCTTGCTCGACTGCAAGCTATCCAGAATGCTGCTGCAAGACTACTAACTACATCAAATAGATGCTCTCATATTACCCCGATACTAAAATCCCTTCACTGGCTCTCTGTTGTGTATAGGATCCAGGTCAATATTCTCATTCCTACCTACAGAGCATTACACAGTCAGGCTTCCTCTTGTGTGGCTGAACTACTTCGTCTGTACTCTTCAGCTCGCTCTCCTCAATCAGTTACACAATTTTTTTTGTCTTTTCCTTGCACTTGCCTTAAGACTCATGGCGATTGAGCTCTGCCTGCTCCCTCATGACCTGCAGACTCTGTGATGTCTTTTAAAAGCCAGCTAAAGATGCACCTCTTTAGGCAGGTGTTTGGGTAAATTGTACTTACCAGATTTGTATTTCATTATTTTTTTTTTTGTATTGTTGCTGTGTATTGTGAATTCTTCTTTTTTTTGTCCGTGCAAACAGTTTTGCTAGTTTTGCACTTTCCGCTGTGTGGCTTTGTCTTTTCGTTTTCTTTCTTGTTGTATATTGCCCTTGTGAAGCACTTTGTGACCACAAGTTTATCCATATTATCTAGACCACTTAATTTGGATGTGAAACTGAAAGTGAAACCAGCTAAAATATTGGCAATAATCCCTCATTACACCAGAAAATTACAAAGAAATGACCCTTTTATGCAGTTGCCCCAAATAAACATGTCTCTTTGTCATGTCAGCTCAGTTCTCTAATATTCCAATAATTACCATAGTCATCACACAGCAACAGCACGTATAAAATGTCAAAGTCAAAATACATAAATAATAATGGTAATGTTGTAAATACGAGAGGGTTGAAGGCAGTAAATAATGCAGAGCCCCTACTCCCCTCAGAGCAGCCTCTCTACCTGAACGTGTCACTCAACCAGCCTGTTAAATATTCCAAACAGCTGCTTTTATTATGGCTGTACAGCTTACCTGATAACACTAATTGCACCCAGCAAACACAAACACACTGACACACACCCTGTCCTCCAACTCACACACACTCTCACATGCTCACACACCTGATCCTTCTCTCCATTTGCAGTTGACAGCTCAGACAATTGCTACTCAGTTGCTAATTCCTTATCGCTGCCTCCAAGCGAAACTCCCACGCTCTGATCCCTTTTTTCTCATTAATGCCACTTAACTCCAGCTCTTCCTCCATCAACACCACCTCCCCCCTCACCTGCCTCCTCTTTACCTTTCCATCCACCTGTGTACTGTATACTCAGCTGAATGGCAATTTCCCCTTCAGTGTACTCTGCTCCTTCATTCTCTTCCTGTCTCTTGACCACTGTAAACTGATACAGATGGACTAAGCGTGTCCAGTCACTTTGTCTGATGGTGGTTTACACAAAATCAAAGGACAAAGTCTTAGTTACAAAAAGGTTTTCGGAGTATCTGGATTATGCAACCAGGATGAGCCCTGATCTCAGATTTGAGAAATCTGAAATTATTACAAGGAGTCCTCCAAAATAGTTTGTACTGTATGCACTCTTTTATTGTAGTTTGATGTTTCTCTGTGATGCTGCAAATCTATCCATTCTGCTTTGATTCAGTACCTCAACAGCTGAGAATGAACCCAGTTTGGTTTCTGGACTCTCCTGGATGGCTTTTTCCTCTTTGTATGGTCACCAGTAATGAAACATGAGAGGTAGAATACAATTTTGATCAGAATTGCTACTGTCAGACACATCAGGGATACTCAACTTGCTGTGCTCAGGGGTCACTTCTGCAAAAATAACAGGAGGCCAGGGGCCAGTTAATCAAAAAATTATTAAGGCAATTAATCACTGAATTTCAAAAGGTAACCGTGATTAGTCTAATTTTTTCCATATGTTTAAAATTCTATTATTTTGCATTTTAAAACAGTTTTAAAGTTCATATTAATAAGGTGAAGCATTTTTTTTCACCATACTGACTGATTGGGAATCAAATTAATGCAAGTTTTTATGCTTTTTAAATAAAGTGGGGCACCAGTCAGTGTCACATCTGACAAATAATTATAAAAGAGAAAGAAAATAGCTCTGTCAAATGATGGATCTCAAAACAATAAAGCACATAGCCAATGATGAAGTATATCACCAAAACCCAGCACTGCACAAACAAATAGACAACAGTTCAGTTCACACGGTGTATTCTATCAGCAAACAAGCAAAGCAATCTTGGTGTGTGTGTGTGTGTGTGTGTGCGTGTGTGTGTGCATGTGAATGTATGTGTGTGTACATCATGAGCATCCTTTGGTATCCCTCATAATTTTTGTTTGTCTTACTCACCATCATTTAGGTGATTGAAACTGAGGTCGTGCCTGTACACATGAGCACAACTGGCCTCAGTACCTCTTTTTCTAACAGTGTACTCAAGCCTGCATTTTACATACTCCAGTTTCAGGCTCTGATTTTTAGTACCATTTAGTACAATAATAGTTATTAATATGAAATGATACTTAAAGAAAACCCTCAGGAACATGTTTCAGATCTTCAGAAGGACTGATGAAATAAATCGTCACACTGACCCTCAGCTTGTACCGGCACAAACTTTCCCACCACCAACACTTTGACCTCACTTTGCAACAACGTCCTCTGACTCTTATAGGTGCGAAATTCCCAACTGGTTGTCACAAGGGTAGACAACTGACATTCTCACACACGTGCGCGCACACACACACACACACACACACACACAAGATGAACCCCCTCGCCTGCCTCCACCTCCTCCCGGCCTCCTTATCTCTTTCTCAGAATAGATGGTCCCTTTTCTCTGGAACGTCATCCATTTTTCATGCTGTTCTCCTCCTCAAGCATCGCCTGCCACTATCACACATGTAGCTCCCTACACCACGGCCAACAGCCATAAATGTTTGATGTCCAAGGTCTTCTGCTTCCAAAAACACTTGCGGACCTACACACAAACACACACACACACACACACACACACACACAGACACACACAATGATTAGATTCCCACTTGCTCGCACACACATTTCCTCGCTGTCTGTATCCCTCAGAGACAAAGAGGTGGCCTCAGTCTTTCAAGGGTTGTCTTTGCACCTTTGTGTGTGTGTGTGTGTATGTGTGTGTGTGTGTGTGTGTGTGTGTGTGTGTGTGTGAATATCTGTGTGTGTATGCTAGAGAGAGAGAGAGAGTACAGGGCTCAGCAATATATTGTCAAATAATCACTATTGTGAGTAAATATCTTCTATAATTTTGGATCCTAACATGCCCCACAACTTTAGAATGTTTTTTTATTTTAGCCATCTCCAACCAGTAGTGACTGGTGTGTCCACGTCATTGACGTTATTCTCAGTTAACGTTGTGGTAGCGATTGCTAGGAGAGTAGTGTTTGTCTTGTTGATTGAATAAATACCGTTTTGGCTTTTATAAGACCACCTCAGCCTTTAGTCACCTTAACGTCCGCCGCTCTGCTTCTTTCTTCTTTTCTTGTATCAGAATGATGCTTCTTCAGTTTCTGTGTCTGGTGTAAAATATTGGGTCGGGAATCTACAGAAACATTTAAGTCACATTGTGACTTTGCTGATTGGTCTGTAGTTACTTGACTGGGCTAAATTTAGTCTCAGGGGATATTTCCCAGATTTAAATCTCATAGTGAGAGCTGTAAGGGTTCTACAGTTGTCTCTAATATATGGTCACATTTCCAATATCACGTCTAATGTAATTATATAAACAATGTTATATTTAATGTCACCAGCATCACTGTCTGTCTCCACACAGTATGTGTCTGCTCCTCCACTCTGCTCTCCACCCTATGATGTTATGTTAACCTTGTGCCTTGCCTTTTCTTTGTCCCATGTTGCCCGTCTCGCGCTCTCTCTGCTTTATGTCACTTGACCTTCAGCTCTGTCTTACACAAAGACAAGGACACTTGAGCGTATGTAGAAATGCTACATATGAGAGCAGTTGAAGTGAGTAACAGCCAACATCTGTCAGAATGTACAAATGTCCTCCTGTTTGTAACACAAGTGTCGCTGTGGGTTAATGTAGGGGATACTGGGGCTTAGTGTTAGAGTGCTTCTTTCAGCCATACTTGGCGATGCTAATCTTACTAGAAATGTGACTTTACAAAAGAAATGTCAGTGTCAATTTTGGGGTATTCATGGGTAGAGATGAAACGGTATGAAAGTTTTATATCACACTTATAGTGACCAAGATTGTCTCAGTTATCGATACTATACTAATATTGTCTAAATATGCTGAAATGGTGAATGGACTGCACTTGATTAGCACCTTTCTAGTTTTCCAACCACTTGAAGCACTTTTACACCATGTCACATTTACCCATTCACACACACATTTATGCACTGGTGGCCGGGGCTACCATTCATGGTGCCACCTGGTACTCAGTAACCACTCACACACTGATGGAACAGCCATTGGGAGCAATTTGGGGGTTCAGTATCTTGCCCTAGGATACTTTGACTTGCAGACCAGAGGATCGAACAGCCGATATTCAGATTGGTGGATTACCTGCTCTAACTCCGCTCTACCCACCCTACCCATAACTGACTAACTGAAAATGTAAAAGACAGCACTGATAGACTGAAATAATTTCAAATCGGATTGTGAACGACAATGAGTGTCATGCATAATGATCGATCATTTTATCCCTTGTAGTGTGTCATTGCAGACAACAACCAACACTACATCTGGGATGCTTCATGATGTCCCGATAGAAAATCTAGCATGATTGATTTTCTTTTGTCTTCTACGCCTCTTTTCGTCGCAACCGTCACTTCGACCAATAGGAACACAGAGCAAGTTTCTGCGTGGACAGCTGTATGATAACAACACCCCAGCCTTTTCGATATTTCCTCTAGGGACTACCAGACAGAGTGAGAAAAGAAATGTGCTGGCAAAAATGCGGCCGTGAAATAGCAGAGGTACTTTAACAACCTGGTAAGTACTACCATTAGCATCAAGCTCCCAAACAATGTTATTTCTTTATAATGGAGGAGGATATAAAGGAATAGAAACTACAAGTAGTGGCGGGGCTTTTAAAAAACCACAACTGCAGAGGGTACCAGCTTCATTTGAAACAGACTACATTAGAAACAGGCATTAATTTATAGACACAGGTCTTCATATCTGATTCTCTCTGTTCTTTTCTTTTCTATTTTTAGTTTTTAATCCACTCCAATTTACCTTATTAAATTTAATGCATCACTCCATCATTTCAAACTCAACACTTCCTGTATCCATTTAGAATTAAAAGCCTCCAATCGATTTGGTGGAGAGAACCCTCTGTCTTATAAAAAAAAAAGGCTTTTATTGTAAAACATTTGCAGAAACTCATTGTGGAGAATTCAGCGAATTGCGTAGTTTTCATCGGGTACTTCAAATGTAGCTCCTGCCATCTGGTAGCACTTTTTTTACATTGCTAACAGTTCGGCTGGGACATGAACAGCCATAGTGAAAACAGGACGATGACACACGTTGCGATTGACAAATAGTGACGAATGGTGGTGGTCACAGCAAGATTTTATAACTCCAAAATCACCTAATCTGACATAGTGACTGTTGGAAAATGTTGTGTAGTCTGAACCTGGCACAAGACCAAACTCCTGCAAACCTTAGCTGTGCTTTGAGATGTATTCTAGCATAGCATACTAACAAGCACAAATACTAAATAGTGCATGATAAACTACAGCAGGTTAGCATTTAACAGTTGTTAACATAATAACTGTTAGCATGTTAGCATGCTAACATTAGCACATAGACAACAGTAGGTTCACTTCAGCAGATAAACCCTTTTAATTTAGGCATGAATTGACCTTTTCTGTAGCCTCAGGACAATCTTTACATTTATTTATTTGGTAATAAAGGATAGAAAGTTCAGTGTAGTACAGCTTCATTTATCTCTGCAAGATAAATTATATGCAGCAGCTTGCAACAGAGGACATATACATAGACAATAAATAAGTAAAGAATAACAAAAGATTTTAAACATTCCCTTGATTCTCAAAAAAATGCAAAAATCTAAGAAAATTAAGTGCCAGACAGCCCTGTTCGCCCCTGTACTGTACATGCATTAATGCATCTGTACTTAATTCTTTATGTTGCTACAGTATATATACTGTACAGTGCATAAGTGTTTGTGGCACACAAGCAGGTGTACAGTGACCTCAGTAATGCAAAAGATGCCCTCCATCAGAGCAGCGTATGTACCACAAGACTTCCTGTGGTCCTGTGTGCGTCAGTTTGCTGGAATGCGTGTTGTATGTGTATGTATATACAGAGGGTGGCCAAGGGCCCAGAGGTGCTCAGGGTTAATGGATGGAGCCCCATACCTCCCGCTGACAGCAGCTTAATAACCAGAGAATCACACACACACACACACACACACACACATAGAGGCAGGCAGGTGGGGAGGGAGAGAGAGAGGGCGTTAAAGTAACTGTTCACACACTGTCGCTTTTCTTCTCCTTCTCTTTTTGACTCCATTACTGGGATCCCACAGTTCCTAACAACATGCCAGAAAGCAGAGCTGGGATGCACGACTACTCACATGTACTGCACTAACATGTACATTTCAGAAAGAAAGATTTTACCTTTTTGCTCCACACCATTAATCTGATGGCTAGAGTTACTTTCATGATTCAGACTATCAAACAAAATGTATAATACTTTGAATTATACTTCGTTTTCACAGTGGTGGTGTTAATTTGACTGAGGAAAAAAATCACCTTAAAGGACTGTATTAGAGTTTTAAAAGGTTCAGAATAACGAATCATTCAGACTTCATACTTTTGCTGACGATTTTCAAATTAACATTGCATATTTTTTTAGATATTTGAATCGCTTATGTTATTGCTGTTGGCAGACATTTGCCTTAATCTCTTTTCATCTGATAGCTCTTGCAAGTCAATTGTTGTAGCTCAGTGTGTTCCATCTGAGTCTAAATAAAGGTTGAATACATGGTTACAGGTGTGGACTTGAGTCACATAACTTTGACTCACAAGTTTGATGACTACAGACTTGATTTGACAAAATCAAAAAAGACTTGCGACTCCACTTATATCCACCTATGACTCATGACTTTACTTGGACTTAATCCTTTTGACTCGATAACACTAAATACCTTACCCAAAAATAAAGATTGAAAAGTATGTTATTTAAAGTGTGCCCCAAATAAATTCATTTCCCTGCATTTCTTTAATCAACTTACACTAGTGCTATTTATTGTGATCTAGTCCACAAGTCATTTCCCAGATCCACTTTGTTTAAAAGCAATCTAATAGTGTCCAAACAAGTTGCAGAAGAGAACCATAAAGAAGTAATGTTGCGTTACTGAACACCTTTTGAAACAAAGTGTACCAAATATACATGTACAAAAACTACATGGTAGTCAACAAAAATGGAACTGTGGTATGCAAAATTTGTGGGTTTAAAATGAAAGATGAAAAACAACCTCTGACTTCATTTGACATTTGAAATTGCACAAAAAACAATAAGTTGCAGCTAATATTAACAAAGCTAGTGAGCTAATGCTAAGCTAACATTACCTTAACAGCTATGTTACTTTTGAACAAACTTGTCTAAACAAATAAATACACATTTTTAAAAGCATTCATGATTTTTGTAAATTTAATATTACTTTCGTTGAAGAGCACAATATGACTTTTGTTGGACTTGAAACTTAAGTTTAGGACTTGGGACTTGCCTGTCTCCACATGTGACTTGAGACTTAGTGTGACAATGACTTGGTCCCCACTTGGTATGGTAATGTATTTTAAGTACAGATTGATTAAAAACACTAATCCATCTTTGGTAAATTTTGAAGCAGACTTGATGTTCACTCTAACTAAATACTTAAGTTTTAAGATTCTGCTTATAGATGGAACAGCACTGGAACAGCACAAACAAACATTCAAAACTCTAGAAGACAGCAGCATGGTTGACAAAGTGGCCAGCTGTACAATAAAGTATAACAGAATGTACAATCAGTGAGGCAGAGCAGATATCTGAGCAGCGAGGGTAACAGTGAAGATAACATAGCGCTGTGAAACTCCAGGTGTGAGTGTGAAGTGGCCTGCTGACAACATATGTGTGTTCAGCAAAATGTGCATATATAAATAAGGGCAACACACACACACACACACACACATGCAATGAGAGTGTAAGAGGGAGAGACTCGGGAGTATGAAATCTCTGAAGTGAATCAAAAGCAAAGATCAATGTTAATGGTTTTAATAGTCCAACATCACCCCATTAAGACGCACGCACACACAATCACACACACACACGCGCGCGCGCACATTCATTCACATATGACAGGGACAGACATTTCAAGGTTGTGCTGCAAGCTGCTTCTCCCTCTGCCTTTTTTTCTCTCTCTTCCACTGAGATGTCTTTTCCACTAGGTCAGCATTAAAATCAGGTCTTAAGGAAAGTGACATTAGCGATGATAAATGAGTTACATGTTTCATTAATCACCCAGCTGAAAGGTGTGCAAAGAGAGAGGGAGAAGGAGGCGGCGAGAGGGATGAACGGGAGAGAGACAGATCGCTCTCGCGCTCCTTTGGCCTCTCTTTGTTTGTGGAGGCGGATGGCAGATGATTTACATGCACTGGACGTAAAACGAACACGCAATCAAAGTGACAAAGTCAAATAGTTGCAGAGCTTCCAGCTCTCAGGGAATAATCGTATTCAATCATAAATTCCATTTACTCGTCAGTTGAAAAGCCCTGGCAGTAATTATGTGAGTTGAATGCTCTCAGTGTGGACAAGTTGAGCCAATTAGTGAGCCGGGAAGTCATTTCAGCGGCAAACAGCTCCGTTTACTTGTCTCGCCCGTTTGAACCCTGCCATGTTTGCGTGGTGACAAGAGTAAAAATCCCGCAGCCAGGCGTCTTTGATAGAATGAGAGCGTGTCATGTTTAGCTTTGATCTCACAGATCCTTCACAAAACTCCTCTAGTGTGAACAATATGAGCACCATGTCATTATGACGACAGTTACAGCAAAGAGAATGGCTTGTATATGTCGGTGTCAAAAGGTTGTTCAGGTATTTATACCAAGAATTCAAAATGTGTAAAAATCACATGTTGAGATTTAATAGCTGCAAGGAATGTGGCGGTTCATTGTGCCACATTTTAAAGTTCATTCCTGCCTGTTAACCACACAAAGCATGCAGGTTTTCAGGGTGAAGAAATCCACAGGATTTATTTGGCATTATGTGTGAACCACTGTGCTGGAAAAATAGAGAGGATTAGGGTTTATCAGTTTATAAGTTGCCTGAATGTTATCAGTTGCATCTGAAATGTATTTTTCTGGAATATTCCTTCGTCTTAAAGTTCCAGGTCTTAGTGCCGCTCTGATTCCACTAAAACCCCAGAAAATCAATCTTGATGTGTGCCACTTAATATATGGTAGTGTGCTAATGCGCTAACGTAAGATAAGCAAACGCGGTACACAGTATCACTACTAAACATCAGCATGTAAGCATGCTGACATTAGCGTTTAGCCCCACTGTGCTGCTAGCATGACTGTAGACTTGTTTTCCAGTTGAGACTCCAAATGCTTAGTATGACAGATGCAGTACTACACTTAAAGTACACACTGTAAGCCTACATATGTATGATATACAGAATAATATACTGTAGAATACAGTCGCTTTTACTCCTGCTCTTTTACAAGGCTGCAGCAAGAAAACCCATTTTTTTGTTCATGTAATATAAAGTGCGTTTACATTGGTTCGGGTTTGTATCCAGGCACATCCTGGGAAAAGCAAAGCCTGTTAATGCTAGTTATTGCTTACTGCTGGCAGCCAGAAACAATTATCTATTATCCATTGTGTGTTTTGATAATCTAAACAAAAAACACATTTTCTTGCAGTGAGCTGATGATAAGCACACAGTGTCAACTACCTAGTTGAAAAGTGGTCTACTTCCATATTAAATTATATTATATAAGGACATCTCAATAAGTTTTAATCAAGGAAACTAAGCCAAATCCACGCTTGACAAACTTTAGTTTTATAATTCCTTATGACGATGAATTCCACTATTTAAGTGATTCAGTACATGTCAGCTCAATAAAGCTATAAACGATTATAGCTAGAATATTAAGATTTCGATACCGATAACTGATAATTACCTGCTTCACGTGGCCGATAACCAATACGATAACAGATAATGTCACATTTCTGTATTTCAAAAAGAAATATGTAACCTGTAGTTTATATACACCTGAGGGTAAGAAAAGCTAAGATGTAGTAGAAAAAATATGATGATTTAATATTCCGTGGCCCTGACCTAACCAAATCAAACTGACATCACTAACACAACAAAAGCAAAGAACAGTTCTGACTAGGGCTGCACAGTATATGCGGTAGACGGTAGAAATGATATAAATTTGGCCCACGGTAGAGATTTGCGCTCTACCGTCCTATCGTCGATGACATCATCGCACCTGCCTCAGTGTGAAAATGGCTGCGAGCACAGAGACAGCGGAGCAAGAGGAGCTGGTTCACGTCCATGATTTAGCGTAGCACGTGCAACATGTGTTGCTGGAGAACTTGTGAGTGAGTGAGTTAATGTTTTATGAACAGCCCCGGACTTCTCAGACTCTTTTAGCGACAGGTGGAAAAAACACAACTCAGTCATTTAGGATTTTGCTAAAAGAAGGAAATTACCTTTTGATATAGATCCCAGGGGACATTTTGCACCATAGAGTACTGGGTTTTAATTTTGAGTTTTGAGATCTGCATTCTGCACAATAAATGCTCTAAAAAATACATATCTTTGCTTTTGTTGTTGTTTTTTTTTTTTATCAATTTAGCTTTGCTAAGGGACTACAAAACCCATTCAGAAACACTTCTATTATAACTTTTACACTTAAATTTATACTGCGATATATACCGTTACCATGAAGGGATTCGATTTATACCGTGATATAAATTTTAGGTCATACCGCCCAGCCCTAGTTCTGACTCTTCATACCTGCCGATAATAGGTTCTAGAAAAGGGAGGTTTTCTGGGGTAGTAACAAATAGCCTACCCTCAATGCCCCTGCCCCCATATAATCCTAAACTAGAGATCAACATAATAAATACAACAACGTGAAGTAAAAGGACTTTTAATCAGTTTTGAATTTATAGTTAACAATAAGAGAGAGGGAAATTATAAAGTTCAGTGTTACTGTGTAATTATCTGGTGTATCAGTAAAGTGCATAAACTACACTGCAGAGTGGAGTTTCACTAACAGAGACAAACAGAGACAGCTGACTGATATGAACAGGTTGAATGTGCGTCAACAGGTCTGCGTCACATCTGGTATATGAAATATTTATATCGTCATGCTGAATTTTTATAAACACACCCAGGTGCCGCCTCACTGTCCCACAAAAGACCTACAGCTAACAAGTAAGATAGTGATGCGCTATTGATTAACCTCACACATTAACACTGAACTCAGCCAAACAAGCGGCTGTGTCACACACTCACACACGCAGCCAGAGAGAGAGAGAGCCGTGCTCCAGACTGGGGCACCAGGTAACAATACAAATAATTGCTAACTGTAGCATCACATGGCTAGCGGTTATTAATGAGTTTAACAACAGAGTTGAGCCTTTTAAAAGCTCGGTGTTGGATGTAAGCTGCTGCTGCTAGTTAGCTCGTGCTAACACTCTGGAGACGGTCCTTCAGGGCTGTGTCTAACCTGTTTACAGCTGCAGGAGGTTTGTTGATGTGGTGGGGTGTCGAGCGGTCGAAGATCAGACCCTTGGCACAATCCTGTTGTCTTCCTCTGGAACAGCAGCGTGCTGCAGTTGATGTTCTCCTCTGTGTTCATTGGCGACTCTCAAACCAAGTTTAAAAGTACACCTACACGCCACCTACTGTGTTGGGTGTGTCGATGCTGCCCTTGTTAAGTTAATGAAACCAGTCTGGCTTTGAATTATTGGCGCTATTTATTGGCTATACTTTTGATTATTAGAATAATGCATAATCATAAAAATGTCCCATTATCTGCCGATAATCTATTGGACCGATATATGTTGTCCATCCCTATTATACACCCATGGATATAAAAACAACTAATTGAACTTGAGAAATAAAAATATTATAGTGCATTTATCTAAAAAGTAAAAATAAAATGCAGCTATCCTGATTACTTGCATTTGTTTACAGGCAAGTCTTGCTCTCTCCAGTTAGGTGGCCAGAGGTTTCCAGAGTCCAGCACTTCCTCTGAGCACTTCGAGGACACCATTAAGATTACCATTTAGATATATCACATGGTTGGAGCACACCACCCTTAGCTCAGGATGGGAGAACAATCTCCTCAAATACCACCACAGCATTGCATATAGAGCTGCTCACATTCTCACAGTCCTTTGTTCTTATTGTCTGCCATACAGTTCCACACAGCCACGCTAAGCAGCTAATGTCACTGTGCAGCTGTTTTAACCAGTAACCTGTATGACAAATGAGCTTTCACTTCTGTTTTAGTCTTTGTTTTCTGTCTTTCTTTAATCTTTCTATTCTTTCTTTTGCATGTATGTCCTTTGTCCCCCTGTAATTTGTCTTTTTTATTTATTTTTTTAATTTGTCCCTTTGTGTTTGTCTTCGTCTCTTTCTCTTCTTTTGTCCCCATTTTGCATCTTTTCCCTCTATTTCTGTTCATCATTCTGTGTCTTTGTGTTTCTGTGTCTTGCTTTCAATGATTTTCTTTCTTTCTTTTTGTCCCCACTGTTAATATTTGTTATCGCTTCTCTTTATTCTTATCTTTCAATTTCTTTGTTTCTTTGTCTTTCTCTGTCTTTTCTTTTGTCTCTCTTTCTCATCTTTCTCTTTCTCTTTCTCTCTCTTCCTCTCTAGAGGAAGTTTTCTCAGTTTCACTCAGGTAATCTGATGATCAGTGCAGGTGTAACCTGTCTGAGGTAACCTGTAACAAGGTTGGGAGCGATGGGAGAGGACTGGGAGAATTGGGAGTACTGGGAGGGAGTGGGGAGAAGAAGCAGGAGCAGACAAAGAGAGGAAGAGGGAGGGAGGGGAGGAGGGAATGGAAATTAAAGAGGAGCGATAGCAGCAGCCTCTTAGTCTTATCTTAATTATAAACACGATGACCCAGCTGTGCTGCTCGCCGTGCGGCGGCTGTCTGACAGTGACCACTCACAGACACACACATTCGTCCGCACAGACCTAATAAACCTGTCTGACACCCCTAATCAGCTCATTTTCCCCTGGGTAGAGCGCGCGCGCGCTTGTGTGTGTGTGTGTGTGTGTGTGTGGGGGGGGGGGGGTGTGTGTTTGTGTGAGAGCTTGCTTCGTCCCGTGAGACCAGGTGAGCAGCGAGCATGAGAGAAGATGCTTTAATTGCTTTTCCTCCTCTTTTCTCCAAGTCTCTCTCATTCCATCCCTCGGTGTCTGTCTCATCCAGCATGGCAGTGTAACACACACACACACACACACACACACACACACTGGTGCTGCTGCAGACGATTTCAGCATTTCAATCGTGTTCAAGTCTTTTCTAGCTGAACTGTATTAATATAGTCAGAGCCAATGAATGTCTTTGTGTCTGAGGATTCTATGGGTCTAAGGTGGGAAGGCATCCACCAGATCCCTCAGAGAATCTCCCAATGTTTACTTCCTAGTGTGAGGATGAACTTTTATTCACAACATTTTGTGGAGTTTTTTGTCAATATTTCAGCATGATCTTTAGGGCACAGCTGATAAACTATGTGGTTTGTGTACATGAGCACACAGCTGATGTGTACAGTGGTTTGTTAACATGCCATTACAGAGGTGCATATCAAATGGATTCAGTGTAAACAGAGATGCCTGCTTCCTGTCGGGACAGGATGTTAGGTCTACATATTTGCAGAGGGACAGAGGGAAATATTTTTATCAAAGCTCATGACCACAGTGATTTAAACACGTCAGACTTAAACAGACTTTTTCTCGTCAGAAAAACGAATAATTGAAAGCCTGAGCGCAGATGTGCTGATGCAACCCAGTCTCACTCCAAAGTCATCAAAAACCAGTGCGTGGTCAGTAACATCTAGTGTCAGGCACTGATGAAAAAGGCCATTCTTTCGCGTTGGCATGATGTTGGCAAACGCAGCAGGACAACAAGAATGAACATATAATAACTACATGCTAACAGTGGCAGTGGCAATTCGTAAGCCTGTATATACAGTGCATAGGTACATAGTTAATACTATTAACAGGCAGAAATCGAGCATTAAAGAATTGAATGTAATTTAAATATAACATAATAAGAAACAAAATTTGCAGAGAAAGATTGACAGCTCTGGGATATGTGCTGTGTACCATAATTGACAAGTAACCAATGACATTTTTACCATTGATGTTTTAGCTATAGACACCCACTTAGTGTGCTTGTAAAACACAAAAACATTGACCAAATGGCTCTAAACAGTTTTACAAACCAAGCAACTTAAATTAGTTTCATCTACAATGGACCACAGAGGTAAAGTTCAGCATTAATGTAACAATTATGAAAAGGTAAAGTTCAGGGTCTGGACTTTAACATTTAGCAGTTAATATTCAGGTTAGATGTGGCTCCTAGGAATGACTGGAAGGCACAGTGTCCCCACAAGTACAGTAAAACGGTACATCTGTGTGTTGAGACTTCTTCCTGTCCACATTAGATGCGATATAATAAAAATAATGGGAAGCTGGTTTGTTGCCTGTAAACAAGTTTAAAGTTCATATTCAGCTGTTGGATAAATAATCCAGGATTTTAAAGGTGAAAACACCTACACAGAGGATTTATCTGGCATTGTGTGCTGTGTTGAAGTTTACTATCTCCTCTTTGAATGGACTTTAAGCCAAGAAAGAGGGGATTAAGGTCTGGCTTTATCGCTTTATAAGAAGTGTGAATGTCATTGGCTGCATCTAAAATGTGTTTCCAGAGAATCCCTTCATTTTTACGCTCGACTTGGTTCCTCCGGAGGATGGTCTCTGCCTCCCAAATCACTTCTAAACGGCTCCCTCGTTAAGCCGACATATTGCTCCCATTCGCAGCCAGAGCCATTTCAATTAGCTAATGAGAGCAGGAGAGCAGGGTGGGAGGACGCTTAGCGCTCCTCTGATCCTCAAGGTTAGAGCTGGACGGAGGGAGAGGGAGCACTTGGTCTAATCTACACTGACAGGGTGATTACATTCAGTAGCCACTACAGGAGAGGAATTAGCCAGTGAGCTGATGTGGTGAGAAAAAGGACAGCTGGGAAAAAGAAAGAGAGAGCCAAAGGAAGAGGTTCATCGTCTCAGTGAGGAGAGCAGAGCCCCATGAAAGACGATTAAACCACAAAGTCCAACAGAAATCTCAAAAGTCATCCATTTTTACAGTCAAACATCTGAAAAATTCTGAATTATCATTATCATTGTCTTTTACTCCTGAGCAGTGCACTATTAACCCAGTGTATTTTCATCCAGTTACATCTTCAGCGAGCTAATATATCTTGGCCTTTGTGCATTTATCACACTGCAGATTGTGGTGTTTTTACAGGTGATTTAACACGTTTGTTGTGTTGCTTTGCGGCGCAGACACATCTCATGCACTTTTTGCATGTGATTTGCTCTCTCCTAAATCCAAAATACTGTCAAGCTGGTGATGGTGGTTGATGAATGGATGATTTTCATTTTGCCTGTCTACGGTCACAACATTTAGGAAAGTTTCTTAAGGGCTGCTGCTGCAGGGTGCACGCGTAGATGCATGACAGCTCTTCAGAAGTGGAGGCTGCTGTAGCGGAGTTCTCTATGAGGAGAGCATGAATTTTAAATGTCAGTGTCACTGTCAATCTTGTTCATTAAATTGTGGTTAGCCAAATTTGTTAGATTAATTCTGCAGCCCAAGAGGAGAGCTGGTAGACTGACTGTTGTCATGTTTATTTCTGATGTGTGACAGGCTGTTAGATCTGTCCATAGCCAGTGAAAATGTCCGAAGCTCGTTATTGACATAGATATTTACGTTTATACCCATGGAGACTCTTCAATTGTCCAGTCCCAGCTGAAGCTGCTTTAAACATAAAATGATGCCACTTTATCAGTCACAGGAATAGCCAGGAATAGCATATGTCTTGTCATATTGTATTTTGTTGGGTTCAGTTCCTGCTTGCTTGCTTGTTAGTTGACAGAATATTTCAGACTCGCAAAAGAACATATGAAAGACCATTTGTGATTCATTTTGGGTTTAGATTCTGTTATTTGAAGTGATTAGGTAAAAATATAGGTCTGCTCTATGACATTTCTTTTATTTTCTCATGACGTACTGCACTTAGTTTATTAAAAAAAATCTACTGCATGTAGCCTGGAGGACTTTGTAGCCTTGGAGAATATCTGTAAGTGCTCTCCGGTTGTACAGCGCATGCGTGTGTGTGTGTGTGTGTGTGTGTGTGTGTGTGTGTGTTACTTCTGTGTATGCATTTATGAATGTCTAATATAACTAAATAATAAAATAACACAGCTAAGCCCAGATGACTCCATCTGTCGTGTTGCTTCCCCGCTGGGAGGACAATGAAGCTTTTTCTTCCTCTGCATCTTTCTATTTATCTCACTCTCAATTTAATGGCCCACTGGCCAGCCAGAGGAGGCCCCTAAAAAGATTAATCCACAGCTCAGCCTGCGGAAGATTCAGTCCACAGGAAACCTGCCGGAGCTCTTCAACTGTGTGAGGCAGGAGAGGGGGAACATGTAAATGAAGTGAACCAGAAGCAGGTGAGTGGAAGGTGTAGATGCTTGATCATTCATATGAACAAAAAGCAGCAGTTATTTGATGATGACTATGCTGAAGGAGTTGTACTGATACTGTTTAGTTATTTCAAGCAATGCATTGGTTGCATCATAAATGTAAAAATGCACAAAGACTTTGACTGTCTCTGACTTCCCTCAACTATAAAACATTTCTAGCACAGGTGTTTGTCCATTATTGCCTCCGCTGTTGTGACAAATGTCATTTCACTGATGTGGGAATTGTCAAAAAAATGAGATAACATATTAAGGCTCAGAATTGTTGGAACATTTTTGATACTAGTGGTGATATGATACCTGAGTTTAAAGACACAGTCCACTCCAAAAACAAAAATATGTGGAGAGTGTTGGATATGTCCGCTGTAGAGATGTCTGCCTTGTCTCCAGTATAACAGAACTAGATGGCAATTGACTTGTGGTGTTAAAAATGCAAAATTATTTTTTTTTTAAACAATTTGAAAAACTCAACAGCAATGTCTCTTTGCAAAAATCATGACCCGGTTACTCAAGGTAATCCACAGACCTTGTTTTTAGCAGTTTCATGTAGGAACTATTTTCTGTCTGCTGAACTACACCTGCCAACCGTATCACTGTGCAGAAGGAAGCGTGCATCTACTCATGATAGAGATGCTTGTACTCATGAGAGCACAAGATGTACACATTAATAGCTTCTGGTCTGTAGAGTATATCCCCCCAGACACCACGAGGAGAGGGGACCCCTCATTCCAAATGGGCCCCATCCCCAAATTCAACATGATGAAAAGGATTTTGAAAAATGTTTATACATTTTTTAATTTACAGTTACATAGGATGCACATCATGATATGATGCATTTTCAGAGCCAGTATTGTCATAATATAAACAATTAATAAGTGATCAATAGGAGGAATAAAGACTTCATTACAGAAAAGGCAGGCACCACAGTAGTGTTAGCATCAGATGAGAGAAAGACTAGCCGACAGCCTGATAGTGGTTGTGACACTTACTAGTTTGTAATGTTAAAAGCTCTAACAATTAATCAATACAATAATCTGCGTCCGGCGTTCAAACGTTAACGATAGGGTTAAAAGGTTAAGTTTAGCAGAAAGAAAATAGTTCCTACATGAAACTGCTCACAACAAGGTCTGTGGATTACACTGAGTAACGGGGTAATGATTTGTGGAAAGAGACATTGCTGTTGAGTTTTTCAAATGTATTTTATTTTATTTATTTATTTATTTATTTGCCACTTAGAGCCCCACAAGCCGATTGTCATCTAGTTCCATTATATAGGAGAATTCAGACATCTTTATAGCTGATATCCCCAACACTCTGCAACTCACACCAAAAAAATCTAGACTGAAAAATAGCACTACAGATAAGAGGAAACATATGTATTTTTGATTTTGGGGGAAACTATCTCTTTAACTACATATGCTCCGGTGGCTTAGGAGGTGGAACAGATCGTCCGCTAATTGGAAGATTAGTGGTTCGATCCTTGAGCTATTCCAGTCTGCATGTTGAACTATGGGGCTAAGTACTGTGCTGTGCTATCGGTGTGTGAATGTTTAACAGTACAAAAGCCTTGACTACCAGTGTATGAATATGGGTGACTGTGACATGTAGTGTAAAAGTGCTTTGAGTGGTTGGAAGGCCAGAAAGATACTTTACAAATACAAGTCCATTTACCATCCAAAAATACTTTTACAACCTCTCAAATACTTATCTGGTAGAATAACGCGTTAATGAAGTATGAGATATATATTTTTTGCAAAAACTGCACAGAAAAGCAAAGACTTTTACATACATGAGATACACATCTCAGAGCTATGATTCCAGCTTACAAATAGTGCTGAAGTGCCTTTGAGAAAGAAACTGACTTTGCAGGAAACCTCATGTTTTCATGTAACAGTAGAGTAAATGAAAATAGTATTTTCCTTCAGGGATCAATAAAGAACCACATTATTACCTTGATAGACCTGCATGTTTATGTAAGGTGCATCAGCCTCCTGCTTCCTTCTGTTTTATTCTCTGACTACACGTCATGAAAATGTATCTGAGCTTTAAAAAGGTGAATAAATTCAGGAGTAGCTGCCGGTTTATGCTCCATCGCACCCCTGGGTGACATACTGTTTGTGGTGCCAGTGTTCTTGGTGTTTTCTGCCTTTCCAGCTTGTGTTTTATGCAGAACTAAGTATAGAGACATGATCATGTGGTTTGACAGATCCTGGCTCCACTATTTTTTTTATCATCATTTTACAGTACAGCCGTATATATTTAGAAATGGCTGCCTACACAATTTCACACTCCTGCAGGTTTTTTTTTTTTTTTGCCTCACAGCACGCACCATATTAATGCACATTCTGTATGCATGAATATTCATGAATGTATTTTCTAAGACACAATGACACAAACATCCTGGACAGCTTCTTTGTCTGCTGCTGCTTTGTTCTCGCCTGGTTCCTCGCTGTCTCATATCAAGACCTGTCTGCTTTGAATATTACAGTGTTGGATCTGGTCATCAAAGGTCACAAGTAACACTGTAGGAATTAATGAGCTGTTTTCATATCACATTCTCTCTCAAAATGAAACTAGTGTCTTTTTTTTCCCTTTCTGTTGTTTTAATTTCCTTTTCCTGCCTTCGCAAATTGGCATTAAAACCTCTGCAAAACAGTTCAGTTGATCTTGTCAATGGTATTGAATGAGGGTTTATACAGTATCAATCTTGTATTGTGCTTGTCCAGTTATATGAGCTCTGAATAGCAACAAGTCCACATCAAACAATGACAACATGTTATACTATCAGTGCTGTAAAGCAACCCATGTGGAATTTCCAGAAACTAATATAACTTTATATAACCAAAGACATTACCTAGGTCTAAATGATGGAGCCATTAATCAAGAAAACAATTAGCTAATACATTAATAATGGAAATAATCCTGGTTAAAACTAGATCTAAACATCTTTTAGAAATATGCTTGCCATAAATTCTCAGATAAAATCTGATCTTCATGCACTCTCAAAGTGTCAAAAACATTAAACAAATACAGCTTTTGCAAAAATTAAGTTGGTACATTTCTGGACAACAACAGAGTCATGTCACTTCTCTCTTTTTAATTTAATTTAATTTAATTTTTTAATTTTATATACTTTATTAATCCCCGAGGGGAAATTCAATTTTTCACTGTTTGTCAATTACACACAGGTCCGGACACACAATTTAATATAATATTCGACTATTTGGTGATTCGACTGCTAATCTCACAGTCATTCATTCCATTTCATCATTCCATTTAGGATATACTGGGGTGCTGATGGTCTGGTTTTGCATAGAATTCCTCAGTTTCTCCCAATAAATCATGATATAAAGCCCATTTTGGTATAAATGTATAAAATCTGAGCTCTCACATGAGAATGCAGTACTTACAGAGCATTCTGTTCACAATCATGGAACGCAAGCAGGAACTTAACTGACAGTTTTTGTCTATCTGTCTGTCTGTCGATCTCATTCGCTTCCTTTCAGTACTATGGACAGCGCCCCTTTGGCAACTACACACACACACACACACACATACACACACCTACACACAGCCTCAGAAATAAATGAAACATGAAACATGAAATTAAAAAAATAAATAAATAAATAAATTCTTATGCAAAGTCAAAAGGCGAAATTGTTTAATTGGGTTTTTCAGCTCTTTTGTCTCATGTGATAAAAATAAAAACTAACGTTGCAAATGAGAATATGGATAAGCAAAAAAATGAAAAAAAAAAAATACGATTCAGTTGAGGATTGGCAACACTAAGATTTCACTTGTAAATTCTCAGTTGAGGATGCCCAACTTTTTACATAAATACTGTTTTCAGTCACTAATTAATTCCAGTTATGTGTACTTTGCTTTATTTTTTTTGTTCCACTCAGTGTTAATCTACTTCATAGTAAGCTGAACACTTCCTGCAGGAGTCTTCACAAGGCTGTTAAAAGGGGGAGGATTGTGCCTGCTTTGAATACTTAAGAGAATTTACCATGTCTTGTTTGGTGGAACATTACATTTCAGATGTCAGCAGGAGCAAAAATACAAGTAAATAGTAGAACTGGTACATCATTTCCTTGATATCAGACGGAATTGTCATTTTATTACACTCCATTTCCATCTTCAGTATGACATTGTGTTCACTCTAACCAATTTCCTAATGCAGGAGGATTCAATTTTCCCTGATCAATCACTAGAGACCAACTTATCTGTCCAAATGTAATGTCATTTTCAGCCCACACTGATGCATAGCCATGCCAACATATTGGTTTTGCTGGGTTTTAAGAGCAGAGCCGAGCAAATCGAGGATGTTGGGCAATATTGAGAAGACATGCCATCTATGTAAAATAGCTTGACAACAGCTTGAAAATGGTGTTAGTCCCTTCCATGGTGCTGATTGGATCAATTGCCTTTTGCTCCGAAAAACCTCTGTTTCATGTCATGTTTGTAGAGAAATCAGTCAATTCGGTGGAGTGAGTGGGTTCAAAGGTGCCAGCAACAACATTCAAACTGTTCACAGCTTTCAGAGAAAGAGGAATTTCTCTGAATGACAAAATTGTTTTTTGACCAAAATTGCAACAGTTTCATTTTGAATCCATAATAACAGAGAGACTCGATGATATCACCAACATTTCATTACATGCAGCCAGTGTTGGACCTAAACCACCAGTGTGTGTGTGTGTGTGTGTCACAGCTGAAGGCCATGTGCATTTAATTTGTGGTTGTGTGTAAGTCCAAACTGTGACATAACATCAGCTGATCACTGCAGTGTGGAGGGTCGTGCTCCGACTGTAACCTTGTTTCACTTTGACCGATTCATGTAATTACAATTGATTTCCAGTTTTCCCTTTGTGTTTGGATGTGTGTGTGTGTGTGTGTGTGTGTGTGAGACCGTGCAGTTACTCTGTTCCTACTCTGTAACTTGCAGCCTTATGCTGTGTATTGTGACATTGACGTTTGTACACAAAACAATTGAGTTTATTTACTGGAGATGGTTAGCTTTGTTGTTTTCTTCTGTTCATCACTTTTAGTATTTCTGTGGCTGCAGGTTTTTCAAACCACAACAAGCTTGTTAAAATGCAGCTGTAATGTTTTTTGTCATTTGCAGTATCCGCCTACTGAACTCTGGGCCCCATCATGCTGCCTGCTTCATAGTTGTGATGATGAAATATTTAACTTATAGTCAAGGGGCAACAGTTGAAAATCAGCACTTGGCTTACACTGGTACATTTACAGAGCCGTTACACATGCATTGGTCTTGTCACAAAATGTCACCTTTTTTTTTAATTAACATTTTCAATTTGCACATAAAAAAACTGGGAAAATGACAAACTATTGCAAAAAAGTTTTTATGCTTGCCTGAGGTGGAAAAGTTCATGAAGTAAAATGTGACTAAGTGCAAGAAACAGACTCAGGAAATCATAAACATGCAATTGTTACTAAAGGTTCTACTGAAGAGACAACAACATCAGATGTGGTAAAGCTGTAATCCTCCTCACATTAATGCAGGCAGCAAACAGAAATGCCATATTTCTATCACCTTTTCCTCATGGTTTTCCATTGTTTGAGGTTTCACTGGCGTTCCTCTGATGAGGTCACCTCTTCTTCTACAACAGTTTATTAGTACAGAGAATTAGGGAGAATTAGTTCCACCAACTGTTTATCAAGATAATCTAATGAACTCCTAATAACTCTTCAGATGTGTATAACAGCAGCACAGCAACACACATTATTTCACATTTTCTTCAAACTCACCTAAAATTGGTGCTACATTTGGATTGAATCAGGACTACTTGCTTCCCAGTTCTCCACAACTCTAAGGAGCTACTGGTACTTGCACCAGTCTAAAATGGCAGTTGCCATGTGAGACAATAACTGCCTGTATGTGTATATGGTTAATAGACTTACTTGAAATTAGGGCTAAGTGATATGGCTTGAAAGGATGTTGTGATATATTTCAGTTATATTGCGATACACAATATATATTTTGATATTTTGAAATCTTTTCTAAAATATTAAAGGCTACTAAAATACAAAATTGTAAAATGAACTACAGTTACAGTAAAGTTAAATAAAAAAATGCTACTGTCATAATTAAGTTAAAAAAAGTACTGCTATGAAAAATGTATATAAAGTACTGTTAGATTAAGGTTTAAGTACAGTTTAATCAAGCTAAATAAAGTGTTCTAATTGAATAAACCAAAGGGAACCACTAGTGCTTATAGGGGTGTGTTGATATTTTTGGTGTGACCTCAAAGCTTCCAGTCAACAGCCAGATGTTAGCAGTTGGCAGAAAGTTAAACTTTTACTGTGGTGCCATTAAACATGAAGATTTATTCACTGTGAGCTGGAAACAAACTAACAGCTCTCCAGTTTAGTATTTGCAAGTTGCACTGGTGCTCTGTTGCCGCAAAAGATGAATAAATAGTCATGGTCCGGGCCCTGCAGATAAAAAAGCATGTTTCACCTGCTCACACTACTACTACACTCGTTAAGTCAAATTGTTGCTGCAGCTCCACTGTACACTATAAACACACTAACAGCTCTCCAGTCCATATATTATTTATATTTGCAAGTTGCAGTGGTGCTCCATGGTAAGAAAATGCAACCTAATAGTAGCTGTCTGAAGCCCTGCAGATAACACACTTCACCTGCTCACACACTTTTGCTCAGGAGAAAGTGATCTGGATGGGCTGAGGAGTATAGGGTCAGACCAGTCTCATAATCAGTGAACTCACGCAAGGTTTTTCACGAATGCACATGCTCTGGTTCGCAGTTGTATTTCAGACTCACTAATGCCCACGATCTGTTTCGCAAATGCACACACTCCGGTTCACAAATATTATTTTGAGGCACACTTGTAATATAAATTCGCAGATCATGTGAATCGCTGAATGTGCATTTACAAACTGCTTCTCATTTGTGAACCTCTCTACATTTGTGAGAGAAATCTGTGTTGTGAATTTTGAGACTCCCCTGATGTCGCAGGTCAACGAACGTCACCATTGGCTGATAAATCTGTCAGTCAGATTTATGATTCTGATTGACAGATTCATCAGTTAATCAGGTGTGTTAGCTTTCAGCCAATCGTATGGCTCCTTACATAGGCTGTATTCATAGTTTCTGTTCATTCAAACATGTTACTTGGCTAAGCAGAACACTTCAACTCATTATAATTCAATAACATTGCATGATATATAACGAGGGGATAATAAGATAAATGTGTTACTTACAGGTTGAGATTGATCCATGTCTCTTCCACCGTTTCAGTCTAGTGCGTCTTGTTTGAACACTGCAAACAGCTCAGTAGCTCTGCGATTGGTTTAAAAGTGTGGAGAAAATGTAACGATTGGCTGAAAGCGAACACACCTGATTAACTGATGAATCTGTCAATCAGAATCATAAATTTGATTGACAGATTTATCAGCCAATGGTGACGTTCGTTGACCTGCGACGTCAGGGGAGTCTCAAAATTCACCACACAGATTTCTCTCACAAATGTAGAGAGGTTCACAAATGAGAAGCAGTTTGTAAATGCACATTCAGGGATTTGCATGATCTGTGAATTTATATTACAAGTTTGCATAAAAATAATATTTGCGAAACAGATCGTGTGCATTAGTGAGTCCAAAATACAACTGTGAACCAGAGCATGTGCATTTGTGAAAAACCCTGCATGAGTTCATTCATTATGAGACTGATCTGACCCCATACAGGAGTGTGTACGACCTATGATGTCAGAGAGTCTTTCTTTGTGTGCGTGTGTGTGTGTGTGTGTGTGTGTGTCTGTGTGTGTGTGTGTGTCTATGAGAGGGAGAGAGCTGTAGAAGAGAGAAAAGGAAATTAAATTTAGATGCATGTCTCAAGTCGTTGGCTTAGAAACAAAGTGACGATTTATATTCAGTGGTCACAGTATAGTCCTTTATATATCCTACATGGAACAAGCCATGATACATCAAGTGTATTCAATATATATACTCATACTCTGCATACATTTCTAATTCCGAAGTTTACACACAGATCAGCTATCCCCACCTCTGTTTTTCTCCCTGTCTCTCTTGCTGTCCTGCCTTCAGAAAAACTGGATGGGGTCAGAGATAGGAATCAACAGCAATCTGTCACTGTCCCATCCCGCTGAGATACAGTGAATGAGGAGCCCTTGTTGAGGACTGTGTTAAAAGGAAGTAATCATAGAAAGACAGAAAACAGACATTTTTAATAAGAAATCTGTTGAGGTGAGGAGAAGAGATGTAAAGAAGCTTGGGATACATGTTGACAGCTGCTAACAGTTTGGTGCTGTATTGACCCATACAGAATTAAAAGCTGACCAGGGAGTGTTACCGATATGGGTGTGTAAAACCCACCCGACACATTAAATATGGCATTAAGCTCCAGATATACTCACATCTGTAGGGTCACAAAGGTTCAACAGTGAGCCTCAGTGTGAAAGTAACAGAGCTCACCTGCAATAAATCTTATGTCCTGACTTTTGTGATTTGTAAGTTAATTAATAATATCATTGTTCTTAAAGTTAGCTTTGGACACAAACATATACTTGTTAGTACCTAATATGACGAAACAAGAAAAACCGAAAGAAAAAAACTCTTTTGGTACAAATTAACATCAGTAATATTCATAATAAAAACACCTACTAAAGATAAAAAGACTTTGCATCCACACAGATATAATGATGGCAAATGAAGTTTTGTTTGAGCTGCACCAAAACATGTGTGGACAGTTTTTTATCTTTTTTTTTTTTTTCTGCACAGGAAACCAGATCCCAATAAAAATGATTATAGAGTGATTCTTTGCATCACACACCAAATGCCACTTAACTGAGGTACAGGTATTCATAGTCGACCAAATAAAAGTGAAACTCTTTCTGGCTACCAAGGGATAAGTTAAATTACAGGGTAGCGGTAAGATCATTTTTCTTTTGTTTTTTGATTGTTTTGGTTAAGGTTTGGGGTTTGTTGAAGGTGGCAGTGCTGTTTGGGCTGAGAAAGCGGTGTGTAATGTAAGGTAAAGGAGGTTGTTGGGTTGGTGCGGGGAGCAGTGAGAGCTGGCATTAGGGGAGTGTCTCTGGGACACCTCTGTCTAGCCTTCTGGAGGTGTCGTGGGACCATCTAGACGAAACACTGGTGAAAGGTGGTTCCCACCTGACGACCTCAAAGACATGTTAGTTATCACTGCTCATTAGTCTGTATAGTTAAGCCTTGCCATAATAGCTTATCATAGGGCTTAGGAGGTTATTCACTGAGTGCTGATCCTTTATTTAGAGCACAAATTTCTTGTTCTTATTTGAACTTGTTTTGTTTTTTTTTGGTGAAATGACCCTTTAAAAAAATACAGCAGTTTCTGTACCTTATCCCCAAGAAATATATGGTCTGCTAAATTTATAAACATATACTGTATGTATTTGTGTGTGTCCATATGGAATGTGTGTGTGTGTGTGTGTGTGTGTGTGTGTGTTCATTTGTCTCAGACAGAGATTTGTCTTGTTTTTGTCTCCAGTAATGAGCTTTGTTCCAACATGAAGAACGACAGATCGCCTGGAGTGATGCAGATCTGAAGCTTCCTGTATGTGTGTGTGTGTGTGTGTGTGTGTGTGTGTGTGTGTGTGCGCGCGCGCGTGTGTGTGCATGTGTGTGCGAGAGAGACCAGCCCACGCTCGTAGCATGTCAACAGTTCTAGTCAAATATTAATGTGAGTCAGTGCCCACAGCTTTTTCATATACAGTATTATATCAGCCCTCAGCGCTGAGTGAGCTGCTGCTGTTTTCCTCTCTACAATTACTGTGACAATATGACTGTATAGGACAGCTCAGTATTGGGGATTATACACACTTGGATAGGCAGCTGACACTGAGACTTTAACTGTGTGTTTGTTTAAGTAGGGGGTCTCTGCAGTGTGGTCTAAGCTTGTGTGTTCCTTGTTAGCATTTGTATTACTATCTTTATATTCTATGATTTGTATATATATATGTTATTTTATTTTTAGTTGTTTTGTGGTGGGTATCACTCACATGGGACACAGATGTGGTTATGCTCTCATTCCAACTTTATATCTGAGGCCTGGGAGGAGTTTATTTTAAGGGTTAAAGCTTGGTGTTATAGCTGGACTACAGCACAAGAACTGGTGTTTCGCTTTCTTTCATTTCTAACAACTTTACCCAAATACATCAAAGTTTTTTCTTTTTCTTGCTTGTGCATCATTGTGTGTTAGTCTGTGTACCCTGTCTAAATTTGGAGGTTTTTGCAGGTCCATGAAGAGAACTCTTCATGAGTTCCTGTTTTTCCACAGCAGCAGTTTGCGGAGTTCTGAGTTGCGGGGGTGGATAAATTAACAGTTTAGTTTTACTTTCAGTACATCTGGCGTTCTGCTGCTCTGTCTGTTCCTTTGCTGCAAGACTGTGGAGTAATGAATAGCCTCAGGTATATATATTCCAACAGAGCTCCTAATGGATGGTCCAGCTCCAAAAATAGAAAATCAAAACATGGCAGCAGATACTTTATTCGTGGTGAACTGCCAAAAATAAACAAATGTGTGGGAAACCCTGATACTTATTTTCTGCAGTATCAATACCAATACCAGCTGCACTCTCTCTTATTTTTAATGATTACTACAGTCATTCTGCTGTTCTCTGCTACCAACCAAGAAATGTAAAATCTTCTTTGTCATGTTATATTTATCTTTTAATAAAACATTCAAATTTCATGCCCTCAATGTCAATTTTTTCCCGTGGTGTCGAACATGGCTCCGAAAATTGATATTTTTAGGGTATTGTATTGAAGTTAGAATTTCCAGCATCCTGACAGCACTAATTAACATACACGTCAACCTCCTCAGTGTCAGTGGATTCATGTAAATGATAAATCTGCAAAAGAATTGCAAAAAGTACAGAGAAACACATTCTGATAGCAGTTTAGCAACAACTTGAGTTTTGCTTGTTTACATATTCAGGCAACATTTATATGCTGTCTGTTGGATTGGACTTCGTATCAGAGAAACCTATTATTAAAATACTTCAAACTACTGTTCAGTCAAAACAGGCCATTATGATTCACAATATGAATCCTCAGATATTTATTCATTTTTATTACAAGTATTACAGTTTTTTTGGGGGTTTTCAGTGTGACACATACAGTTGAACAATCGAAAGAAGTATTTTAAGTACAGGAATTAAGAGGAGATAAATGAAAAGACATGAGAACAGTAAAATAAAAAAAAAATCAATGTTGTACAGGTGGATTACTATATGCACACGTACATTTACATACATATATACAGATGAGGAAAAGCAGTATTGCAAAGTAGTTTGCACATTTAAGTATGGACAACAGGAAAATGTATTGAAACAAGATGAATTAGGTAAAAACATAAAGGGAAAAGTCAGTTCTTTGTATGTGCCTGCGCTCCGCACCTCCGTGTGTATGCATTTTGTGTGTGAATAAGCTATCTCCTCTTTGTTCCCTCTCCAGGCATCCAGTGTGCATTACATTATATTCAGAGAACTTGCAGAGAGCGGCTCTAGAGAAATAATGTATAAATCTTCTTGTTTGTCCTTCAAGGCAATCCTGCATACTGTACATAAATATAAGTCTTATGCTGTTTTAGAGTCCTCTGAGCATGGCTGTGTTGTTGCTTTGTGTGTCTGCAGAAGGTGAGTGAAAGTGGTTAAAGGTTGATGGCTGCTGAGCACATTTGTATTCATGAAAACAATGGGAACTTGCTGATGGGTATTTTCGAGAGCAGAAAAGTGTTGATAAATCGTTTTACTGTGTTTCTGTTTTGTTGTGAATGCACACCAGCTCTTGTGCTCTCATTAAAGTGTAATACAGACAAATGGTACAGGAGCTGTTTGATTGTGTATGCACATGTACACACACACTCTGCAGCATCCTGTATGTTATGGAGGAATAATTTAATAGGAAGGTTGTGGTCTCTGCACTCTTATCCTGAACTGTGGCAATTACTGGATGTATGGATTCCTCTTTCTTCTTCCTTGTCCTTAGTGTGGTTACCATTAGTGATGGAAAAAATGTATTCAGATTCTTAAAGAATGAAACTGGTGTTATTCTCTTATTACCAGTTGCAACAATGTCCCAACAGCTGCTATTGTTTTCAGCTCATGAGTCTGTGTGTGCTTGTGTCATCATGGAAAATGTGGTCCTGGTTACATCACTTGTAGTGGGAGCCACCACAGAAGCCTTTACAAGTATTATGCCAGGAGTTTTTTTAGTCTGTCAGTCTGACCATCTGTCAACATGGTAATGTTGCAACCGTGCAAGATGCAGTCACAAAACTCGTCAGGTGTGTAGTTCTGATCAAAATGAATGAGTTAAAAAATGGGTTTGGTCTAAGCAAGAGGGGCAGAAGTAGGGAAGGGCCATTAACCCCCTCTTCCACTTTACACTGCTGGCTTGTAAAACGTTACGTTTGTAGTTGAGATCTAAACGAAGGCCGAGTTGAAAGATGGGTGTGGTCTGAGAAAAGGGGGCTAGAGGTAAGGAAGGGGCCATTTCCCCCCAACTTTGCACTCCTAGCCAATATTTACTTTAAATCGCAGCTGTCTTGCGGCTAAAGTGAACCAATCACAAGACGGACTCTGGTTTTGTTATTGTCACCAAATCCCTCGAAAAGATCAAAACCAATGATGTGGTAGTCTGACGAAATACATTCTGACCTCCATTCCTTGTCTGTGGCTGCCAGCTTCAAGCAAGACCATCTCTGCATCCATCTCAATGTCGAAGGACGCACCATAGCAAACGTGGAGGAATTAAATACCAGCTGCAATCGCAGCCACGTGGATCTTCCTTGCCAAGCATCCTCCCAGCCATTGTTAAAGTGTTCGATGATAAACTGGACAACCTTCATGGCAGCATTAGTTTCTAACAGGATATCAGGGACTGTTATGTCCTTTGTTTCCTTGAAACGTGCCATTCATCCAAGTGACTCATTTTCTGTGGGCAGATCAGACAGAACAGAGGACAAAAGAGGAGGCGAATGAGCATGCCCTAAATAATGCGATAAGTCTGGAAATGGTCAGAGCAATTAGAAGCTGCCCTGCAGTCTGCACTATAGGATTCAGTCTGGAGCACCTTCCAGGACACCGCTGTTGACATTGTGATGACATCACAGAATTGACTGAGTT
Source organism: Epinephelus lanceolatus (assembly GCF_041903045.1). NCBI lineage: Eukaryota > Metazoa > Chordata > Actinopteri > Perciformes > Serranidae > Epinephelus > Epinephelus lanceolatus. The sequence goes on from NC_135739.1 coordinate 39,334,328, forward strand.
GGTGATGGATTTAATTTGTAAAGCCCAGTTCAGACCAATGATTCGTAAAGAGACTAAACCATTTTAGAATGTTGCAGATAAAAGTTGCAACGGTGTGAACTGGCCGGTATGAGCGCGACTCAAGCTGGCTGATGGTGTCACCCGCAACTCTACTGGTCTAATCGCCAGCAGCTGGTTTTAGAACTTAAAGCACCTCAGGTGTTTCAACGGCCAGTCAGCTTGAATTAAAGTTCGCTGGTCACATCAAAATGACCACAGGTGGCTTGTTCGCTTGCTGCAGCAGCGGCTCTGTCCCCACAGAGCCCTCTCTTTCTGTCCTCACAGCGTGCCGGTGTCGGACAGTGGGTTGCTCTGCTGCTTGCTGTATGTGCTTATGCCCCAACACACACACACACACACGCACACACACATACATTCTCATTGACTGATTAATTGGCGCATGTTGTTTACATTGTTGTGGCATATTCATTATGAATACAGTCCATCTGATGCTTGTACTCTTTGTGTTTTTCACCGTTTCATCACTACTACAAATGCAACTGTGGCCAAATACCACTATCACTATCCTCATTCATATTTTAAGGAGCTACAAATTCTATTCAGCCACAAAATAAGCCTGAAGCTGGAAATCAGAAAGGAAGTTCAGAGAGTTGTTGCATAGAGATGATAAACTGTCTCATCTAGTTGCATTGGTGTGAACTGGCAGGTTTTTAGAGTGTTGCAGAATGACACATTGCAGGTAGTCGCCTGTTTCAACTCCTCTAGTTGCGAATCTTTGGTCTGAACTAGACTTAAAACAACAGAAGCAACTGTACCCTAAACTACAGTTATGTCATTCCACAACCAGAAACCATGGATTATCAGAATCATCCAGGATCTACGTTTATGAGTCCATGTGACACATTGATTGATTGTATATATCTTCTGTGCTTTTAAGTGTTGGTAGTTTAATCTATGGTTAGAAGGTTTCTCCAGTCAGTTAACTCTAAGGCTGAGTATTCATGTAATATTTTATTCTGAGTGCCAGCATCTCTTTTCGATTGTTCCCAATGAGGAACATACAAAGCTGCACGCAGCCACCTAGAGAAAAGGCACTGCACCTAGCGTCTTTCTCAGAGTACTCCGACTTTTTTGTGCAGCCTCTCTGAGCACTTCTAGTTGAAAATCTGAGAACTTTCCAAAAAGGAGCTGGTGTCATTGTCACTCCTTTAGCTACTGTCTATCCCGAGCTGTATGACATGTCAGTCAGAAACTATCACAACAAAGACAGGTAAAAAAGCCGGACACTAAATTTTGCAGTTGAGTTTTTTGCTTTTATCACCTTGTTGTTTACTGTGTAGTCAACCCTCTGTTGATGTAGTTCAGTGTTAGCTACCTAGCTAACGTTAATGCCAAGGTATTGTTGTTGTACAAACAAAACCCATGTGCAGCGCTTCATCAAAAAAGCCCTTCGTGCTGGTTTATGGCACTCCCAAGCACCCTGCCTGTGCTCTCCTGCAGGAGAAAAGAGCTATGTGGACACACATCCTAAATTAGTCTGAAGCATCAGTACTGTTGCCATGGTTACCTGTAGATTATTATACTTTTAGCACCAATTATGATATGGTTAATCTGTGCTTGAGGTCACCTGGTGATTTCTGTATCAGGTCAGGATTTTTTGTGTCCTTCACAACAGGCTGTGGCAAAAACACAAATAATTTCCACAATGACACACACGTAAACACCCTCTGCCCCGTGTTTCACCCTCACTCTGGGCTCGGCCTCTTGGCTCACTCTCTGGTTGGCTGTGACACTTTGTTCTATTTTGTTTCCCAGTTGTTCGCCAATAAAAAGAGGGAGTCGTGACGGGAGTTCACCAAATAAGATGAGTTCAGCCAAAGGCAAAAGCTTAAAGCAGAAATACCCAGAGCCCACGCCAGAGGCTGGGCCTGGGTTGGGTCGTGCAACACAAAAACACTGAGTGGGTTTTCTGTTTAGTATGAAAACTGGCATACGCACACAGAGAAATTCAAATGTATGGGCAGCTGTTGCATGCATTCATACATGTAAATTGTCATAAATTAAGTGTGACACACATTATGCATGCACAAACAGATGAAGGTCAGAGGTCAATGTGAATGGCCGCTTTGTGCTTAATGCAATGAATGCATCAATGTTTCTTTTTTCAGTTGTCATCCTGTGTTTTGTAATCGTAGAATTTCTTCTCCTCTTTTTGGGGACAGTGGACACTGAGAGTGGGGATGCTTTTTGGAAAGTAAGAATGATTTGTTAGAAGTGAGGTAATTCCTGAAAAGTTAGAACATTTTACAAAGGGAGGGTATCTTTGGCAAGTCAGCACAGTGTGGAAAGCTTAGACAAAGTGTGAACACAATACAAAAGTGAGGACATTTCTGAAAGGCGAGGACATGTTCTGAGAATTAAAGCAATGGGGAAACATTTGAGAAGATGTTTTTGGACAGTGAGGACATTTTGGCCTCTCCTTATGTCTTTATAGAGGGTTAAGACTTAACGTTTCAATTAATGTTAGAATAAAGTTAGAATCAGGGAAATGTATGACGTCAATGAGTTTCTCGAGTATACACATAGAAAGGTATTTGTATGTGGCTATGCAGGCAATCCACTATGATGGACAGTGTTCTCCTGATGTCATCACTTTGGCCTGCAGTAATGTGATCAACCCCCCACAACACACACACACACACACACACACACACACACACACACACACACACACACACATTGTTCATTGATCTGAGTGATGTAGAGTTTTTATTCCTAAAGGAATGCAAACAGAGTAACGGATCAATAAAGGCCACTCAGACATCTCACGGAAGTGAGGGCCGGTATGCTATCAGGGGAGACACACACACACACACACACACACACACACACACACACACAAATCAATCATAGACACTTTCAGGAATGCAATGAGCCTGCATACAAGTACAAAAACCCCTGTAACATACTTAAACACCTAAACACACACACACACACACACACACACACACACTCATTCGTGTACTCACACTCCACCTATGGGAAAAAAAATAAGATACAGTAAAATCAAATTTACAGATTTTAGCACATATATCGAATATATTTGTTTTGTTTTTAAAGATTTTTTTGGGGCATTTTGCCTTTAATTGATAGTACAGTCAAGAGGGAGTGACATGCAGCAAAGGACCACAGGCTAGAGTCGAACCCAGACCGCTGCGGCAACAGCCTGCTCTATCCACTAAGCCACCGACGCCCCTCAAATATATTTGTTAAGTTGGTTTCCAGCACTGGGATTTATCTGTTATTTAACTGCAACATCCTGGTGCTAAACCCAAAAGTTGCATCGTAATTTCAGTGTTAGTTTTGGCGTCTGTGGGGTGAGCAGGCAGGAACTGGAAATGCTGCTGTGATGAGTCAACTGTAAACGGTCTTATTAAGAGCACACCTGCAGTGGCTGTGTTTTTAAAAAGTGAATTGGTTTTACAGCCAGCCCTCTACAGCAGATTTGTTGGTTTTCATGTTATCGTAAGAGGAGTGGCCCAAGGTGTCCAATGCAAATATGCCATATAGCCTATATTTTGCATTTTTGCCTTAATTTGACCAGAACTGAACTTGGTACATTTAGATTACATGGTTAGCATCTAAGACCACTAGGTCACGGGCACAACCCCAACAATAATTCTGTATTCACTTGAAGTGAAGAAAAGAACTGGCAAATATAGCAAATTATTTTGAAACTATGAGCCCTTCAACTTAAAATAAAGACAGTGAAAACACAGCGACTAAAGACTGAATTAAACATCCCTAACATGGTTCATGGGGCAGTTTATGTATACAGAAGCTAACCTACACAGACAGAAAGGGAAGAAAATGCAGTCAAGTGTATACCACGGAGAACACTTTATTTAAAGAGAGAGAGTTAAATAAAGAAAGTATACACACCTCGATTCTGACTACTATGACCAACCACAGGATCCCAAGTGGCAGATTGAACACAACCAGTTGGTTTCTAACACCTACTTGTAGAATAAAAGAGGCCATCTTAAAGGGGAACACCACCTAAACTAGGAATTCCTATATGGCCTAGAAAAGTTGAATCAATATGAGCGAACATGAGCTACTCTCTCAAAGCCAGAAACCAGTGACGTAAATCTCAAACTTGTGATGTCATAGGGTCTAAAGTTTAGAGCTGCTCCAAAGACAATGAGTAGGATTTTTGTTTTGTTGTTTTTGTTTTCCTCTGACTGCTCTCAATGTCATCTTTCCCAAATCATTGTCTATGCAGCAATCACAAATTTGAGTTCTAGCACTCTAGTTTTTATGCCTTAGCACCGGCAATAGCCATGGCCAGAGGCATTATGTTTTCGGATTGCCCTTTCGTCCATACATCCGTAGGTCCACATGTTCATCTGTCTAATCTCTCATAAACACGATATCTTAGTTTTGTTTTTGTCTTTGCAGCTGTATGCCACTTTTCAGCCTCTTTTAACTCCTTGTTTTCGTTTCCCAGCAAGTTTACTGTCTAGTTCAGTCTCAGTGTTCCCTGCAGTGGCAAGCAGCAGTTTTCTTGACAAACCCACTGCACATGACTGCTCAGCACAGCAGACAAAGTTAGTTTGCCATGGGAAAAGTCTATGAGATGATGAATGCGAACCTGTGGCATGTCCTCACAAGTGCCATTAATAATGTATTGGAGACCGTGTTGGGCAGGATGTCAGGTTGTTTGGTAACATGATGCCAATGTGATGATGAGTAGCAGGAGGTGGGGGATCCATCAGAGGTGATAAATGAGAGGAAGGAGGAGAAAGAAGAGGATGAATTAGAGCCACTCTCTGTGGAGTCGCTGCCCGTTTGAGAGAGCAGCAGACTATGATGTGATGTTCAACCTTCAGTCGACATTTAACCACTGGTGTGTAGTCCATCAGCGGCATTGGGGTCCTCCCCTCCTGCAATTCCAAATGTAAAATACATATTTTAACAACAAATCTTAATTGCATGTGTGTAGAAATTCAAGTTGTTACTCTCACATAAATCCTACATCATTACAGAAATGTGCAATGACTAATAAAAAGTGCTGAGTCCAAAAATTGTTAAAAAATTCCATTGCGACTTTCAGTTTCTTGTAATAATAAGCATTCTTCTCTCAGATGTCCACATGTCCTTGAAGCACACTTGGAAAGGGCGTTTTCACAACAGTCTCTGCTTACAACTGCATTTACACACAGCAAAAAACTTCGACCAAAAATTATACATGTGACACAAATGTTCTCTGTGATGGATTGCTTTTCTGAGCAAGTTGATATGTACAGTGTACTGTAATGATCTGAGCCCAGTGACTGATGGGAAGGAAATATGTATGTAACTGTAACTTATAGTATGATTTGGAAAGCAATTTGGCAGTAATTTAAATCACGCTGGGCTGATTCATACAGAATCACTGAGTCACTACATGAGTTATGCCCCTTGACAGCTGATTGAAAACACCTGCTATGACATCACAGACCGGGACATGTTCAAAGGGTGCAGCTCGCTTGAATGTTTAAAGGGATTTGTGGAGAAGGAAGTTTCTGCTCCGTCATTTAAACAGAACAGGTTGTTGTCTGAACACGGTTCTTAACATGGAGGTAGCTGAGCTGGCTAACAGTGCTAACTCAATAAACAGTGCTAAACAACAGCAACAGAACTGACAGAGCTAATGGTGTTAACTGGGGGGAACTTAAGGGTGGGGGCTACACTTCCATGTCAAATCATCCCGATATCAGCTGTAACCTCTGTATGAGCCTGGTGACAGTAAGCTAGCCAGTGGGATACTCAGGTGCACTAACCGCCAATTTCCACCAGATGCGTGTTGGTTGCGTCTGCGCTCCGGCACGGCAGCGGAGCCGATAGGATTCCATTCTAGTCAATGTGTGTGTTTCCACCAGCTGCGGCTGTGCTGCGTTCCAGCTCCGTCTCAGCTTCGGCACTCCGGAGCCCTCCGCAACAGATACGCAGGACTTCTATTTTTGCCGGACGCCGGAGCACAACGCAGCAATTCAGCACAGAGCAGATCGTGCGGGGCAGGAAGTCGTGCACAGAAACACAATAAAACATCCGGTTAATTTATAAAATAAAATACATAGTGTTCACGGCGGATCATATTTCCCTGCACTGCACCTTAAAAACTACATAATGGGCAGAGGCAGGCCTGAAGTCAACAGGTCAGAGGTTTTCAGATGTCATTTCACCCCGTGAACACCATGGACGAGGAGATATTAATCATGGCAGTGCACCAAGATGTCTTCTGGCGGAGCTGCACCGCACACCGCGCAGCAAACGCAGCCGGTGGGTATTGACGGACGGCGGAGCACGCAGCGGATAACCAGCGCTACGTTCCGCAACGGACACGCATCCAGTGGAAATCCGGCGTAACATGTATGTGCAACCCGTCTGGCTTACCACAACTCATGAGGTTCAACATGAATCAGTTGTAATTTTAGTTACTTAAGTTATTTAACTTACAGATACCTTACATTGCTGCTGTCTATTTCCAAAAATGGTGTCTCAGACTTTTGCATGTCTTTCAGAGCAGCAGTTCATTGTCAGCTACTTTTGTTATGATCTGCTGCATCAAATGGCAACTGGAAGGGTTTGTTGACTTCATAACTTGTATAAGACACACAATTAAAGGTACCCTGGGAGGTTTGGGCCACTATCAGTGCTGTAGAGTGTCTCCTTATCTTGGCATACCCTGTACACTTTGAGCTTGTTTTGAAAATGTTGCAAACTCCCTCTACAATAAATCATCTGTGATGTAAAGCCAAAGCTCACTATTTATGTGCTCACACTGAGCAGTCCGGTTGTCAAGTCATAACCTGAGTGTTCACATTGTATGTGTAAAATAGACAATAAAATGGTCTGTGGGCCTGTGCGGAGTGTTCTGGCTATTGAAAATTGACAATAAAGATTTGCTTGAAGCTCGGAGGCTGCAGGCAGGTAGGTGTTTGTTTTGCTAGCAGAGGTATAATTCACATGGAGAGACAGATGCCCCAAAAAGAGCTTGGCAGTCCATTTTTGATTCTTCCTCTCTATTGGTCTCCCTCTCTTTCTCTCTGTCTCTTAGTAAGGTAATAGCACAATAGCTGGGTATACACTGTATGATTGATTGAGTGAGAAAAAAGGCACTGATGTTGGGTAGGGGTGGGAATCTCTAGGCACCTCACAATTCGATTCAATTCTGATTCCGAGGGCAACGATTTTGATTCTAAAACGATTCTCAATTCTAAAACGAGCCAATAAGAAAATTAACACTAGACACTGAAAAACATTATTGTAATAAAGCTGGGAATACATATCCAGTGCATACAAACTGTATTACTTACTATGGTTGAGATGACTACATTCCACCAGTCTCCTCCGGTCCATCCTCCTCATTGACCTCCTCAACATTTCTCCTCCTGTATTTACAAAACTATAACTGACTATAACTATGAACTATAAAAACACGTGCTATTGCAAAAAAGACGAACGATGGCAAAACTACGAACTATGGTGAAAACACGACGAAAACACGGCATAAAAAAACTCAAAAGCTCTCAAAAATCACAAATACTATTATTTACAACACTAAATATTATTTACAAAGAAATGCTACCCAAACTCCACTAAAACTCACCAAAACTCCGCTAAAACACCGTAAATCACTCAAACTTGCACTCTCCTCGTCAGCTGTCACTCTCCTCCTGCTGTGCTCACTTCCCTCCCCTCCTCCACAGGTAATGACATCACTACCATAATGTACCGTATATCACTGGCTTTCAGAATCCGTTGGAATTACGTCGATAGCGTGAATGGTCAAGGAGTTAGGGTAATTTGAAAAATAAAACTAAAAATAAAAATAAAATCGATTATGAGTTTTCCAAATCAATGCTCGCATCGTTCAAGACAGAATCTCGATGCATCTAAAAATCGATTATTTCCAAAGGCTTGGTGGTCACCGACCACCAATTTGATTCAATTCTAAAATTAGTCATGCAGCTCAAAAATCATCAGAAATGGGCTATGAAAAGACTATGAAAACTATGTAGGCTTAAAAATTTAAGCCAAGAAACTGTTTTGCAAATGCATTTGCATTTATTAGGCTACAGGGATTCACAATGAATGTAGCTGTGATTGTTTAAAGGAAAACTCCACAGCTTTAAATTTGTATCGAGTAATAACACTTTAACAAAATAGAAAGAAGACGTGATTTTTAATGGGCTCTTTCCTACTTTTTCTTTACCTCTAGTAGTGCTTTAAAGCTACTGTACCATTTACCATTTTGTTGCTTGGATTTAGAATTTGGTCAAGAGGACCTTCAAGTGCTTGAACTAAAATATACAGTTGACATTAATGTATGAGGCTCTCATAAAGTGTTAATATTTACTTTTTTCTCTCTGTTATATACTGCTCTTATCATATACATTGCTTTCTTCTGATGTTATTTTTTTGCATATGAGGTTTTGCTCTAGACTCGTGTGTGTTTGGATTGTATTGCATGAGTAACTGCATCTGTCTGACGTCCTCACTGTTTAATGCAGACTGATGTCAGTTCCTGTTTGCCAGACGCTGTGAACAAAGACAAAGTCAGGGCACTGAAAACTAAAATAAATATATGCATCAACATGTGGTAGTCTTTAGCACAAATGGAGCCTCATATCAAAGTAGAAATGATGCTTCACAGCCTAGAACGATATAATGTGCTTTTAAAATGCACAGTGAGTATGTGTATGGTAACACAGCAGTATCAGTGGTCACAAAGCAAGACAAATGACTTGCATTTGTTTGTGTGAGAGACATCATCTATAGCATTTAGCTTGTGTTCAACTGTTGGTGCTTCATGAATGTAAATCAGTGAGTTTACCATCAGAGACATTTAGATGGAAAGTTGAATTTCCTAACAAAGGCAGTGTCCATGTTTTTATGCCTACATATGAGTCTATGTGTATGTATGTATGCTAATGTATGCGTATGTGTGTATTCATGTCTGTGTCAGAGTGTGCACATACAGTAAGCCTGTGTGAGTGTCTGCTGGCCTTGTGGCCCTGCTTGTCTGTCGGGGCCTCTGGGGAGCAGAGAGCCGGAGGTTGTCATGGGAGATTGGTCAGGAGGAGATGGAGGATCAAGGTTTCACGGGGCTTTTTATGGAGGCTTAGCTGCTAATATCACCACTGCAGAGGGTCTTTCCTGCATGCTGTTTAAGATTCAGCACACATGAGGAAGAAACATCAGGTTTGGTGCCCAAGTGGGATGAAAAGGCAAAGGTAGCACTCGATTTAAAGATGAAAAGTTTTCATGGGAAATGATTTCTACTTACAAAATTAACAGCAATGTTCATGAACTGAGTAATTAGAACTTTATGTGAAGTCATCTGGCTGATGAGTTTTTCTCATGCAATTTTAAAACGCTATGAGCTCATTGTTTTTGTATTGTGGTGGCTGAAGTTTCAAATGCAGATGCTGGTCAGATATTTTTTAATAGGGATGCACAATATTAGACTTTTTGCCCATTTCAGATATGCCAATATTTAACAACACATTTTTACCAATAATCAATACTGATATCGATATATCCACTTTTTTCCCCCACCTAATTTTCGGGACCCTTAAATCTCTTCTGTAGTGGAATTATCGGATATTAGATGGAGACATAAAATAGAATGCTTTTCAGTATATGTAATATTCATTCATTGTGCACAATAAGAAAAAGCATGTTGGCCGATTCTGATTTAGTTTATTTAAAAGCCAATACCAGCTGTTACCGATGACGTGACAATATTATTGTGCATCTCTATTTTTTGAACGATCAAAGTCTTGACTGTTAAACCTGGTAGTGGGCCACCCTCCCAGTGAATTAATGTTTTCTTGAGTAGCATACATAATGGATGTCAGAGGTAAGATCTGACAGAGTTGACAAGAAGTTATATATTAAGTAATTTCACAGCAGTCGTAGGAAGTAGTCATTTCAAAATACTCATTTTTAAATCATAATTTTTACTTTGGGCCAACATTTTTTTGAAAAATCTATTGTAAAATAATGATTATAGCAGTACATTTTTTATACCAATGTTATCAGTACTTACTGTTTTAAATTTTGAAGGCTTTAAACACATGTTTTAGTTATTTGAAGTTTTTGAATTTTTGTGCGGGACAAGGCTGTTTTCCGGCATAGGGCAATTAGAGATTAAAAAATAAAAGCAGATAGAAATATTTTATAAATCATATTTACTTCATATATTTACTACTTATACATAAATCCTTTACAAATAATATTTCACTCGACAAACAGAATTAGTATGTCAATATGTTATAATTTTTATGCTATTTTTTGGTCAGAAATGATTTCTCTCATTTCTCAAGAATGTGCTGTGTCACTTCACGTAAATAAGAGCATGGAACAAGGCAACATAATGCTTTGATGTCTCATGTTATGTGGTTATAGTGCTGCAGAATCAGCTCATGCCTGACATTCATTTCAAGTGAAAACAAGTAGAAAACAACAAACATTCAACATGTGCATGGCAAGATGGCTGATATTCATGGTTACTTTTAGGGCTGACCCAAAAAATTCAAAGCTTTGAAGCTTCGAAGCTTCGTTCAATGGCACAGGATTCGATTGTGAAAATTTTTTTTGGGGGGACCTGGAACACAACACTAACCCCATCTCCGACAAGAAAATAGAAAGCCCGACGTGCAATGAATGGAGACCTATTATCCTGCTTGAACACAGACGACTAAATTCTTTCAACAATGTGACTCAAAATAATGATAAAATAGATTTTATTGATATAAAATAATATGCTGATGGTGACATTTTACTCGTGGCCACATGTTAAGCCTGGTCCAAAGGACAGTTTTGGTCCCCGTAGCTAATTTCTCCGTTCATGACGACTGTACAGGGGATGAATTTTGAATAATTCACCCAGCTTAAAGTTATGCACAATAGGTGCATGGCCACTTTGAGTGAGGCTGTCTCCTGATATTATTCTCTGGCTCTCAGTCAGATCAGTCCCTTGCTCCTCCACTGCTCCACCCTATCATCCAAAAATGGTCACTTCTGGCTCCAAAAACCCCAAGATGTCGATGGCCAAAATGCTGAAATCAAGGCTTCAAAACAGGAGTTCAAAAACTAGCTGGTGATGTCACGATGGCTATGCCCATCATTTTTGTTCAGTTTATGGTTTAAAGCCAGAAAAATACTTGGACCTGCGATGAAGACAGACAAAAGGAGAAGACAGCACGGAGGACAGTGGAACAGAGACAAAAAAACCATAACAAAACAAAGAAACAGAAGAAGAAGAGGAGAGAGCAACTGTCAGGCAGAGGGGAAGGAGGAATAAAAGGAGGAAGAAGAGGAAAATCATTATATGAGCAGTGGCAGAGAGGAGATTGTCATTTCAAGCCTTCACATTGGTAACAGGATACGACCGTCATGCTCCAGCAGCCTGCAGGTCACCTCTGCTCTCCACCTCATCTCTTGCTCTATTTTTTTGCTACCTACCTGTCTAACTGTCTCATATTCAGACCTGCAGTTACTTTTAACACTGAGGCAGGACAGGAGAAAGGTCTGGCATCAGTGGAAGAAAAAAACAGAAGCAACAACAAATCCAGGGAGAGTTGGCATTCCTTCAGCAAATCACAGTACAAGTTGAGCACAGAAGCACAGGGGAGACAAGCATCTCACTGGGATTCTTTGAACTCATGTTTGGTTTTGACTTTGCAGCCATGCGGGAGACACAAAGGGCATTCTGTCAGGGCTGAGCTGAAGCAAGAAAAAAACCTTGAATCTCTTATCCATAACATTTGTACTGTCCATAAACACTACCTGAAGCTCCCTCTTTCCACTTACAGTGTGGCTTGGGCTGTATTTTTCTGTCCAAACCCGACCTGAGTCCAAGATAGTAGCCCGGCTCATACTTGACAGGCATTCTGTTATTTGTTTTCAAACCAACCTGAGTTCGACGCAGTTAATATAAGCCGAAGAAAGGAAGAGCTTAATAAAAATCTTATACCTAACGAATGTGTAACTCATGAGAAAATAACATGCAATAAAATTAGCAGTAACTACAAAACATATCTAAAAACCAAGCAGTTAGCACCCACCAACATTCAAAACAACAAAGCTAACAGTGTCAACTCAGAGCTAGCTCCTTAGCAAAAGATTCAATTAAACTGTTCCAACTACATGAACTGGGGGAAAAAAATGGGAAAAAAAAACAAGAGGAAGAAAAGAAGTAACACATCATATACATAGTAGTCTTGCTCACCAGACCTTTCTCAAGAAAAGAAAGGTCTGGCTGGGCCGACTCTCACTTTAAAGGACAACTTCGGTATTTTTCAACCTGGGCTCTATTTCCCCATGTGTATGTGTGCGTATGATTCATGGGTATCACTCGTTCTAAAATTGGCTCAGTACTGAGCCGCGAAACGAGCTAAAACGGTAATGGGGGCAAATGCGTCCCGTATAAAAGTGCTTTTTTTTGCCACTGACCGGTTCAGATCACCAGTGTTATCTCTGTAAATAGCATACTAACTTAGCCTTTCCCTTACCTCTGGGCTGTGTGATATCACGAGCTTTGCTCCACTGTGTCTGTAGCTCTCTCTACTCGCGGGACAGCCGTTTTCTTGAGGAAGGTGTTTCGGGATTGGATGTCTTCTCTTCGGCTGGCAGTAGTCATCTTGGGAGAAGTGAGCACTGCAGACCCAATGGTCTGCAAGGCGCAGTGTCTGGACAGGAGTGTTAGCATCCATTTGTAGCACAACTAGCCACAACTTCAGCATCTCGCCGTCCGACAAAGGTAGACTGTGAAAGCTGTACGGGGTGTTACGCGACATGCTGTTCTTGCGTTCGGGAAAAAGGCCCGTTTATTTGAGCACTCCAGAAACTCCGACACTTCAGGCGGTAGCACATAAAAGACTCCGTCCCAAACTCTGACTCTTCTAGCGTAACATACACTTCACACACACATACTCATTTACAGTACCAAGCGGGGCCGCCCTCCCCCTCTCTGCTCCAACACTGAAAGACAGCTGACTCCACTCATTCACAGTCACCACTGCCCCAGGGCCGCTACAATATGCTATCTACAGAGATAACACTGGCGATCTGAACCGGTCAGTGGCGAAAAAAAGCACTTTTATATGGGACGCATTTGCCCTCATTACCGTTTTAGCTCGTTTTGCTGCTCAATACTGAACCAATTTTAGAACTAGTGGTACCCATGAATCATACGCACACATACACATGGGGAAATAGAGCCCAGGTTGAAAAATACCGAAGTTGTCCTTTAAGATTGGAGAAAAAAAACGCCCCGGCTGTTTGTATTTCTTTCAACCAATCACTATAGTTCTGGGCGGTGTCACAGCAACGGTGCGCTTGCAAAAATATTGCTGGGGGGAAACAGGTTTTGGTGTAACACGCCCACAAAAATATCGCCTACAGGACGCGAACCATAGCAGAAAAATGGCTACATCCCCGCAAGATCAAATACCGCAAAAGTTAGTAAAGGATGTGTTGAAAATGGTTGAAAACTGCTACATAATCGGAGGTGGTAGGGCGGGACTTCAGCGAGTGGCTCGTTCCGCCCAATGAGAGGCTGATCTATGCAGCGAACTTCCGCCCACTCAGACTATGTACATAGTAGCTAATGTTATAACTAGCCCAGCTACAAGCTAACCTTCTTAGCAGTCAGCTTTTGACTCTGTTGTTGACTCCCAGCACTTTTCAAGAAGCACCCCGACACAGACAGTAGGTCCATCATTTGTATTTATACACTTTATTTTCACTAAAAAGAACTTGAAGCACCATGCCCGGTGCACCAAACCAGAGTATAATTTGTAAATTTGTGCCTCAACCCAGCCTAGTCCATCAGTCCCCTCAGTTGACTGAGATTGCATCGTCGAGCAGTCAGGTTTTCTTTGTTTGTTTTTTCAGTCAGTGTGCAGTGTAGGCTACTTCTGGAGACATTTTGGTCCCCAGATTTTGCTGGAAATGAGCTCTCTTCACTGTCATGCTGCTCTTTGGGACAGGCTGCTACCTCCACAGCTGCCTGCAGGATGAGAGGCTTTGCCCGGTCAGGCTCTGAATTAATGTATCTTCTGCCTTATGTGTAGAAGTGGTGCATTTACAGCTCACAGCAACTCCTTAATGCAGTTAGCTTGTTAACTACAGTAGGCCTAGGTCTGGAAACTAACGTAAATGACAGAAACCATCTTTCGATAAAAATGTATTTGACGTGTACTTTGAGTTTTTAGTTTGCCCCATGTCCCATTTTTTTAATATGGAGGGGGCAGGCTTAAAATTCTATGCTGCAGCCAGCCACCAGGGGACGATCCAGATGTTTCAGCTTCACTTTTGGGGCACTGCCATATCGTCCATCTTTAAACACAGTATAAATCTTAAATTTTCAGTGAAATCGCATACGACCTCAGTTCAACAAGAAAGTTCAGAAATTTTGGAACCTCTGTTGACCATCGAAGCATGCCAAACACGATACTGATACTGTCTTCATGTACATGAACACATGATGTCTGTGCGGTGCACATGTCAAAGTCAGTTAACCCTCAAGGAAGGGGAAAGCAACTTGTGGGGAAAGTTTTTTGAAATGACAGAAGTGAGCCTCTCACTGATAAATGTGATGTCCCTCTGAAGCAGCTCTCAGATAAAAGGCCAGAGTACTGTCCAGTCAGGCTGGAGTCAGCTGCCCCCCTGTGTCACTGCATGTTACTGCAGGACTGAAGCCTGCCTGCTGCAGCTCTCCTGTCAGACTGAGATGAAGGAGGAAAGATCAGAGACTGTGCAGAGGGACTCCAGATAAAGATCAAACTTACTTACAATCTCCCGTGAACATAAAAAATAAATGAATTTCCCCTTTCATATTCCGTGTTTAAGTATTTGACCTAAATGTGATGTATTATACATCAAGAGAATATCCTAATATGTGACTTATCTGCAGCCCCATAGGCACCGTACGTTTCATCTGTGTAATGCAGACATCTCAATCTATAGCTTCACACTCCTATCTTGATGTTCGGGTTCATGTACAAGTGTGCATGGGTGTGTGTGTGTGTGTGTGTGTGTGTGTGTGTGTGTGTATGTATTATCACTTTATATTGAAAAGAGCAGCAGTTCAGGGTCTACTTCATAATGCCAACTCCTCTGATCAATAAATCATTTTCAAACACTGCTGATCGGAGACCACAGCTCTCTGTTGGGGGAACATAGATGTGAGTGTGTGTGTGTGTGTGTGTCTCATGTGAGTTTCTGTCCCTTTGTGCTCATGCAGCAGAAGGGAATGACAGCGAGAAGGAGTGTGTTTACCAGTGCAGTATAGGGTCTATGGAGTATAATGCAATGGAGCATGTTTTAATGACGGAACACCTCAGTGACTGATGGGACACACACACAAACACACACACACACACTCTCTTTGTCTCACTGTCACAGCTGTGTATGTACAGTATTTACTAAATGCTTATGAGTGTGTCTCCCTGTTTATGTGAATGTGTGTGTGTGTGTGTGTGTGTGTGTGTGTGTGTGTGTGTGTGTTGATGTGTCAGTGTTTGGGTCTTTGTGCGCAGCTCCATACGTCCCCTATAGGAGCTGGTAGCAGGCTGATCTGCAGAGCTCAACGACTGCTCAGCTTCATTGTTCCGTATCTGCAACTCTTCTCTTCCCTCTTTGTCTCATCTCTTTTTGTCCTCTTCGCTGTTGCCCTCCTGTCTCCTCTTCTCTATGTCCTACTTTTTCCAGTCTTCTTCTTTGTCTTCTTTGTCTCCTCCTCTTGTCTCCTCTCTCTTCTGTCTTATCCCCTTTTTCTTCCTTCTCTTTTCCTTTGTCCTGTTCTTTTTTGTCATCTTCTCTGTTCTCTTCTCCTTCGTCATATTTTCTTTCCTGTTTTGTCTTTTTTTTGTCCATGTCTCTGTTGTCCCTCCCTTTCCCCTTTTCTCCCCCCTTCGTTTTTGTCCCCCTTTTTTATCTTTTGTCTTCCCTCTCTTCCTGATTTATTCTTGTCCTCTTGTGTCCTCTTTGCTCTTTCTGTCTCTTCTTGATGTCCTTCCAGTCTTTTCTTTTGTCCTCTGCTTCTCTCTTTTGTCCTTGTCTCCATTGTCCCTCCTCTTGTCTTGTCTTGTCTTCACTCCTTGTTCTCTTTTATTGTGTCCTCTTCTTCACCTCTTCTCCTTTGCCCTCTGTTTAGTCCTCTTCTCCCTTCTTTTCTCCTCTCTTCTTGTGTCCTCTTTTTGTTGTCCTCTTCTTCTGTCTCTGTGTTCTTGTCTTCCTTTGTCCTGTCATCTCCTCATCTCCTCTTCTATGTCCCACTCTTCCTATTCTTCTTTGTCTTCTTCCCTTCTGTGTGTCCTCTTTGTTCTTCTTTGTCCTCTTCTTTATTGTCCTTATTTTCTCTTCATCTTTCCAGTTGTCCTCTCCTCTCTTTTCCTTTCCTTCTCTCTTTCCTCTGGGTGAGATATTGCCTCTCTGATGCGTTGTGACAGTGACGTTAATGGAAGCACTGTACATTTAACGACCTATATCTCCGGAAATTCCTCTGCCGCTTCTCATTGCGTGCGCACACACACACACACACACACACACACACACACACACACACACACACACACACT
This sequence comes from Epinephelus lanceolatus, assembly GCF_041903045.1. NCBI lineage: Eukaryota > Metazoa > Chordata > Actinopteri > Perciformes > Serranidae > Epinephelus > Epinephelus lanceolatus. Next base: position 39,350,965 of record NC_135739.1, read on the forward strand.
TGAGACAATACAAAACACAATCAGTGCAGCAGATACAGGTCTGTACACCTGTAAACACAGCAGATATGTGTTTGTTGTTTCTTCTGGATAAAAGATTAATAGGATTATTGGCTTATGTGTTTATGCAAGTGTGTGTGTGTGTGTGCGTGTGCGTGCATGTGTGAGCATCAAAGGACAAGTGTCATTTAACTCGGTATGACTGTCACTTGGCTGTGTATGTGTGTTGTGATATATCACACCACTGTCAACCGCACAACAAAAGAGCGAGGGAATAGCGGAGCTGGGAAAAGGGGGTGAGAAAGAGTAAGTGAGCAGAGAAGAGGAAGCAGGGATGAAAATGATGAGCGGGAAAAAATTATGATTAAGAGGATGAAGGAAAAAGAGAGATGAGAATGAGTTGAAGAGGAAATGAGGGAGGAAAAAAGAAAGCATGAGTGTGGTAGGAAAGATAGAGGAAGAAAGTAGAGATAGAACAAAGAAAAAAAGAACAGATTATTAACGGTACACTTGTAGAGATGCTGTGTGAGCTATGATATGGATTAGACCACACAGAAAGGCTCTATATATTACGATGTGTAATAACTAAAGAAGAAACAAGGTTAGGGTTATATATGTATGCATGTATATAACATAGTCTGTAATGTAGGAGTCGATCATATCATTCTATTCTCTACTTTGAGTGTTTTTTTCTTTACTACTATTATACAGTTCTCCTTCATCAACGAATTCCAGGCACTTCATGTTGTTGTGGAAACAATTAATTGATTAGTTAGACAGGTGTATTTTTTCAGTTTCCCCAGTGTGAGGATTTGATGCTTTTCCTTGTCTTACATAATAACAACCTGTAAATCTTTGTGGCTCTGAAGGACTGAAGATCATTTTAGGTTCTGTTAAAATGTGACTCAGCTCATGATATTTTCTGACATTTTATGGACCAAACAATTATTTGTCAGATGAATCAATTATGAAAATAATTATTAGTTGCAATCCCACATCCGGCTGCTTAAAGGACATGCCCTGTCCTTCCCTAGCAGGCTTTTAATGCGAAATATTTTTACAGTGATGAGTTTCATTGTTGGTTGCTTAACTGTAACCCATAGAATGGAAAAGGAAAAGTGATTGGAATAAGTGAATTAATATCTCTCTGCCCCTTGCCAAAATTTCAGCGTCTGAACATCTAAGTCAAAGTAATGCGTGGCTAAATAATATATAAATCTGTTTTTTCCCCATTATTTTATTTGATAGGGACGATGCAATTTAGATAGATAGATAGATAGATAGATAGATAGATAGATAGATAGATCTTCCCTGATACAGTCACTCTCAATTTATTCGCTGTGCCATGCAGGCAATGAACACAGAATGATAATAAACAGTTGTACCCTCAGCTTATTTAACACAACCCTCCCCTCTTCAGCTCCAGTCTGTGATCTTTGTCCTTTGTCCCCATGTAGCTGGTGAAGGCTATGCAGCCATCTGCCACTATCGGGGGCAAGTTCCACCCATAACGATAGCTTGTAAAACATCCTATAGGTGGCGATCAATCAGCCAAACCAATAAATTGGTCAACCTCTAGTTAATTCCATCCCCTTTTTGCCTTTATTTCTTCATACTTATCCATTGTTTGAATACCAACTTTTATTAAGGAATTTCTGACATTGTAATCCCGTAGAATGTGCAGGACTGAAGCCGGATGTCTGTGGGACTCCCTCTATGCAGATGACGTCCTGTTCTCTCTTTGCTCCCATCCTGTTCTCTGTCCCATTTGTGTCAGATTGGACTGACTTCATGAGAAGTTAGCTGGCCCACTGATGCTCTGCTCTCAAATTTGTAGGTGAAATGGTCATAAAGGTGATGTTCTGATCACTCTGAATTCACAAGGTGTGACGTAGGCTGATGGTTTCGAAAAATGTTGGTGACCAAGAAAGCAGCTTTATTTTTTTCTGTCAGTTTTTGTCTCTATCACTAAATAAAAGATCGAGTGCAAAAAATTCAAATGATTGTTTTTGAGGAATGAACAAAGCCATTCTTTTTCACTTACTTCACAACAACCTTTGAAAAGTGCTTACAACAATTCTAGTCACATTTTGTACTAGATTTATGATGTTAAAAAAACAATCTTGTGTTTCCCATGTGATTGTGTGATTGTTAAAGTAAATTTCTATTTGTTGATACCTCCTTCACCTCAACTTCATCATCTTTGTTCTCCAGCATCACAACACATCCTGCATTAGCTGAGCACTTAGTAATCTTTAATTGGAGAATTCTGTCTGTCTTCGGTCTAATTGATTCCCAATAGTGGATGTTATGACAGCTGCTGCAGCAGCCTGTGGGCTGTAATCAAATCCCACATGTTACTTAACCTTTTCACATCCACTCCAGCTGATTAGCTGCTGTCAGGCGGCATATGCACTATATTGAAATTTATGCGGATATCTGATTATTTGCATGGCCAGTTTGTCCATTCTTGATTCAGAAATTTTCCATTTCATTGCAGTACTGCCACATGTCCAGTATCCAGCAGTAGATTTCACCTACAGCTCTGATGCTTAATGTTTTATCACTAACTTTCACATGTGAAACTGTGTGAACAAGCTGCAGATGAGTCATACACATACTCTGGTTCATCGGTTTAGATAGATGGATGTAGGAATTACTGAGAAAACGCTCATGATGTTAATGCTGTAACCACTGGCTGATATTAGGCTAACTATTTTGTGCAATAGTTAAGTTGTTTGTGCAAAGCAAGGAAGGCACACACATTAAAACTTAATGATAGAGTTACTGTGCATTATTAATGAATAAATAGTTGGGGGTGTTGTAAGAAAAAAATATAAAGGGAGCCATGGTTGTTTTTTGAATGAAAACTAATAAAATATAATGATCTCTCTCTCTCTCTAAGGTGTGGAAGCAGAGCTTCTGTCTGAAGCAGCTCCTGTGGTTATTTGGAGACTCATTGAGGCCATTGAGAAACACGGTGAGAAAATAGAAACATCTGTGTGTTAAGTTTGATTCTGGAGTCAGGATATGGTTAACTTAGCATAAAGAGGGAGAAGGAGAAACAGCGAGCCTGACTCTGAAGTGAAAGAATTGTGCCGATGTATATATGTATTTATAGCACCCTTTTAGGGCAACTGGTGATGCATTTTATAATTCAGCAGGACTGTATGAAGTATGTAATTTAAATGTAACATCAGTAACCTGGAGCCCTAACAGCAGCCTTTACATTATATGTAATACATGACATTGGTTTGTCAGAAGAAAACACATGCTTTGAGGCTGACACACAGCAATTTTCTCAGCTGACCCCCTCTCTTTTCTTCTCCCTCTGTTTTTCCTGCAGGTTTAAACAATGAGTCTCTGTATCGAGCTCCTCCAGCCTCCAGTGGACCTGCAGAGCTGCGGCAGGCACTAGACTCAGGTACCATCCAGTAGATAAATTTAAGGACAGAAATTTAACCAGATGTGATCATTTGAAACTCCTCCAGCGTGGCACAAGTCTCAACTGAATGCTGTCACATTAATGGCAGTGCCACAGCAGCATGAGGTTACAAATTGAATTTCTTATGTGCAAAGAAAATAAAATTAGTCAAAAGTTCAAAAACTTCCAGCGCACACTAGAATATCAGGATTGACACAGAGTTTATTCAAAAATGTTTAAAAACAAAAGGAGCGAACAACGCGTTTCGCATGTTGCTTCATCAGATTCGCTCTTGATTGTCATCAGGTGTGTGCTTAAATAGTCAGGGCAAGTAACAACCGGACAATCAATCAATCAATCAATCAGTCAATGAGAAACAAGTACAAAATACATAACCTAGCAGTAATATTAAAGGGAGAGTACATACAATATAAATAGAAATAGATATCAAAACAGTGATACAAGAAAATACTTTATAATTGCACAGTTCATCATCTGACAACTCTTTTTCTCACTTCATTAAGGATATTGTAGGGACTTTGCCTTCTTACATTCAAGACACTGGTGATGTCTTGAAATTACTGTCTAGTTTGAAAGTGCCTAAAGATTCATTTTTGGTAACTCTCGATGTGGAAAGCCTATATACTAACATTCCACATATAGGTGGTCTTGAAGCTATGCAACATTTTTTAGAATTGGAAGGAGATTTGCCAGTTGAATTTTTAATGACTCTTACAGAATTTATTTTGAGTTGTAATTATTTCAACTTCAATAAAAACTACTACTGCAGGTTCAAGGGACAAGCATGGACTCTCCCTTCGCCCCTAATTATGCTAACTTATTTATGGGGCTGTGGGAGAAGAAGTATATATTCATCAACAACCCCTTTTTGGAAAACATTTTGTTTTATAAGAGATACATTGACGATGTGATTTTGTGTTTTACATCTAATGAGGAGGATCTTCATGGGTTTGTGACTATATTAATCATACTTATCCTACACTGAGATTTACTATGGAATATAGTTAAGAGAAAATTCATTTCTTGGATTTGTTGATATCTAAAAATGAAAGTGGAGAACTTCATACCTCTATTTTTCGAAAAGATAGTTGATAGAAATGTTATCCTACGTGCTGAAAGTTACCATCCTAAGAAAATGATAAACAACATTCCTTATGGACAATTTGTTAGGTTAAAACGTATATGCAATAAAGATAATGATTTTGATGTTAAAGCAAGAAAAATGAAGACAAGAGTTGTCCACAGAGGGTACAAGGACCACGTCATTGATACAGCCATCAACAAATCTAAAACTCTCAATAGAGAGGAACTTTTAGGCTCATCTTGTAGACTTGCAGACAACAGAGTCACTTTTGTGTCTGAATACAATACTATCTCTGGGAGGGTGGAGAACATTATTAAAAAACACTGGAGTGTACTTAAATGTGACCCCGCTTTGCAGCATTATCTCTGCCTCCATGCCAAGGTTCTGCTACAAAAGAGGTAGAAACATACGTGACTCTATTGTTACATCAATGTATAAAGAACCTGACATGAAAACTAATTGGCTTTCTAAGGAAGTATATGGTAATTATAGGTGTGGCAGATGCACCCATTGTTATAACACATATGACACCAAAGAGTTCTGTCATCCTCATACAGGAAGAAGTATAAAATCAAAGAGTTCATTAATTGTATTTCTACACGTGGTGTATATGCTCAAATGTCCATGTGGGCTTATATATGTGGGCCAAACCAAACGTAATCTCAAATTGAGAATAGCTGAACACAAAGCAGCTATAAGAAATGAAAATATGGACTATGCTGTTGCAAGACACTACAAGGACAGAAGTCATGGTTGGGCTGCCTCTCTTAAATTTATAGGTATTGAGAGAGTTAATCCTAATCCTAGATGCATCATTAACCAGCTATTGAAGAGAGAAGCCTACTGGATATACACCCTTAATTCTTTAGAGCCACATGGACTAAATGAGACATTAGACTTAAGTCCATTTTTGTAAGTTTACTATATGTCTAACTTTTCTCTGCTTCTGTGTCTGCAGGTAATGTATAGGGAAAGTTGAGCCACTTTCACCCCTCCTGGCACATCCCCTTCCCCTCCTCTCCCTGTGTAGACAGGAATGCTTGAGTAGATATTGTAGATTGTGGTATAACCTTTGTAACTTCTGGAGTATCTCCTCTTTTGTTTATATCTCTTATATTGGCCCACTTGTTTTTGATATGTATTTCTAAAAAAAATCTGACTATTTGACTATTTATACTGTACTCACTCTCCGCTGTTTATATGAGTTGGTACAGCCAGATTATGTATTTTGCATTTATATCTCATTATTGCAATGGGTCTTAACAAGTATGTAAAAACATTTTTCTTCCTTTTTGATCTATACTATTTATATGGTTCACGCCCTACCTCAAAATTAGAGTTGAGACTTGTCAGATGATGAACTGTGCAATTATAAAGTATTTTCTTGTATCAATGTTTTGATATCTATTTCTATTTATATTGTATGCACTCTCCCTTTAATATTACAGCTAGGTTATGTATTTTGTATTTGTTTCTCATTGATTGATTGATTGATTGACTGATTGTCTGGTTGTTACTTGCCCTGACTATTTAAGCACACACCTGATGACAATCAAGAGCGAATCTGATGAAGCAACATGCGAAACGCGTTGTTCGCTCCTTTTGTTTTTAAACATTTTTGAATAAACTCTGTGTCAATCCTGATATTCTAGTGTGCGCTGGAAGTTTTTGAACTTTTGACTGTGATTTATCCTACACCAGCAGGCACCTAGAAGAAGCACTGCACTGCTGTGCACAGGGATTTACTGGTTTTGGGTTTTTTTTAAATAAAATTAGTATTTTAACCACTGACATTGTGAATGAGCCTTTTAGCTTGTAGAAGAGATTCTCCTCAGGTCAGATTGGTCATTAAATGTGTTTTCAATTTAACAGTGCAAGAGTGAAAAAAAAACTGAATAAACTTCATTGGAATTATAAATGACAATGGCAGCTGACCCGCTGTTCCATGCCTATATTTAGTATTTAGTATATTATATTTATTTCATCCATGGAGCCCATTGATTGCAAGTCAGTTGATCAGGTTGGGGTTTTGCAGAAAGGCTGATTAAATCGTAGTGTGAGTAAACACAATGTACAAGATTAATAAAGCTTTATAGTGTTTTCCCATTTTAAAGTGAAAATAGTTTTTGCTTTAACTTAATTTTATGATGTAAATGTTGATTGCACAATGTGATGTCTGTAGAACAGTGACACCATTGACGTTTAGATTGGTTGCCTATAAGCCTTGCTTTCACTGTGCAATTCTGTCTGCTGCCAGATATGACCTCCCCAAAAAATTAAGGCTTTATGGCACAAGAGAAGTGCGTTAACCATTGCACAGTTTAAACAGGAAGAGGACTGAGCTGTTGTTTTCCTCGGTAGCTATTCCCAGTTACCAAAGAGTATCAATATAAGTTCTTTACAGTTACAATCCCCAGTAGTGAAAATGGCAGATGGTAGAACAGCCAAAGTAACTGACTGTGGAAGCTCTACTTGCTTGGTAGCTGTAGGCTCTGAGGAAAATTATCCTTTTTTTTTTGGTTTGTTTGTTTTTTTGACGATGGCGCCAACAATAATACCCCTTGGGAACACCAGGGGAAGGGAGGGGGCATGGGGTATTGCACAGTTGTCCATTTCTACGTTAACATTGATCAGTGCTAACAGTAAGAATTTCCAGCACTGTTTTGCCAACAGCATGTTGGAGGGACAGTTAGCATCTGTTTTAACTGTGCTTCAATGCTGTCGGACTTTATAAATGAGGCAGCAGAATTCTTTATTCTAATGATAAATAATGATGGGAAAGCATAAGAGGGGATCCACCAAGGAGATGCAGGATGAATAAGTTTTAAGTTCTATCATTAAAGGGATAGTGCACCCAAAAATGAAAATTCAGCCATTATCTACTCACCCATATGCCGACGGAGGCTCAGGTGAAGTTTTAGAGTCCTCGCATCCCTTGCGGAGATCGGCGGGGGGAGCGGCTAGCACACCTAATGGCTGACGGCACCCCAGACTAACGTCCAAGAACACAAAATTGAAACCACAAAATATCTCCAACATGCTCATCCGTAGCAATACCAGTGTCCTGATGAAGTGATACATAAAAAGTTGTTTCGAAAAACATCATATGCACTCTGTTTTTAGCCTCACTGTAGCCTGTAGCTCTGACTGCTTCTCTGTGCTCCACGTTCACGTGTGCGCGCCTGCGCGAGACCAGCGAAAGCATGAGCTTTGCTTACCCGTATTTACATCACGTGACACGTGCACCGCAGGGAGAGACAGCAGTAACCACAGTAACTTAAAGATTATTTGCACTACGGTCTTTTAGCAAAGGACAGCCCAACATGTCTAAAGTCTTTGAAACTGAGGAGGAACAGCATTTCTTTGTTGAGCCCTATTTGTTTGAGCCCGAGTATAGTATACCGGAGTCGAGCACTGGAAACCTGGTGGTGTAGTTGTTTCAAATGTAAAGCAATGCCAACGGATGAGGAAAGTCTTTGCTGCTCAGACTGGGAATTGGCGATGCCTGCATTTGAGAATCTGGACATCAGTACTGACGAGACTGCTGCTCTTCAGAGACCGTGCATCACCGATCACCCTGAGCACGCACACGTGAGCGCGGAGCACAGAGAAGCAGTCAGAGCTACAGGCTACAGTGAGGCTAAAAACAGAGTTCATATGACGTTTTTCGAAACAACTTTTTATGTCGGGGCTGCAGCACACTTGTATCACTACGGATGAGCATGTTGGAGATATTTTGTGGTTTCAATTTTGTGTTCTTGGACATTAGTCTGGGGCGCCGTCAGTCATTAGGTGTGCTGGCCGCTGCCCCCGCCGATCTCCGCAAGTGATGTGAGGACTCTAAAACTTCACCTGAGCCTCCGTCGGCATATGGGTGAGTAGATAATTGCTGAATTTTCATTTTTGGGTGCACTATCCCTTTAATGCAGCTTGTGAGAGAACAGAGAACACTCCTCTTCCTTCATATCAGAATTATAACTCAGTATCACAGCTCCTTCTTATGCACCAGGTGCCAAATATCATGCACTTACTGTGATTCTATTTACAACTGTCTTGTCATGTTTAAATAGAGCTATAATAGACATTTACACGACATGTATGTGTCTGAAGACAAAATGCCTTTTTTTTAACCGATAAATAAAGCCAGCAGTGTTACAGATTCCACTTGTGAAAATGTGAAAAAGTAAGAAAGACAGACCTTAGAGATGTGTATTGATGTGGTGCATTGAGATTCTCTGCTGCAGTGAAAAGCAGCGACACTTACTGAATATTGAGTGCTTTAAATCTCTGCTTGGTAACATAATGTAGAAGCAACAAGTGGCCCAACAACAGCAAAGCCCCCAAATTTCATCTCCTGTTCTCCTCTTTGTATTCAAACCAACATTAACTCGTGCTGACACTGTCGTGGTCATATCAGACTGCTGATGCTGAGTGGGGGCGTTATCACTCAGACAAAAAAAAAAAGTTGGCCAAGTTTGAGTTGCTGAAGTTCAGGTTTGGCACCACCAGGGAGTGCTCTGACTCCGCACTTTATTTTGGGAGAGAGGTGGGGAACTCACAAAATCAGACTCTAGACTTCACTATGAGGAGAGATGAGACAGGAGGGAGGGAGGAAAGAAATGAAACATGTATTGTCACCTACAATATGAAACTAGTGATTAGGAAAAGGGTTATTTAGTGCAGACATTTCATTTGTCCACACCTGTATGATGGACCATGTATATGAGGTAGAAACCTTTGCTCTTATTTATGCTGACTCAGCAGCACGTGTAAATGGAATCTTTAGACTTATCCTGTGCCTCACTCTGTTTTCACTCTTGAATGTTGGTTTAGTCCATGACCACATTTACCTTGCTTTTCAATAAGACATTAAAGTAACTTTTCTGTCATTCAACTAATTTATGAATGACTGTAACTTTGACACTTGCAGTTCAGTTGTCACTGAAATCCAGAGTACACATGGACAGAAAGGGGTGACTTGCTGATTGAACAGTTTTTTTAATGTGGTAGTCTGCATCATCAGTGCATCACTGTTTTCAAAGAGACTCACCCATGTTTCCAACTTGCAAAAGCAAAAACAGTTTGAAGAATATCCTTAAGCCAGCATACCATAAATAATATCTACCACATCAAGTCATGTAGACGTTAGAAACAGGCAGTTTTTCCTCGGTGAGGTGGAGTAAACTTGTTTCCACTGTTATTAAATAATAATCCAGAAGGGATGGATCATATTGAACTGATCCAGTTCAGCATTTATGGCATACTTTGGATATAATGTTGTTTAAACAAACCAAGCCCAAAGTTTCCTAACAGGGGTTGACCGATGTATATTTTTAAGAGCCAATTCTACAACCAATAAGTAGTAATCAAGGAGACCAATTACCTTATTTGGAACCAATATATATTTGCAGAAAAAAATGAAAATCTTGGAGTCAGAATTTTGAATTTAGAATCAAAGGACACAGGCATTCAAAACTGGTTTTAAGCCATGCCCTTAACATGCAGAGATCTCTCTGGATTATCTGAGCCTTTTGGTGATATTATGCATTGTGGACGGTGAAAATCCCTAAATTCCTTGCACCTGAGAATTAAGAAACATTGTTCTTAAACTGTTGGACTAATTGCCTATGCAGCTTTTCACAAAGGGGTAAACCATGCACCGACTGTGCTTGTGAACCTTTCAAGGACGCTTCCTTTCATATCCAGATATGATACTTATAACCAATTAACCTGTTTACCTGTGAAAAGTTCCAAACAGATGTTTTTAAGCATTCCACAGTGTTTCCAGTCTTTTGTTGCTCCTGTCCCCACTAGTTTGAAACGTGTTGCAGGCATCAAATTTAGACTGAGTGTATATTTACAAAAAACAATAAAGTTTATCAGTTTGGACATTAAATATCTTGACTTTGTACTGTTTTCAATTAAATATAGGTCAATATGTTTTTGCAAGTCATTGCATTCTGTTTTTATTAGCATTATATACAGCTTCCAAACTTTTTAGAAATCGGGGTTGTAAACTATGATAATCTCTCTCTCTCTCTCTCTCTGCTGTCTCACTCCCCCTTCTCTTCTCCTTGCAGTTTTGGTACTCATACAACTAAAGTTACATCCAATAACTACTATGACTATCAGCAGAATGTTACTCAGGTGTTTTGCAACTTCACTGTATTGGATTGTGATGTTTATGACAACTTCTATCTGCTGCCTTGCACATAGCTCCACTAGCTTACTGGAGTAGCTCCAGTCTGCATTTGACTTTGCCGTCTGTGATACAGCAGCCTTCAGTGTTGAGATAGTGCTGTTGGTGGGTCATTGAGCAAGGCTACAGACTGGTGACAGAGATAGGTGGGGGCATCAGAGCCAATGTAGCACATTTTTAACTTCTTTTATTGGCTGTCAAATGGAAAATAACAAGTCTAGTAATTATAAAAATGCTAAATATTGCAGCCAATAATCGGCCAGGCTGATAATTGATTGATCCCTAGCTTTTAACAGAAATAACAGAACAGGTTTAGATGTGTGTGGTAGAATTCAAAGTGAATATTCAACAGGATTTATTGAGCTGCTAGGAGCCATGAGCAGTGCACAAAACTCCGACCCAGTCAGTCTGTCATCACTTTAAAGAATCCAAAGGATGAGAGCAGAGGGGGAAATCCAACCTTTTAGCGCTCTTTTCAGAACAAAAAATAATAAAAATATCTATATTAATAACAATTCCCCTAAAATTCCCAAGGGTCTGCTCACTGGTTTCAGTTAGGGCTCTTTCTTGGCAAATATAACATGGACTTATGGGCTGTCTACTGCTCCTTATTGAACATTCACATTGTAAATTAGAGAGGAGGAAATGTTTTGGAGTTCAGTTTTAAACTCTTGACTCAAGTTGTATTTTTCAAGTAATGCTTTAAACTATGAAAATCAAACCCAGACTGTTTGAAACAGGGGTTTTCCCTTTATATGCTTTATCCAGAAGATTGGGATCATAAGACCCAAAATGTGAATAAATGAGTTGTTATTTTCTCAGTGCTCATCCAATTTTCTCCAGAGTACATCAACAACTCCACAAATCCAGTACAGTATTAGTAGGTATAAAGAATAGATTTAGTGTAGAAGAAGGCACACACACACACACACACACACACACACACACATACAGAGATACTCCTTGGGCAGTGGTGGGAGGTCAGCATGGGGCCAAAGATATGCACATACTCAAAGTAATTGACTGAAAGGAGTTGACATGTAGGCACTCAGAGGAATTTAGCATGCAGACTTGACACGCACACCCACATATATGTTGAGACAGAAAGGGGGCTGCATGAGAGAAATCCTACGCACGTTATGATGGAAAATGCAGAGAAATGCAGCCGCTGACATCCCACAGTCACACCGGCTTTATGTGTTGTTAGTGGTCTGATAGACACTGACAGATCCTATGGAATATATATTAAAAGTGGTAGCTTGTGTGCAGATTTGTGCCGACATGTAGCTGTGATGTTACGTGAACCCACAGGAAGGAAAAGTTTGGTTTAGATTTTGGAGGGCAGAGAGGGATGGTCTGATGACTGTGATGTGTGAGGGAGGGCAGTGTGAGAGCAAAGATTAAGAAAAAGAAATGTCTCTTTGTCTTTGCTCGTTGTTTCATATAGAAATATCTTTGTCTTTTCTCATTGTCACAGTGTCTGTTTGAGTTGCACAGGTAAGTGAGGTGGAAGGTTAACAGGAGAAAAGTCTGCCCATGTGTAACGTCTATCTTTATCCTGGTTTGCGTGCAGTCAAACAATCCTACAGTAGCCTAATGGTTGCTTCAGTGGAAACACTGCAACAACACTTATCTCAGATTAGTAAATTGAACCTTTACACTTATAGCCTTTTTTTGCTTGGTTTTTACTCTTAGACCGTATAAAAGAAGTGACTGTAGCCTCCTGGTCTGGAAAGTGAAGCCAATGTGGGAAGTGCCTTCAACCTACATCCCCTCTTATGGCCAGTGGGGGGCAACTCCACTAGTTCCAAAAAAGTCAGACGGTATAGAAGTCCATGATAAAATGACTCACTTCTCACTTGATTTATGACCTCAGCAAACATTTTTTTGATGGTTTATAGTCTCAATCCCTAATTTCAAGTCTTCCTCAATGTGGCATGATGTTCATTTCATAATTTATGGTTCTATTTAGAGTAAAATAGACAGTAAAGCAGGCCATGCTTTAGAGTGTGGCTACCTTATGATTGACAAATTGCTACCAGTTGCCTCTGTCAGGCCAGCTAAATTTGGGCTAAATTTATGATCTTATGTCTGTTTCGCAAGTCTTGGTGATGCTTTTTTTGGTTGCGGTTGGACCATGGTGACATGTGGCTGCGAATCACTCATTGTAATGTGGAAATCAACTCGTCAGTCTGTAAACTCTCCTGATGACTTCTGTTAGCTGCTAGCAAGCCAGGTCGAGATTTTCAAATGTAAACATCAGTTGACATCGAGGAAAGATGGAGCATCAGATAAACAAGCATCCTGCCACAGACATTGGAAAATAAGCTGGACAACCCCTTGCCACATCAGTTTCCAGCGGAATATCAGGAAACTTAATATCCTTTGACCGAAACTAGAAACTAAATCCTGGACAGCACCTTTCAACCAGTAGGCTCTTTTTCTAAATGCTGATCTGACAGAGCAGATGACCCTGGCGAGAGAGGGAACGGAGGTATGTGCTTTACACTGAATAAGGACTAGTATGACGATGGGAATGTGAGGTGCTGTCCCTTTCCTGCTGAAAATCACTGCTGTGCACTGTTCAGAGGCAGCTGCAGAGTGGCGCTGCCCATTTTGTTGAGGTCGGGATGTGTGGACAGTTAAATCATTCCACAGCCAGAAACCATGGATTACTAGAACCATCCAGAAAAATGGACAGTAATAAAGCAGCAACCAACGATGTAAGAAGACACAAAAAATGACTTAATTACAGTGCACAAATTAAAGGAGCTGGTGGGATCACATTTAACTGGATTTTTTACCCCGTGTGGGTCCATGTAACAAATAAATTATTGATGGATTGGGTGATGATTGAGTTTAGAGGCACAGAGACAGAGTGCAATACTCCACACTCTTAAAACCACGCCCACTGGAAGGGAAAACAATTGGTACTCTGACACGCAACCAAGGACTAAAACACTAACAAAATGCCTCCAGTTAGTGAAACCATTGGATTTCAACATGCCGAAGGATGATTTAGCATCTTATATCTACCAAAGAAGAAAAGTTACATTGACAAACTCAATATTGTTGGTCTGAATCAGTGTCCCGTCTCTATACCTTGTTTATTTTGGGGAAATGATACCACTAAATGGCCAGATCATACTTTCTCATTGACAACTATTTGGTTGAATCACCAGGTAAGATTGTCAATTAACCTAAGATCAAATCAGGCCTTGCATGGTTCAGTTGGCTTCAGCTTCTACAGTTTGTCTTGCCAAATTAGCAAAATGTTTGCTGCTCATAGGCGTACTGAGTATTAGGATCCTACAGTTTTCCTATATCTTCCTGCTGATGCCTCATGTCTTATGACTTAAAAGATCAGCTTTTCAGTTGGCAGCTTACAAATACTTAGTTCCCGTCCCACCACACAGCAGCTTTTAGGCATTTTAGTGTTCTTAGCTAGCAGACGTGAGTTCAGGGGTCCCCTTCATGCAATAAAAGTCAATGGAGAATGTGGAATTGTTTTCCCCGTCTGGTGTGGGTGGGACTTAAATGTGCTCTGTCTCAACAGCAGTGAATATCCTCCTCAGCTCCACCCTCTCGTCCATATGGTCACTTCTGGCTTAAGAAAAACAAAAACGAACAAAAAACAAACAAACAAATAACAGGATGGTAACAGCCAAATTTGAGACTTCAAAATGGTTGTCCACAAACCAATGGGTGACGCCAGTGTGGCTGCATCTACTTCTTTAATACAGTCTAAGTTTTCACTTCCTTTATTTTCAGGCCTATGACTCTTTCCATTATGGGGTATACCTGTACAGTCTAATACAACTGTTCTACCATAAAGTCTACCTTTATCACGGCTAAAATATTCTCTTGTTTTTCGTTGTATTGATTCTGCCTTCAATTTTGTGTTTTAGCCTTGGAGTCATGGTTAGTCATGATTTGCATTATATTGAGAGGTGTTTCTAATATTCTGACCCCCACACGTGTGTAAATGGAGAGGAAAAAATATTGAAACACATCAAGAGAGTGCAGCCCATTAAAACACCACCTTACACTTTGACCTCAGTGATTTTATGTGTACATTTACGGCAATGTCAACAAAAAGTAAAGGTAGAATTCATGGCCAAGTTGTTGTACTGAATTGCAACAGATTGTACATGTGTACATAATAGTGAGGGTATAACCATGTTGAGCCTCAGCTTAGTCAGAACATGTACTGGTAAGTTGTGTGTCTGCAGGTACATCTTAAAGGAATTCAAAATAATAATAAAAAATGTACAACTTGTTTCCATAGTTTTCTTTTTTTTTTAAATTTATTTTATTTTTTTAAAGATATTTTTTGGGGCATTTTAGCCTTTAATCGACAGGACAGACAAGTGTGAAAAGGGGAGTGACATGCAGGAAATGGCCACAGGCTGGAGTCGAACCCGGGCCCCTGCTACATGGGGTGCCTTGTTTCCATAGTTTTGCCCATGTTCACTGACTTCATTACTGCAGTGACATAAAATGGGTTAAAAGTACCTTCAAATACATAGGTTAAAGTTTAACAAAGAGATACACACATCTGCCCATTTATTCAACAGACAAATCCTATCAGCATCATTGTCAAATGGCAACAAAAAGAGGATATTTTTTTGCATGTAAAATGAAGATACTGCAGTTAATGACCTACAGTATATCAGTGTTCAGCAGAACTGGTCTGGTATGTTAATAGATCATTATTAGAACATGATGCAACATCAATCATTCTGCAGGACGAGTATCAGGGCTGCTGCAGTGCTTTGTGTCTCTTTGTTGTGTGTTTGTGCTGCATGAGTTATGGAATAATGTTATGTAACAGGGAGTTGTTGCATTGTACAGGAACTCTCAGGCTGTTCCACAGATCCTGCCTAATTGATCTTTGTGTGTGTGTGTGTGTGTGTGTGTGTGTGTGTGTGTGTGTGTGTGTATGTGTGTGCGTGCGTGTGTGTGTGTGTAGGTTTGCAGCATATGTACAGTATTTTCCTATCAAAATGAGTGTGTGTGTGTGTGTGTGTGTGTGTGTTTGTGTATGTGTGCATGCGAGTGTGTGAGAGTCACACAGGCTCAGAAAGCTTTCTAGAACATTACCTCATCTATTTGACCTCCGATTGGTACACGGCCCGGACGTTGCCATGGTGATAGCTAGCCTTTTTTAGCTGGTTGGTTCTGCCGTGCCCACTCATCACTCAGTGTGTTGGCCCAGTAACTCTGAGTGTGTGTCTGTGGGATTGTTCTTCTATTTTTGTAAGGACCAAATTGAGTTTTAGACCTCACAGGTGACGGCATCTGTGGAAAGTGAAAACATTTTGGACAGTGGGGACATTTTTGAACAAGAAGGACATTTTTAAGTAGAAAACATCCTGGCAAGTCAAGACATTTTTTTTTTTTAAATCTGAGACATGTTGGAAAAAGTGAACCTTTTTGGCAGGTGGAGACATTTTGGATAGCAAGGACATTTCCTTGAAAGTGTGGACATTTTGCAAATTTTTGGAAAATTTGGAACACTTGTAGAGGGTGAAGACGTGTTTAAAAACAAAACAAAAGATAAACCTTTTTTTTAAGTTAGGAAAATTTATTTATGAAAGTGAAGAATTTTGGACAGGAAGAGTGAGCACATTTGCAGAAAGTGAAATACTATTTGGACTGTGAGAACCGTTTTAAAAAGCGGGGACATTTGTGGAAAGTGAAGCCATTTTGGAACCTGGGGGACGTTTAAGCAAAATATGGACATTTATTGGAATTGAAGACAGTTGATGTTTTTACTAAGACATTATTTTAGGAGAGTAGGGGCATTTGTAGAAAGTGAGGACATATTTTGGAAACCATGGGCATCTTAGAAAATATGAGGACATTTAATAATGTGTGGACAGAGAAAATCTGGGACTATAGTAAAGAGCATTTCCTGGACAGTGAAGAGATTTTTGAATAAGTGAGAACATTTGCAGGAAGTGAAATTATATTTGGACTATGAGGACTTTTTTTTTTTTTTTTTTTTTTAAGTGGGGACATGTGTGGAAAGTGGAGTCATTTTTTGGACATTGAGGACATTTTTGAAAAAGTGAGGACATTTGCAGAGAGTGAAATAGTATTTTGACTGTGCACACATTTTTTGAAAGTGGTCACATAATTAAATGCTAAGGACATTACAGCAAGGTGCAGACATGTTTTTTTAAATTAAAGACATGTTTTGACTGTCATTTTTCAGAAGGTGGGGATATTTTAGAAAATGAGAACAGAAAATGAACAGAAAGCAAGGACATTTTGGAAATTATGAGGACATATGATATTGTGAGGACATTTATCAAAATTTGGGAGATTTTGGATAATAATTGCAATTTTTTGACAGTAAGGACATTTTTGAAAAGCACCAGTTTTTTTTGGAAAGTGAGGTTTTTGCAGAGAGGGGACCCTTACAGAGTGAGGACAGCTTGGGAAATGAGGACATTTTGTCTAGTCCTCACTTCATTATAGGGCTGTTTGAGGGTTTGCTTTTGAATAATGGCTAGAATGAGGTTTAGGTTAAGATTAGTGTGTTAGGGAATACATTATGTCAACGAGTGTCCTTACAAGTATGGAAACGCAAATGTGTGTGTGTGTGTGTGTGTGTGTGTGTGTGTGTGTATGAATAAGTGGGCATATGGGCATTTTCATCACTGCTGGGTTTCTGTGTGTTTGTGTGTGTGTCTGCGTCTTGTGTGTCTTTTCACTTTGACCTAGTTAGAATTTGTATGATGATTACATGGATGTGCTAACAAGCACACACACATACACACACACACACACACACACACACACACACAGACACACACACACACACACACACACACACACTGTGCCAACTTGTCAGGCACAGAGTGGGCAGTCTCTGTTTTGGAAACGATGACTCATATTGGCTCAGACTGTAGCAGAATACACTTTGTCCTCAACACAAACTGTACGCTCTGGCATACACAACACACACACTTGTTGTATATGCATGTAAACATATAGAGACATGCTACACCTCAGTCTGCAGCTCACCCACGCAATCCTGTTTTGTAATATTTTCTCAAACTTTAACAGACATAATAAGAATCCTCTTCTCCTTCTGTCATCCTTCTCTCCTCTCCACCCACCTCATGGTCCACATAGATGGAGACATACTTTCTTTCTTCCCATCCTCCTCTCCAATCCATTAACTGCTCGCCGTTAACAACCAATCAACCAATCTGTAGCCCCGGACCCATTAAATAATCTTTTATTTCACTGCACCTCCTTTATGTACTCTCTCTTCCCTTCCCATCTTCTATCTCTTTCTCTCACTTTTTTTATTCACTCATTCATCACCATCCCTTTTCCCCCTCCTCCCTACCTCTGTGACAGGAGCCGCTGAGTTCAGCAAAACACAAATTAAAAGAGCTCCTCTGCTCCATCTCTCCATCCTTTTCTTCCATCTCCATCCCTCCATCCTCCCCATCCGTCCTCCCTCTCGTGTGTCAGTGCCGGCCCTGCTATTGGTCGGAGGTGATGTCATCATCTTCCTCCAGCGCCCGTCAATAACCTATTAGAAGCCGGCGTTTTTACAGTCAGTTGGGGAGCGAAGAAGTGCAACACCACACACACACTCAAACACTAACACACTCATGCACAGTGGACATGAGGTGGAAATCTGAAAGCTTCTGGCTGCAGAGGTGTGTCAGCGTCTTCACAGAAGTATTTGGTGAAAGTGACGAGTGCTTCTTTGTCACCGAAGACATTGTGCACTGTCAAGGCAAACGGTGTGAAAGTAAAGAGTCTTTTCTCCTCTCAGCAGCCTTTCATTCCTCTTCTGAGAGGTTTGATTTTGCATTTATTTCCACCTGGGAGTGACAAGTACTGTAGATGTGTATATGTGCATTCGTGTGTTTACAGGTGTGTTTGTCGTGATCATTACTGAGATGTCTGTAGATACATGAATTATGCAGCTCTATCCCTTAAGAATTTGTTGATATTTGACCATTATGCGTCTCCGGATTTGCATTCAGTAGCTGTGTTTGATGCAAATGCAGGAAGTGGTATGTTCCTTATGTCATGAAACATAAAGTAAGAGTGTGGGGGTCAGGGTGATAGATGTGCCTGTTCCTCAACTAACTTTCATGCAGAACACTGAAGTTCATGTCTGGTCACAGACTTGCAATTAATGTAAGGTAAGGCCAGCCCTATGTATGCCAAAGTCCTTCCGTGAGTGAGTGAGTGACTGAGTAAGTGAGTGATGTAGTTGCACCCTTGGTTGGAATGACTGATGACCTGAGTGTTGGTGTTTCCCCATTGGCCGGGCACTGAAAGGCTGACAGTACTAGATTACAGTATCCCCCATTTTCTGTAACCCGTGTAGCATGATGGTGGAATTAGCAAGCTAGAGAGCTAACTAGCCACCTGCTACATGAGTAAAATTTAACAATGTAAAGGGTGACAAAGGCATTTTTCAACCTGGACCCTATTTCCCAGTGTAAATTGGTCAAACAGGCTGACGTGAATGACAATTTTTGAAATTGGTCCTGTATTGAGCAAGCGGGCAGCGGCTGGCAGCTGCGGGATGGGCTGCAATGGAAGCACACAAGGCAATCGAACGCTGTCACTGTATATCCATTAAAAGTGGTTATTTTCACCAAGCCTTTAGCATTTCTCTGTTCTCTTAATCATTTCTATTCGTCAGTCAGTCAGTCAGTCAGTCAGCCAGTAGGTAGGTAGATAGAATTTAAGTAGGCTTTAAGTTGCACAAGATTAAGGACACTTTCAGTGACAGGCTGCAAGGTGTCACCACAGTCTTTGAGTTGAGTCAGCTCCACCCTTCTGTACAAATACGGTCACCTCTTTCTCCAAAAAACAAGATGGCAATGGCCAAAATGCCAAACTCGAAGCTTCAAAACAAGAGCCCACAAATCAATGAGTGACATCACAGAGGCTACATTGATTTTTTTTTTTTTTAACAGATTTCCGCAGAGCGAAGCAAAAACAAACAACAATGTCAGGCAATATTGAGAAGACGTGGATTCACAGCAACAGCCTTGATAACATTGTCTATCTTGTCTGGCAGTTGCTGCTGTTATTTCTCCTTGTTGGTTCCGGCGCACCACTTGACAAGACCTGACATACACATACACACAGCGCTCATTGTATCAAAAGTTTTTAACCAAGAAACCACAGTTTCATCTCATGATGTCGATAAATCTGTCAACTCGTGGAGTGTGTGAATTCAAAGGTCTGGACCCAGACAAATTCACCCTATGATTGGACATCAGATGTTTAGTGAACAACTAGTTGCAGTAGTCAAAGTTGAATACATTCGAAAAATGTAAATGTAAATTGCACCCACAGAATACTCCCTCCAGCGCTGTCTTCCTCCCTGAGCACTGAACAGCCACTCAGCATCCTCTTCAATGATGTCATCTTTTGCATAGTGCTGGTGTGACAATGCACAACCTTACACACACTGCAAACACTGTTAGGATCTCTGTATGTAAATGCACTGATAGCCTGCATGTATACCTTTCTCTTCTCTTCTCTTCTCTTCTCTTCTCTTCTCTTCTCTTCTCTTCTCTTTGGTCTTTCGCTTTGTCTCTGTATGCTTTCTTCCTGTCTCAGATTCTTATCTCTGCCATATGCTGCCCTGTAACATGAACGTCTAAAGCGATACCTGTGGCTTCACCGTCTGTTTGACATCTTTTGTTCTCTGTTGCTCTCACTCTTCACTTGTAAGCTACCATTTTATCCAATCATATCTTGCTCTTAGTCCTAACCCACAACCACACTGTGTGTGCCTGTGAAGACACATTTGCAAAAATGTTTACCCGAGTAGTCTAAGGCATATAAATCATGACTTTTTCAGCTGGTTCAGTGGCCTGATGGTGCAGTAACACTGATGTAACCTACCTGATGTATAGACTTGCATAAAAGTAACCTCTCTCAATCATCCCTTATGACCCACTAGAGGTGAATGGCAGTGTAGAGACCCTGCAGAGACTTAACCCTCTGCCTGTGTTTTTTATCTATGCTTCCACACTGGTGATAGCCCTAGCCAGCAGGGTTGTGTTTTCGGGTTGTCCATCCGTCGGTCCAGCCATACATCTGTCACACAAGACAAGACAAGGTCACTGTGACCTTGCATCCCTCTCATTCTCATTACCGTGATATCTCAAGAACACCCGAGAGTACTTCCTCAAATTTGGCACAAACATCCACTTGAACTCAACAATGAACTGATTAGACTTTGGTGGTTGAAGGTTACTGTGAACTTGCATCTATCTCATTCTCATGAACGCAATACCTCAAAAAGGTAAAACTTCAGGGAGTTTTGTCAAATTTGGTGCAAATGTCCTCTTGTACTAAACAATAACCTGATTAGAATTTGTTGTTTGAAGGTCAAAGCTCAAGATCACTATGACTTCACAAAACATAACTGCTAATGCTAATAATGACAACATTTGACACAAATGTCTTATGTAATAAAATGATGAAGTGATGACATTTCATATCTAAAAGGTCAAAGGCCAACTTCACTGTGGCATCACAATGTTGTTCAGAAACATTTTTTTGGCCATTACTCAGTCTCATATCTCAGAAACAGAAGGGGAGACATTCGGTCAGATACTGAATTGGTGACACTAATCTTGGGTGCCCACCTTGAAACTGTGCGGATTGTATAGATCTTTCTTGCTGCTTGGTGAAGAGATGTGTGTGAAGCATCTTGATTGGTTTGCAGAGGCATGCAACCGCAAAATGGTAATTCTAGTTTCTTCTTAGTTTGCTTTGGTCAGGACATTTATGGGCATGTGCCTGGCAGCCAATAACAGATTGCAGGTGAGGTCTGCACTAAATGAAAATAAAGATTAGCAGCAGCACGTAGCAAAGAGGAGGCTTGGACAATTGTGGATGCAGTGCTGAAAAAAAGCATATTTAGCAAAGCCAAATGCCAAACAGACGAAGCTGTGGGTTGGGATATACTTTTCACTTTTGCTGGTGATCACTGAAGGAGAGGATGAAGAGTGACACAGAGTTGGCCTGTTTCCTGTTTGACAGGTATGTTTTGCGTTTCCATTTTGTGTCGGCCACTGTAGTTCTCCTCCGTGCTTGGCACACAAGACAAATTTCAGTTGGTTACAATCTGCTAGATGCCATTAAATCCTACACACTAGACCTTTAAGCTACTTAAGTATTAGCGTTTTCATTAAATGTCCTCTGGTCACTGAATAGACTCCTTAATTCCTCGCTTTCCTGGTTTTTAATTTAAAACATCTAAAGGATGTGGGAATTTTCATTGACAGTAGATTCAACATTCAAGAAAGCAGCAAAGTAGAAGTGATTGAAGTTAATTAGGAAATGTACATTATCCTGAATTTAATATGTCAGCCATTATAGCACAGGTAATCTGTCCCTTAATGTTTTCACCTATTTATTTATTTTAGATTGTGGAAGATGTAAGTTGACATTAGTGCCAGACCTCACACTATACAATAGAAATATATATTGATGTATGTATATTAAATAATATACAGAAAGGACGGATCAAATAATTTTGAATAGATTATCCTTTATAGTCATTATTCTTTTCAAACTGCGGCCTTTGTAGACTACAAAAGCATACTAAGTGCCATGTTTTTTCTTAATCTTAAATCCTGACTCAGCAAGTGGAGGTTCTGCACTTTGACCGAACTCTCACACTCTGCGTAAACTCCAGAAAGATGAGGCTTCTGTTAGACCAGATTGGTGGCTTTTCATATGTGAGATATAGTACTTATAATGAAAAATTAATCATAAGGTATTTGGATGGATGCAGTATATTGCATCTGTGAGACTGACAAACCAAAACCACATCTGTGTATGAAATGTGCTTGTTTTTTTTTAGAGAGAGAGAGAGAGAGAAGCTGATTTATCCTTTAAAGCCGATTCTCTCTCAACTATTATTAAATTTTGGCCTTTGGATGAACTTCCTGTGTCTCTGCAATCGGAGTGTTTCACTTTTTTTCTCTTCTCTTTGTTCCGTCTGCCAGTTTGAGAGTTCCGGGGCCGCCCTTTCTTTCTCTCTCTGTTATTATTTTCTTTCTGTCTCTCTGTCCTCCTGTTGCATCTTTCTGAGTCCATGTTGTGATATCAGTGTGTGTGAGCAGAATGCCAAGGACAGATGGGTAGACGGAGAGGTGAGCGGGTTCACACATACAAATATGTGCACACTAACACAACACACACACACACCAGCAAACTCCTGTGCCCTGGCACTGATAGGAAATATTCAGTATAGAAACATAAACAGTTCAGAGGGTTCAGACTGAGATTATCACCCTGAGGATCATACACATAAACACACGCACGCATCCTAAATCCTGTACACTTCGAGCTGTGGTCAGTAAGGAATGAATGTTTCCCTCTCTTTCCTGTCTTTTTTTTTCTTTACTAAATCCATCACCATCTTGTTTGGTTTTCTGTTTCTTTCTTGCCAAGGTGCAGGGAGTAAGCCACCTCCTCTGACCTTAGATATGTCCCTGTTCTACCCCAAAAAGACACACAAAGGATAGTTCATAGAGACACAGACTGTATTTACTTATTTTGATGGTAATTTATCTCCATGCAGTCCTTTAGTGTGAAGGCCACTTAAGGACTACTGTGGAGGGTAAATTCTGGTAAGAGCAATTTAAACCAACTCTGAAATTATAGTACATTACCCCACTGATCATTTACTCATACAAAGACTGCCTGTTGCTTTATATCTGTATGTGTAAACAGTGTTATTCCTGATACCTATCTACCTACCTAATTATATAGCTACCTACCTCCCTCCCTACCTACCTCTTCCCACCTTCCCACTTTCCCACCTACCTACCTGCCTACCTCTACCACTACCTCTACCTACCTACCTTCCCACCTAACAAACTAACTAACTGACTGGCTGACTTAAAGTAGAAAAATACACCTTTTAGTAACTCCAAAGAATAGAAAGAGGCAGAACACACACAAGATAATAAAAAGTGGCCCTTATATATATATTTAAAGTGCACAATTGCTTCTCATAGGCAAACACAAATAAAAAAACATATAAAAGCCATCAAGCATGTCTGTATGTACATAAAGACACATAAACCCAAAGTATCTGCAGGCCCATTAAATACTGTAATAAAGTTTCAAGCAGAAATGTTTGATGACAAACTGTTACGATGTCTTTAATGGTGTCTTTAAATGTTAAATGTTTCCTCGGTGATGCTGCAGATTTTAACGTTTTTCATTTGTTTAGTCTCAATAGTGTAATTTGTTTTAGCGGAGAAATGACACTTTACAGAAACTGGCAATAAACTGGTCACAAAAAGAAAGCGAAGTTACTGAAAGTAAAAGTCAGATCTACAGATGGGCTTAAAGGACACAAATAAGTGGTGAATGTGGATATCATCTTGTATAAAACATTTCCTTTACCTATAGCTATGGCTGGAGGAAATCATCTCACATCACTTTTACTTCTGACTTTATTTTTCCCTCATGCTTGTAATAGACTCATTTCAGACAGAGTGGTGTCTTTGTGATTCAGAAAAAAGTAAAGAAGAAAATCTGACTCAAATTTAAAGGAGGTTCAGGAGAAGTTCATGCTCCCAGAGGCTGTTTCAACTCCTCATTACACTGTCAGAACCAGGGCTGGGCTAAGCCAGTAAGGTGCCTCGGGGCAAAAATGTGCTTTCGCCCCCCATTTTATCCTCTTGCCTTTAGGTGCCCATCAGGTACAGTGCACACATCATTAGACTCGAATTATATTCTTAATCTTGGAGATTGCAGTTGAAAAAATATTCTCACCAAACGGTTCATTTAGTAGTTGTTCTGGGATTTTTGGTCATATTACATGACCTTTACCAGCAGATAGTTTTTGCCCAGTTTCAATTTTAAACTAAAGTAGACGGGTTTTGAGAGAAGTTTGCTTAGATGGATCTTTGCCAGAAGGGATTTCCTGGTTAAGATCAGGGACAGAAAAATTGTGGTTTGGGTTGAAATGAATAGATTTCTGCCAGAAACTCATCCAGTGTGCACATGGACAAGGAGTCCTTAAAGTGCTGAGAAAAAAATATGGACATCTGAACATACTTTGGCTGCACAGCATAAGTTTGTAATGACTGGCTTGCTTTTGAGTCAGTGTGGTTGAAGAGTTTTATCCGAGTTGTGTTTTTAGAAGTTCAAGTGTGTGTGTGTTTGTGTGTGTGTGTGCGTGTGTGTGTGTGTGTGTGTGTCATGCTCAGCTGATTCTTACTCATCTGCTTTAGATTTGTGGTGATATTTGAAAACAGACGAGTTCATCACACTGAGGATCCTCCATTGTCCGTCACCCTCAGTGTTCTCCTCTGGTGTCAGACGGCAGATCAGTGTGCTAGGGTGATTATTCAGCAGTGTCTGTCACCTCTGACATCTATCACCATGTGTATGTGTCTGTGATTGTGGACATGCAAAAACTAAAATTGAATTCAGTTTTGACAATTAGTCTCTGATAAACTGGAGTCATACGACCAGAAACCCTCTCACTGTTCTTATTCAGCTTCCTTTATCTTGAACATTTCTTGACCTCTCTCTCTCAAACACATACACAGATTTTTATCAGCATCTGACCCTGTCTTCATGTCCTTTAGGAATGTATGAACCCTCCTGTGTTTCTTCATAAATCAGCAAGCCCATTACCAGTCTGTGTGTGTTTTCATGTTTGCTGTTGAAGCAGGAGCTTCAGGAGAAGATGGGTATCCGCAGTATCTGTGAATGTGTATGATGGAAGATAAAGATTATTCAATTGAGACAGGACACAGTGTAGTTCTGTTCTTGATATAATTAATATACAGTACAGGCCAAAAGTTTGGACACACCTTCTCATTCAATGCGTTTTCTTTATTTTCATGACTATTTACATTGTAGATTCTCACTGAAGGCATCAAAACTATGAATGAACACATGTGGAGTTATGTACTTAACAAAAAAAGGTGAAATAACTGAAAACATGTTTTATATTCTAGTTTCTTCAAAATAGCCACCCTTTGCTCTGATTACTGCTTTGCACACTCTTGGCATTCTCTCCATGAGCTTCAAGAGGTAGTCACCTGAAATGGTTTCCACTTCACAGGTGTGCCTTATCAGGGTTAATTAGTGGAATTTCTTGCTTTATCAATGGGGTTGGGACCATCAGTTGTGTTGTGCAGAAGTCAGGTTAATACACAGCCGACAGCCCTATTGGACAACTGTTAAAATTCATATTATGGCAAGAACCAATCAGCTAACAAGCAGAAGAGATTTGTTTGGGCCAAGAAACACAAGGAATGGACATTAGACCAGTGGAAATCTGTGCTTTGGTCTGATGAGTCCAAATTTGAGATCTTTGGTTCCAACCGCCGTGTCTTTGTGAGACGCAGAAAAGGTGAACGGATGGATTCCACATGCCTGGTTCCCACTGTGAAGCATGGAGGAGGAGGTGTGATGGTGTGGGGGTGTTTTGCTGGTGACACTGTTGGGGATTTATTCAAAATTGAAGGCACACTGAACCAGCATGGCTACCACAGCATCCTGCAGCGACATGCCATCCCATCCGGTTTGCGTTTAGTTGGACCATCATTTATTTTTCAACAGGACAATGACCCCAAACACACCTCCAGGCTGTGTAAGGGCTATTTGACCAAGAAGGAGAGTGATGGAGTGCTGCGGCAGATGACCTGGCCTCCACAGTCACCGGACCTGAACCCAATCGAGATGGTTTGGGGTGAGCTGGACCGCAGAGTGAAGGCAAAGAGGCCAACAAGTGCTAAACACCTCTGGGAACTCCTTCAAGACTGTTGGAAAACCATTTCAGGTGACTACCTCTTGAAGCTCATGGAGAGAATGCCAAGAGTGTGCAAAGCAGTAATCAGAGCAAAGGGTGGCTATTTTGAAGAAACTAGAATATAAAACATGTTTTCAGTTATTTCACCTTTTTTTGTTAAGTACATAACTCCACATGTGTTCATTCATAGTTTTGATGCCTTCAGTGAGAATCTACAATGTAAATAGTCATGAAAATAAAGAAAACGCATTGAATGAGAAGGTGTGTCCAAACTTTTGGCCTGTACTGTATAATATATTAACTCCACTGTTTGTCTCCACTTTGAGATTTTCTGCAATGATAATCTCCACCAGGTCAGATGAGAACATCGGGAAGATGTGGAAATCCTACCATATGTTTCTTTTTTAACCTGTCAGTCCTGATATTCCGCTGTATCTTCTGTGGCTAAAAGCTCCCAGTGAGGGTGAAACTAGGGGTGTAATGTTACAGTGAAGTCACGGTTCAGTTCATATCCTGGCTTAGGAGTCATGGTTCTGTATGAGTTTGATACAGCGGGTAAAAAAAACCAATACATAAGGAAATATTTCTTTTCACTTATTTTGAATAGATAGTTTTGCATGTGTCAGAGACAGACTGACTGAGGTAACATTTTGCCCATTGGCATTCAATTGGTAAACTATTTTCATCAAAAAAATTAGGGAACATTTTAAGCACTCCTGTATTACACTGTACAAACACTTTCCCAAAAGGCAACAAGTCAAAACAGGCTTTAACAATGAGTGCGGCTCGAGTTTGTTCTTTCCTCATCCTGATGATCAGCACATCTGGGTGATGCTGTCGAATGTGCATTAGCATGTTCAATGTGTTTCCATTCACATACCTTATAACAGTGGAGCAATGGCAACACACTGTTCTTGTCTCATACACAACTTTCATGCAGAAGGGTCTTCCATTTCAGTAATTCCATTCAAAAAGTGAAACTTGTATAATGTATACATTCATTCCACACAGACTGATATATTTCAAGTGTTTATTTCTTTTAATTTTGATGATTATAACTGACAACTAATGGAAACCCCAAATTCAGTATCCCAGAAAATTAGAATATTGTGAAAAGGTGCAATATTGAAGACACCTGGTGCCACACTCTAATCAGCTAATTAACTCAAAACACCTGCAAAGGCCTTTAAATGGTCTTTCAGTCTAGTTCTGTAGACTACACAATCATGGGGAAGACTGCTGACTTGACAGTTGTCCAAAAGACGACTATTGACACCTTGCACAAGGAGGGCAAGACACAAAAGGTCATTGCTAAAGAGGCTGGCTGTTCACAGAGCTCTGTGTCCAAGCACATTAATAGAGAGGCGAAGGGAAGGAAAAGATGTGGTAGAAAAAAGTGTACAAGCAATAGGGATAACCGCACCCTGGAGAGGATTGTGAAACAAAACCCATTCAAAAATGTGGGGGACATTCACAAAGAATGGACTGCAGCTGGAGTCAGTGCTTCAAGAACCACCACGCACTGACGTATGCAAGACATGGGTTTCAGCTGTCGCATTCCTTGTGTCAAGCCACTCTTGAACAAGAGACAGCGTCAGAAGCGTCTTGCCTGGGCTAAAGACAAAAAGGACTGGACTGCTGCTGAGTGGTCTAAAGTTATGTTCTCTGATGAAAGTAAATTTTGCATTTCCTTTGGAAATCAAGGTCCCAGGGTCTGGAGGAAGAGAGGAGAGGCACAGAATCCACGTTGCTTGAGGTCCAGTGTAAAATTTCCACAGTCAGTGATGGTTTGGGGTGCCATGTCATCTGCTGGTGTTGGTCCACTGTGTTTTCTGAGGTCCAAGGTCAATGCAGCCGTCTACCAGGAAGTTTTAGAGCACTTCATGCTTCCTGCTGCTGACCAACTTTATGGAGATGCAGATTTCATTTTCCAACAGGACTTGGCACCTGCACACAGTGCCAAAGCTACCAGTACCTGGTTTAAGGACCATGGTATCCCTGTTCTTGATTGGCCAGCAAACTCGCCTGACCTTAACCCCATAGAAAATCTATGGGGTATTGTGAAGAGGAAGATGCGACACGCCAGACCCAACAATGCAGAAGAGCTGAAGGCCACTATCAGAGCAACCTGGGCTTTCATACCACCTGAGCAGTGCCACAGACTGATCGACTCCATGCCACGCCGCATTGCTGCAGTAATTCAGGCAAAAGGAGCCCCAACTAAGTATTGAGTGCTGTACATGCTCATACTTTTCATGTTCATACTTTTCAGTTGGCCAACATTTCTAAAAATCCTTTTTTTGTATTGGTCTTCAGTAATATTCTAATTTTCTGAGATCCTGAATTTGGGATTTTCATTAGTTGTCAGTTATAATCATCAAAATTAAAAGAAAAAAACATTTGAAATATATCAGTCTGTGTGTAATGAATGAATATAATATACAAGTTTCACTTTTTGAATGGAATTACTGAAATAAATCAACTTTTTGATGATATTCTAATTATATGACCAGCACCTGTACATTTGTAGCCATGCCGCAGTTCAACATTAAGCATTTCAGTGTTGTGTATTTAGTTCAGCAGCTTTTCTAAACCTGAGCTGTTTCTTATTTCTGCTGATTTGTTTAAATTTTAGACAATTTTTTTCTGTCTGATCTTATCAAGGTTTAGTTTTTTAATCCCTCAAAAAATCTGAATGCAATTCACATTATCCATTATAAAAATTTAATAAATTGATCTTCTTTTAATTCTTTAAGTTAACATTAGCTACAGGAGCAGTGATCATTTCCCTTTTCTGTCCTTGAAGCTTTACATGTCACTTCTCATGTCACAGCACAGCAGTTGCACCACCCACCTCAGACACTAGTTCTGCTTTATGCAAACTGAACATTGGTATTAGATGACACGCTGAGAAGACAAAACATAAAATACCTGCTTTAATTCCACCCGCAGTATGTCAGATTATTTCTAAATTTGATTCTATAAAAAACACGTTTCACTTTGACTAAATACTGTAATCCACTGCAGTGAATATAAGATTCTGACATTTGGTTATGAAGATAATTATTTCAGGTGTGAGCAGAAAAGCTGACTGCTGCCATGGCAATGCTGAGTCTATCAATATTTTAATACATCAGCTTTGGATTTCTCAACAAGCTTACTGTTGTTTTTGTCCAGGGGAAGTGCTTTTTAAAGTGGCAGCTCTCCTCCCTAAACAGATTGATTTAAATGAGAATCTCAATTGTACTCTAATTCTTTGACAGCCAGTTTTGCCTCTATCAGTCTTAAGTCCCTATGCTTTAGTTTAATCACAACTATTGGATTAGCCGAGAACAACTTTTCCACAAACCCACTGGATTGTGCTGCAGTTTTTCATCTGAAAATTGCTTGTTGGTCTGAATCAGAGTGCTGTAATGCTGGCGAGAGCAGATGATCACACAGCTTTTGTAGTGTAATGAGATTCTTATTGGAATGCTGCTGCAAGGGCTAACACACACACACACACACACACACACACACACACTGCTAACAGGGGAGCACACAATGCACAAAAATGAACACAGCGGTTTTGTGTATTACATTAAAACGCAGCTTTATCTGATTAAACCATACTGCCGTCATTGTGTATGAACAGGGGATTGATTTTGTCCTTCAAATTTCCTGTGGCTCAAGTTCAAGTTCAGTCAAAGTACGTCTTTCTTCTGTGGCAGCTCTGGATGTTACGGCCTTGGATGCTGCGCAGAGCAAGTCGGCCTTTAGTTCTAAAGACACGGGGTCCTTCACTCTGTGTCTTTTACGTCTATGATAAGACCTCTATACATTTAATGTACCTGTACATACTGACTCCAGATAAAAGAGGTACACTCAGTGTTCTGTCATTTAACGTCTGGCTGCAGTGACCTCAACGATAATCTAAGAAAAATACAAACAGGCATTTCATATTTCCTGAAGAGCTCTCTGTAGCAGACAGTACTGAGCTTGTCTGTGATTTGACAACCTTGACCAAGTTAAATTGAAAATTTTTAATATACTGTAGTTATTGTTGATGTTGCGACAGCTATCAGTGTTGGCTGTACTTCTGTAAATTTTTAAGGCACACTCTGAATTAAGTGAGAAAGTAAGATTTCCCTGCTTACAGATACGTTTTGACTGTTTTTATGTTACCACAATACCCAGGAGTCATTTAAAATGCTCTGTCGATGCCATCGACGTTCTTGTGTGGGAAGAACGTTTGCTTTCAAAAGATTCCATGTTAATGATTTGTGAGCGTTCACATCATCTACAAATACCTTCAACCATTGAATTTGTAGTTATATATCTTGAACAACAGACTAAGGCTGAGAGGACCTTGGTATTATTTATGTTAAATAATTCTGAGCTTTCAGTAGCCTACAAATCTAATTTCCCAGTCTTAATATGACATGGACAATGATGTGATGGTATAATCATGGTTAGTCCCATATGAATGTGGCATGAGCTGTGCTATAATTAGCCATTATTAGCATGCTAACATTTGTGTTGTAAGAATACAAAACACAAAGGTTCAGATCCAACCGAGAAGATATTTTCTTGACGACTGGCTGCTGATAAGTTATCCTAAGAAAGTTTAGCACCATATAAAATGCTGTAATATTAGATGCTAGCAATATAAAAACGTTTCTGGCTATATAAACTTGGAACTGTCCAACAATAGGCTATCTAACCTCACCATAAGCTAGCTGTTTTTGCTTAAATAGTAAATACCTCTAGAACATAGGCTGACTATGTCTTAAACCACAATGCCATGTTTTAGGGCTCATTTATGCTCAACAGTAGTTACATATAAGGATGGAGCCTTCTGTCTGTATTCTGCATTCATTTATTTTGTGTATTTGTGCACATTTTCTGAAAGCTTACAGATATGAATGAAATGGAGCAGTACTAGTGAAACTCGTGAGGGCAGTGTAGCATAGTTCAATCAAGCGAGATACAACTGACGACAAAGACATTTTAAACAAAAATCAGTAATACAGAAAAAGAGTCCTTCATCCACATTTCGCATTGTATTAAATGTCATCGCAGTCCACCACTATCTACAAAGCTGCCTCCATTAAAAGGTAGGCCAATATTACGCTTTTCCACCGTCGCCACGTTTATTGTTGTCTGACACTTTTTACTCCACCCTCTATTTTTGTATGTAAAGGAAGTATAAATGGGCCCTAAAGCTAAACCCATGAGAAATGTGTGTTATGGAGGCTTTGGAGTTGTTTAAAGGTACTTTGACAGAGCTGAAGAATAATGTAACCAATTTTCTTTTATGCTTGAATAAGGCCCCAATCGCAGTAAGACGTGTTGCTACAGGCACGGATGCTTAAAAAAAGCTTGGCTAAGCCCATCTGGCAAAACAGTGTGGTACGCCTGTGAAGCGGCGATGCTTGCGCAACTGGCTGATTAAATATGATTAGAGGAAAAACACACAACAAAATTAGTGTTCTATTATCTCCTCGATGCCCCCGTACATGCTCTCTCTCTTCTCTTTCCCAAAGACAATGTCCAACATGAAACTATCTCATCATGAGATATGAATTCCCCCTCCTCTCACATACTCCATAGTTCTCTCACAGTCCAACAGCTACCTAGCTAACTAGCCTATTTATTGGCATAGTAAACAGTATTATACTCCCTGATTGTTATTTGAATAATGGGGTGACCTTCATCGTAAGTGAATACTGCTAATATCAACCTTTTGTCTGCATTTGCCATTGTCCTACTGTTTCTGCCACATCTACCGGCATCAAAACTGTAGTCAATCCAGCGTCTTACTTGATTTGATTGGCTGCCTGGGCCAAGCATGACAATGACAAGTGGTACAATTCTTTGCCTTGTACTGAAAAAAAATTGAGAATATTTTATCTTTTTTTGTGTTGCACAATTGTGTGGCACAAGAGAGTAGCACATTTCTACTGGTCTCGAGGTATGTTGGTTTTCTTTCAGTTTTAAATTAAAGACAGATTTATAATTTTTTTTAATTGAAAATATTTCAAAAACAAACTCTGTGCTCTGAAACTCACATTTTTCTCTTGTTCCTTCTCATTATATAGAACACTTATAATTTCTTTTAATTAAGTACCCTCAGTGAAATCACTTTATTTAAAGGGGAACACCACCAAAATTTAGAATTCCAATATGTTATTTCCATGGCCTAGAAAAGTTCAGTCAATATTTGTGAACATGAATATCATAGGGTATAACGTCTGAAGCTGCTCCATAGACAATGAATGGGAGCCTGATTTTGTGGACCCACAGAATGTTGTTCTTCAGTCTCCAGCTTTTAGATTTGGGAGAGAGCTGTTCATTTCCACTAATATTTTGTTTTAGACTATAGGAATAACATGTATGAATTTTGAGAATGGGTGTAGTTCCCTTTTAACCTTTAAACAGGAAATGCAGATCTAACACTCCACCCAGTCTCATCGAAGCCAATCAACTGTTCCTGCCAAATGGATCCTGTGTAGACACACAAATATCTAGATCCTGCTCTTGACTATTGACCTGGCTTCACCCTATTCATTCATCCACCCCTTCATTCATCTGCCCATCTGTCGACTGATCCATAGCCAGTGTCAGACAGAGCCTTGATTAGCTGACTGATGGATCAAGCATGGAGAGGAAATTGGCAATGTGCATGTGTGTGTTTGTATGTGTGTGCAAGGTTATCATTAGAAAGAGGCAGAGGAGGGAGGTAAAACGAAGAAGAAGAAGGAGATGAGAGAGTTGATGGAGAGAGAAATCATGAGTGAGAAGAAAGACAGAGACAGGTCGAAGATGAAGTGATGGGTTGAAGTTGTTCCTTTGGGAGGAAAATCAGAAAAATGTGTCAGAACCTGTCGAATTACAGACATGTACAGGAAGTGATAATCAATAATCACCTATTTGGGTATGCGTGTACACATGGGCATGTGTGCAGATTTGTGTGTTTCTACGCATCTGTCTTTAGGACATGTTGGTTGAATGCTAAGCTGAGCAAACAAGTGGGAATCTTCAAAGCATATCAGTCTTCCTGCTGTGTGATAGGATAGGTGACGTAGCATAAGAAAAATGTAAACAGAGAAAAGGCGATGTTTTCTGGGAGGAAGTCCTGAGAAAGTAGAAGATGAGCGCGAGACAGAATTAAGACTTAAACTTGGGATCGAGACATAGAGAAAGAGACAGGAAGATCGAGGACTGAATTGATTGGGGGATTTCTCGTTCCCTCAGTCCCTCAGTGAGCAGTGTAATGATGCTGCGTTGGCTGTGGCCCCAGAGTACAACTCTGTTTCATCAAATGTCATTAAAGCTGCTCTGCTGACTTCGGCCGTTCTGCCCGGCATACCTCACCATGCCCCTCAATCCAGCAGAGCCAGGCTCCTGCTCCCTAATGTTACTTTTGTCTTAACATTTTAAAACACTCATAATTTCACCTTACAAAGTAGTAAAGGCTGATATGTTAGCAAACAGATGCCTGTTAAAAAAAGGTATCAACATTAGCATGCAATTTGAGTCTTGTTTGTGTCTTCTTTAAGCTCTGGTTTGGTCCCGACCAACTCCTGAGAATAATATCTGGCTCTTTAGCGGCTAAATGTTCCACTTTGTTCACCAGATTTTGTCTGATTTTGTCTGTCTGTTGTTTGGTTCTCAGCACATAGTGTACAGTGAGGGTTTTTTTTGCTAAAAACAGCCGCTGCTATGGCTGTTAACAAGTTTAATGAGAGCGCAGTGACTGAATTAAACAGTACATGTGCTGTAAAACCCAAAGTATGAGTTTAAAAGAGGCCAAAAAGATTCATAGAAATGTAACTGTAGACAATAATTCTATATGGCTTTTGTCCCCACTAGTGTTGTCACGATATCAAAATCTTGTTTTGGTACCAATACCAATATGAATTTCGATACTTTTCGATACTGTTCGGTACTCTTCCTAAGGAAAAGTCCTTTTGGATACAAACCTTTAGAACAATAAATAGTAGGGGTGTAACGGTACCATAAAAATCATGGTTCGGTAAGTACCTCGGTACGGACGTCATGGTTTGATAACTCAAATGTTCCACCAAGTTTGTGTTGTCTTGTGTTGTCTCCCTTTGCAAGGCAGACTTTCACTTGTCTTTTTTCACGTGCGGCAGCTGCGGATGTTGATAGAGGTGTTGTCTTACACGCCACTTGTGCAATCTGTGCTCCAATACGAACAAGAAAGGCGTTTGTGTGGATAAATGAGTAAAATAAATTAACTAAATTAATGAATTGAATCAATTTCAAAGTACCGGTATTTTCCAAATGCAGTATAGTACGGTTTGGAATACTCTAGTACCGCGGTACTATTTTAGTACTGGTATACCGTGCAACACTAGTCCCCACAAGCTACAACTTTTAAACTACCAATAGCCATCTGGTCCATTGTTAATAATGAAGTATGGATTAGTGCAACTTTAAGATCATCAGCAGGAAAGACAGAAATGTGTTTTACTTAACTTCTGAAGCCATTGCTGGGAACCTCTGGATTTAATGCTGGCTGCATCTGATTCATAGTTGGTAACAGTTGTTGGTGATATTCTGCAGTAAACAAGCCAGCAGACACTTGCCTCTTTTTATAAGGGGATTTACTGTCCTCCATGGAAGAAAAACACATAACATAGATCTGTGGATTTCCCTTTGAGCTTAAACACTTTTTAGACTGACCAACAAGCACACACACACACTGTACTTCCAAAGGGCATCCACAGCGTGTAGACAGACGAGTATTACAGCTAAATAAATTTGCATGTCCTTGAGAAATAGATGGCTTTAGAATCTTGGTGATGATGTGAATATGGAGTGCTGTGGGGATGACGTTTTTTGTGTTAGGCTGTTAGGCATGCCTGGCTCCCTCGTCAAAAAGCCAGTGGGATTTTTCATTTGGATTTCAGATTATTGCCAAAAATAAACTCTGTAGGGAACAAAAAGTTTATGATACGTACTGGTTTTGTTTAGCAAGGTAATCTTCACAAAGGAGCACCACTTTTATGATTTTTGAAGAGTAAATGCTATCGCCAGAAGTAAAACGCTAATGTTAAGGCTATACGAACTGCACTACAGTCGCATAACTTCATTGCCGTCATCACAACAAGGCTGTAAAGCTGTATTTTGTGTGATGACATTCTGTAGTCTCATTTAGCCACTTATTAGTGACAGCCTTTTTTATGACACCTAAAATATCAAAATTCAAGATTGGTGTATTTAATGAGGTATTTTATGTTGTAGAACAAAACATTAAAGTCTCTTAAGTCAGTGTTAACTACAGAGCTTATTTCAGGCTTCTACCCAAAAACCCATTCAAAAATCCCATTGGCTGAATTTGTTGGTGAGCTACTGTAGGTGGTGATCTAGTGCTAACATGCTAGTTAGCTGGAAAAATGCCAGCACTAGCTAGCCATGATAGCACATCAAGCTAGTTGACTTGCTAACTAGACAGAAGGTCCACAGTTTATGCAGGAGACATATTTGTATTGTCAACTCCCTTCTTACATTTAAAGCTTGCTTTATTTGGTTGAACAGTGATAGGTGTGATATCCTCCTCTGGTTCTCCATTCCCTCAAAAGCAGGCACTGAGACAGTTTGAAACTGGTCAAACACATTAATTCCATGTCCACTGATGGTGATGATTCTTTTGAAATGAATGGGTGGAAATTATACTGCCATAAATGCTGATGTAAAATCAGTTTAAACATGCTCTAATTGCAACAGTGTAGACTGGTTCTGTTTTTATTGTGGCTACAAATCAGCTTGTTATTGTCTCCATTAAATTGCACAATGACATTTCCACTCTTCCTGTCTGGCTAGTCTGTTTTGAACCCTACTTTGCCAGGCTAAGACTAACCAGACAAAGAATGGGTCATTCACATCCAGTTCTGGAGGGCAGTCAGGAGGAAGCATCCCACCAGGGCACAGACAGATCCTGGTTAAATGCCACCAGTTTATGTGGTGGTTTATGATATCAGTCACCAATTTTTCATGGTGTCTGATACACAAACAAGTGGCTGCTGTTGCTTATCCTCAAAACAACTGTCTGCATTTCCCATCATGGATTAAAAATAATCATTCTTAACAGTCTGTGAAAGGCCTATGGACAATTGTCTGAAAATCTTGCTTATTTGTGCCCAGATAATGTTTGTCTGATAATAAATAATTAACCCAGTGACTTCAAAGAAGTCATGTGCATTTCTTGTGAACAATCAGGCCATTTTCCTGTTAGCGTGGGAAAGGCAGACAGTTGTGTTTCAGCAAATGTGTCCGAAACAAGCACTTTTTGTCATTGCTGCCTCCCTCCACTCTTTGAAGTCATTAATAACTCATGACCAGCCAACACATTGCCCAAATTCATACATACACTTTCTGCTTTGTTGGAAATCCTGTTTTGTGCAGACCTAAATATTGTTATTGTCCAACACAAGGTAGATACACAGAGGTCTGCTTTTACAGAGGGACTAAGCTTTTCACTTACACCAAATCAAACAAGGAGATCTGTGTTATTTCTCACTCAAGTCTGGGGCTGTGAAACCTGAAAAAGATGATAATCAAATCAAATCAAATCAACTTTATTTATATGGCACTTTTCATACAACAGTAACACAAAGTGCCTCACAGAGGTTAAAAACAACAAAGATCCAAAACAGAAAACAAAAAGAAAAGAGAAAACCCAACCCTCCCACCCCACATAGATACGTAAATATATATATATACATATACGCGCACACACACACACACACACACACACACAAGCTATCACTAAAGAGACATGGCCTAGCACCGAGACTCGAGGCAAGGAAAAAGCCACCTCTGGGGGCCGTCCACACCGAGAGGGCCCATGGTCCACGGCCACAGGGAGCGCCGCCATAGAGACACCCCGACCCGGGCAGACATGAGGCCCCACACCGAGGTGCAGTGTCTTACAGCCACCCAGGTCAGAGCGGTCTCCCGACGGCACCCCCATCGGGAGACCAGGAACAACTCTCAGTGTGGTAGGCCCCCATGAGGAAACACTGGAGCTAAAAGCTGAGGGACTAAAACAGTAAGATAGGATAAAAGGTATAAAAAGAACCAAATAAACAAAAAGCTATTTAGCTCATAAAATTGAGTTAGTAGCTAGGCCGAATATACGGAACTGCGAGCAGACCTCCACGGGCTGATGATGCAAAGGTAGCCTGGGAGGAGGTCACCACAATTGTAAATCAATGTTGCGTTTCTCTTGTGCGTGCGTGCGCTCTCTCTTTCTCTCTCGCAGTCTCACTCTGTTTCTTTTCTTTTGACTTTTAGAAGGTGACAGATGCTGAATATATACTCCCTATCTGATGCTGTGGCTGTTTGTGGCTGGCTGAGAGGGATGTGAACTCATTAGTTTGCAGCTGTGTTAATCAAATCAGGTTCGGTTTCCATTACACGTGCCAAACGGTGCCAAACGGTGCCAATCCCCTTTGATCTAGCATCAGATGTGACAGGACAGTCGATATAGAGATACATTTATGTGCTGATTGCAGATAGTTGCATTGAATAGTGTTTTTTTGGGTATTTATTGCATCGTTAATGTGCCTGACATTCTGGAAACCTGCCTGTGAGGTTTTGGTGACGTGTGCGCACTGTCCGCCGGTCAGCCCTAACTTCGGCGTACACCGGCTGCGCTCCCCCTGCGCTGACAGTAGACCTGGTTTCAGCTGGCGAGCTTTTAGCACACCTTCAGCGAAGCCTTTTGGCACGAAACTGTCACTGCGCCAAGCTGGATCTGTTGACACCTCCCCCTGCTGCGCCGCCACACCCATCTCAGCGCACCTCGGTCTGCCAAACTACCAAACTGAGCGCGCCTTGGGTTGCGCTACTTGAAACTAGCTCTGCACAGGGTTCGCCACCCTGCGCTGCGCCGGGAAACTAGAGCCTAGAAACTAGAGGGATTCTCTCAGCCGAGGTTATAAGGGGCTTTTAATCTGAAAGAAATTCAGGAAGTGTTGAGTTTGAAATGACGGTGCGATATGTTAACTTTAGAAAGACAATGGAGCAGATAAAAAGTAAATACCGTAAATTACCAAATAATAGCCAGGTTTCAAATAACCACAGGGTCCCCTTTAAATGCTGGGTGCAGGTGTATATTTTGATAAATAACCGCCGGTTCCAAATAAACGCCGGGTCTAATTTATTTATTTTTTTAGAACAAAGAAGAAGACGTTGACCACTGACACTGCACGTTTTTCTTCTTCACGCTTTTTTCACGTAGGCTATTGTGCTTGCTTTCTGTCAATATCACATCGATGATCGCCATGGCTCCAGTGCAGCAAAAAAATAATTAAAAAGTACGACGTGAAATTCAAACTTTCTGTCATAAAATATGCAGAGGAAAACTCGGGAGAAGCCGCCGCTAGACGTTTCTCTGTCGATCCCAAGAGAGTGAGAGATTGGCGAAAAAATAAAACTGAGCTTCAGCGTCTGTCCGAGGAGGACAGCAAAAGGGCCAGGCTGCCTGGTGGAGGTAGGAAGAAAGCTTCCGAGGAGCTTGAGATAAACATGCGGGAGTGGGTTATCGGCAAACGGGCACGCCACGAGAGAGTGTCCCGTAAAATGATCCGGGCGATGGCGAAACAAATGTACGCCACCGTGAGTGACAGCAGAGATGAGGAGTTTGCCGCCAGTGCTGGATGGCTAAATCGTTTCCTCCGCCGCAACAACTTCACTTGCAGAAGACGTACAACTATGGCCCAAAAGGATGCCAGAGAATTCACCGAGAAGCTGGTGAAGTTTGTGACATTTTCATCTTGGATGACTGAAACAAAGAAGATACCGGACAGAGACATCATAGCTATGGATGAAACTGCGGTGTGGTTTGACATGGTCGGGTCCACTGCTGTGGAGACACGCGGGGCCCGCAGTGTCCCTTTGAAAACTACAGGCCACGAGAAGAGCCACTTGACTGTTGTTCTGGCAGCAAAAGCGGACGGGACCAAACTGAAACCTTTTGTGGTTTTCAAAGGAGGTGTCAGGGAAGTCAAGGCGATGCAGAGTATTGGTGGAGTGGTGATAGCATCCTCTAAAAACGGCTGGATGAATGACGACCTCACTGCAGATTGGCTGAAGAAAGTTGTGGGGAAATTCAACTTTGGCTCTTGTCTCCTCATCTGGGATTCCTACCGATGCCACATCAGCCAGGCCACTAAAGAGGAGCTCAAGCGGGGCTACAAGATAACTATGGCTGTGATACCGGGAGGATGTACAAATTACATCCAGGCATCTGACGTTGTTTGTAATCAGCTGTTCAAAGCCAGTCTGCACGAGTCATATGACAGCTGGATGGCCGGTGACGCGGACAAAACCGACACCGCTGGAGGAAACATGAGAGCCCCAGCTTGCCGCCTACTTGTCACCTGGGTGCTTAAAGCTTGGGAGGAGTTGGACACGGAGGTGGTGAAAAAATCCTTCAAGGTGATTGTGTGTGTGAGTTTCTCTGTTTGTAAATGAAAGAGAGAGAGTCTGTTTGTGTGTGTGAGAGAGAGTAACAGTATATATATATATACAGTACAGGCCAAAAGTTTGGACACACCTTCTCATTCAATGCGTTTTCTTTATTTTCATGACTATTTACATTGTAGATTCTCACTGAAGGCATCAAAACTATGAATGAACACATGTGGAGTTATGTACTTAACAAAAAAAGGTGAAATAACTGAAAACATGTTTTATATTCTAGTTTCTTCAAAATAGCCACCCTTTGCTCTGATTACTGCTTTGCACACTCTTGGCATTCTCTCCATGAGCTTCAAGAGGTAGTCACCTGAAATGGTTTTCCAACAGTCTTGAAGGAGTTCCCAGAGGTGTTTAGCACTTGTTGGCCCCTTTGCCTTCACTCTGCGGTCCAGCTCACCCCAAACCATCTCGATTGGGTTCAGGTCCGGTGACTGTGGAGGCCAGGTCATCTGCCGCAGCACTCCATCACTCTCCTTCTTGGTCAAATAGCCCTTACACAGCCTGGAGGTGTGTTTGGGGTCATTGTCCTGTTGAAAAATAAATGATGGTCCAACTAAACGCAAACCGGATGGGATGGCATGTCGCTGCAGGATGCTGTGGTAGCCATGCTGGTTCAGTGTGCCTTCAATTTTGAATAAATCCCCAACAGTGTCACCAGCAAAACACCCCCACACCATCACACCTCCTCCTCCATGCTTCACAGTGGGAACCAGGCATGTGGAATCCATCCGTTCACCTTTTCTGCGTCTCACAAAGACACGGCGGTTGGAACCAAAGATCTCAAATTTGGACTCATCAGACCAAAGCACAGATTTCCACTGGTCTAATGTCCATTCCTTGTGTTTCTTGGCCCAAACAAATCTCTTCTGCTTGTTGCCTCTCCTTAGCAGTGGTTTCCTAGCAGCTATTTAACCATGAAGGCCTGATTGGCGCAGTCTCCTCTTAACAGTTGTTCTAGAGATGGGTCTGCTGCTAGAACTCTGTGTGGCATTCATCTGGTCTCTGATCTGAGCTGCTGTTAACTTGTGATTTCTGAGGCTGGTGACTCGGATGAACTTATCCTCAGAAGCAGAGGTGACTCTTGGTCTTCCTTTCCTGGGTCGGTCCTCATGTGTGCCAGTTTCGTTGTAGCGCTTGATGGTTTTTGCGACTCCACTTGGGGACACATTTAAAGTTTTTGCAATTTTCCGGACTGACTGACCTTCATTTCTTAAAGTAATGATGGCCACTCGTTTTTCTTTAGTTAGCTGATTGGTTCTTGCCATAATATGAATTTTAACAGTTGTCCAATAGGGCTGTCGGCTGTGTATTAACCTGTCTTCTGCACAACCCAACTGATGGTCCCAACCCCATTGATAAAGCAAGAAATTCCACTAATTAACCCTGATAAGGCACACCTGTGAAGTGGAAACCATTTCAGGTGACTACCTCTTGAAGCTCATGGAGAGAATGCCAAGAGTGTGCAAAGCAGTAATCAGAGCAAAGGGTGGCTATTTTGAAGAAACTAGAATATAAAACATGTTTTCAGTTATTTCACCTTTTTTTGTTAAGTACATAACTCCACATGTGTTCATTCATAGTTTTGATGCCTTCAGTGAGAATCTACAATGTAAATAGTCATGAAAATAAAGAAAACGCATTGAATGAGAAGGTGTGTCCAAACTTTTGGCCTGTACTGTGTATATATATATATATATATATATATATATATATATATTATAACAGTAAATGTTATAATTATTTTAATATACGTTTTTGGAATATTGTGCTTTAAGGTGTGTGGCCTGACAGTGGCAAGTGATGGCAGTGAGGACCATTTGATCCACTGCTTCAAAGAAGGAGAGCCATGTGCTGCAGGGAGAGAGATGTTGGCTCAGGCCAGACAAGGAGAGCAGGAGGATGATGGAGAAGCTGAGCAGCAGGAGGAAGATGAGGGTGAAGAGTTTGAAAACGAACTGGTAGTTGAGGATGATGATGATGATGATGAGGAGGAGGAGGAGGAGGAGGAGGAGGAGGAGGAGGTGGATGCTGATGAAGAGGATGAGTGAGAGGATGGACATGGACTTGGTCTTACAACAGGCTGTTGAACCAGTTTTCTTGTTGTCTTACTCAGGTTGCCTTCTTTCATGTTTCTTTTAAATTCATGTACCAGTACATGTTATTTTTTCTGTGTGTTTCAGAAAACAAGTTGCTGATATAGCTACAGACAGGATCTGGCCATTGTTGTTCAGTATTTGGCCTTATATTGTCTACCTTCCTGAAAGTGTTGTGAGAGTGTTGTGTTGACAAAAGAAGAAAAAAGTTTAACTACAGTACTGTAATCTTACTCTTAAAACATGTAAAAGTTAAAGTCATTCTGGTTTAATAAAAGAATTTGAATAAATTACCATATTTTCCCAGTTTTTCTGAGCAAGATTTTTGTGAGGAAGGAATTAAACGCATGTCCCAAATTGCCGCCTGGTCCCAAATAAACGCCTGGTCTGTTAAGTGATTGAAACAAATAACACCCCAGCTATTATTTGGTAATTTACGGTATATAAACACACAGAGGGATTAATAAATAAAGGACCGTCTATAATGTAGGTTGTTTCAAATGAAGATGGGAGCCTCTGCAGTTGTGGTGAGTAAAAGCCCCGCCGCTATTTGTTAATGTTGTTACTTTATGTCCAACCGTGAGGATGTACCATTGTTTGCTAGCTTGATGCTAATGACAGTAACGTTAACTCAGCGGGTTGACAAAGTGCCTCTGCTGTTTCACACCATCATTTCCCCCTTTTACTCTGTGTGGTAACATCCCTAGAGGAAATATTAAAAACGCTGGGGTGTTGTTGTCATACAGTTGTCTACGGCAGCAGATCGTTCTGTGTTTCTACTGGTCAAAGTGACGGCTGTGATGGGAGAACTGGATCTCAGTGAAGGGCAAGTGGTCCATAACTTTAATTTTGGAGACAAAAAAATGTAGGCTTAGCGCCCTGTGGTCCATTGGCCAATAGGAAATGTAGAATACTCAAAAGAACTCAAAAACGTGCTTGAGTTACTTTTCTCAGGGAGTAACATTGGAAATATTTTAAAAGTACTTGAGTTACTTTACTCAGGGAGTAACACAGTAAAGTAACTGGGTACTTTAAAAACAAGCAACGCAGTGAAGTACTTTAATTACTTTTAAAGTAACCCTTACCCAACTCTGGTTACGTTGAATGACAAAAACGTTGTTTTTGTTGCCTGCCTCCACAGGAACAAGTAATCCAAAAATGGCCAATGTTTTCAATGAATTGGCGTGAAAGGGGGACTATGTTTAACAACAGCAAAACTATCACTCACACAACTTGTGCAGTATGATCCAATTCTCATTAATCCAGTGCTCAGTCGATCCAAACACATGCATTTTCCCTGAAAGCTTACTATTTAGAACACATGTGCTTGTCCATGCCGCTATTTGTATGTAGGAGTATTCTAATTAGTAAGTTTTGCATGTGTTTTGGAAGTACTGAGAATACAACTGTATAAATGAGACTTGGATTACACCACAGGAGCTGTATGAGAGTTTTACAAATGGATGTTTTGATATAGTTTTGGTGTTGTTAAATGTGACCCCCATTTACTCCAGTTCATCAAGAATTTTCTTTGTTTTTGGATTCTTCGTTCACCATGGTGGCATGTGAGAAAAAAAATCAGGATTTTTACTTAACGTGGGGTGAATTACTGACATAGCCTACAAATGTTTATTTTGTGAGTGAAGTATACACTTGTTGCTGATGATGATTCTTCCTCTAAGTGCAGTGTAGTTAAAGCAAGTTAAAAGTAGCATAGATGAGTGCACCTGCATTAATATAAACTCTGAGCATTTCACCTCTAGATTTTGTGACAGTTGGGCAGTTAAGAGATAATTTTAATAGTGACACAAACAAATGAAAAGTTAGCAGAGAAGAAAGAAGCTTGGTTGTATGTAAGTTCCCCTACTACAGCAAGCATCATAATTAGCCAACATTGCCAGTATATTTTGTGCCAGAAGTGCAAACTAATATAACACCATCACCACTGTCATTATTACCACCAGCACAAATCCCAACCTAATAAAAAACGGCACTCTCAAATTAACAAATTACAATCTGCTCTTCAGGAATCAAATTGTTTTATGCCCTAATACCCCTCCACCCACACACAGGCACACACACACACACACACACACACACACACACAAGAAAAAGTGTATTAATATCTTTTCATGAGCCTGGGTCCCATGGCAACACCAACTTTGCTCTGTCTGGGTGTTGGGATGATCGAATCCCCCAGACAAATCACTGCACGATAACACAGGCCTCAGCACTGCGATGTGAAGAGGTCATCCATTGATATTAATGGCCTGGTGGGTTACTGGCCTGTGGTGATTGGTTAAGTTTATTCAGGCATTAGTTAGAGGGGCAAATCAATGAGATTTAACTGCCGTTTTGACTCCAGAGGGTCTGGTGCATATGGTGTGGAGGGGGGCTGGAGGTGGAGGATGGGCTGAGGAAGATGAAGGGTGAAGGGAGAAGAAAGAGGAGAAGTAAGGATGGAAAAGAATTAAGAAGAGAAGCAAGTGGAGCTGATGTAGGAAGATGAAAGATAAAAGGCAAACAGGAGAAAGGTCAAGGAGGGAGGGGAAGAAGAGGAGCTGGGGGAGGAAGGTTAAAAGCAGAAATGAGGGAGGACAAGTGGAGAAAGAGTAGAGGAGGAAGGTTGAGGTGAAAGATGGAGGACAGAAAAGACGTCCTGTGGCGCCATGTGGTTTGTCCTT
Organism: Epinephelus lanceolatus; assembly: GCF_041903045.1. Classification (NCBI taxonomy): domain Eukaryota; kingdom Metazoa; phylum Chordata; class Actinopteri; order Perciformes; family Serranidae; genus Epinephelus; species Epinephelus lanceolatus. Next base: position 39,395,760 of record NC_135739.1, read on the forward strand.
TGCTAATCTGCTGAAACTCTCACGCAAACACACGCAGGCTTCTTATCTGTTTTGTCTGCCAGCGGAAGATTAGTAAAATTCTCTTTCTGTTGGACATCTCAGCATCTTTTTTATCTGAGATGGAGTGACAGTTTTCCTTTTTCCCAGAGACAGCTGACCATGAGTCTTGACACACTTTAAGCAAACAGACAACCACTGACCCAATACCAGTTTTTAACCAAAGCAGGGACCCATTAATTCCTACAGTTCTGCTTACTACTTCTAAGCTAGTAAATTGAGCTATTTGTATAGTCACTCTAGTTTATTTTGCTACTAATTTTTAGTTCATTGTTCTTTACCTGTTTCCATGGAAAATCAGATTATTCTGACCAATATACCCCCAAAATCTGTGTATTTCAGATTTTTTGAAGTTGGGTTGTATGAGGTACTTATCATAATCAGCATATTACTTACAGTAGATGGCAGTCGCCGAGCCTCCAGTTTGGAGAAGGAGGCAGGAGTGCCAACACTGACACTAAATAATGTACTTCTGTGGACAGGGTCAGCAGCAAAACTTGTTTTAGCCACATACAAATGTCCCACCCAAAAAAAATCAACATCAGTCTAAGTGGGCACTAAACTGAGAATGTTTTTCAAGCTTTCCTTGTTGTCAGACAGCCCTTTTCCTTTGGCACTAACTTTTCTCAACCACACAACTTCCGTGTTCCCTCCATATTCCTTCCCTAAAAAAAAAAAGTGATTAGGGCAGCAATGACAAAATGCCATTCACTGTGGAAACAAAAGGATACCTTTATGAACAAAATATTCAGCAGAACTTTTGCAGAGGGAAAGTGAAAAGGCCAAAAGTCAGAGCTACATAGGAATATGGAAGTTCTACGGTTGAGAAAATATAGTGCTGAAGGAAAGGGGCTGTCTGATGATAAGGTAAATTGGTCAATATATCCTCAGTGTATCTCAACATAGCGTCAACTTAGCTCAGTTAGGCCTTTTTTAGGTGATGTGTTTTTGATGTTGCCCCTGTCCATAGAAGTACATAGCTTGTCTTCTGTGGCTGTAATCCAGCCTGCTTCTCCAAATTCGGAGCGTGCTGACTGACGTCTGCTGTAGGTGATACACTGAGTGGAGATAAGTAGCTCACATAACCCCACTTAAAGAAATCTGAACTATCCATTTAGCTTGTACAAGAGTTCATCCTTTGAAGATCATGACATTTTCTCACAACAATCTGTCTAAATATAAGATCATTTGTGTAGGGAGTTGACAGTTTGGCCAGATGGCAGTGCTGGAGGAAAGAGATGGTGACTAAAAATATTACTATTCATCCTAATGGGACCATCAGTATCGGCAGCACTATTTTAACAGAAATAGGGTGCATAATTTCAGAATGACATTGTCATGATACAATAGTCAGTGTTTTTTTTTTTTTTTTTTGCATGGTTCCAGATCTCTAAACCACTGCCCACATCTCAGGTTTTTTCAGTGATTCATTTCAGTTAACTTTCAGTGAAACACGAATAAATGAAGTGAAACTAAGAGGCAATTCAGTCTGATTGTCAAGCTACCGATTGGGGTCATGAATATCTAAGGCTTCTATGGAAATTTAGAATTCATTTTAAAATAATTTAAAATAACCTTGATCTGGCAAGAGGTTGTCAAGATGTGTTGTTTTAGAGCAAAGTGCTGGATTGAGTAATGGACTGAGTAATGGACTGAATATGGCTATGACCCATTTGGCACCAATGCCCAAAAGGCTCATCTGAGTCTCTCCAGAGTCTGAGGGCCAAAATTACAAATCGGCTGTACGCATCACTAAGTTTAAATGTCCCACAGAAAACTGAGGACACAAACAGTTGTTTTGAAGGTGTCATGATGTCCTGCTTGTTGCAACATCTAAAAGTGAATGTGATGGCTATTCCTTTAGCTTTACCGAATGGCATGTGTTTTGGTCCTTAGACTCTGCAATGAAAAATGTTAATGATAGTCAATTTTCTAAAAGGCTCTCTCGATTATCTGGGCCCCTGGGCCTATAATCTAAGTAGGCCTGTTCAGTGACCCATTCGTGCTTAGGTCAGAGATTTAAAAGTTAAAAAAAAGCAATCACTATACCATAAATATAATCTCTAACACGTCTCCTTTGTCATCCTCCCTGTCTTTTGTCCTCTCAGATCCAGTCTCAGTGGACCTGGACCAGTATGATGTGATTTCTCTGACTGATGCTCTCAAAGGTTTCCTTCAGGACCTGCCTGCCCCTATCATCCCCGCCTCAGTCTACAGCGAGTTGGTCTACACTGCTCAAGGTACAGTATGATACACCGCAACACACACAGGTACACTGATGTTAGCCCTGGCTTAAAATGCATTTCAGGGTCAGTTCACCCAAATCACAAAATGACTCTCACTCCAAGACTGGTATCTTAAACCTAGACAAATAGTACCAAAATGATATGCATGGAAAGTCTGTCTTTAGATGTATTTATTTTCATTTTAAATGAACCGACCATTGCTTGTAAAATAGAAAGAAAACCAGGTAAGTCCCAAAGTTTGGGGAAAGTTTGGGGAAGCAAAACTACCAACATAACTATGACCCATATACAATTTATGATTTTGCGTTTTCCTGTAGCTATAAGCAGCATTTTCATGGCTGGCGACTGGCGTGAGTTTAGACCTCCAGCTGCATCCTCTGTCATATGCTCTCCATTCTCACGCTCTGCAGGGTTAAACTCTGGAGCTCAATCTGAGCCCAAGGTGTATTTTTTTTTTTTTTCCTCACTTGGCATGAGTGCTGACACTCGTCACACCTGACAGATTCCTGCCATATCTGGATGTAAAGACGACAAGGCTGTACCCTCTCGTCAGCATCAAATTTCTGCTAATCCCCTGACAGCTTCAGGGTTCAATAAAAACAAACTCTTGGCTGAAATGTGGCTCGTTTCCTGGTTCTCACCCTTGTCTCATTTACTGTACAGCTGACCTGCCTGTTCACCCTTTCACCTGCCGCCTACCTCGCCCAGCAGGGCCTCCTCTCTTTTAGGGCTTTTAGGGACTCTCACACTCTTATCTATCTTTAATGAACCCTTCCTTGACATTTGGAGTTTGATGCTTTGCGTGGGTGGTGTGCGTGCCAGTGTGTGGGAATAAAAGGAAGTCAAAGACAGACACATGGACAGATGAACAGTGTGTGAGTGTGTTTGTCAGGACAGAGGCATCGTGTGAGCTTGCAAGAAGTTCGCACCAGCTTCCTCGCAACCTCCTCCCAAAATATTACTTGGCTAAGCTCCTTGATATGATCTCCAACTGAAAACCCCCTCAATTATGTAAGTGCTTTTCTCTCTCTCGGTCCTCGTTCCTTTAAGTGACAGCCCTTTTTTTTATTTTACTTATTCATGGAAACATTTTAAGTCAGGATAAACCACTTTGAAATGATGCATCAAGTATTTTGCGCAGGTCGTCTGAGGTTAAACCCATTGAAATTGAACTTCTTATTTAGGAGGGGGTCATTTGTAGAGCATAGAGTGATTTCTTGTTTGAAATAAGAGGGTATTACACAGTAAGGATAAGTCATGCAATAATATTGAGAGATCCCTGAAAAAAAAATTACTTGCTTGAGGGGTGAATGGGTTTGAGTTTTAAGCTGCCATTTAGGTCTGCACTTCACTCAGGTCAGCTCCCTTCAGGTCTAAATACCAGAGGTTCCACTGTATATTCCTTAGTGAGCATATAGCTGTACATATTCAGCAGCAACACCCATCACCTGTAGCCTGATAATGAGACTAAATTACAATTTAATTTGTCTCGTCATTATTCATCAGGTTAATTTCAGCTGTTTTCTGTTTGGGACCAGGTTATTTTTAACCCAAACTTGGTTGTTTTTTCAGGCTAGACCTACAAGACCTACATATATGAATAACTGAACAAAAGTGAAATTAGGGAAATGTGAGCTCACATGAAGCCCCAGCATTACTAAAATGATGACGGGGGCAGCCTTTTGTATCTCATTGTATCTCTGTGCAGAAGAGGTTGGCAGTAAGAAAGGTGTCAGTATTTAGGGTTAGGCAACAAAACTACGGTTGGGAAGAGATGGTTTTCCTATGTTGGGAAAAGATTGCAGATGTACGTAAGTAAAAATCACCTGGCTTTGAGTGGCACAAAAGGAGTGGTAAGAAGGTTTCGGCATTTAGGATTATGCATCAAAACTTAGCTATGGTTAGGAAAAGATTGTGGATGTCATTAAAATCCCTGCATTTTGAGTGGCATTAATGTCACAAACAATGTTGTTTTTGGTTTCGAGTTTCACTGTTTGTTGGACTCGCCCAGCATGAGTTGCCTTGCGCACTCTTTACACTACGTCACTTGCTCTGAGTGTCTAATAATGATGCAGAAGGGTTTACATTGGTGGTGGAAAGTCCAGTGCATCTCACACAAACGCTTAAAGGTGACACCGCGGACAGTGCCAAAACGGAGCATTTTGACACCCTGGGAATGAGACCAGGTTGCATTGGTGCAACGATTCAGAGGTTGAGAGGTGTCTTGATCATTTTACTATTCCCACGACCACAATCATTTACTATTTTAAATGACAGAAAATAGTGAATGGTGCCCATTGTTACTGCCAAGGTGATATCTTCAAATTACTTGTTTTCTTAAATGGGTGGTTCGGCAACCTTTACTATCGAAAAAGCCATTTTTGATCCCAAAAAACCCTTTCTAGAGCTGCAAAACATATTTGAAAGCCTAGGTCTTAAGTAAGTCTGTTTCCTTTCGCTGCTGTGTATCATAAAGTGTCACATATTTGTGAATGCTGACAACTTGAGCGTTTAGAATATTAACATTAAAAATAAGTCAGAAATAGAATTCTACAATGTATTTTACCACAAGGTGGCTACTCTGCAGTAGGGTGTGGCGGTGAATACATCTGTCAGATCTGTCCACATAACTGTGAAATTCTCTATATCCAACTTTTCCTTTTTTGGATTTGGAAAAAATCTAGAGGAAAAGGCAAAAGGTTGCAGATGAAAATCGCACATTTTAGTTGATGACATGTTGAAACATTTTTTCTATTTGGTGTATAGGCTATACATTTAAAATTAAAATGGTAAAAAATAATCATTATCCAAGTCTGTATAATTTTTGTCAAAGCCAAAGGGAGCCACTGGAGAGGGGCTAAAGAGCCACAGGTTGCATATCCCTGTCCTAAACCAACAGTCTAAAACCCAAAGATATTTAAACAAACACTGTTGTCATGAGTGCATCAGAAGAGTAAAAACAATAAGTCAGGTTATAATGACCAAACTGTAGACTTGTAGGAATATGATCAGATGATAATAGTGGGCTAGTAGTAAAGATGCAGATAAATGAGCCAGTAATGTTGAAGCATGAATGAAGCAGCAATTGTAAGTGTCAGCTAATGTAAGTAGCTTCAGTGCTCTTCCTCAATTGACACAGTGGGCTCTAGTTTCCCAGCGCAGCACAGGTGGCGCAACCCACCCGAGGCGCGCTCAGTTTGGTAGTTTGGCAGACCGAGGTGCGCTGAGATGGGTGTGGCGGGGAGGAGGCAGGGGGAGGTGTCGACAGATCCAGCTTGGCGCAGTGACAGTTTCGTGCCATAAGGCTTCGCCGAAGGTGCGCTAAAAGCTCGCCATCTGAAACCATGTCTACTGTCAGCGCAGGGGGAGCGCAGCCAGTGTAAGCCGAAGTTTGGCTGACCGGCGGACAGTGCGCACACGTCACCAAAACCTCACAGGCAGGTTTCCAGAATATCAGGCACATTAACGATGCAATAAATAGCCACAAAACCACTATTCAATGCAACTATCTGCAATCAGCACATAAATGTATCTCTATACCGACTGTCCCGTCACATCTGATGTCAGATCAAAGGGGATTGGCACCATTTGGCACGTTCGGCACGCGTAATGGAAACCCAACCTGATTTGATTAACACAGCTGCAAACTAATGAGTTCACATCCTTCTCAGCCAGCCACAAACAGCCACAGCATCAGATAGGGAGTATATATTCAGCATCTGTCATCTTAGAAAAGTCAAAAGAAAAGAAACAGAGTGAGACTGCGAGAGAGAAAGAGAGAGCGCACACACGCACGAGAGAAATGCAACATTGATTTACAATTGTGGTGACCTCCTCCCAGGCTACCTTTGCATCATCAGCCCATGGAGGTCTGCTCGCAGTTCCGTATATTCGGACACTGCGAGCAGACTTCCCGGACCAAAACATCAGTTTCCTCCTGGGAGGAGTTTGGCTGTCTGACGCTGTTGCTCTCTTCTGCAATGGCGAATTGAGTAAACTCTCATTACACCTTTGCGCGGCGCATTTAAGGGCGAGGAGAGGGGCTCATTTGATTGGTGTGATGTGTGTAAAACCCCGCTCCACGCCTTCTCTCCTCCCTCTTTCCAACTTGCACCGGTAGGAGGGACAGAGGTGGGATAGAGGAGTAGCTGCGCCAGGGCGCACGGTGTGCCAAACTTACAAAATCCGCCTGGCCACACCCAGTTGGCGAAGCGCAGGTGCGCTGCGCCCCCGCCTCGCCCAGTCCTCGAAACTAGAGCCCAATGCCTTATATTTGCAGGTGTTTATTTCATTTAGCCTTTATTTCAACAGGGAGGTCCATTGAGAGCGAGCTCTCTTTTTCAAGGATGCCCTGCATGCAATACATAACACACACAATTACAAAATTACAAGGTACATAAACATGAGAGTACAGAATACAAAAAATACAGTCTTTACAACGTAAAAGTGAAAAAACTAAACATAGTAGATACAGACAAGACTAAAAATAACAGGAGCAAGACTGATCTCTAAGTAAAGCCTCATCAAGTAGCACCTTGAAGGACTCGATGGAAACAAGATTATCTAATTTAAGTGACTCCTGGAGTCTATTCCATCTGTCAGGGGCATAAAAACTGAAGGCGGTCTTTCCTAGTTCACTTTTCATACATGGGATGTGAAGTCTAAGCTGTGTCTGTGAACGTGTATTATAACCAGGGGTACAAAGTTTTAAAAGTGAGGTTAAATATAAGGGAAGCTTTCCACACAAGGCTTTATAAATGAATAAAAGACAGTGCTGTTCTCTGCGAACTTCGGGAGAGGGTCAGCCCACTTTTTCATATAAAATGCAGTGATGGGTAAGATGCCGATCCCCAGTGATAAAACGTAAGGCACTGTGAAAAACTGCATTAAGAGGTTTCAATGTGGAAGCTGAGGCATGCATGTATATGACATCACCAAAATCAAAAACAGACATTATTGTGGATTGTACGATGGTCTTCCTGCTGGGTGAGGTGAAACATGACTTATTTCTGTATAAAAAAACAATTCTTACTCTTAATTTCTTTGAAAGGTGTTCCACATGGGTTTGAAAAGAAAGCTTGGTGTCCAACCAAATGCCCAGGTATTTATAAGACTCAACAGTTTCAACTGACTCACCATACAGGGTTTGAATACTGAGAGTCAATTAGTTGCGACCTTGTGAACCACATAGCTTTAGTTTTACTGGGATTCAGGACAATCTTGTGGGAAATAAGAGACAGTTGAAAACAGTTAAAAGCAGATTGCAGGCTTGCAACGGCTGATTTAAGAGTGGAGCCAAAACTGTATAAAATTGTGTTGTCCGTATAAAAATGAGCATCACAAAGTGGTGAGGGGAGTAAAATGTTATTAATATAAAGAATAAATAAAAGTGGGCCCAGGATGGATCCTTGTGGAACACCTTTGCCCAAAGAAAGAGAGCTGGATCTAGCACCATCTGCAACTACCGCTTGTGTTCTACCTGAAAGATAGTCAGAGAACCAGCTGATAGAAAGACTGTCTAGGCCAATAGATGATAGTTTGCCTAATAAAATACTATGGTTCACCGTATCAAATGCCTTTGACAGATCGACGAAAATAGCTGCACTGTGCTAGATGTGTAAGAGCATATGCGAAAGTAAAATACTACATTCATTTCCCTTATTTTATTTTCCAGTTTAAATTCAATGCTCCATAGCCAGGATAATAAGAATAAGCCCTAGTTCGACTCAGATATACACAAATATCCAGGCATCAAACAGCTGCATATGTAAATAAAAGAAACCTTTTATTTGCTTTTTTTGGGGGTCATTTACATCAGTTTCTTCACTCTTTGCAGTATATAATGGACCTTTCTTTAGGGTGTGTCTTTGGGAATGTTTCTATATGGATGGAATCAGTAACATTTCCTTCATAGTAGACAGGTACTGTCTGTCCTTTTGCAGTCTAATCCTGAGATTTGTTGATGTTGTAACACCTAAAATCCCCTCTCATTCCTCTTTAATTGTTACCTTTCCTCTGGCTGTCCTGCTCTCTGGGAGACAAGTCTTTCTCCCATCTGTTTGATCTGCGTCCATTTTTCCAGTCAGTGGCTCATCATGGGAAAAGTCCCCACACACTATTAAAAAATAAAGATGAAATGTTGGAAGGGATTTTCAGCTAACTTTTCTACCCTACTGACCCACCAGTGGGACAGTCACAGTTGTTACACACAGTTTTGTTCAGCTGCTTCTGAAAAATTTCAGATCTTGAGATCATACATAGTCTTTAAAGATACCATTTGAACAAAGCTGCAAAATGTGTCTTTTAAAGCCGAAATATTTCTAAAAATATAAGTTTATGTGCGTCATCGGAGTCAAACTCCATTTAACCCTCAAATTAGTCCAATCATTCTCCATTTTAGAGCAGTCTTCATTCTGACAGAATAATTACATTTGTTGTCATCAGATGGTTATAATCCTTGACAATCCTCCTCTCATCTGTTCCTGCACCATCCTGACCACAGCCAGCTTTTTGTTATCATGGCTTTTTCTTTTTAATTATTTACAGCTTTTTCAAAGAAAGATGTGAGGATCATGATGCTGTCACATGTGCCAAAGCACCTTAAACCATTTTAAAGTGAGGATGGCTTCAGGGGAGAGATGAATGAATGTGATGCTGTTTTGTGATTTGAGGTCAGCAGAACGTGACGGCCTGAAACTTGACACTTTTTAGGCTCTTTAGGCTCTTTTTGTATCTCAACATTTGTATTTTGTAGATCTCAAAGTTGCAGTTCACGCCTCCTATTCTTCCTCATGCTCCCTCTGTCTTTAGTCTTTGAGTAACTTATCTTAATAATTTCATCTGAGACCCTCTACACCCTCTCGGCCCCTGTTTCCGTTTTATTCATTCCTTTTCCTCACCCCCCTGCCTCCCTCCCCATGCCTATTTTTTATTCTCTCCCTGTCTTTTCTCATTCATTAGTTTGACAAGAGTTAGTTAACCTTAATGGTCTCACAGAGGTCATCGTCTGTGAGGATAAAGGCCAGCTGGCTGAGTCTGACTGACCACTGTCCATCTGGGCTTTCAGAGGAGAGAAGCTGCTGCAGACAGGGACTGTTGCAGAATAAATTTATGTGTGTAATGGGACTGTAAGGATCTGGTCAAATTACCATTCTCACTCCAATCTCTTCACATATCGACGTTTGGTCAATGACTTTCCACATCGAGATATGATGTGCAAGGAACGCTGGGTGTGTTGGTTGTTGATGTTCTATGACGCTATAGCAACTTCTGCTTGTTACACGCCTGATCTGTTTTCAAAATACACCTCTGTTTTCACAGGAAATGTACAGTTTGCATACAGTTAGTTTCAAAATAAATGTACAATGTCAGTACAACACTGCAAATTGAGGTGTTTTCCTTCAACAACAAATGGTTACGTTTTGCCAACACATACACGTGGATGGGTTTAGGCAACAAAAGCACATGGTTTGGTTTAGAAAAAAGAAAACAGGGTTTGGCTTTACAATCTTACAGAGAGTGTAAACTGGCCTCCCAGGTGAAAGGAGGTGGTTGTTGGACCCATCCACCACCCCTCCTGCCCGTTATACTCGGACTTCCGCCATCGAAACTTATGTTGTTGTCCTGGTACATCTTCCCCCATGATGCTGCCAGGCACCATTAAACAGTAACCACCAATGACTTGTGACTTCACCTGCACTTTTTTTTTTTTTTTTTTCTTGTCTTGTGCTGCTGTGACATTTTAATTTCCCCTCTGGGGGATCAATAAATAATATCTTATCTTTTGACTTGAAAATACTTGATACCTTCCCCAAAGCCAACTTTGGAAGAGAAAGCAATAGACATTTTTCCAGTATGAGATGAGATAAATGCAACAAGACGGGACAGAAATATACAATTATTCTGTTGTGGCACTGGTTAGTAGAGCTCTATGCTATGAAAGTTCAGTTATCAAAGTTTCGCGACATGATGTTACGCGACGTGACATTCCGTGACCTTACGTACATACATAACTTAAAGTAACTCAGCGCTGACTTTTGGTTTCTTAGAGGAGACGTATCCCAGTCTCCTGGGTCAAAGTCCTGAACTGTCCATCCCCTGATCTTCCTCCCTAAGCTCTTTTTACTATGTCACCTGACGTCCTCCTTTGCTTCTGTCATATTCTACATTATTCTCCTACTCCTAGTATGAAGAGTGAATGGAAACAGCCTGACTGACCTCATTCCTCGAATCATCTGATTGGATAATCTATTTAGCATCTATGTACATAAATGCAATTAGTGTAATGCAATTAGTATGTTTAATTTATTTTGCAAACACCTTTCTCTAAAGCAGGTTACAATAAGTGCATTTAATGTCCAAGAGCTAGATGTCATCAACACAAAAAAAAAGATTTTTTTTTTTTTTTTTCCCCAGAAATGGGATATGGTTCCAGTACCTCCCAATTTTTTTCAGGCCATCGTATAATATGTCATATGAAATAAGTCCAGAATAGACCATCATTAAGATAGAAGGTGAGGGGGGCGTTCACTTTTATGCTTCCTGAATCATCACAGTACAGATGAAGCAGACAAAAAAAATGTGCATATTCCTAGTTTAGTTGAAATTCATTTATATGAGAATTATCTGCAAAATAGTCTCATGGTGAAGCTCTAGTTAACCCCAGCTCTTTCCACAATCACCCTTGTCTTCATCGTCTCAACCCCCCCACTGTCCAGTTGTCCACTGTTCCAGAGTCCCGAGAGGCCAGATGGACAGACGAAGTTCCCTCTCCAGCCTTGACCTCTATTGACCGGTGGGGTCAACCACAATCCATAATGACAGGAGGAGGAGAACTCTGTGTGTGTGTCTGTGTGTGTGTGTGTGTGTGTGTGTGTGTGTGTGTGTGGTCTATGATCAGTAGTGGTCAGACAGAGAGAGGTGACTTCCATGACCCCCATCAGGCTACAGCAGATTGTCATCCATCCATCACCGCCCACCTGCCCACCCAAACACACATACATACAGGAACACACACACACACACACACACACACACACACACATTTCAAGTGTCCATGAACTTCCTTGAGTCTCTCATGCTCCCTACATTTATAATCCTTATAATATTCATTACATCAAACTCAATTTCTGATACTATTTATGGCTGTCATATTTCATCAATAGCCATTAAATGCCTTTCCATCCTATAATTACTTCTCAGTAGAGTAGAGTAGAGTCCACTGGTCTGAGTGGGCTTCAAACTGCAAACCCACTTACAGGGGACTCGCAGGAAATGATGCGTGGATGTGCTGGACAGTATGCGGACAACAGAAGTTTTATGCATAAATTTACGTAATGTGACATTTTCACTGAATTTGTTTGGCTGCACTGTAAACAGATACTTCAGGTGCTCCTCTTCTTTTTCATCTCAGACTGAGAAGCTCAGGGTTAATTTTAAAATGACTTTATTGGAAGATCAGAATATACAGTAGAAAATTCAAATAAGTGGCTTAAGAATATTAAATATTAAAGGAAAAAGAAAAAAAAATAATACTTAAGATATATATTATTTTCATATAAACTCATGTTATTTAAAACAAACAAACACACAAAAAAGACCATCCCTGTCTAGAAAAATGGAGTTGAATGGACATCATAATGTTATGTAAGTTTGCATTTTAGGGCTGTATTTTACACATTTGTGTTACTATGAATGTTAATGTGGTTTAGAATGAAGCTGTCTTAGTCCTGGAACAGAGCCTGGGCCTGTCAGAATATGTTGCCCCTCAACAACTTGTTCTCTCTTTCTCCCCTTCTTTCTCCATCCATTCAATCAGTCAGCTGTCAGATATACAGTCAGCTGTTCTGTCAGACCCCTCAGCTCTGTTGGCACTTTGTGTTATTGAGATCGATTTGAGCACAGTTCCTGCGCAGAGGGCCAAATACACCAATACCTCACATGGTCAATCAATAAATATCAGCATTCTAACACCTGGATACATACAGCATGTACACATGCAGAGCACTGCATCACACAAATCACTGTACAATGTATATTTATGTTAAGCAGCAATCCAGTTTTAACTCTGTCCGCAGACACTGGTCTGTGTGTCACAATCCGTTTTGACTGGTTTATTATCTGCTTCAAGCCAGAGTCCACTTCTTTATCCACTGTAACTGAAAAAGACCTGTTCATACCTTTTATAAATGTTGCATATAGTAACAGTCCCACTCTATAGTCTGTGGTAAACGTGAAAGATAAAACCTTACAGGAAAAGTTAGAAGAAGGACAGAAATGCAGTTTTGTGCATTTTCATGTGATTTTTTGTTTTCTGAGCTTTAGTGCGATTCACACATCTGATTTAGACATTTGCACTATTATAAATCTTTACTGCTTCTTGTATGTGCTGGAAATTATTAAGGTACATAATCCTGTAGATAATGTAAAAAATTATTGGTAATTCATTTATCAAAGTAAAAAAAAAATCCATATTTTCATTAGTGTGAAGTTAATAGTGAGGGACATTCATGTTTTATCATGATCAGGCTATTTCTTATGCATCTACATCATTCAACAAATACCTGTTCTTCCTCCCTCATATTCATAATCCTTGGAAAGAATGAGAGATGTTTTTAAAACAGGACATTATGAAAACAAAGAGGTGCAGTACTTGTTTTCTTGTGGATCCAGATTTTCCTTTTAAAGAGACTTTACCCTGGGACGTTGCTCTGAATGTAACATACTTGCAGAACATGAATAATGATAGCATACTATGCAGAAATACAAAGTGTTAAAGGTCCAGTGTGTAAGATATAGGAGGACATATTGGCAGAAATGAAATATAATAATAACCACTATGTGCTCATCAGTGTATAATCACCTGAAACTAAAAATTATTGTATTTTCATAACCTTAGAATGAGCTGTTAATACCTACAGTTCATACAGAGCAGGTCCTCCCCCATAGAGTTTGCCATGTTGTTTCTACAGTAGCCCAGAAAGAACAAATAAAACACTGGTTCTAGATAGGGAAGTTCACGTTGTCAGGTTTTTGGGTTTTCTCATAAATTTTTGAATCTGCCACCAGAGTCCTACACTAATCTCTATAAACAGATATTTGCATATGTATGCAGAATTTGTAGGCAACAGTACAAGGTTTGGTATCTGGTATTCTGGTTTATATTTGCAGTCTGTTTGTAGTCTGAGTAGTATTGACCAATCATATTTGTGGGGACTTTGGTTGTTTGCAGGTAAACAGTCCGTACAGAGAGAAAAAGCATTAGCTGAAATGCAGTCTTGGAACCCAGAGACTATGGTCTCATGATGGTTAGGCTTTTGTTTTGTAGCATTTTTTCTTATTTATCTTCATTCATATGCAAATATCTATTTATAAAGATTAGCTGAATCTTGTCTGGAGTTGTCTCAAGTTGCTAATCGAACTGTAAACCCAGATATCTGCTTATATCCCTAAAGATTGGCAGTTGCCCCCAGAGGCTTTATCTTCATCAGATTAAAGGCAGTGGTTTTCAACATTGACGATTCATCTAAAATATCAGGATCAGTGATTAAAAAAGAAAAAGTGTATTTTTGATAAGGTGACATGTAAAACAGCCAAAACAATGTCTGTGATGAGCTTTGACCCCAGCGTAAAAATGACAAGTTTTAGTGTTACAGAGAGTCCTGTGCTGGACTTTTTGTTGGCCGTTATCAGTAAGTTTGTCAAGTCTCTGCTGGTTGCCTAGCAATCTAACAGTGACAACATGGCTTGCAGCTTTTACAGAAAGAAAATAAGTAAACATATTTTCAGAAATGTGTCCAAAACTTGATTATAAATTCAGATTTATACTATAAACATACTGAATCTAAAAGAAGAGTTACAAATGGAATCTCTGAGCAGACGGCAGATTCAGACAGAGATAAACGGACTTGATGAGTGTGGTGTTCAGTGGCAGATCTGTGCTCTCCCACTGAGTCCCACCCCCCTCTCATAAACCGAGAACACAGCAGGCTCAGGCACAGATGTTTTCTCGTTTGCAGCTTGTTTGGAGTGGTAAAGGTCCTGTGGTGAGAGCGCTCGTCAATACGTCTGGTGCTCTTCAAACATGGCCCATTGTCTGAACCCCGGATAATACAAGAAAAGGACTCGTATTATCCCCTTGTGCCGCCTCCCACTGGGTCATTTTTACAAGTAACCGTATATGACGCCCCTGTGATTTTCCCCATAGTGCCTGTCAGGCTAGCTGGCTAGCAGCTGCCTGCTGGACTGAGTTTGAATTCAAATAACTAATGTCCTGCCAAGGCCATACATCTCCTCAAAGTCAGTGAGCAGTTGGCTACATGCTGTGATGGATATTGATGGAGGTGCTGCTCACCAGGCAGCACAGCAGGAACGTCTGCTCTGTGTTCAATGTGTGTAAAGGAAACGGTGAAATGTTTTAAATGTGATAGATGTTTATGCATAAAACATCCAGAGTGCTCACTAAGCACTAAAACACATAGATACACATACTTTCATCTTACCTTGGTTGATTACTGGTCACATATTGCTGCAATACCTCTGTAGAGTGGTTTATCTGAACTTAATGTTATGTTGGAACATGGGGGGAACTGTTGGCTTAAAAAATACACCTTACAACAACACCAAAGCTGATGCTTAACTTCGATGTAGGTAAAATCAAGTCTGAAACATACCTGCTTGTCAGTTCACAGTAGAGGTGGGGATCATATATTGCAATTTATTACCTTTTTCAACTGCAAATTATGTCCTCAAAGGAAAACTTTGTCACCAAGTTTTCAGTCTACTCATCTCACTTAAGTCATTTTTATTGCAGCAAAATGTATCTAGTGGACTGAAAAAGCAACTGTTTTTATTATTCTAGCAGGCTACCAAGAGTTTAATTTGTATTTGCAAGGTTAATAATTCATATAATAAAAACAATGATTCTTGGCATCTGTGTATTGATACAATATTGCCACACTAAGAATTGCCATACTATGCTTTATCGATTTTTTTCCCACCCCTAGTTCACAGTGACAGCCCATCCACCTGTCATTTATGCTTTTTGATTTTGCACTTTGAAATACCTTATCTTAGAAATCTTGTATTTTTTTAAGGTCAGTCTGCCCACTTTCACATGTCACTGCACTCCATACTGGTCATGAAGCAATCCCTTTCTAGGTTTGGCTTAACTTTAAAATACCTTTCTACACAGAATGAGGACCTTGGATTTCAGAGTTCCAGTCAGACTTGAGTTGCAAATTTGAGGACCTGAGACTAGCTTGACTAACTAACTTTGGCAAAAGACTCGACTTGAAACTTGGCTTGACTTTTTTTTTTTTTTTAAATATCTGCATTTTTCTATATCTTGACAAATTACATCTTGTTATTGAAACACAATTGGGTGATTTCTTGTGCAATGTGTGCCAACCTGGCAACCTAATAGGACACAACAGAGCAGCAGAGGCCAATGCACCAGGCAGCTATCATCGAGGGGGTTAATCCAATAATAATAACATTTGGACTGTGTTGTCAGTGACAGTAGTAAGAAGAGAACAGTGGTATGCAAATTCTGCAGCTCAAAACCAGTGACACGACCACCACAACATCCAACTTCATATACAAAACACACAAAGAAAGGTACATGAATGTGTCTTTTTAGCTAACGTATTAGCTTATTTACATTAGCAATAAATTGACTTGACTTTGCCCATGTCAAAATGGCTCCCACTGTAGAATCTTTTAAGTCCCACCTCAAGACCCACTTGTTTTCCTTGGCTTTTGATTCTGGTTGACGAGTAGACCAACCTGTCTCTGTGTCTTTTATCCCTTGAGCTTGCAGTACTGTCTGTATCACTTCTGTATTTATGACCTGTATATTTCATATGTGTATTTCTGTACAGTCCTATGTGGATATTCTGTATATTCTTATGTGAATTTCTGTTTATTTCTCTATATGCTTATGTGTAGCTTGAGCAGCACTTTGGTAACTTTGTGTTTTTGAAAAGTGCTATATAAATAAAATGGACTGGACTGACAGATAATTAATGTATTAGAATGGTATACTGTTACAGTAGAAACAGAAATGAATGGGCACACAAAGGCTGACAAAGAACATTTGACACAACATTAATTCAGCTGGTTTAATGAAGTAAAGAAACCATTCTGGTGTTGCTTTTGTCCTGTAGAGAGTCAGAGTGTGGAGGAGTGTGGGGAGAGGCTGAAGAGGATCCTGGAGTCTCCCAGCATCCCTCAGGCCAACCACCAGCTCCTGGTCCACCTCAGCAGACACTTGGCCCGGGTCAGCCAGCACAGCCAGGCCAGCCCCCGGGTGCTGGGACAGGCCTTTGCCGAGGCCATCTTCAAGCACTCTCCTCTCAGGTACACAGCTTTCCCCTTCATCTACTCCCTCAGTCATTTACACATGAACTTGTTGCAGTTTGTCAACGTGTTTGTTCATACATGTATAGTTGAGGTTTATATCACAGCCATAAAAGATACACACTTCAGATTGGCGTTGAAATCCTCTGTCAGTACAGCGAAAACATAGTTTTAGCTCTTTAACCTTCAGTCTTAATCAGTGCTCAAGGTAGTCAAAATGCAGGTAACCATAGCAACAGTGATAAATCTTCAGGCTCAATTAGCAGGTTACTGACTGGTGAAACTAACCTGACCATGTGTCACAGTGACTACAAAAACACTCTAATATGCCCCTTTTTTTTTAACTTTGCCATGAAGTCATGGTGTAAAAGACATATCACATTTACAGATGTTCACGTATAGAAAACAGTGCAATCCATGAGGAGGCTCCAATTCACCTTGAAGCATTTTTTTCCCTCCACGCTGTACATTATTTCCTTTTATGAGGACTTTATGTTGTGTGTCATTGCTTACTTTATGGCCTCCTTATGCAGTCAAATTTAAGTCAGGTGTATGTGTGTGGTTGTTAATCACACTATCAGTCCCTGAGGGACAGGGGAACAATGGCGCTCCCCTCAAGTAGGTAGAGGGGAAAATGGAAAAAACCTTGACTAACAGAAGAGGTGAATTCGTTTCCTGTGAACCGCTAGTTGTGGAAGTACTTTCACCCCACCCCACCCCACTGTAACTCCCCATTTCAAGGTTTCCTTTTCAATCCTAAATGTTCCGCATTATAGACACAGGTAAGCAGTGCAGCAGTATTACCATTAGAGAGGTTTAGTATCATGCAAATGGTAGAAAAAAGGAAATCATGATTTTTAAAGGTCAAGTGTGTAGGATTAAGGGGGATAAATGGGCATAAATAGAATATAATATAATAAGTATATTTTCGTTAGTGTATAATCACCTGAAAATCAGAATAATTGTCATTACCTTAGAATGAACCATTTATATCCACACAGGAAGCAGGTCTTTGTCTGCAGAGATGGCTATGTTTAACCGCCACATTTCTACAGTACCCTCGAATGGACAAACAGTACACTAGCTCTAGACAGGAGCATTCACAAATTCACATCGGCCGCCTTAGCAGCCCAGCAACAAAAGTGTCATGAAAACCAGACTCGTTTGTGACCTCTGTGGATAATTCAGCTCTTTGTAAAAGCCCCCTGAACGTCTAGATCTTAAGTTATCAGAGAAAAAAGGTGAGCACATTACCAGATACTAGGCTGGTGGCCTGTCTCTGACCTGCCAAACAGCATTGGAAAAACACTGATATGTAATGTAAAGCTGTGAACTATTTTTTACCTGTTTACATCAAAGGGTTCATGTATTCTGGAGAGAAGGAGACCTCTGTGGATAATTCGGCTTGTGGTCAAAAACGTTCTGAATGTCTGGGCCAGAAATAAAGTTAGCACAAGTTATCAGAGAAAATAGCTGAGCATACATTAGCAGGTGCTAGGCTAGTCGTCCGTCTCTGACATGCCAAATAGCATCAAAGAAGCACTGATTTCAACATGAAACTGCTTTATTTAGTATATTTTACAAGTTTTAATCAGCTAGTTGGTTTGTTTTGGAGAGACAGGAACCTCTGTAGATAATTCAGCTCCCAGTAGAAACCTCCTGAACAATGAATACTGAAGGAATTCACTGTTGAGCATCTTTTTAATCTTAGAAACGGTTCCTTTTAGCTAAAATAGCATTAAAGCAGGCAAAGCTAATTTTACATAAAAAGTCTAATTATGTGTTAAATTATCATTTTGAAAATTGTATATGTTGTATGTTTAAAGAATTATGTAAGAGCTCAGTTCAAATCAAAACACAAAAATCATGAGTGATGACACCACTTATGAGAAGAGAGAAGAGAGGTACTTCCCATACAGTTTGGAAATGTCATTTATGCTCTTTAGCATTTTGGCCATTTATTTTCTCTCTCTATCTCTTGCGTCAAACCCTTGATTATTCCAAACACAGTCACTTCTCTTGCAGAAGTCCCACAGCATTTGGGTGGAAAGGGTATTCCCATCTCATTGTGAGTCAGCCATGGAATTAAACAAACTTTTTGGCTGTATGTGGAACTTTTTTTCAAAAGTTTCAACGCAATCCACAAATCAACCACAGCTCATTTCCACGACAAACCTCATATCAGTTTAGCATAATTGTCTTGATCCAGATATTTTTGTTGTAAAAGATCTTCCCTTGCTAACAGGAAAACCAAGCCTGATATTTGGCTCAGCTGTAATATCAACATCCTGCAGTTTAAGAGCTGGATGTTTGAACACTGAGAGAATGGCATTAACAAGGCTGATGGTATTGTTTTGTTTCTCTGCACAAGCTTGCCTGCGTCTATTTTTCCAGAAATTACTGAGGAATTCCTCCTTGTGTGCAGCGGAGATGTAGTGGATTTGGGGAGGCAGTCAGTGACTCAGAGGCAGTGATTGTTTGCACAGCCTGGTCGAGCAGTTCACCTCTGACGTGCACAATTGGGCGAATAAAGAGCGGAGCGGCATATCATAGCATGCTATGCTATTTCAACCAGATCCCATGTTAGTTTATTTTGTGAGTGGGGAAATGATTAATCCTAGATGGATCTGGAGTATACACTGCAATCTGCAAGTATTAAGACAGTTCATAATTTACTGTTTGGGCTTTACTGCAGCATGATGGGGGAAATCTATGAGGGCTGGCACATCAGTGAGCCATACTGTTGCACTGACTGGCATGCTTCTTCATTACCATGAGCACACACACTGTAGTTTGTTTTGGCTCAATCCCACACACACAGTTTGCTGCCATCCTGCTGTGACTAAAGACGAAAGAAAAGTACTTGTTTTAATGGACTATGAAAAAGTAAATACATGTTGATTGTTGAGATTTCTATTCTTGTTTGTGTTTTTGTCAGCAGCGCGGATGTGAACCCAGAGCATCACGTCAGAATCTTGGAGGCTCTGATCGCAACAGGAGGTCTCATGGAGATGCAGGCTGCACCAGGTAGGATAATAAACATGCACACAAATGTCCTCCCTTCTCCACACACACCGTATGCATTCACTTTTTCATTCTGTGTAGCACTATATTGTGGTGATATTATGCAATATGATTTTGGCTTGACACTGTAAAATCTCACAACCTTATCTGCTCCGTCTCTCAGCATACACATGCATCTTCATTTTTTTCTGCTCAGTGATAAAGAGCATGGAGTTTGTTTCTCAAGTGTATCACCATACATCTCTTACACTGGAAACATGACATCCCCTTTCCCTTCCCCGCTGCACCACAAACTGCAGCGGAAAACACACGTTGGGTTTATGAAATATGTGGAAAACGCAAACTTTTTGCCCAAGTTGCTGTGATAAATTGGGCATGAAGCATAAAATAACAGCTTTTACTTTGCTCTCCGTTAGTTCAGTTTACAGCCGGGATGTACAGAGTTTATGGTAACAAAATACGGCGGTTTCATGATGTTTTTTCTTCTTGCATTCCTGCTTTGCTGGACTGTTATAGCAGAGAGTGAGGGTTTGAATGTTAGCGTGGCAGCTTTGGTTTAGTGTATATGGACTGCACAGTTTGCGTGTTTTCTCAAACCTCAGCAATATTTCCCCGAAAGCATAGAATAACAACATCCTTTCTTGGACTTAAGAGTTTTTGGTCAGAGAAGAAACATTGCCATCTGATCTGATCAAAGTTATATGGAAAGCCTGTATTTATCCAAAAAGTTCAACCAAAACGTAGCCTGATGTGACCCTTGTTATGCTTGTCACTCTGGCCCCACAGAAAAATGGTAAACAAGATATCTTCAGCCTTTTTGGTTTATGCATCCCCCTTCAAACAAAAGCCAAAATCGTAATGATCACTGCAGCTGTGTCTGTAGATCAGGGCAAAACATTTTTGTGCAAGGCTAAATAAAAGATTTGGACAGGGAAGCTTTAACCTACTTGGAAGTCTTTGGTATACATCTGCAGAAATAAAATACTGTGGAGAGATCAATCAGGCTCTATGAGGACGAAAGAAAGGTCAGACAGCAGGTGTGTGGGTTATTGTGAGGGCAAAGCCAGTCTGCTGAGGTCATTTTCTTTGGGTCAGTGTGTGTTTGTGTGTGCATAAATGTCAGTAGGTCAATGTGTGGGTGTGTGTGTGTGTGTGTGTGTGTGTGTGTGTGTGTATGTGTGTGTGTGTCTGTGTGTGTGTGCGTGCATGTTAGGTTGTACTGGTCTGTTGAGGGCCATGGTGTTAAGGCCAGGGTTGACATATTGGTTGTAGCAGTTATGGGTTATGTTTCCTTTATATGGAGCAACGGTTTGTTCAGAGGTGATGTTGGAATGGTTGCTGGACTAGTAAACAAATGAGAGTAAGATTTATGGTTAAAACATGACCAGGCAAGGACATAAAAAAAGATCAGTTTTGTCTAACACTCCATACTAAGGCAGGCTGAAACATTGCCTCAGACTTTTCTTTGACTGCATGTTGTCTTTTTTTTATTTATTTAAAATTTAGTTAACCAAGAAAGCCTCAATGAGATTGTCTTTGTTGTTATGCTGATGATACTTAATTTTACTCCCTCTAAAACATGTTGTCTCCATATATAAACCTACTGACTGTCGTTTGGCCTTCTTACTCCATCATTGCGATAATTAAAATCTGTAACTGTTATTTGCCCCAGGTCAAATTCAAATTCTAGCTTTGACAAGCTTTGGTCATTTCATCCAGTTTCCCTTATTTGTGGAAATTATAGTCAAATGTTGTCTCTAAAACATATTTCTAATAAAGCCAAAAAATCCTAACCTCAGTCACAAAATTGCAAGAGAACTTTGCCACTTGCAAGAGATCAGAAGAAGCTAAACCAGGCCCTACCTTGCAGGGAAAAATAAAGGCTTTATTTGACTGGACATTTTGAATCAGGGATTGTTTTGTAGCCAGTGACTGCTGACCCTTAGTTGTCCTTGACCTGCAGATACTTCTGCATTGGCTTCAGCTTTCAGGCACAGTGGTGAATACCGTTGCTTGCTGCAAAGCAATACAACAACCAAACGGACAACAAACACACATAATTTAATATGCAAATGTTAAACTGTAGCTTGTAGCCTGATGGGAAGCACACACAAGGACACTCAACATGGTCAAGTTGCCATAAAATGTGTAAAAGAAATTGTCTCCAAATACATTGTTTTGTTGTTGTTCTTTGGGTTACTGGTGTTGAACATCTATGAATGCACACATTTTGCACATTTTTGAAGTTTATATCAAGAAACTACTTTTAAAATGAGCAGGAGAGTAAAACTGTGTGATTGCTTTTGTGTCTCATGTTGGTGTGTGTGTGTGTGTGTGTGTGTGTGTGTGTGTGTGTGTGTGTGTGTGTGTTGGTAGACAAGCTTACATCACAGCAACAAAAGGACCAGAGGGAGCTGTTTTGTGCTGTCTTTGAAGTATGTCTTTTGTAATGTCTCTTACACAACCCTCTGTCTCTCTCTCTGTGGGGTGTCTGAATAAAGCCTCGAAACCCTCTTGGTGCTTTGTAATCAGAGGAATGATGTGGGGAAATTGTACTGATGTAACACACTCACACTGTTCACCACCTTCGTTTATTCTCTCAGGATCTCTGTCTGCGTCTTATTTGCATGTAGTCTTATCATGAGTCCTGAGCATGAGGGTTTTTGTCCAGACAGGAATTACTTGCTTACAAAGGCAGGTATGAATTCAGCCAAGACATGTAAGTTATGCGTTTTAGCTATCTGAGAAACTCTTACCAAGAGAGATGAACCGGAACAGTCTGTTAACTTTGGAATCAACAAACTGAAATTGTACCAGGCACAAAATCCTAGACTCCAAAACATGATCTTTTGCTAACTGTAACCAAGTGGTTTTTGTGCTTAAACCTAACCACACATTAAGTACAGTATTGTTGAAACATCAAGTTTTAACATATTCACTACACAATAACATGCAAATGTAACATATCTGTGGTTTGCAGAAATATTCAATGGCAACATTTTTTCTGGCGAATAGGTTAAAAATGTATAGCGCTCTGCTGCTCTGTCTCCTGAGATAGAATGCCCAGAGTATGCCCTGCTGCTCGTACTCCTTTTCCACCAAATTAGTTTTAGTACTTGAACTGGTTATGTTCACGATTTCTGAAACCTTGTAGCTATCTAATGAACCAACCCGTGTTGCCTATGGTTTTGAGCGGAACCCATTGTAATCAAGGACATGTCTTCAAAAGAGGGTGTTGCACAATGCACAATGGAAGTAAACAGTAGTAGCAAAATCACAGATTACATTGTTTACCTGTCAACTTTCGTTCAGTTAGTATAGATGTTTGTTTCATTGACCAACTATTAATTTTGATATTAATAATATTAATTTCTCACTTGACTTTCCCACTGTTGCCTTCTCCATGCTCTCTTTCCACCCTGTAGAAGATGACATGCCCCCTGATGTTATCACAGTTTGGACTCCATGTCTAGGAAAACCTGCTATGTTTTGGCTCTAGCTAAGAACTAACATTTCAGGCTCTGAACAATTTATTTTTGGTTGAAATGCTCTGATCAGTAAAAATGAGATGTGGGAACCAGATGGAAAACAGTTCCATGTTGGTGATAAAGGGGTATCAGAGAGTGTGGTGCTCTGAATAACCGAACGGTGTTGTCCTACAGCACTCCGTAGTTACAAACGGTCCAGTTTATGCCAGAATGGGCTGCAGTGATCAGAGTGACTATTTATGAGAGCACCCAAATGCAAGCTTGAAAGAGCTCTTGTTTTTGGTAGGATTGGAAAAAGTGAAAGTACTTTCACTTCTGTGCATCCTGCCTGATCAATACAACGTACAGTTCTCAAAAAAGATGAGAGGGAAGCGAGATGGCTCACTCATTAGCTACTTCCATTATCAGCTCCGGAAAAAGACTCTTTCTCCATATCCAACAATACCATACATAAATCAAATGTAAAAAATATATACATTTCATACTATGTGTCACATACATGTATGCCTGTAGATGTGCTGTAAATATGTCATTATATACACTCCCGATCCCAGGAGGGAGCCCTTCTGTGCAGAGTTTGCATGTTCTCCCCGTGTCAGCATGGGTTTTCTCCGAGTACTCGGGCCACAGTCCAAAGACATGCAGATTGGAGACTAGGTTAATTGGTGACTCTAAATTGTCCCTAGGTGTGAATGTGAGTGTGCATGGTTGTATCTCTCTATGCGCTAGCCCTGCGATAGTCTGGCAACCTGTCCAGGGTGTACCCTGCCCCTCGCCCAGTATCAGCTGGGATAGGCTCCTGCGACCCTCAAGAGCATAAGCAGTTACGAAATTGGATGGATGGATATCATATACCTCATCAGACTGTATCCAGGAGTCTTTAAAACTTGCTTAAAGTCTTAATAACAATCTGGAATACACTAGTATTTTGACAAAAATAGTATTGTTATTACATTGTTCCAGAAATGGATTTGTCTATTTCTGTAAAATCACAATTATATTTTTTAACTTATGGTCTTGATACCCTAGCATGTGGCCTTTGTGACCTCAAAAACAAATTCCCCACTGCAAGCCAAGTGGCCTTGTCCCTAAAATTACAAAATTCCAGGCCTGGCTAGGATGCATCGTAAGCCCACAATACACATTGGCTTGTAGTTGTAGCCTTTGCAGTCAACTTGATTGACCTTTGGTATAGATTCACCTACACTGCACTCTGAATTGTGCCATGGTTGGTCTTGAAATACAATAATTCTGGAGTCTTATTTCATTTTCAGCACCTTGGCAATGCTGGTCAGCACAAACATTGAGATGTCCAGTCAGTTTATGGCTCAAGATGTGTGTGTGTGTGTGTGTGTGTGTGTGTGTGTGTGTGTGTGTGTGTGTTCAGGTCACGCTGGTGTTTCAGTGGCAGGGTGGCTGCATGTCTGACTGAGCTGAGCTTTGTTTGATGGATGGATTTAGACTTAAGAGAGAGGAAGACAGAGAGAGGCAGGCTAAAACAGGGAGGTCAGGTTCATGTGTGAGCATTTTTTCTCACCCATTACCTCCCCTGCCACCCCTCCAGACAGCATTAGTGGAGGTCAAGGGTTAGCACAGTGCCTGTTGGCGGTATGATAACCCCTTAACAGAGGTTTGTGACTCTGTGTGTGTGTGTGTGTGTGTGCAGGTGCCCATTGACCTCTCAGGAGAGCTGCCTTCCAAGCCATGCTCTCCAAATGGAGTCTGAATATACGATCGGTCCTTCTCCACCTGAGTGCTCTGGCTAAGCATCTTTGCACAACGTAACCGTGTGTGTGTGTGTGTGTGTGTGTGTGTGTGTGTGTGTGTGTGCGCGCGCGTGTATGGTCAGCCCTCTGTGTCTGTGCACATCATTTGCATGTGAAGCCTCAGTCTCGTCCAGCCAATCTGTCAGCCAGCACGCTAGAATCAGTAGGGGAAAAAAGGGAGGACTGCAAACTCCCAAACACACCCATTCACATTCTGGCCCTCTCACTCAGCTTTTGTTATGAGCTGTTTTCCTTCCCAGGCACGCAAGCCGTGCCCGCAGCTTGGCAAGAATACGACATGAACTAACACACGCATACTCTCATACACACACACACGGACACTTATACCACACACACTCGTTTTCTCTCTGCTCTCTCAGACCATGTATTTGGCTGGTGATGTAGCTGAGAAGGGTTTGGTGGTAAAACCTACTGCTCAGAGACTTCATCAGAAAGCTAGCTGCTGTAACTGCTGACATTGTCCTTCTTTCTGTGTCTGAAGTGAAAGTATGATGACAATCACCAGCTGAGTTGATTCAGACAGATACTGACATAAAAAGAACAACATCAAAAACAACAGACAGACATCAACATCAAAAGTTTCCAAAGCTGGAACAGTTAAATGATTCAGTTTTTGTAATTCGATAAATCATACAAAGTGCCGTGCTCTATCAGAATCATTTGGATGTCATAATGGCTCATTTGTACGTGGATTTATGTCAAAATCTTGACTGTCGGTCATTTTGGGGTTATGCTCGACTTTAAATAAAGTCTTGGCTTTCACAATATGAGACTTTTTTTGCTAAATTCAGATGATGAATGCAGCTTTGAAGCTTGTGAGGGCATGACGACAAGATAGCAGTCAACACCTTTAAACCACACTCTGGTCCTATTCAGTGCCACTCTTCCTCCCTCTATGTCTCCCTGAAATTCTGAATGAAAGGTTTAAAATTATAGCAACAAGGCAGAGTCCAAGACAATGGGATTTTGCCTGATTTTAAATAAACTAAGTTTTAGCTTTCAGAATATTAAAACATCTTAGAATCTGCTGGATTGTGACTGGCCACCTGCTTGAGTCAAAGCAGTTCTAAACGGCTTAACATTGCGCATCAAAATTTAACTTGAAATGGTAAAATTTTTGTCAATATGGACATTCTACACATTGTTAGCTCGGTTAGATTCTCCACAATTCAGTCTTGATGTTGAGCGTACGGAAACCATGAGCACCAAAGTAAAAATCATTCAGATATACCAGCCTGGTAAACAAAAAAGACAGGAGAAAAAATGGTGACTCCCTGCTTATGAAGCGGTCAGAAAGTCAAAATATTTGTCCATTCAAAAGGGCCACAGTTCCTCCAACACAAACAATAGTTTCTCATCTTCCTGCACCATATTGTTGAGTTTTTGTTACCTTGCTGGCTGCAAAAAGGGTCCCCAAGCTTTTCTGTATATTTTTTTACCCCAGGGCAGTCCCTGGAGGAGAGCATGCACTCCCAGTTTGGAGGCTAATGGGTTCTGTCACTTATCTTTGAGGCCACCGCACTAAAAACTTCGAGGGCCTTTTTCTCAAAATCATGGCTCAGTGACAGTCATTATGTAATGTGACATGTTTTGCTCAATATTTGCAGCACAAAACAATACTAATATCATTACACAGCAAAGACTCCCCTCTTCCCAACAGTGTATAAAAGTCAATATGTGTTTTCAGGTCAATGCGACTGAAAATGTTAGAGCAGGCAAATGATTATTATTTTAAGTTTCAGCTTGTCAACTGTCAATATTTTTTGGCAGTAACCTGAATATCTTTGGGTTTGGACTGGTGGTCGGACAAAACAAAAGGCATTTGCAGATGTCATGGGCTGTACTAAACATACAGATGTTGGATTGTTATCCATCTTTTCATTTCTTTCCCCCTGTTCAAAGTAAGCACATAAGCATATTTCCCACAATATTTCCCTTCCTTTGTTAGTATGTTAAGTTGTTATCAATCTGAAATAATAACAAATGAAGGGGAATCAGAAATCTAAGCCCCCCACCTGCTAATATGTGAATGACCTGGACCTTATCCCAAACTAATAACACACTCACACACACACACACACACACTCGTACTTTGCCAAGGTCAGAGCTGAGAGCAGCCATGAGCGTGGGAGGGCATGTTTGTATGTGGGAGATTAGAATGAGAGTGCATATGCATGTCAGCCAGATACATAAATATTACATGTGTGTATGGGTATATACAGTCTATACGCACATAAACTGTGTGTGTGTGTTGTGTGTGTTTGTGAAAGGTTCACAGTTAAGTCATGTCCTTACTCGATCCCATTGGGAGGAAAGTGCCAGCTTAACATCCAGAATAATCCTGCTGTACGGGGTCAGCAGCAGGGCGCACACACTCACACATACACACACAAACGCACATAGACACACACACACACACACACACACACACACACACACACACACACCAGCATGTGTGAATATGTGTAGGGCATCATGGTTGTATAATGTGATTAAGGTCAAGTGAGTACTCAGCTTTTAGCGTGTGTATTCATTAGTATTTGGCATCTTTGTGGGTCTCTGTCCAGCCTGTGCTCCTTCAGCTGCACACAGTTACATGGCTCAGTGTTCCAGCTAATAACACACACATAATACACACATGCACACATACTGCCGTTTATCCATTCCTCCATTTTTTAACTTCCTTTTCATAAAATTCCTCATGAGAGAGTTGTCATTTGGACAGAGAGGCTCAGATGGCAGGTGAATGGAGGGTTCCTCTGGGAGGGATTCACTTTTCCAGTACTTTGTAACAGATGTCCACAACTTTTTTTGGACAGTCTTCTTATGCAGCCATGTAGGTTAAATATCTATCCATCTATCCTTTCCTTCTTCTTCCAAAGACGCTCTTAAGCAACATTTGCTTTTGTATGTCACTCTTGTTAGCTGGTTACTATAGTAATGAGAATACAACCTCCTTGCAGATCAAGTCTCAAAGTGGGCGATGACAGATGAACTACTTCAGTTCAAAATCAGTGTCCTTTTATAGGTTAGAAATAAAATGATGATAAAAGACGTAGCAAAGAGAGATCACGACAAGTTCAAGGTTGTTACAGCACGTTATTATATTGCTGCTCTGTGGCCCTGCGGCTGGAAACGACTGCTTTTTGATATTAAAATTGATAAACATATTCCAAACCCTCTGCTGTAAGACTGACAGCTCTTTAGGTTTTTACTGATTCTAATAAAAAAACAGAAGAAAAAAACTATAATGTACCTGGGTTTTATGTATCCCACTTTACTGAGATACATTTAAACAGATCTCAGAGCAGAGATCTTCCTCCTCTCCTCTCTCTCTTTCTCTTTTTCTTTCTTTCCATCTTTCTTTCTTTCTCACCATATCATGAGGTCAGGGATCACAGTATGGCGTGAGATGAAGGTAATGGCCTTTGAAATGACTTTATTAGCTGGATACAGAGAGGCATGTGGCCCGGTCAGTCTTAACAGAAGGTCAAGAGTTGAGGGACATAACACATTCACACACTAACACAAAGGGTCAGGGCTACTGCTGTCAATCTAAGGAGGTCATGAAATCATGGAAGTACCTCCTGATAATGTTCCTGATAAGGTAAATGATGCCACCAGTATGTTTATCTGTATTTTTTATCAATTGGTTTCACCAACTACTATACAGTATATTATCTTTGTTAAACTACAAAGTCAAATTGAGATTCAAATCTCTTTTATTAGTGTGACATTGCCAAGACGGGGTCAAATAACAGCATCCATTACAAACAGGACAACAACATCAAAACACAACAGCAACAATAGGGTCAAAATACATTACATAACACAGTGCATTAACAAGGCAGCAATATTTATTTGGAGTTTGTTAATCAATTGAAATAGCTGCAGCTAGCAGTGATCGCTTCCTTTATTTAAGTTAAAGTCATTGGATGTGGAGATTGAGCTTGGCCTGTGGATCGTTCCAGTGGAGTAGGCTTGTCTTGCCAGCCTCTGTGCTGGTAAAAGGCATAAAACTGAAGCCATTTGTGCGACCAAAGATTTTACTGCTTAGCAAAGATGAAAACTTCTGGCTTAGGTAAGTTGGAAATTTACCTGAGATGATCTTATAGACTAAAATATCAGTATTGTAACCTACGCAAAGTATGGGATGACCATTCTACCATGCAATATAGGCTACAATGTTCAGTCCAGAAGCTAAAATTTATAATGTACTTTAGGACTGAATGATAGGAAGGGTTACATTTGGACATGGTGAGGCAAACCTGTAAAAAGTATCATTAAACTCAATCTGAATCAGAAATAGGCCAGTAACTG
This sequence comes from Epinephelus lanceolatus, assembly GCF_041903045.1. Lineage (NCBI taxonomy): Eukaryota > Metazoa > Chordata > Actinopteri > Perciformes > Serranidae > Epinephelus > Epinephelus lanceolatus. Next base: position 39,425,040 of record NC_135739.1, read on the forward strand.
AGCGTTTTCTTGATAACCTTAAAAAAACAGCCTTTAGCCTTTACAGAAAGCCCAGTGTGAATTGTAATTTATTTACAAGATAGTCAATATGGGGTTTAAAATTAAGATTTCCCAAGTATTAGTAATTATTAATGGACTGAATAGACCCTTTTACTGTAAATAGTATGACAATTTTTGGTGGGCGTGCTTAGCTTGAGGCAGAACAATTTGCCACAGACATTAGCTAGTGCTAGCTAGCAAGTTCTGTTGGATTTTTTTTAGACAGCGGAGGAAGATGATGTGAGTGGTGCGTTCAGAAATACTCATTACAGGTGCTGGAGTGCGCTCTGGCACAAACGGGACCGTTCGAAAATTCAGAGTGTTGTCAGAATGTACCATTCACTTATCCAGAGCACTGCACTCTCAGAGTGGCAGAGTGCACTCTGGGCACTCTGTCTAAGGAGACTGAGTAGTGGTGCTTTGGGTGAAGTAAACATGTGATTAACTGTTCGGTTAACTCATAGAACAGAAATAGAACATTCAGCTATTTTGGCCAACAGGGCTCTCATTTTAGTGTAGAGCATCAGTCTGAATTTACGAATACACCATGTCAGGTCACTACTTAAAAAAATAAATACTGACCAAGAGGATCAGATTGGCCGACCTGTTTGTTCTCACTCAGTGGATGGATGATTTTACAGGATTGCTAAAGGTGGGATGACCGGCTTTGTGGTTGATTACCATGCCAATCTTATTAAGGAGGATGACACTTAAACGGTTTTCTACCAGTTTGTTTTGCAATCGACGCTAACATTAGCTAATGCGCTACAAAGTTAGCGGTACAGAGAAGTTCAATTTTCCTCTTAACACCTCTCTGATTTCTGATTAGATTGACATGATAACCCTTGATACACATAATGTTATTCATCCCTACAACAGTAAATACTTTTCCCCTAACCTGATATGAAGTGTGCGCTGCACATATGAACATATTTGATGATTGTCTCCGTCCAGTCCTTTCGTTTTATTGCATTTAAACATAATTGCCTTCATTTTTTGTTGACAGGCAGTGGCAGCTGGTATGCGATCAAATTTAAGTTTTGAGCCATGACTCCTTGTGGTTGCCATTAGACACTCCACCCACCTAAACACCATTGCAGACCAGGCACCCCCCCCCCCCCCCCCTTGTGGCAGTGGCACTCAAGGCATTGACCTGGCCTCCAAATTCCCTAAATCCCACTCTGATCAAACATCTGTGGGACATGCTGTTACCCCACCTCACAACTCACAGGACCCAGAAGATCTCAAGCCAAGGCATTGGTGCCAGACACTATAGGACACCCTCCAGAGGTCCTGTGTCCATGCCTTGACAGGTCAGAGCCAAGTCCGGTCCAAGGAGGACCAGCACATCCCTCAAATGTTCGATCAGATTGGGATCTGGATAGTGATGTCGTGAGAACCGATACTCACGGTACCTTTCGATACCATGATGAAAAAAACCCGGCGATACTCTTTTTTTTTTTTTTTTTTAAAAAACAGAAGAACCGATACCAGTGTAATAATCGGTGCTATGACTCTTCCAGAACTGATGGGGGCAGTATACGCCATATAGCGGCATTGACAAGTGCCTTTGCCATAAGAGGGTTTACTTGGTCTACAACAGTGTTCGGATAGATGGAGCGTATCAGGTTGCATTTACATGAATGCCAGGACCCAAGGTTTCCCAATGGAATATTGCACTGTAACAAGATGATTAATGTTATTCACTTCACCGCCAGTGGTTTTAATGTTTTGGCTGATTGGTGTACACCACCATGATATTGAAAATCACATTTTTTTCTTTAATTCAGAACATTTAAAAATTGAATAATATAGCTCTCTCGTTGTTGTCATTTATTTCATTGAGGCCAGGATGTTTAAGACCTTCCCTGGGGTACATTTAAAAGGTTAAAATTCAGCAGTGTAGTCCTCTTCCCCACGACAAAGCACCCTCCCTCAGCCTTACACAGCCTTATCCCTCAGCTCAGTCTCTATTAGAAGATTATCTTATAATGCCCATCATCCAACACGCTGCTCTCTGGTTGAGTTGTTTTATGATGTATTCTGGGAAGGAGCTCTACCCTGGTTAATGTCCAAATTCTGCTGTAATGTGCTCATGTAAAGCTTGAATTAACATCAAACAGCCCCTGGCTCCCATGTTTATCCCTTCATATGTAATTTTAAGGATCATAAGGTCACAGAAGCTACACTTTCTGCCTTGTACTGCCCCTGTCCTCCCTCTATCCTTTCCTCCCTCCATTTCTCTTTTCTACTTTGTCTTTTAACTGCACATTTTATTACCATTCTCCAAAAATGTTGCATGATGTTTTGCAGTTTAGAGTCTTACAATCCTTTTAACCTTTTACCAGTAACACCCCTGGAGACACCTTGTGCTTGTGCATGTGCTCATGTAACTTTTCATAGTATCAGCAGTCTATGAAAGTTTTACATTTCCAGCAACCTGCAGGTGGGACTGTGTGTGGTAAAGGATTAAAATTAATTAGAAAAATCACAGAGATCTTTACTTGTAACCTCGAAAAAGGCAGTTTTTCCCACTGTATTGTCACAACATGATTATATTGATGATCATATTTTGTCCAAATTAATATTTCAACAACGTATTATAAATGACCAAAATCAGTTTGCCATGTTTTCGCTGTACTCATCACAAGGGTTTTGTCTGATGCATCAGTGGAACACATTGCATTCATTGATTTTATTGATTTTGCTTTCAACTATATTGCCCAACCCTATTCACTGATATTACCAATATGTAATTTCATTCAAACCTGTTGAACAAATCCATTTTTTCTGCAACCGCTTGGTAGCCTACTTAGTAAAAATGATTTTGATAATGTGCAGGTGAAAAGACATCTGGTTTAAACTTTGCAATTTTAACTTTTCAGTCTAATTTATTCGAGATTTCCTTCAACCTGCTAATAACAATTCAGTATTGACTCACTTCCAACTCTTTCAACATACCAGCTTGGTCAGTGGCCCTACACTTGAAACCATGGCACCACAGGTATGCTTAGTTTCAGTGTTGGATGCCAAGGGGCGGCATGTCAGTTTCCTCTCATTACATGCATAGTGCCTTTTCAAAATAAACTTCTGTGTTTACAGGAGACATAGGTTTTCTCACCTAAACTACTTTAGTTTTAGGCAACAAAAACATTTGGTTAGGTTTAGAAAAAAAGATTATGGCTTGGGTTAAAATTAGTTTGTTTGTGATGTGACATAGCTTGAAGAACTTGGCAACATGGCCATTCAATGAGCTGATAACAGCCTTCTGAACCTACTAGTTGTTGTAGCAGGCCCCTTCTTACCCGTATTAATGAGGCTGATAACCACTGATATCGCCCATTCAAGAGAATGATATTCAAAGTGGGTGCATTTGAGCCTTTAACAACGTCTACTGACTACTTACTTGTTAGAATTCAACAATCGCAGCTTCCACACTGCTTTGACAGCATGGGCTATGATATTTGGCCAAATGTATGTGGACACCTCTGTCCACATACCTTGAACTCAATATCAGTGTTGGACCTCACTAATGCTGTTGTGTCCAAATAAAAGCAAATCTCTGCAGCGAAGTTCAACATCTGATGAAAGGCCTGAAAAAAGAGCACTGGGGGCTGTTATAGCAGCGTATTAATGCCTATGGTTTGGAATAAGATGTAAAATTATCACATATATATGTGTAATGTTAAGGTGTCCATATACTTTCCATATGTAGTTCTTTAATATCTTTTTTCACCTGTTGTTCTTCCTCTTTATACTACATCATTGCCATGAAGGTGTTAACATCTGAGTTAGTTGGAAGCCTTGTGCGTCTCATACAGATGCTATAGAGCAACGTGTGCATCAGGATCAGACACCGATTGCGCACTGACCAACCTGCCGTATTTGACACCCTGAGATTGAGAACAGGCTGCAAAAACAGTAATATTTCTATTTCTTTTAGCACTTTTTAATTGATTGATCCTCCACCAGTCCACATTCAATTGTCCACCTGTCCGTCAGTGCCTACCATGTCACCATGTCACCTTATACATTTTCTGACCATAGTCTACCCTCTCACTCTGTTATCTGACCATTTTGCTCTGCAATTCCAGAGCTTGTCTTAGGATGCAGCCTCATTAAAACAGAGTGCTGCTCATATTGCATCATGTCTCACCAGAAAGAACCCCACAGACTTTTTTAGAAACTGGACACTCAGTTGAAGAAGCTTAGCTGTGGAGGCATTATACCACTGAGAAGAGAATCTGTTACTATCAGAGAATCATAATAATATGGAAATACTGATAAAACTTCCAGGGATTGGGCAGCAATTATTGCACTGGGAGTTTATGGTCAGATGATTTATTTTCTCCATGCAAGCCATCAATAATGCATTGAACTTATGACCCAAAGTTATAATGATGCACAGAACTATGTGCTAAAATGAAAATTAAACATCTGATTCTCCCATGTAGCAATTAAAAAAAGCTTGTTTTTGCTTCAGCTTGGCAGGACGGTGTGTGAGCCTACATGCGCGTGTGTTCGTGGGGGTGTGCACGTGATCGACTGTCCAGCTCCCCTGGCAGCAGTGGTGTAGTTTCCGCCAGCTGTGTGTGAGACATTTGCTGCACTGAAGGGCAAATGTGATGTAAAGAATATGAGGCAGGGATGGATGGGTGAGCTGAAACCAGCCGTGAATACCAATGTGCTGCTTCCTGTCTGTGTCTCTGTCTGCTACCACCTCTCTCTCTCTGTCTGTCTAGCCCTCTCTCTTTGTTCAGCCCTCGTTCTCTTTCTCCGACACCACCTGAAGGGGCCAGAGGCAGTCTGAGCAATGGTGTTTTTCAAAAATGTATGTTTTCTCTGCTCCAGAGCAACAAAGGACTCACACATTGACAGGACACTGCTTGACCAAATTCAGCTGAAGACAACTCCTACACCCAACTCCTATCTGTCTTTACTGCAAACTCATGTTAAGTTGACCTGTGCTCATGTTTTTCTGACAAGCTATCTCTTATGGCTGTGTAAATAATAACAATCTCCTCTCAGAAATGTGGTGCAAAATGTCCCATTGGACCGAAAGCCCATTTTTATGACAGCCAGTTACCCCGAAAACAAACACCCATTGTTCCAAAGAGCATTTCCTTTGACAGCACTCTTTCAAACAATAGCATATGGCTAATTATTATGCAGAATTACATCACTGGACCTTCTGCCCATGGTGAAGGCATGACCCACTCTACTCTGCCTCTGATTGGCCAGTACTCATTGCCGTCATTGGTTGAGTTGGTTAGGTTTAGGCATTAGGAGTGAGATTCGTTAGGGTGAGGGTACGGATATCAGAGTAAGCCAGTCAGAGGCAGAGTAGTAGGGGGTCATGTCTGCGCCATAGCAGGAATGTCTGATAATGTCATTCTGCATAATAATTAGCCATGTGTTTCTGTTTGGGAGAGTGTATCACTTATTTTAATAATAAAATTCCTACTGAGGACCTTTGTTTTCCAATTTTTTGATTACCATAATTTTTATCTAGCCTCAACCAAATAATTTTAGAAACTGAAACGTAACCAAACTTTGGCCATGGAGGTGATCGATTTACACAAAAAAAGTCATATGTGATGATAGTAGTAGTATTATTATTAGTATTGTTTAAAGGCATTGTAAAAGAAAAACACATTCAAAACATTCCTATTGATCTTTTTTGAAAGACGCTTCTGTTTACGGTTACATATGAGTCAATCAGGGGTCAGGTGCACCATTTAAAATCAATCAGTCATTTATTTGTCACATGAAATCATCCAAGGTAAGACTGTTATCCCATCAGCTCCTTCAATTGTGATTAGTCCTTCATTGCGTCTTCTTACATGATACGCTGCTGCTTTAAAATTGCCATGTTTCCGGGTGGCTCTGGTTATCCATGGTTTCTGTATGTGGACTGGTTTAAACTGTAGTTTTGGATACAGTTGCTTCAGTTGTTCTACAAATTAAATCCACCACAGACTAAGTAAATCCATCATTGTCATCAGTGGCATTGACTGTGGTGTCCTAGAACGTGCTGCAGACTCTGATCTAGTCTGTCCACACATCCTGAACCTAACAAGTTGGACGCATGGTTGCTCACCCAAACATGGGCAGCGCCGCCCTGCAGCTGCCAATGAACAGCATATACCAGTGATCCATAGTGGTAACGGGACAGCACTTCACATTCCCACTGTCACACCACTACTTATTCATCATTAAGCACACGTCTCCTCCCCTTCTCTCGACAGAGTCCTCTGTTCTGACAGATATATAGGAAAAGAGTTACCTGGTTCAATGGTGCTGTCCAGGATCCAGCCAAGTTCAGATAAACAAAGGATGTTACAGTTCCTGATATCCCATTTGAAACTGATGCGGTACGGAGATTGTGCAGTTTATTATTCAACACCTGTAAAATGTCTCGCAGGATGCTAGTTCAACTGAGTTTCTTCTTCATCTTTACTAGATGTTTACTGATGTTAACATTTGAAAACCTCGACCTGGCTAGCTAGCAGAAGTCATCAGGAGGAAAGTTTGCAGACAAGTGAGTTGATTTCAGCATCCTGATGAGTGGTTCACAGCCACTCACTGCCACCATCCAACGCCAACCACAAAAAGCACCACCAACGCTTGCAAAATAGACATAAGAGCATAAACTTAGCCCAAATTTAGCCGAGCTGACAGAGAGTCAACAGGAAATGTACATTTGAAAAAAGGTCAAGTCAATTTGCTTTTATCATCTCTCAAGGGAAGAAAATTGTTGTGGGTTGAAGAAACTGTTGTATGAAAAGAATGTCAAAAAAACACACAAACACAGTTCTCATATCTGTCAAGCTGACATGTGATTAACACAAGTCTGTTGTGACGAAATCTCAGAGAACACTGAGCTGTGCAGTGATGTGGCTTTAGTGGTACAAAATTTCAGGCCATGTGACACACTTGAGATTAGAGTGTCACACACATTTGGAAATTAGTCTTTGAATTATTACAATTTTAGCCATTAGGTCCAATTTAAAGAGCTGAATAAAGGTTTTATTTCCTAGGAATGTGGCAGCCTGAAAAACACTCAGCTTCTGTAGACAAACATAGATGCAGACTTGTGACTCACAGTAGATTTTGGGCAATGTATCACTTTTCAGGTTTGGCATCCCTTCTTGGTCAGTTTTTGGAACTATGCTTTATTTCATGGTATCAGTTTTCACCCATGTGTATATTTCTACTGCTGTTTCTCTCCTGTCTGTTTGTCTGTTTTGCCTCACAACAGCTTCCCTCCTCTCTCCCTCCATCTTTCACTGGGGATCTGTTGTTTTTCAGCAGTAATAATTCTGTTTTTCAATCAGAGCTACTGTTTTCTCCTCCTGACTCAGCCCGATTTGAATCACTAATGAGTTGGTTTTCTTTACCTCTGGGCAGCTCTGGGAACAGCTGGCCACAGAGTGGGCTGATCAGTATGCACGAAGCACTTCATCCTGCCTTTTATTTTGTCGAGTTTTACCACTAAATTGGTCAGTTTGGAGCAGCTCTCGGCCTTGGAAGGCTTTGTGAATTCAGCCTTTGGGGTTTCACGACCCCAGATGATGTGAATTAGGCTTCTGTTTGCTAACCTAGGTGACGAATTGTTTATGCAAAGTTCAGGAATAAAGTGATGGAGGAGCATCTGGGGATAAGTAGGTGTTTGTAAGGTCTTATTATTTTTCCCTGCCCTCTATATCAACCCTCATTTTTTCCTCTCTTACAGCATCCTTTACAGCCCGCTTCACTGCAAAGAAAAAAAAATCAACCAATCATAAAATACATCTGTTTACCACTAGATCCTCTTACCCATCCTATAGGCATCTCTGGTACTGTGCTGCTTTGATTTGAGGCCTAGCTCACGGAGTGATTTGTCAAAGTGGTATGGCAAGGAGAAATGACAAAGTGCCACTTCCTTTCCACAGGGCTACTTCAAGGACCACTGTCGTATGTATCCAATCACATTGTTTCTTTTATCATGGCTATGCTGATGACACTCAGCTATATTTATCTGTATTGCATATTGTATTATCTTGCATCTCTGCGCCACCCCAACAGACATTAAAAGACTGTTGTTTGAATGTTCAATCTAGATGTCCAGTTATGGTTCTGAAATGAAAGTTGTTTCAACGTCTACAACATTACCTGGCTGTCAGCTTAAACATCCTTCCTGAGCAACCTTCCTAGTTTGGAAATGCCAGCCAAATAATAAACTGACATTGACACACATGGAACTCAAACCCTGGTCTCGTGGGTGAAAGTCCTGTGCTTGCTCTGTTCATCCACCACAACTTTTTGTCTACAGAGACTTTGTCAGTCTTGTATAGTACATCATCTGAGTTTCTGGCAAAGGCCTCGAAGACTGTTTCTCTCACATGTGATCAAAGACAGCATGGGTAAAGACTTTTGGCTCATACAAACACCACAGGCTTAAAATAATGAGACAGGAATATAATTTACATGTAGATATAGTAAATGGCATAAATGTCTTTTTTAAAATATAAGTCTAGTCTTTGGACTTGGAGTGGACATCACAGTGTAGCTGTCTGATCACACCCATTTCACATCCAAACAAATGAATTGTCAATAAATTGTTGAATAAAAAAAACAAACATGCATTTTCTTTTTTTCAAAGCCATAATATGATCAATATTTCCTGGTTTATAAACGTGGTTGGAATGAAACATTATTGTATGTTGAAAGCACACCATTTAGTGGTCTGCCTCATAACCCATTGTTACAATTTTTGGCGTCCAAACAGGACCAATTTTGACCAGGGACATGACGTCACCATCTGACTAATGTTTGAGCTCCATTGATGTCCATAAACTCATCATAATTATACAACAAGTAGTTCCAATCAAGCAATCTGCTTGGGCAACAAGACATTTAGAATGTGCTCAAGTCAGCATAACAGCACACCTGGCTTATCACTAAAAATATTACTCTGCCATTTCCATGGCAATGTTGCGACTTAAGAGCAAATACCAGAAGGCTACAAAACCGCTATAAAATGGATGGATGGTTGTTAATTTTGATCTATATGGCAGACTAAGTTTGATGAATGGCTGGAGGAAAATGAGGCTGCTGCTGCTGCTGTTGCTTTGGTACATACAAGACACACACATGCTCAATATGTAATCATGTATATGGGATAAAATCTAAAGAAAAACTACACAATCCTGAAAATATTATATAGCCTAATATGTAAATACAAGCGCAGTGAACGTTAACATTTATCAAACTAATGTATCTGATTTTTTTTTTTTTTTTTTTTTTTTTTTTTTTTGTTATTTATTTCAAATGACCTGAAAGCTGATTAGCAAAAAGCCACCTAAAAATGGGTTATCAGGGTATTTTATGAACATATGATCTGACAAATGCTCTCAATAGGCTTTTACAATAACATTTATAGAATAATTCACTTAAATAAAACAATTTCAGAACTTAACAAGTGCATTGGCAGATATTCTCCAGCATAGTTATAAAGGCTAAGTGATTCATTAGATTAAATGAGTTAGGCTTATTTTTCATTAAATCAACTTTATATAATTTCCTACAATTTGTAGCGCTGTTTGCTGCTCGACTGCAGCACCAATGCATGTGCGTACCTTCCTGGAGTGCAGCAAGCTTGAGTGTGACTGCAGTGAAAAAGGTGTTTTGACAGGCTAAATGTGATCAAAAATGGACTGAAGCTGAATATTTCGTCAGATGAAAACATGTTGTGAATTGTGGAAATTATTACATCTATATTTTTTCAATTAATATTAACCTTTGGACTTTAGAATGCTCTTAAGTGATTGGAAATGTCTGGCATCCTCTGGTGTCTTCCATCAGCTGTGTTGGTGACACGATGCTACTAGATCAAAAATACATTTGAAGTTTGTGGATGTAGGAGCTAAATCTGTATATGCAAAAATTATTTTTTTTCAGCAGATATCTTAGTCACAACAAGGCTGAGCTAGCTATGCAGTTTTGTGTTCATCCATGGATATTTAGTTAGTTTGGGAAACTCGTGGATCTCCAGAAAGTATTACGCTCATGTTGGCTGGCAGACGCAATGGACTAGAGAACGGGTCTGTTGCTAGGTCATTATTGTTATTCGACCTACTTGCTAGAGTAGTAAACTGGGAGTTGTTACACACAGCAGTCTACGAACGTGACTGATTCTTTTCCAGTTATTTGATAGACCCTATGTATTTCCATGGAAACGGAGACAAACGCAAAAAGTCGCCTTGGTCCTTACTGCGCTGTCATGCCACAAATTATGTTAAAGCACACCCTCTCATGTAACATTGCTTAAGTGAGCCACACTGTAGTTGATTTAGACTCAACCTAGCGTACACCATCCTGCTGCCCCAAATACTCACTTGAGCACCAAGTGTGGATCAATCCGCTTATGAAAATAGTCTCTAACAAACGTACTGTTTCCACCTCTCAAGTTTGATAAAAAATTAGTGTCCAGCACCTAAAACATTGCTGGTCTGGGTCTTTTCATGGGATTTGTTGAAAAAAGCAAAATTATAATGTTAACAATATCCTTCAGCACTAGAATTTTCAACATCTTGATATTCAGCAGAAGACAAAGTGACTTTTCCCAGCATCCTGACTTTGCAGCCTCCAGGCAGCACCTGACCTGCTGTGTTTTATGTGTTTTACAGGCTCGACGAGTTATGGCAACACACTTTAACAGCTAATCTGTAGCAAGCTGCCCTGCTAGCCCGCAGTGCGCTGCTTGCTCAACCACACGGAAAGTTATAGAGCCCCATTATGATGCTCTATCAAGTCCCTCATATTGCTTGAAGGTCAAGGGCACTTTATATGAAAGATGTGAAATCTGCCTGATATTATAAGGACTGAGATGGATAAAAGAGAGAGACAAAGAGGGAGAGAGTCATTTCCCTCCATAGGTTTCTATAAAGAGACCTTTCCTCTCTTGCTGGGAGGTTTATGGGCAGTCGGGGAGCTGTAATTGGTGGCTGACAGGCCGAGCTTTGAGGCAGCAGAACCACAGGTGATGGTAATCTGCTGGATCTCATGGCACACACACATGTGGCTGCAAATGTGCTGTAGCTACACATACACACGCACACAAAAACCAGGCCACATGTTCTGATGTGTTTGTGGTGCCTTTGAGGGATCAAGAGTAATGAGTTTTGTATTCTCAGAAGAATAATGAAAATCCTTCTCCTTCTCTTTGTCTCAGACAACAAGACATATTTATTATATTGGAAGGCTGTGGAGAGTTTCATTTGCTCAATTAACATTTGCAAGTAGACAGTGGTTCATTTTTAACAGTGGTGAAAAATATACATCACACCACAGAGTCTTGCAAATTTTGTTAGATGTGATGTGATATATATGATATACATGAAGGATGGTTAAATCACACTGATCAGCAGCCTTCCTGGCACGCTCTGCCTCCTTATATAAGTGACCTTGAAGAGGTGCAGTGTGTTGTCCCTTACAGAAGTGATGTCATTCGGGTTGTCTTAATGGCATAAGACCTAAAAAGAATCCTACTCACAGTACTGTGTCATAATTAAAAGTAGAAAAGCTTTGTCCATGGGACATCTGCTCTACCCACTGAGCTACTGGGTGCCCTGAAAAAATTTTTAATGAAGAAATTAGCACTGTGAGGTGACAACCCAGAAATGTCTTTATCAGCAACCTTCAGAAACCTTTATCAGCGCAATAAATGCCCATTGGTTTTTCTTTTACTTTTCTTAGGTTTAGGCACAAAGGCTGTGTGGTCAGGTTTAGAAAAACACATCTTGGTTTATATTATGTGGCATTTGTCAACATTGCCTTTTGGTTTCACACAGGGCAGTTTTTATGATACCTCTGCATTTTGCTACAGAAACATAAATAAAGTGGAAGCTGGCTGGAGGGAGATTGCCAGAAAGCTGAAAGTTTCTGGTGAGTATTGTTGTGTGGCATGCTAAGCCGAGCTAGCTACCTAGCTACCTAGCTCGCTAGCTTGTTTTACAAAGTGGAGATGGTGGTATGATATAGTATGGTATCTACAACAATGATATCTATATCTGCAACAGTATTGCTGTAAATATGAATAATGTAGAAGCAAAAAGTCAAGGTCCCGAGCCGGGCCAGTTAGCTCGCGACCTCGCTCTTCTCCTCTCAAACGGACTTTCTTTGTCTTCCATTAGATATCAAAAACTCAAATACTCAGAGGTCAAAAAAATCACTGGAGACACGTAGAATCAGATGCAACTGAGTTTAATGTGCTCGCAGGCAACAAACACATCACAACCCAAATGAGCCAAGCTCCGGAGCAAGGCTGGAATTTCTTTGTTTGCGCTCGCTCTTTTATCGTAGAATTTCTGCTGAGTCATCTCTTTCCCTTAATCCTTCCCACTTGGCTCTGATCGTAACGATATCCCACCTCTGCTGAGTCACTTTTTCTCCACCATAATGGTGTCATATTTCTGCTGAGTAATGTTTTTCCTAGATCTAAGACCGCCTCCTCTTACTAGGGTCATTCTAAGGACAAGCTGTAATTCCCCTAATTTTCCACTAGTGTTTTCTGAACCCATCCTCATGCTATTTTTAGAAATAATTCACAATGAGTCCTAGGTACTTCTCCACCACAATGCTTAAGTGCTCAATGAGTGTGTGTGTGTCATAAGAATACATGAAATATTAAACCAGTGTGTAATTTGTCAGTTGCACAGATTATATTGCTTCAACACATATCTTTTAAAGGTCAGCTAAAAGGTACAGTATATGTCTTCAGTAAATCAGTACATTACACTGCAATAACCAGGAAGTGAGTAGCCTACTCATCGGTCCTTTCAGTGGTGAAGTCTCCAGTCTGAAGTCTTTAAGTGCACAGCTGATGAGTAAGTTGTTTTTTTACATGATGTAACAGAATTCCATTTTTAACAGATTCAGTGTGGACAGAGAGCATCCATTGTAACAAATTGCGGTACAATCATTGGATGCTTGCATACCAATAAACACGGCTATTTAATATGCTGATAACGGTGGTCTAAACGTACTAATTTTAGCAGGACCCTTCTAACCCATATCTATCATGCTGATGACCTAAAATAACGCCCACTTCATTGATAGATAACATTCAATCTGGGTGACCAAACAAGTAAGCTGTCACAGACTACATTAATCTCTTGTACCTAGACTGTTTGACAAAATGGTCAAAATTAATGGAAAATCTTTGGAAATATGGTAACACAGAAATTTCAGTGTTCTTTTCAAATGGCAGGTGTAAGTCTTGTCTGTATGAACAGTCAAACATTTAAAATGGCAATATTTTAGACTGAGGGGGGATTAATATATGCTCCAGTGTCAAGTGATGCAAATTTCAAACTGGTTAAAATTTCTTTATGCCTCTGGATAGCTGTGTCACTTTTGCAGTTAAACCTGGACAGCCGAAAAGAGAAAAACTGACGAACAGGAAGAAAGGATGAGGTGCTCCTGGTGTAGCTTAAAGGGCTGATGGACAGCTGAGACAGAGATAATGCTCACTGAAATGTGAAGAGATGCATAAAATGCATCATTAATACAGGTCAAAATGCCAATGAACTAGAGAGGGAGTGTGTGAGAGAGAGGGAGAGGTAGTGTTATTTTCTGATGTGTGAATCTGTTTGTTATTACACATAGAAAATCTGTGAAATGATGTAATGTGTATTTTAAAATAGAGCCTAAACATTCTGTAGTTTCACTTTTTATCGCATTTGTTACATTTCTGAGAGAGACTGATCTGCAATATATTCAGAAACCCTTCTAAAGCAACTTTCTGATTTGTGGGAACATAAAATCAATGTGAGAATAGTTCAAGCTTGATCTATTTCATTTTAGAAATCGAAGAATTTTATCAGCAAAAATGTTTAAAAGTAGTAAACCGAGGAGTCTTCCCTGTGTGTTTCAGCCTGGTGGTCATTGTTTGTGTCCAGCAGGCTGCTCTGACCTCATCTCTGGCGTAGACTCAGACCCTGCAGCTAACAGCAGATGTCCTCTCCTTCTCCTCTTTCTCCTTCTCTCTCTCCATCTCCTCTTCCCTTTTTCCTCCATCCTTTCCTGCTTTGCTGCTTTGTCTTCCTCACTGATTTCCTCCTGTTGCATCTTCCATCCTCCTCTCTATGCCTGTCCTCTGTCCTGGCCGTATCCCTCCATCCCTCCCTTCTTTTTCTTCCTTATTCACCATCTCAGTTGGCCTTCCAAAATGACCCATATGAGCGTTTTCTGATCTGCTACCTCCATGATTAAGGTTTGATTAGATTCAAGCAGTAGCTAATCACCAAAGTCTGGCCTTTGTGCATATGCAGCTTCAGCGGGCCTCCTTGCTTTCTTCATACATCTATTGTCACACATGTTCAAACAACTGAATCGACCTTCTGTGATCTGTGGTCAAAGTCTAAACAACCTAATAATATGTCAGCACTATTTTTATGACTGTGCACTGGTAATGGCCATGGCCATGGCTGAAGGCATTATGTTTTGTGGTTGTCCATCCTTCTACCCATCGGTCAGTCCATCCATCCATCTGTCCATCTGTCCATCGATCTGTCCTTCAGTCCATCCATCCATTTCTCATGAGCACAATATTGCAAGAATGCTTGAGGTAATTTCTTAAAATTTGGTACACATGTCCACTCAGACTTCGGAATGAACTAATTACAATCTTGTGGTTGAATGTCAAAGGTCAAGACCTCACGAAGCATGATTTTGGCCAAAACTCAAGAATTCATGTGCTAATTAAAGGCGCTGTATGTAATTATGTGGCCAAAATGGTTACTGCACTCAAATTCAAAATACTGCCGCAAGTTGTGTCCGCCCCCCCTTCCCTACAGATTCGAGGTTGCTGCTCAGTGCTGAATTGCTGCGTTGTGCTCCGGTGTCCGGCAAAAATAGAAGTCCTGCGTATCTGTTGCGGAGGGCTCCGGAGTGCTGCAGCTGAGACGGAGCAGGAACGTAGCACAGCCACAGCCGGTGGAAACACACACATTGACTAGAACTGAATCCTATTGGCTCTGCTGCCATGCCGGAGCGCAAACGCAACCAATATGCATCAGGTGAAAAGTGGGGGTGATTTGTTTGCCCACGGGTGGCTGCCGTGGCAGGGCCACGTCGCCGTGTCCTTGATCTTCGGTTTTCCAGCGGACCGTTCGAGCAAGTCCGGCTTCTCTGCTGCTGCTGCCGGGATACAGCTGAGGAGGAGCCGGCTGCTAATGCTATGTACCGGGACAATGCTAATGCTGCTTGTTGTGCTGCTAACGTTTGTTTCTCAAAAACATCAGTCGGGTCGATGACCCACCTGCACATGGGCTACAATGCATGATCGAAAATGAATAACGGTTGAAAGTATTCGAAATGTCCATCCCCGTCTAGCTATGATGCTAGTTAGCCAACTTTGGCTAAAGCTTACCTGTCGAGGAGAAGAGTAGCCACTTCGACATCCGATTTCAAATTCTTCTCCGCTTTCAACCGTCTCCACCGTTCAAAAGCATCTCCTATTTAGACCCTTGCTTTACCTCGAGTTTTGTCTTGGCATTTTTGGGAATCATAGCGAGGTCATTTGGGTTTAGTCGCACCGTCAGCCATTGTAGCTCAGTCGTAACTACTGGCAACCCAGATGCTGAGACTCTACTAAACTGCATGACTGGTAGACGGCGGTGGGTGGCGCAACAGGCCAAAACACAAATTCAAAACAAAAATTTTTTTTTAATGCAAATATTCTGGCTGTATTATTGTTGTCGATGAGATCAGTATGTTATATGAACATTATTCCTTAGTCTCTGTGACATATTAGGAGGATTTTACGAGTATTTGCTTTAGATTTCTTACATATAGCTCCTTTAAAAGAAAAGAAAAAATTTCACATCAGTGTTGAACAGAGGAAGTTTTATGTCAAACAGAGACAGAGACACTTTGTCAGATACTGAAATGCTGACACTAACCTTGGGTGCCCTCCTTGAAACTGTGCTGATTGTATAGATCCTCTGTGTTGCCAGGTTGAAGATGTTAGAAGCATCCATTTTTTAGAATATGCTGCCTCTTTGCAGCAACATGCATAGCCTATTTGTAGTATTTCCAACTATCATGGCTACATGTTAAGGTTTAGGCAAGGCAAGGCAATTTTATTTATATAGCACCATTCATACACAAGGCAATTCAATGTGCTTTACAAGAGAAATACATTAAGATAAAACATTAAAGGAAAAATAGATCATTAAAAACAAAAGCTAAAAGCAAGAAAAACAGCGCAGAAAATGCATTTAAAAAGCAAACATAAAGCAAAAGCAACAGCAGACAAATATAAAAACAATAGCTACAGATTATCCTAACAATAAGTTACATATCTAGTTCACTGGTAAGCTGCAGTAAATAGTAATGTTTTAAGCCCTGATTTAAATGAGTTGACAGTTTCAGCCGACCTCAGATATTCTGGAAGTTTGTTCCACAGGCGGGGAGCATAGAAACTAAAGGCTGCTTCACCTTGTTTGGTTTTGATCCTGGGAACACTGAGTAAACCTGTTCCAGATGATCTTAGGGGTCTGGATGCTTCATAACGTACACGTAACATAAGTATATCAGAGATGTATTTAGGCCCGAGACCATTTAGTGCTTTATAGACAAGTAACAAGATTTTAAAGTCTATCTTTTGACACACAGGAAGCCAGTGCAGTGATTTAAGCACTGATGTAATGTGCTCCACTCTCTTGGTGTTGGTGAGGACTCTGGCAGCAGCGTTCTGGACGAGCTGCAGTTGTCTGATTGATTTTTTACTCAGGCCTATGAAGACACCGTTACAATAGTCCAGCCTGCTGAAAATGAAAGCATGAACAAGTTTTTTTGTATCTTGTTTAGACAGAAATTCTTTTATTCTTGCTATGTTTTTAAGGTGGTAGTAGGCTGATTTAGTAATTGTCTTAATGTGACTATTGAAATTTAGGTCTGAGTCCAGACTACACCAAGATTTCTGGCTTGATTTGTAGGTTTTAGTGTCATGGCGTCAAGGTGAGCACTGACTATTGATCTTTGTTCGTTTAGCAGATCAAACAGCAGTCTGAAGTCTTTAACAAAAGGCGAGCTTTAATGAAGCTGGTAGAAAAACATCCAGAATCGGGAGGCAACTCAAAGTCCAACTCTAAGCCGAACAAAATCCAAACTAAAAACCAACCAGTAAAAGACAGAGGAACCAGAATGGGTGCAGGATGAAGGCAAGATGAACACAGGAGGAACCGAACCCATGATAAACAACAGCAGGCATGCAGAACAAACTGGACCTGGGATGAGAAACACCATCAACACAGACGAACTGACAAAGGACAAAGGAAAACACACAGGTATATATACACAGAAAACTATTTACCAGGGTGAGACACAGCTGGAGAAGGAAGACATGGGCAAAAGGAGTAAAACAGGTATTGGCTAACAACACAAGTGGAGCAGGCAAGACTAAATATAGACTCCGGGAACTCCAGGATTAACGAGACAGGTGTGACAGAAAACAGGAGGGAAAACATAAAAAGGCAGGAAGTAAAATCCAGACATGACACATGGAGGAGAGAACCTACAAAATAAAACAGGAAGTAGATTAAACATGATTGAATAACATGAAACAAGGAACACAAACAGAAAACTCAAAAACAAAGTTCACAAGATAACAGAATATGCACTAAAACCCAGGATCATGACAGCTACATATGAGAATAGACAGACATGGATGTAAACTGTAACTGCAACTTGACTTGTTGCCAGAGGCATACAGCCACAACATGGTGATTGTAGTTTTAACACACTGAGAACCTCATAGAAGATCATGTCCTTTGTGGTTGTTTAGGAAGTGAAGTTAGTGTTGCAAATCTCCTTTCAGTGTAAACTGCTACAAATGATTTCTTGAAATAACTTTCAGTAGGCACTTAATGAGCTAACATTGTCGGACATTCCCCAAGAGTTTTGTGCTTCTATGAAAATTTCACACTGCTTCTGCTTTGCTACTGAGGTATAAGAGTCATTGTAATCATAACTGCTTCTCAGGATAGCATAAACATTTTTCATTTCAAGCATTAAAAAACGATCGTGGTGGTGTTTCCACATGAGGCAATACGGACTGCCGATAGACATATGTAGTGCTTTAACAGCTCTGTGACGTGTGAACCAATCAGAACGTGTCCTCACTTGGCCCTCAGTCAACCACTTCGCGCTGATGCGACTTCTTATCAGGCGGCTAAGAGCGGCTGATCTGTCCTGAGCCCAACGCTGCATTCAAGGACCTCTGATTAAATTAGCTTCCCAACGAGCTCAGTGTGCGCACTTTAATTCCCGACTTTCTGGCTAATCTCATTAGCTTCATTCTGGCTCAATTCGCTCGCTTGACCTAAAGGGATTCTCCTCCATGTCCACACACACGACTTGCACACAGTCACACATTGACAGAGGACTAGCGTGCCCACACACACACACACACACACGCACACACACACAAACATCGACAAACAGTGGGCTAAAGGAGTGTTTTTATTCAATTAGTCAAAAAGCGGGACCACTTCCATGCTATCGATTGAATCAAACGAGTGGAGTGTGTGTGTGTGTGTGTGTGTGTGTGTGTGCGTGCGTGCTTGCGTGCGTGCGTGCGTGCGTAAGAGAGAGAGAGAGAGAGAGAGAGTCAGAGAGTGCTACTCCTGCACATATGAGATAATGACTCTGATTTGTAACCTCTGGGTTGCTGAATACTCCTTTGTGGCTCTGGTGTCACTTCAGGCTTTAGTTTGCGGCAGCCGTACTGAGCCGAGTCTTAAACTAAAGAACTAAAGTCTCAGTGGAAATCTGGTAGATTCTTTCAGAAGACACTGCAAAGCTTTTCTATGCACTGAACACTGAGACTGTATACCAAATCATTTGCTAGACAAGAAATTGAAAACAAAACAAAAAAATAAGATTTTTTTTCCATTGTATCTGTGCAACATCTGTGCAGGGCAACAATGGCATGTTTAAAGTCAGGGAATAATCATGACTGTGCAAGCATAGATACTTAGTATCACCTTATCTCTACAAAGTAAGTACGTTGTGTGGTGCAACTTGTTGTAATATTGTGATGCGTAAATCCATTAGACTGTATAAAATAATAGACGTAGCCATCGTTACGTAAGCCAATTGGTTCATGGCGTCCTGATTTGAAGCTGCAAACCTCAGAATTTTGGCCATCACCATCTTGTTTTTTTGGAGCCACAAGTAACCATGTTTGGAAGAGAAGGTGGAGCTGTGAAGGAGCGAGGGATGGACTTGGCTCATAGATTGTAGCAACACCTCACAGACAGCCTATCACTCAAGGCAGCTACACTTTAATTATGTTCAAATTCAAATCTGAATGAAATGTAAACACATGAGTTATATAAAATCCTCTCATGCAGTTGCCATGAATGTGGAAATTAGCTAAAGAGACCAAAAACTGTTCTTTGTACCAGGCTGTAAACATGATTATTTCTCAGTGTTTCCCACAGGACAGGAATCTATTTGTGGTGGTTTGGGGGGGGGAGTATTTTTCAATACTCATCTGTGTGAAGGAGTGAACATCCAACGTCAGAGTTAATTACTAAGCGTAGCGTCGCGGCGTATTCATCTGGGCTCCACTGACTGCGTACGGAAGCGACACATAGAGAAGCCAGCGGGGTTGTTTACCGTTTGCTGAGCCAAGAGGCTGCATGTAGGCTGCATGAAATGTTAAAGCATTTTCCACCTAAGTTATTACATATATTTGAGTTAACTACAAGTTTACTGTACTGTTTGTTATCTACTCGCTTTCAAATGTCCGCCACGGACATTTATACAATGTCACGGATAAACATGGGTAAATGCATGAAAAAGAATCATCACATATCACCTCTGATAATGGTTTATTCATTTAAAAACACATTGTGCTCGTTTAGCACACTACTTCATGTAGTTTTTATCTGCTGGAGGGTCGCGTAGGGGAGCGTAGCGCAACAAAAATAGAAGAGCCGCGTAAAATAAAGAGTTGTCGTGCGACAGACAGTGGTTGTCACGCTGCTCCCGTTGCCGGTGCAGCCGCTGTAATTGATTAACGGGGGCGAGCTGCTACAGGACTCGCGCTGCAGTTAACACTACTAACAGCGTGAGTTAATGTCTCTGCACATGTTGAGCTTCCAGCTATGTTAATACAGACACAGGCTAATATAACATGATGAGTTAGAGTTGTTTGGACCACTTTTGGACTTTTTTGCCCACATATTTGTACCGAGAGGTCTTTGGATCCGTTCTGCTACTACGTCTGCTTCTTCTTCGTCTTCTTCTGTAAAGTGCGTCTTTACGATGCATACCGCCACCTATTGCACCGGAATTGTAACGACAAGCTACATTCACAGACAGTGAGTCCCATTATAATGTGTTTATGAGCGAGGTCGAACAGGTAGCGCCAAAAGCATAAAAATCTATATGTGGCAGAGATAATTTATTCGTGGCGCACCGCCACAGATAAATGAATGTATGGGAAACACTGATTTCTGTCGTAAAGTTGGGCATTAAACATGTGGGTCTATGGGGCTTGACTTGCTTTTGGAGCCAGCCTCAAGTGGTCACTATAGGAACTACAGTTTTTGCACTTCTGCATTGGTTTAATTCTTCACCCCCAGAGGTTGCCACTCAGTAAATCCTCACTCAGTACACACTTACGTTATAACTACAGCAATTGGCTCAGGAAGGAAATACACAACACATTTTTTTCTCGTTATCTCCATTTAAAACTAAAACTCTTTTTGTTAGAGATAATTGTGGCCTAAAGAGATAATACATGAACTGTGTTATCTGTGATTTGGATAAAGTAATTATATTTGATATGATTATTTTTACTGTGCAGGCTGTCCAGGTACACTGGCTTCATGCCAGGAAAATAAGTAAGTAGCAAAGGACACACACATGTCTGACTCTTATACTCAGAGGGATGATGATATCAGCATGTGGTATGCTAGTATTTTGTGATTTGGCTGCAAGAATGAAGACAAACAGAGTTAGTACATCATTGTTTTGGAAGTTAACATTTTTATAGCCTGTCGTGGCGATGCATTCCCTTTAACATAAACACAAAGAAAAACAAGTACTGTTAACTTAATTTAAATGTTAAATGAGAAATGCAGAAATTAATCAGATTTTAGAACAACTATAAGGATCTTTAAATCTGTCTTTAGACTGAATGGAGGCCAGTGCAGGAATGATGTGAACTTTTATCTTTAGAGCTGATTAAATCTCTGGCTGCAGCCTTCTTCTGATAGTGTCGCTCTTGAGTCACGGTTGGTAAGCAATCACTTCTCCTGCACAAATACCAGATGCTGTGTCCGACAATAGAACCTGCATCACATCAGTCAGTAAAACCAGTTTGTCTCTGAAGGTGTCACACTGTCCCAGGTCAGCTGATAATACACTTAAAGGTGTCCCTCTTGGTTCATATCCCAGCAGGACGATCACCAGAAGAACGAGTGCGTTTTAATGAGGTAAGAAGTTGGCAGGGAGCTGAAGCTTTTGGATGCCAGTGTAAGTTTGTAGGTGTCGGCCGGTTTTAGCCAGGCAGCATCTTTCAGACATCAATAAAAACTAGAGGTGACGGGGTCACTGTTCAAAGGAAGCTCTATTTTTCCTGTTGTTTTTTTTTTTTTCACCAGTTTCAGACAAGCTGTATCCTTTGGGTGCCAGTAAAGATTCACAGAGTGACTGTTTTAGTTTCAATCTGCAGACAGCATCAATGTTTTATGTAAAGAGGAGCTGGCAGCACACACTATTTCTGTATTTATTTATTATTCAAGAAGAGCAGTGAAGAAATAAAAAGAGGAGTGTGAAAGTGAAGAACGGGCCAGTTTTCACCCTGGGACAGGAGCATTGGGGCTCCTCCCTGGCCAAAAATTGTTGCTCTGTTGTCTTATCATGCGCTT
This sequence comes from Epinephelus lanceolatus, assembly GCF_041903045.1. Lineage (NCBI taxonomy): Eukaryota > Metazoa > Chordata > Actinopteri > Perciformes > Serranidae > Epinephelus > Epinephelus lanceolatus. Next base: position 39,447,011 of record NC_135739.1, read on the forward strand.
TGTTGACTCGTTCAGTGTCAGTAGTTCCTATTGAATTGTACTTGAGTCAAAAGTTTAAGAACTTTTCTATTGATTGAGCCTGAGAATTGACTGAACCGGCTGCCGTTGAGTCTCAGAGGTAGTCGACTTTCATCTCAGAGATCCACAGCGAGGCTGTTTAATAAGTGATGAGGCAGCCAATGACTGTGGCTAGGCCTCCTCATAGAGATAATCCATATCTGATATCATATTCACACACACACACACACACACACACACTCCCTTTGACACACTACTTAGAGCAGCATACTGTATGATGGTAGATAACTTCCCAAACTGCATTCACTGAGACACCAAGGTGATAATACTTTGCGGAGACGCACGGACACACATCGAGATGCCCATGAAGCATTGCAGACCCAAAAGAAACAAAGACAAATGAGCACAAACTTGTTGAACTTGTTTCTCACCTCAGAAAAACACCATTTCTATTAAACGATTAAAAAACTTGCTTCCCTACATCAGTTTACAATATTCTGAGTGCATGAAGAAAACAGTTTTTCTCGCATGCCTGCACAGTGAACGGAGAATCCAAAAACAAAAAAGAAATTGCTGATGAAATAGGGGGCCATATTAGACAACAGCAAAACTGTATCAAAGCACCCATGCATGGGTTGTTCCAGAGTTTGAAAATGGATGTTTTGATATAGTTTTGCTTTGACTCATCAAGAATTTTCTTCGTTTTTGGATTCTTCGTTCACCAGAGGCGTGCGAGAGAAAAACAGCTGTTTGTTTTTTGTTTGATTGTTTGTTTTGTCCTGAATGTAACGTAACACAGGACGAGTAATTGATATACAAATAATCATTATGAGGGCGAAGTATTCCTTTAACGATGGTTTGATAATGACCATGATAATAATAGGACATGATAACAATGCTTACCATGATGACAGTGATTATAAGGATGTTGATGATGAAGATGACAACAGTAATGATGATCATAGTGGTGACGATAATATGGTGATGAATAAGGACACAATAAAATCTATTGCCTTCATTCAGTAATAATGGCAATGGTGATGAAGAGCATTCTGACAATGACGATCATAGTCATGATGATGATGTTGGTGGTGACGATGGTGATGATGATCATAACAGTGATGATAATGAAGACACTGGGGGTATTGCAGTTGATGGAGATGATGATGAGGAGGAGAAAGAGGAGGAGGAATAGAAAAATGATGGCGATGATGATGATGAAGAGCTAAGTGTAAATGGTGGGCTCTGTATGAATGCTTAATGAGCTCTCATTATGTGTCATAATTGGCAGCAGCTCTGTGTTCACATATGATTAATTACTCTAAATGAGGATTAGAAGTCTGCAATTACTCAGTGATAACACAAGGACCGAGTCTTGATTATAAGGGTTAATTATCATGACCTGCCTGTGCTGTGCTGTGCTGTGCTGTTTGTGTGTGTGTGTGTGTGTGTGTGTGTGTGTGTTATAGACTGGGACCTTTCTTATTAGGGGTTTACTTCCCCCTTTTTCTTCAGTGTCAATTAGGTGCCAGTAAATTTGTAAATGTCATTTAGAAATGTCATATCTTAAAATAATCAAATGAAGTCACTGAGGTCTGCCTCTCTGCCCTGTCCTTATTTATTGCTTAGGTTAAATGTGTCGGCAAACGCTTAGCTCTTCAGCAATTAATAACTAGTTTTTAGAGTGGTAACCATCCATATCCATAAATGAGTGTGTGTAAAGCTTGATAGTTGAAAGCTAAAAATCACTCAATCTGCAGCTATTAACTTTTTTTTCTTGTGTGATACCTTTTTTTTTTACTAGGCAAGGTCAGTGTTTTGGAGGTGAATTAATCAGAAAATATTCTATCCAAAGCCCTGCACTCTCCTAGTTCAGCTTTTGTTATGCTAGCTCTCTGGTTTGAATTCAATGTCAGTTTGTCTGAAAAGCTGAAAAATGTTTTCTGTCCTTATTCTATTGTAAACTAAAGTGGGAAAGGTTAAGAAAATACATTAGTGCAATGAATAAACTGGACAGTGACATTTGACAGAGTAGAAAACAAATGTCTTGTTTGTTCTCTACTTTACCAGATGTTTCTTTGGTCCAGTACCCACTCCATTGGATGTTGGTATGTTCATGTCTTTTGTACTGTTTTTGCAGTGACACACCCTATTCCAATATTATCAATTAAATGGGCATCATCAGTGCTTATCAGCCTCAGAGATATTTGTTAGAAGGGGCCTGCTACACCTACTAGTAGGTCCAGAAGGCCGTTGTCAGTTAAAGGCTCTCTAAGTCTTCCTAAACTTGAAAAGTTTTTGTCACATACAGCCAACGTCTCCTCACGATCCGCTAGCTACATGTCCTCTGAATATGCTGTGAAAAAGTCCGGTCTCTGTAGGCAGCCCAGGCTCCCCAAATGGCAACAAAAACATTGTGGTCCAGGCTGCACCAACCAGCCAGCGCAAGACCAGCGAAAGCAAGCACACACACACACACACACATGAACGCGGTGCCCATGTCTCACGGTCTCGCACATGCGAGCACACGTAAACGCGGTGCCCAGAGAGGCAGTTAGAGCTACAGTGGCTACAATGAGGCTAAAAGGTGAGCTGGCTCCGTTGTGTTTGATAACATTGTTGAACGTAAACAGAAGTGAAGTGTTTTTGTTGCCATTTGCGGAGCCTGGGCTGCCTACAGAGACCGGACTTTATCACAGCATATTCAGAGGACATGTAGCTAGCGGATCGTGGGGAGATGTTTGCTGTATGTGACAAAAACTTTCCAAGCTTAGGAAGATTTAAAGAGCCTTTAAAAGAGGTCTAGGTGTCAATGCTACATGGTTAGGTTGAGATAAAAGTTATCATTGTTCTGGTTAAAATAAGTACATTTGTGATGTGGCGTGATGAACTTGTGTCAGTTAAAATAAGTCAACAGTGACTTTTGGTTTCACACTGGACAAGAACCCCTGTCTCCTGGGTGAGAGCCCTATGTTTGTATTACTCATTCAACACCCCATCCTCCTCCTGATACAGACTTTTTCACTTGTTATGCTAATCTGGCTTCCTCCTTTGCTCCCATCATAATTACTACAGCCACCAGAAGTCACTGCCTGACAATAATTATGGTAATTTAATGAGCTGATAGCAGCCTTCTGAACCTACTAGTAGGTAACAGGCCCCATGTAACCCACAAATGTATAAAGAGAACTGGATATGGATTCTTCATGGCTTAAGAATTACCCAGATCTTTCCAGTGTTTGGCCCATGAGGCAAGAGCACTGTAAATTTTTATGGCTGAGCAGCTAACTTCCAGTTTATCCCTCCACTAACTTGAATGGGGGTAAAGATGAAAGGAAAATCAAAGAACAGAGGAAAAGAAAGGAATGCAGAAAGGGAAATCTAGGTAAAATGACTGAGGTTTTCAAGATTTTAACCTTCTGTAGAATAAAACTGCAGCTGTGATTATATCCACCTGTGTCTGTATGCACGTTTTCAATTTTCACATAAAAGACCCAGGGGGTGATTGCACAATGCTCCTTAAGTTTGCGCCTTAAGTATGACACTTAAGGTTTAGTTTTTCTTCAAAGGTTTCCTTCGTCAAGGAAAGCTGTTAAGGCATTTACTGCACTGAAAGAGATTTTACAGCAGTAAAATTCTGCTGTTTCCATGGAGATTATTTGTTTGCTTGAACATGCAATTGTGATAGCCTAGGTTACCTTTTGTCACACCTAAGTTTCCTCTCACAAAGTTGGCCTGAATTTTTTTTAAAAAAGTCAGAAGATAAGAAGACACACAACCAAATTGGTAGGAGGAAGATAAAATCCTACTGTACTTCTAGAGGAATTCAATAAAAGAAAGAACAAACTGAAAAGTAAATTTGATATGAAAATAACAGCAAACATGAAGCAACAAATGTAGGGGGAAATTGCAACATTGGGACTGGAACTTCACTACAGTGTTCAGCAGACGGGTGAGGATGTTTGAACCCTGGTGAATGAAGCGTCACGCTGTTGACTTGTGTGCGTGAAATGCCTCGCCAACAACTAATTGGAAAGATCCCACTGCATAAAACTGCAGAGCAATCATTAATTGTAACAGGGCTGGAAGAGTGCAGCTGCGGAAAGTTCAGTGATCCAACTCCAGTCATTGAAACAAATCATAACTTGACCTCCGGTCAAATTAACTGTGTAAAATCAATTGCTCATCATTAAGGGTGTCTATCAGGTTCTCCCAGTCATGAAACACTCTTTGGGATGCCTTTATTTTCCTCATTTATCACCATAAACTCAGCCATGTAGCCGTTAAGATGCAGTCAGAGGTACCACATGTTTTTTCCTTACTGTGGTTGCCAGCATCATCTGTGCAATGGTTTAACCAACTTTAAGCAATTCCATAAGTATGAGACCAAGATAAGGAGAAAACATAAGGAAACCTTAAGGAGAAGCCTTTTTGTTGAACTATTTTTATTTAAAGGAGACCATGTTCCTTCATGGCAGAGGTGGCAATGAAGGCATATTATAAAAGAGAAACTTTTTTTCTACACACCTTGATGTACTTTAAACAAAGCTTTCATATCCTGATTCCACGCACGATTTAAGGCCTCCATGCCATAAGAGAGATCAAGAAATGATCGTTTCAACTCTATAGTTTTTTGAAGGGTCAGAGGTGGGTCTAGTGTTCATTATCACGCACAAGGTCTGTGTGTCAGCACAGGGAGAGCTTTCCATCTTCTGTTTTGTCCCTGCAGTGGAAACAAGGCCGTGTGTGTGTGTGTGTGTGTGTGTGTGTGTGTGTGTGTCCAGTGTCTCACCCAGCCCGGCCCTCCCTGCCAGGTCGGCCGGGCTGCTAATGATGTTGTCAAAGAGGAATGTGGAGCAAAAAGATCTTTCTGCTTCTTTGCACGCACATGGACACACACAAACACAAATGGAGCCACGTGAGACAAACACACACACACACACACACACACACACTTGAAATACACAAAATCTGAAATAAACATGCTTGTTGTTACAAACTGCACAGATGCTGTTTCTGAAGCAACTTTCTGCCGCTTTTTGTGAGCTTGTGTTTGTTTTCCCATCAACTGATTGAAGGGCACCAAATGTTTCTGAGGCCAGAAACAACTCTCTCTCTCTCTCTCTCTCTCTCTCTCACACACACACACACACACACACACACACACACACACTCACTCACAAGCACACATCTTCAGAAAAAACATGTCTGCAACTAGGGTTTTCTGGGGATACTGATGCACTGATGCAACTCCGATCCCAGTGTTGGATAAATAACTTGGATCAGGTGATTGATTACTCATTTTTCATTTACTGGAAGATGTGTTTCTCCACTTCAGCAAAAGCAGTAGCAGTAAATAAGCCCACCTCCTAAAAAAAGTCATGTGGAGACACATTTCTAACAGCAAAATCTCTGGAATCATTTCATTTCAGTGGATTTGCTGGAATAAGTGGATTCACTTGTGTAGGAGAAGTAAATCTGCATAGAGCTTTCACATACAGTTACACTTCTAAAAACTTGACACATAGCACTATGTCTTAACAATGCTGACATTTGAGGGAACAAAGACCCAGACAGTTCAAATTGGAGAAAACCACCATAAATGCTGTGTCACTCTGTAGATTGCCCTGCTCTGCTGGTAATAACTGCTCCACTAAAGTGATGCAGCATGGTCAGCAATCAGTCATCAGACAGGAGTCGATGGTAAAAATAGTTATTTTTTTGTATATTTTGTGTTCCTTTATTGTCTGGTTAGCTGACTTATTAACTGGCACTTGGTTCGGTGAACTATTTTTGCTGGCCATTGCTAGCGTGTCACTGGCTGGCTTTGGCTCCTTGGTGCATGGTGTTCCCCTCTCTCCATCTTCCTTCCCTGTCTATCTTCAGCTGCTCTATGCTATAAAAGGCAAAAAAAAAAAAAAGCCAGAAAATTAATCTAAAAAAAGAAAGAAAAGAAGAAGGAGAAAACTCCAGGGTTGCGTTTTAATCTGTACAGGCAGAAATGAGGACATAGTGACCCACGTTCACTTCCTGATTGGGTCTTACCAGTCACATCTTCTAAAGTAAAAACATTATATTCTATGGCAAAGTTTACAAATCTTTTGTGATTTTATCCTTGTGTGGGTACTCCTTTCCCATTGCCATGGCTCCCACCATGCAAAGGATAGTACTCCTGGTACTGCTCTAATGTGCTTTGTAAGGACCCCGGAGCTGCCCCCTGAAAGTCGGAGATTTGAATTGTCAGAGACCCCCCAGTTGACAGAGATAGCTTAACAGTTTTTTTTTGCCAGTCAGTGTGCAGTGAACTTTTGGCCCCAAGATTCACTGCAGAGTGAGCACTCCTCACTTTCACACTGCTCTTTGGTACAGCTGCGTACACGGAGGCAGCTACCTGAAGGAGGAGAGGCTTTGCCCTGTAAGGCTCTGAAATTACGTTATCTTCTGCCTTTTGCTTAGAGGTGGTGAATTTACATCTTACAGCAACTTACTACGATACAGTCTCAGGCTTTGTTTGATATCCAGTGCACAAAATTACGTTAGCATAGTTATATTGTTCCCTATATTACGTGATTGTCACTGTCATTCTGATTATCCAATAGAACCCCTTTCAAATTGTCAAACTCAACATGGGAAAAAAAAGACATGAATAGTCAGATATTGGGTCCATGTCATTGGTTCGACAGCCCATTGGTTCGACATCCCATTAGTCCGACTGTCCGCGGTGCTGAACGGCTCACGGCGGGCGTATGGTGCTTATGAGTTTGTCACTTTCTTTTTCATTTTAACCCACACCATGATCTTTTCCTGACCCTAACCAAGTGGTTTTTGTGCCTAAACCTAACCAGACCTTAACCACAGGGCATCATGATGATTTCGGAACGGACTTCGGAACAATGAGTTTAATATGGTCGGAACAATGGGATGTCGAACCAATGGGCTGTCGAACCAATGGGCAGCTCCCCAGATATTCATATTAAAAAGCCAAATCTGATTTAACTAGCATAAGTCTGAGTAGAGTACAGCCCTAAAAGATTCCAAATATGCTTGCCTTGACCACGTTATACTCGTGTTACTTTCAGTAACAGTTCCAACCAACTGCAGTGTAGACAATCTGCTCCCTGTTAACATTGGCACGTGCATGCCCAGTGTGCTTGAATGGTCATGTGATATGCGTTTGCAGTTCTTGTTAGTGTGGACGGAGATTATTTCTGTGAAGTTGAAACTCTTGTGTGCATGGAAATCATATTTTCTTCCGAGTGCTGTTCTAAAATGAAAACCTATTAGTGTGGATGTGGCCTTAGCCAATTTGTAGTAACTTGAGGTTCAGTATTTTGCTCAAGGACACTTGGACATGCAGAGCTGGGGATCAAACTACCAACCCTGGGATTAATGGATGACCTTGTCTACCTCTTGAGCTGTGTTGCTCACTGTCGTACTGGCATGATCTTAAGCGTTGGCGATCAGGCTACTGACTGCAAATGCCAGGATGCTTGTTATGACGTCTAGATTTTCTGATTGCGTGTGTTCTATAGTTTGTTTTAAAACTGTGGTTGGTCTTCAGATTTCAGCAATTGCAAATTACAATTGCTAAACCTATGAAAATATCACCTACTAAATTTAAAACTTAACCAAAAAACTACATAGTCCTTTAGACATTTAAGCACAGCTCCCTTGGCTACAGAGACAAACAAACAAACACATCTCCTCATACACATTCTCTCTTTCACACACACACACACACACACACACACACACACACACACACACACACACTGACAGTTGTACACATTTTCAGCCTCTCTCTCTCCCCACATGTTCATGTTTTCACAGCAGCTGCTGACAAACTGACACGATCCTGGGAATTTTCCCCACATGGAAACCTACATTTTTTGTTTTATTTTGGAGCTCTCACCAGGGCGAGGTCACACTAGGAAAAAGAGGGAGCATGCTGTCCATGTCAGTCTCTCTCTCTCTCTCTCTCTCATTCTTTGTGGTAGCAGCTTTTCCCAGGCACGGCCTAACTGACGTATTGGCAACATTTAACACACACACGAGAAATAGCACATCAGGACAAACTGTGTGTGTAAGAGGGAGTTCAGGCACATGACTGCAGTGACGTTACCAGAAACAGTCCAACAGCTTACAGATGATCTCTTCCTCACTGGAGAATATCTTTTCTAATCTTTTCAAGTCGTCTTAACTGAGGGTTCTTATCTCATATACTCTCTTGCTCAAATCCTGCTCTTCCCATCTCTCTGACGAAGTAGGCCTGATTCAGCCTTCCATCCTCCTCTGAACTCGTCTGACTTACAGTGTTACCTGTTCATCCTTTCCCGTGTCTGCTTTAACCAGCTTTAAGAGCAGCAGGTGAGACCTGGGTAAACCTCTGTGTCTTCTGCTTGGTCATGACTGTCCTACATGTCCCAACCTCCTTTGTTAATACACCGACCAACCACATTACAGTCTCGCATCTCTCATTCACCACCACACCAGCCATATAAGAGAGCATAAATCCCATCCCACTTACAGGTTTAGCCTCTGTACCACAGCTTATCATTAACCAATATATATCATACATTGCTACATGTAGCTACATGCTAATGTCAGAGAAACATCTAAATTTGGTTGCTGAGTTGTAAATTTCTCCCGATTTCAGATCACATTCCTGCTGAAAGATGTCAGATTGAGTTTAGAAAGCTTTTATTGGTGATTTTTAATGGGAGAAAGTTCCGCTGTAAATGGTCATTCTCAGGTTTCAAGTACACTGCTACATGTGGTTACATACAAACACCAGGGAAACAAGTAAACTTGATTGGCGATGTAATGAATTTTCCCCTGATTCTGGATCTTATTTCTGCTGGAACATGTCCAGTTGGGTTTAGAAGCTTTTTTTTGTGGTTTTTAATGGGAGAAAGTGCTGCCATACACAGTTGTTACTTAGCTTCATGTACATTGCCACACGTTGCTACATGCTAACATTAGGGAAACAAGTAATTTTGGTTGCCATAGTTGTTAATTTCCCCCAATTTCAGATTATTAGATCAGATTTAAAAGCTTTTATTGGGGATTTTTCACAATATAAAGTGTCGCTACTCTCTGTTACAGTCATTCCCAGTCATTCAATGACAGCGCAGACACCGAGACATGGTGTCTTTGTATACCAGGATATTTTCTAAAAGCAAAATGAGGGGAAGGGTTAAAGAGAGAACTGGGCCAAAGCCTAAGACAAGAAGATTGTCTCCATCACAGACATTATTTGTTTTTTAGAGTTTAAATGAGCAAACACACCCACCCTGATCATATTCAAACTCTGAGCTCTCTGTGCTGTAATACACTGCAGCTCCATCTGGAAATGTTCGGCATGCTCTCCGCGTTGACTGCAAGTGAATTTGTAAAAAGTTTAAAGCTGAATTTCTCAGCTCTGAACCTGTTAGGGCAGTTCAATATTAGGACCCAAAAGCAGACACCACCAGAAGACTGAACAGTTTAGACAGTTTATTTTTGGACAAAAAAAGGAAAGTTGGTTGAAAGCTTGGCTGGAGTGGACAGGCTGAGGAGGTTGGGTTCGGCGGAGCAGGGCAGGCGGTGGAGTTGAAGGAGGAGAAACCAAATTGGCTGCTGAAGACAGAAGTGAGGCAGGTCGAGTCTTGTATAATGGTGGAGCTGGCGTGGAGGATCTGAGGCACAGAGAAAAAACAGGTAAACTGGTTGTCCAGGAAAAAAACACCAGAAATACAAATGATCCAAATAGTCTTAGGAAAGGAGACCTAGACGTCTGTACCACAACAGAAACTGAACGATCTGGCGGAGTCTGGAGGTCTGAACCAAGTTATATACACTGCAGGGCTTGATTGGAGATTAGGTGCAGGTGAGGAGAACCAGCAGCTGCAGGAGATCAGATGGGCAGGCAGGAGGAGGGAACCCAGAGTCCACGCCCAGCAACACAGACAGACTGAGACAAACATGACACATTAGGGAGGGGAAAAACAGGAAAACACAAGGAAAGGGAGAGGCTACGCCCAAACTCTAACAGTACCCCCCCTCTAACGGGAGCCCCCTGGCGACCCACCAGGCTTGTAGGGATGGGACCGATGAAACTCCCTCACCATCTGGGGGTCCAGAATGAAGGAACGGGGAACCCACGACCGCTCCTCTGGTCCATATCCCTCCCAGTCAACCAGATATTGGAGCCCCCTGCCACGCCGACGGACATCCAGAAGGCGGCGAACAGTGAAAGCCGGATGGTCATCAATAAGCCGGGGGGGTGGAGGGGGTGCGGCTGGAGGGCACAGAGGACTGACAACCACAGGTTTAAGCTGGGAGACATGGAAAGTTGGGTGGATTCGCATTGAACTGGGGAGCCGTAACCTGACAACAGTAGGGTTGATAATCTTCTCAATAGAGAATGGGCCCAGATAACGAGGTGACAACTTCTTTGAATCTGCCTTTATAGGAATATGCTTTGAGGACAACCAAACAGTCTGACCTGGTTCATATCGTGGAGCCGATGTTCGGTGCTGGTCCGCCAAACGCTTATTGTTGCTGGAGGTTTGGAGGAGTGCTGCACGGGTGTCCTTCCAGACCTTACGGCACCGGCGAAGATGATGCTGCACTGAAGGAACAGCCAACTCGCTCTCCTGGGAAGGGAACAGAGGTGGTTGATAACCAAGAGAAGCTTCAAAAGGTGACATACCTGTGGCTGCCCTGGTCAGGGAGTTGTGCGCATACTCAATCCAGGCTAAGTGGGTGCTCCAGGCAGCAGGGTTTGAAGCAGCAACACAGCGTAGTGCCGACTCCAGATCTTGATTAGCTCTCTCAGTCTGGCCATTTGTTTGAGGATGAAACCCAGAGGAGAGGCTAACTGATGCACCAAGGGCTTGACAGAAGGCTTTCCAAACTCGAGAGATAAACTGAGGGCCTCGATCAGATACAATATCTACTGGGATACCATGGAGACGAAAAACATGATTAATCATAAGGTCGGCAGTTTCTTTGGCTGAAGGAAGTTTAGACAAAGCAACAAAATGAACTGCCTTGGAAAAACGGTCAACTATGGTCAGTATAGTAGTGTTACCATTGGAAGGGGGTAGGCCGGTGACGAAATCCAAGGCGATGTGTGACCATGGGCGACTGGGAACAGGTAGAGGATGGAGCAGGCCAGCAGGAGGGCGGTGAGAAGACTTTCCTCGGGCACAAACTGTGCAGGCAGTGACGAAGGCACGGGTGTCTGAGTCCATGGTGGGCCACCAGAAATATCTCTTGAGCAGCGTGAGAGTACGATTAATCCCTGGATGGCAGGAGAACCGTGAAGCATGCACACACTGCAGGACCTGTGAACGAACAGAATCTGGGACAAACAGACAGTTAGGGGGACCAGTTCCTGGATCTGGCTCATCCTTCTGAGCTTCTCTCACAGCTGACTCAATCTCCCAAGTTATAGCAGCTACAACACATTCAGCTGGGAGAATTGTGTCTGGACAGCAGGTTGCGTCTTCCACCATGTGTTGACGTGAGAGGGAATCTGGCTTCACATTACGGGAGCCAGGGCGGTAAGTAAGAGTGAAATTGAACCTGCTGAAAAACAGTGCCCAGCGAGCTTGGCGGGAGTTCAGTCGCTTAGCAGATTGAAGGTAAGAAAGATTTTTATGGTCAGTCCACACCACAAATGGTTGTTCAGCCCCCTCCAGCCAGTGTCTCCATTCTTCAAGGGCAAGTTTAACAGCCAGAAGTTCTCAGTTACCAACATCATAATTGCGCTCAGCTGGAGACAGACGTCGAGAAAAGTAGGCACAGGGATGGAGCTTCTGATCTGGTTCAAGGCGCTGAGACAAGACTGCCCCCACTCCTGTGTCGGATGCATCCACCTCTACAACGAACTGCCGGGATGGGTCTGGCTGCATCAGGACAGGCGCAGAGGTGAAGAGATTCTTCAACTCCTTGAAGGCAACCTCTGCCTCAGGAGTCCAGGAGAATGGAACTGAAGAGGAGGTTAGGCTAGTAAGTGGTGCAGCAACACGGCTGAAATCCCTAATGAACCTCCTGTAGAAATTTGCGAAGCCAAGGAATCTCTGAAGCTGTTTTCTGGTGGTGGGTTGTGGCCATTCAGCAACTGCTCTGATCTTTTCTGGATCCGTCTTCACCTGCCCGCTCTCAATAATGTACCCAAGGAAACTCACAGAGCTGGAGTGGAATTCACATTTCTCTGCTTTGACAAACAGTTTATTCTCCATAAGTCGCTGCAGAACCTGATGGACATGGAAGATGTGTTCTGACTGGGTCTTGGAAAAAATCAGAATGTCATCAAGATAGACAAAAACAAAGCGATTTAGAAAATCTCTCAACACATCATTCACCAAAGCCTGGAAGACAGCAGGTGCGTTTGTCAGGCCAAATGGCATCACCAAGTATTCAAAATGGCCCAGTGGAGTATTGAAGGCCGTCTTCCATTCATCTCCTTCTCATATGCGAACAAGGTGATATGCGTTCCGTAGATCCAGCTTCGTGAATATGGTGGCACCTTGGAGAGGTTCAAAAGCAGAAGAGAGTAATGGCAAGGGGTACTTGTTCTTCACTGTGATATTGTTCAAACCTCGGAAGTCAATGCAGGGGCGTAAGGTCTTATCCTTCTTATCCACAAAGAAGAAACCAGCACCGAGAGGGGAGGAGGAAGGGCGGATTATGCCAGCTGCCAGAGATTCCTTGATATACTTCTCCATGGCCTCTCTTTCGGGTTGAGACAGGTTATACAAGCGGCTGGATGGCAAAGGAGCACCAGGGAGGAGATCAATGGCACAGTCGTAAGGTCTGTGGGGAGGCAGAGAAAGAGCACGATCTTTACTGAAAACCTCACCAAGGTCATGGTAATCAGCAGGTACGGAAGACAAATCTGGAGGCTCAGAACTGGGTAATACCACAGCACCCTCTGTGGGAGGCAAAGCAGACTGCAAACATGATGAATGGCAAAATGAACTCCAACTCACAATCCTCCCGGCAGACCAATCAATGTGGGGGTTATGACACTTTAACCATGGGTGTCCCAGCAGCAATGGTGTTTTGGGAGCAGAAATAATGTTGAACCTGATTGTTTCCCTGTGATTTCCTGAGAGTACCAAGGTGATGGGTTCAGTTTGTTGGGTGACATGAGCCAGCAATCTTCCATCCAGGGCATTGGCAGTGAGGGGTCTTTCCAGAGGTTCCAGGGCTATTCCAGACTGAATGGCTACTTCATAATCCAGAAAGTTCTCTTCCGCACCAGAATCTACTAAGGCGAAAAGAGGCAAGTTTAGTTGGTTACAACAGATTGTGGCTTGTATTTGTAATCGTGGCTTGGATGGGGAGGAAGATCTAGTCTGGCCCACCAGTACCCCCACTTCTACTGATGAGCTCTGTCTTTTGGCCGAATAGGGCAGGTTGCCAGAAAGTGTCCCGTTTGGCCACAATAAATGCACTCACCAGCCCTGATTCTCCGAAGACGCTCCTCAGGCGTTATATGGGCACGCCCCAACTGCATAGGCTCCTCCTCGGGAGGTGAAACAGTGGCTCTAACAGAGGAACTCACAGAAGGCTGGATTCTTGTAGGTGTTGAGGGCAGGGGACGAGAAGCAGATGGCTGCTGAGAACGTCCGAATCTTTCTGCACGACGTTCACGTAGACGGTTGTCAATCCTAATGGCAAGAGAAACCAAAGAACACAAGTCAGCAGGTTCATCACGGGTTGCCAATTCATCCTTCATTTGCTCACTTAATCCGCTAACAAATACTCCTCGCAAGGCTTCCTCATTCCACTTGGCATCAGCAGAATAGGTCCAAAAATCAACAGAATAATCAGCCACACTCCTGTTACCCTGCCGAAGATTCAACAGGCGGTTAGATGCATTGCCTTGATAGTCAGGATGATCAAACACCGCTTTCATCTTGTGAACAAAATCCTCATAAGACCAGGTTCCCACAGATTGACTTGAATAAATTGCCTCCGCCCAAGCCAAAGCTCTTCCTCTTAATAATCCCAGTAAATATTGTACCTTAGATTGGTCCGAAGTAAATGCTTGAGGCCGTTGCTGGAAAACCATGGCACATTGCAGGAGGAATCCTCGGCATTTGTCCATTTGTCCGGAGAAGGGCTCTGGGTCGGTGGCATAGGAATCCCGAGGTGGAGGTGGCGTAGGAGCAGCAGCAGGTGGAACGGACTGAGGAGGTTGAGCTGGGGACACTGAAGGAGTGAGCAGAGACGTGAGTAGAGACACTTGGTGTGTAAGTTCAGATATTTGATTTACCATGCTTTGGCTGCTTTCGGAGAGTGCTCGGAGATGTTGCTGATGTTGTCCTAATAACTGACCATGACTGGAGACGGCTTTCTGTAAATTTACAGTTTCAGGGTCTGTGTCTGATGGGTCCATGCTGGCCAGATCGTTCTGTTAGGGCAGTTCAATATTAGGACCCAAAAGCAGACACCACCAGAAGACTGAACAGTTTAGACAGTTTATTTTTGGACAAAAAAAGGAAAGTTGGTTGAAGGCTTGGCTGGAGTGGACAGGCTGAGGAGGTTGGGTTCGGCGGAGCAGGGCAGGCGGTGGAGTTGAAGGAGGAGAAACCAAATTGGCTGCTGAAGACAGAAGTGAGGCAGGTCGAGTCTTGTATAGTGGTGGAGCTGGCGTGGAGGATCTGAGGCACAGAGAAAAAACAGGTAAACTGGTTGTCCAGGAAAAAAACACCAGAAATACAAATGATCCAAATAGTCTTAGGAAAGGAGACCTAGACGTCTGTACACTATACACTGCAGGGCTTGATTGGAGATTAGGTGCAGGTGAGGAGAACCAGCAGCTGCAGGAGATCAGATGGGCAGGCAGGAGGAGGGAACCCAGAGTCCACGCCCAGCAACACAGACAGACTGAGACAAACATGACACAATAGGGAGGGGAAAAACAGGAAAACACAAGGAAAGGGAGAGGCTACGCCCAAACTCTAACAGAAGCTGAGAAACCACCCTCTAACTTACTGGAGTGTGTTCAGTTTATGCACACATCGTCTGTGCTGTGAGAGTGGCAGCCTCCGGCACCAACCTTCCTTCTGTTTTTTGATCCGTTTTGAGCCGACCTCTGAGCTCTGAGCTGCCTGGTATCAGTGTACGAGCGAGCGAGAGCTGCAGCTGCTTGATATGCAGCAGGCAATAGTGTGTTCTGTGTGGCAGCTAAGACTTAGATTACCACTAATTGCGACCAGAAGGGCCGGAATGAATTTGCAACCCTCATTAGTATGCAGGCCAGATCAGAATTTGTGACGGTCTGAATCCTGGCCGTGGTGCTTTGTTGTGTGATCAGACACTGAAGAAATTCAGAGTTTGGTGACTGAACAGCCTCATTACACGACAAGACACCAGCATTTCTTCAGAGACAGAGGGTAGCTGGGGTTAAAGGTCAGATCATGTACTTTGCTATTTTTTTCTGGTAAAGAAAGAAATGATGATTTTATAGTGGGACTCATTTTCTGTTCATTTTAGTCATTCTAGTGGCTCTATGGATGGCAGGGTCGGTCAGTTGTCACCACTTCCAGACTGAAATATCTCTACAACTATTGAATGGATTGCCATTATGGGTGGTTCACACATTTGTGTCCCCCCACTGATGAATTATAATGTTTTAATTTCTATCACCTGACTTTTCACCAAGTTCCATTATCAGGGCAATTTATCTCATTCTTTGGCTTACTTTTTGCAAAAAAAGTAAGCCTGCTAGTATCAGCTTAGACAGACACCACTTTAACTGGCTAGCTAAGCAGCCCCTTGACTGTGTTGTGTTGTTTAGAGTAATGATGGATGAGAAATTTGCTTCTGTTTCTGTGCTGCTGTTTATTGTCTGGAATGGAACAGAACCTATTGGAACAGTTAGCACTGTTAAATGCATTACACTCTCTTGTCACACTCATTAGATACATGTCAATAAGTCACAACACTAACATATTCATACAGAGGACATAATGATATCCATTTTAGCCTACCTACAGTACAGGCCAAAAGTTTGGACACACCTTCTCATTCAATGCGTTTTCTTTATTTTCATGACTATTTACATTGTAGATTCTCACTGAAGGCATCAAAACTATGAATGAACACATGTGGAGTTATGTACTTAACAAAAAAAGTTGAAATAACTGAAAACATGTTTTATATTCTAGTTTCTTCAAAATAGCCACCCTTTGCTCTGATTACTGCTTTGCACACTCTTGGCATTCTCTCGATGAGCTTCAAGAGGTAGTCACCTGAAATGGTTTTCCAACAGTCTTGAAGGAGTTCCCAGAGGTGTTTAGCACTTGTTGGCCCCTTTGCCTTCACTCTGCGGTCCAGCTCACCCCAAACCATCTCGATTGGGTTCAGGTCCGGTGACTGTGGAGGCCAGGTCATCTGCCGCAGCACTCCATCACTCTCCTTCTTGGTCAAATAGCCCTTACACAGCCTGGAGGTGTGTTTGGGGTCATTGTCCTGTTGAAAAATAAATGATCGTCCAACTAAACGCAAACCGGATGGGATGGCATGTCGCTGCAGGATGCTGTGGTAACCATGCTGGTTCAGTGTGCCTTCAATTTTGAATAAATCCCCAACAGTGTCACCAGCAAAACACCCCCACACCATCACACCTCCTCCTCCATGCTTCACAGTGGGAACCAGGCATGTGGAATCCATCCGTTCACCTTTTCTGCGTCTCACAAAGACACGGCGGTTGGAACCAAAGATCTCAAATTTGGACTCATCAGACCAAAGCACAGATTTCCACTGGTCTAATGTCCATTCCTTGTGTTTCTTGGCCCAAACAAATCTCTTCTGCTTGTTGCCTCTCCTTAGCAGTGGTTTCCTAGCAGCTATTTGACCATGAAGGCCTGATTGGCGCAGTCTCCTCTTAACAGTTGTTCTAGAGATGGGTCTGCTGCTAGAACTCTGTGTGGCATTCATCTGGTCTCTGATCTGAGCTGCTGTTAACTTGCGATTTCTGAGGCTGGTGACTCGGATGAACTTATCCTCAGAAGCAGAGGTGACTCTTGGTCTTCCTTTCCTGGGTCGGTCCTCATGTGTGCCAGTTTCGTTGTAGCGCTTGATGGTTTTTGCGACTCCACTTGGGGACACATTTAAAGTTTTTGCAATTTTCCGGACTGACTGACCTTCATTTCTTAAAGTAATGATGGCCACTCGTTTTTCTTTAGTTAGCTGATTGGTTCTTGCCATAATATGAATTTTAACAGTTGTCCAATAGGGCTGTCAGCTGTGTATTAACCTGACTTCTGCACAACACAACTGATGGTCCCAACCCCATTGATAAAGCAAGAAATTCCACTAATTAACCCTGATAAGGCACACCTGTGAAGTGGAAACCATTTCAGGTGACTACCTCTTGAAGCTCATGGAGAGAATGCCAAGAGTGTGCAAAGCAGTAATCAGAGCAAAGGGTGGCTATTTTGAAGAAACTAGAATATAAAACATGTTTTCAGTTATTTCACCTTTTTTTGTTAAGTACATAACTCCACATGTGTTCATTCATAGTTTTGATGCCTTCAGTGAGAATCTACAATGTAAATAGTCATGAAAATAAAGAAAACGCATTGAATGAGAAGGTGTGTCCAAACTTTTGGCCTGTACTGTACGTTGGGAATATATTTCATGACCTTGCAAATTTTTAGCAGCATTTACCTACTGAGAGAGGATGATCCAACAATCCTACAATGCTGAGTTTTTTGCAAGTTGGCTAACATACACCATTACACAAACACACTAAACTAATCAATGTTTCACATACACTGATTTTTTTCATGGCCGCCCTCCACATCATCAACATTATGTGCCAAATGCTGATATTCTTTTTTTGTACCTCTGCGTCAGCAATAGCCATGGTCAGAGGCATTATGTTTTTGGGTAGTCCATCCATCCATCCATCTGTACATCCATCACATTCTTGTGAATGCAATATCTCAAGATTATTTAAAGGGAATTCCTTCAAATTTGGCACAAAAGTCCACTTGGACTCAACAATGAACTAATTTGATTTTGGTGGTCATAGGTTAAAGGTCGTTCGTTCTTGTGAAGGAAATTTCAAAAAGGCCTTGAGGGGATTTCCTCAAATTTGGCACACACGTCCACTTGGATTCAGGAATGAACTGATTACATTTTGGTGGTCGAATGTTAAAAGTTGCTGTAAGTCGCAAAGCATGTTTTTGGCTATGATTCAAGTATTCATATGCTAATTATAACATAATTTCACACAAATGTCTAACAGGCTGAAATGATAAAGTGATGACATTCTATATCCAAAGGTCAAAGGTCAGCTCCACATCATGCTGTTTTGCCAAAACACTTTTCTGGCCATTGTAGGGCATTGATTTGCTTAGCTCCTTCTTGCCCTGCTTTCTCTCTCTCTGTTAATAAGACCACAAATGTGACAAAAATTAGCCAGCTAGCCACCTAGCACTCCCTTTGCATCCCTCCCTGCCTCGAGGATAATACTAGGCTGGGAGGAACAGGGACAGCAACTCCAGAGACCAGAGTTCAAGTTGCTACAGCTGCTAACTGAAGGTCCATGTCCTACTCCCTGCTAAGCTACTGCCACAAATAGAATTAAATTCTGTGGGCATGAACTTGAGCGAGAACTTTGCTTTCCTAACAACAGCATCACGGTCAGCTAACATTGTCATTGTTAGCATGCTGACAGGAGCTTTTAGCCCGTAGCACTGCTGTGCTGCCTCACCAAGCTACTAGCATGGCTTTAGACCCTTAGGCTTGTGAACATTTAACAAACATTAACAAATCATTTAGAGTGTTAGCCTTATGTGTATTTAGCTGCCACTCTTTCCCATTAAGCTGCACTGTCAAGTTATTCAAAACCCAGCTAAGTGTAGTCTGATAATCTGACTGAATTGCCATATTGTTTTACTTTACTTCATTTATATTACTGCGTACTGTTATTCATAAGTATTTGAATCACCAAACATGTGGTTTGGGCAGTAGTTCACAGGTCTGGAATCAGGTTAAACTATGTACACAGTTTGTACATAGTAACTCATCATCCTGTAGCTTTTAAGACATTTCACATTTGAGAAATAATTGACCATTTAATCAAGGTAAATCTATGTCATTATTCGTTATTGCTTCAACTGTGTGTGAATGTGGGCTTTGTGAGTGCCGGCAGCGCTGCTGTTTGGGTCAGGACCAATGGAAGGACTGGTTCAAACTCTTCTCACTCAGGCAGACGGGTAGAAAAGATCCTTTCAGAGAAGCAGTATTGTTGATGTCAAACTCATTCAGGCTGCCCTCTGGCTGACACCCACACACCAGCATGTCCTCTTTCATAGTGCAGCCATGAATATGCAAGATTTGTATTATTTATTGGGTGGAATTGTTCATGAATCTGATTCTTTTCTTTAATTGATTCATTTCTTTTTCTTCTACTTTTCTCTCTCTCTCTTAATAGAGGAAATCTGTCACACACACACACACACACACACACACACACACACACACAGTGTGACATCCTGTCTGGTTGCCAGGTTGGTTATGAGGGCTCATGCTGGTGTGTGATTATCCCCAAACATCGTCCTCCTCTTCTCTTAATTCCATTTTACCTGCGTCACCCAGGGATTTCCTAGAATAACAACCCACCTGTCAATAAGCACACACCATGCACACACACATGGACACGCATGGATGTACACACACACATACACAGAAGCACGCACACCACCAAATAATCTCACTCTCATAGATACATTCCCTCTCATTGTCTCTTTCTCTGTGTTATTTTATTCTCTTTCTTACATGCACACAAACATTTTGACAGGACATGTCTGAGTCTGTTATGTCACTACAGTGTTTGAACTCAGCGCTTAGAGGAGCTTTACTGTCCCTGCTGGTTCACATTCACACACTCTGCACTCTTTAACACCGATTTTTCACGTCAAATTTTCCCTTAAATGTGACAACAACATAAAAACCAACTTATGAGAAAAATGAAGATACAATGTGATAAGACCTACCTAAATCCAACTTTGGGGAAAATGTATTTGATGTGTACTTTGATATTTCAGTTTGATCCATGTCCTGTCTACTTACATTAAAGGGCCAGTGCGTAAAATGGGTTGAAAACAGTGACATCAGTGGTCAAATTCTAGATTGCAGGGCTCACTCGCTCACCCCTCCCGTCGGGTAAATGACAGTGGCCTCGTAGGGACAAAAAGCCTTGCACACGACTTTTTCAGGAGTAGGTCTATCTAGCGACGAGGTGAATATTTATTTAGAAATCTAAACCATGTTACAATATTGTAATGAATCCCTCACGAGCAGGAGACCAGAGTAGCGTTCGGGAAAAAGGCCAGTTTATTTAAGTACTCCAAAAACTCCAGTAACACTCCACTCTGTCCCAAACTCTGACTCTTCTAGCGTAACACACACACTTCATACACACATACTCGTTTACCATTCCGAGTGGGGACCCCCTCCCCTCTCTGCTCCACCAACCTCCAGCCCGCACACTGACTGACAGCGTAGCCTGTAAACAGAGCTCAGCTGTTTATTTAGCCTAGCAATATCTCTGGACTATAGCAGCTGCAATGGATGACTTTGAACGCGATTTTGAAGAGTTTCTTGTAGCGTACACAGACCCAGAGCCATACCTGTTTGAGCCGGAGCATACAGATGAGGAACTCCATGTGTTTGATGCTGAGAGAGAGAGGCTGAATGCACAGAATGGGATTTGGTGCTACTGCTGCCATTGTTGGGGAGATATATCATCAGGAGGAAAAGCGCCACAGAGAGTGCATCACAAGGAGTGAAGTTGTGTCTTCTTTTCCTCGCAGATGACGGTTCGGGTTCATTCTCTCCTGTTGCGTGGTAAGTGTGGTCCATTCGCAAACTTTATAACTAAAAAAACTTTTCACTACTCTCTATCGACGAACTACTAACACTCTGCTGTTTCCTCCTCCTTCTTCCTTCCTTCCGCTGTCTTTGTTGGTTAATTTATACAGGCGAAACGCGTTCTCTGGATTGTCCGCTCGGTCTGCCGTACATACATGGCGGCGCAAGATGCCGACCTCTCTAAAGCAAGGCTCTTGCTATATATATATATATATATATATATATATATAAAAGCATAATTATAAGGCTACGAAAACCAAACGAATTTTATTTTATAGTGATTATACACTTGTATAAACATATTAATGGGTAGAAGATTCAGATTCAGACTGACAATAAACCATGCCAAATATTACACACTGGCCCTTTAAGGGGGCAGGCCTTATGACCTGTGTTTTGGCTTCATTTTTGGGGAGCTGTCATATTGTCCATCTTTATATACAGTCAATGGCATGGATAAATAAATGTTGGTTGAAAATAAAGACAGGAATGGACTGCATTACCTGCATTATAATGTGGGGCAGCAATCAATGATTATTTTAATTATTGATTGATCTGCTGATTATTTTTATTATTAAGTAATTAATTCATGTTTTGGTCCATAAAATGTCAGAAAATTGTTAAAAATGCCCATCAAAACTTTCCAAAGCTGAAGTCCAGATCATTAAATAGCTTGTTTTGACCAATCAACTGTCCAAAACCCAGACTTATAAAGTTAGTATTTTTCATAACAAAGGACTTACTGGATCATCAAAATAGTTGCTAACTGAATTTTTTATGATCAACCATTTAATTGATTAATACAAGCTGTACTGTACGATGACTTGCATGGTAAATCCACCTTTTTTCCCCAAAATGTTTCCCAGAATCAGCCACCTGGATAAAACCCTTCATCAGATGGATTGAAAACACATTCACATGCATACACAGTATCACTCATTGTGTCGCCACAGTGCCACAGGCCTCGCCAGGCACAGACTGAAGTTTATTTAAACACCATGTGAAATCCTGTTCCACACTCATCAGAATTTTCACACTGTTCACATTTTCTGACCTAAATACATAAACCAGTTAGGAGGCGTTAATCTCTCCAGTGTCAGCAGCTCACTCTGTCGTTAGCTCATAAAATCACTCTGCATGATAATAAAGTGCTCAGAGGCCTCAGTCACAGCTGAATGTTTGAGTGAAACAGACACCTGAAACCAGATCAACATGAAGTAACATCAGTGACGGAAAACAACTGGAATATTTAAGGAAAGTTTCCATCGAAGAGGCTTCAGATGTCATTTCTTATAAAAGTGTGACCAGTGGAGGGTGCAAGGAACTTCCAGACCAAAAGTCTTCATTTGCAAACAATCATAATCATAATGATACATAATAATAATAATAATGCATCATAATGAACGATTTGGGCATTTTCCAATTTGCAAACTCTATAGTTAATGCCTGGCCAAGTTTAGGCAAACTCCTGTCAAAGAACTTTTGCTTCCACACTTTCAGACTTCTGCCATTTTTACATAGACGTGCTGGCTTCGCTTGACTCGGTTTGACTCGGTATGTCAGCTCTGCATGGAAGGGATTTTCATCTCAAATAGAACAGGGGTACCCACTTCAAGGTGTGTTATAACTGATGACGGCTTGTCTTGGATGATGTTGTTTAAAAGTAGCAGGCTGATCCACGGCAAAAGTCCCTTGTTATTTTGTTGCAAGTAGTTTTCCATCACACAGGAGGGCAGGTAAAAGAAGTTTACCTGTTAGGGGTGAGCTGTTCACAGAGGTTTAGTAAGAGCCTGTTGTCTGCAGCTCTTCATTTAACATCTCACTGTGGCTGTTTCTGCTTTTACTCTTCCTCCCTGTGGTAGTAACAGACTTCTTGTCCCTCCGTGCCAGCGATAGCCATAGGCGTACGCATTATTTTCAGGTAGTTCATCCAACCATCCATCTCATTCTCGTGAACATAATATATTTTATGAACATCTTGAGGAAGTTTCTGGCAAAAAAATTCACTTGGACTCAACTTTTAGTGGTCAAAGGTCAAGGTCACTGTGACCTTGCATCTGTCTCATTTTTGTAAACCCAATATCTCAAGAACATTTTGAGAGAATTTCTTAAAATTTGGCACTAATGTCCACTTTTACGAAGGATAAACTGATTAGAATTTGGTGGTCAAAGATCACTGTGACTGCAAAAAATATATATTTTTGGCCATAACTCAAAAGTTAAAACGCTAATTATGACAACACTTTATACAAATGTCTAATAGGATAAAATGATGAAGTGATGACATGATATATCCAAAAGGTTAAAGGTCAGCTTACTGTGACATCATAACTTAATGCAAAAATACTTTTCTGTACATTACTCAACATCATAACTCAGGCATTGAGTAATGTATATTTTGAAGCAGCACAGGAAACTGTGGGTATTCATCAGCAGTAACTTAACATGACTTCTATACAGCGAGGAGCGAACATAAAACAGTAAAATAAAGCAGATATCTAAAGAACAAACAGAGACACAGTAAAGAAACTAAACTTTAAACCACAGAGGTTCAGTAAGAAGCTACAAAATTACTGAGAGCTAAAGACACTTTCAAAAATGTCTTTCCCTCTGGTGTCCTGCACAAACAACCATGAGCTGAGTCTTGCAACACACACTTGTTTGAGGGGGACAAAGGGTTCATTGGGGGCTGGTTGCAGTCGATGAACCATCCCCACTACCCACTTGGAGGCAGTCGGGCTCTTTTAGCCTAATTATGGAGATGGTCCATCTTGGGTGCAGCTCAGGGGAAGCTCCGCATGTTGAAACATTTTTGACAAAGGAAACACAAATCAGTGTGGCTAAAAGTGCCAATGGAAAAGACTGGTACTTCTACCTTTGCTACTGAGAGTCATTATAAGCATGTCTACAAGACTGTTTTCAGGAAGATTTAAACCTAGGTCATTTAAGTGTTTTAACAGATGATGAGAGTTGTTTTTGTGGTGAAGGTTATTTTTTTCATTGTAAGCTTCTGTTTTCAGTCTTATTCATTTTATGTGCATATGTTTGTTTCTCTGGAGAATTTTTCATTACAAATTCTGATGAAATCTTGGTGAGGTTATGCCATGAACCAAGGAACAAGTCATTAGAATTTAGTATGAACCCCAGAAGAAGGATTTCTTAACAATGTTAGACCTTTTTATCTATTTTTAATGACTTGCCACATAACCATCAAATTTAGAAAAATTCCCTTCACAATGGGGTGATCTTGAAATCTTAACCTAGGTAATGGGACGCAACCTGTTATGTCATTAGTAGCCTACAACGACACATCTGTAACACCAGTGATGAGGCTCGAGGTCTTCCCATTCCGGACAGAGGTTTCCATAAGGAAAGTGTGTTGTTACCAGTTGCATATGCTGGATTTATCATGCTACGTTTGATGAATACACAGAGAAGAAATAAGGCCAGTAGAAGATGTCTTTAATGCTTGATAAAGCTAGTGTATTTTCATGGGGTATACATTCAGTTAAAAAATATCATTACATTCAAGTTAGCTAACCTGGATAGCGTGGTTTGCTAATGCATTAGCATTAACTTACCAAGGTGTTGGATACAGCAGTGACGTTACCTGTGTCTGTAATGTGCACATTAAGATTTAATGTTGCTAATTCTGCTTAATGTTCATCGTTTGGCCTAATATTTGTTTAATCTTCTATGTAGGAAAAATATAGGAAAAAACAACATTTAATAGTAACAAACAAAGCAAATTGATTAATGTTTGAAACTGTTGAATAAACATTTGAAATAGTATTTGTTAGCAAAAAACATAGCATTAGTTAGTTTGAGGTAACTAATAAATGGTTGGAATAGTTTCTAAAAGTAACTGACAAATGGTTGAAATAGCACGAGTTAGCTAAAGGTAACAGGTGAACAGTTTAAACATATGGCAGGGCTGTTTGCACTGTAGCGATTTTTCTGAAATGCTTGTTATAATGATATCTCAACAGATTTGAACATTTTTGTGTGGTTATTTGCAAAGATATCACTGCACAGGTAGCATCCATGCTGCTTGTTTACGTTTAGACTGCCACAGTTCACAAAGCATTCTGGGAATTTGTTTCTACCACTCAGTTTGGAGTCTCCATCTGAAAACACTCCATTTGGAGGGCCACTTAGAGGGCTGGATGAGTATAACCCCTGGATCCCTCAAAAGAAATGGGACACGCTACTCTTCACAGCAGCATTCCAAATAGAGTGGTAGGGCCAAGGGGGGAGAATTTGGATTGGGCCATATAGTATCACTGACGTATCAACTGATCTAATTTCCGTAAAGCCCAGTGTATCCTGAAAATAACCATATATGGCACTACTGACAAAAGCCTGTGAAGAAAAGGGCCAGAACAGACAAGGGTTACACCAGGAGTGCAGGGCTTCAGTACGGTAGATGTTCTTCAGGTTCCTTTCACAAGTAACTCAGGATAAATATTGTGCTGTGAGATGAAGGTGATGAAGTTTCATTGAGTGTGTAAAAAACATGTTCTGGAGCAACTGACTGCAAACACTGACCCCAAGTGATCACACACTACACACACACACACACACACACACACACACACACACACACACCACAGGCAACACGTTCTGCAGAGTGATGAACTGAAGCACGCAAACAGTCACAGATGTGCCACCCTCTATCTCTGAAAAATGTTTAGTCTGTCACACAGTCCCTCTGAGCACACACACACTCTCTTTCTCTCTCCCTCTCTCTTTCTCACACACACATACACACAGACACACACACAAACAGTGGACTCTCGTAGTGCTGTTGCGTGACAGAGCCTGACATGTGTCAGCTCTCTCGCTAGAGTAGTACACTCAGTGCAGGAAAAGTGTGTGTGTGTGCGTGTGTGTGTGGGTGTGTGTGTGTGTGTGTGTGTGTGTCTGGAGCAGTGAATAAAAGACCAGTTTGGTGTTGGTTATGCATCATGGATCCGATGCTCCCTAGAGAGCAAGAGTCTTCACTTCCTCACATTTTCCTCCTCCATCTTCAACTCCTCCTTTGCCGTTTCTTTGCTTCTCTCTTCTCGTGTTTCTCCCCTCTCCATCACCTCCTCCTTCTGTCTGCTCCATCTTTCTTTCCATCTGTCCTCCTTCTTTTTTTCAGTGCCCCTTCCTCTTTTGTTTTCCTGTCCACATTTCACCTTCTATCCTTTCCCTCTTCCTTTTCTTCTCTCCTCACACCTCTCTTCTTATCTTTTTTCTGTCTTTTCCTGTCTCCTTCCCTTTATGTCCTCTCTCCTGTTCTTTTCCTCCCTCTTCATTCTCTCATCTCCTCCTATCAGTTCTTCTACTCTTGTTTCCTATTTTCCATTTTCATCCGTTCCTCTTTCTTTCTGTCCTCCTCTCCCCCTTTATCCTCCTCTTTTCTTCCCCCTCTTCTTCCCCTTTACTCTTTTACCCTGTTGTCATTATTCTCTTTTCCCTCCCTCTTGTTTCCTTTCTTATCTCCTCCTCTCTCCTCCTTTCCATTCCTTTCCTTTCATTTGCTCTCACTCCTCTATACTCCTCCCTATGCCTCATCCTCTCTTCCACTCTCCCTCTTTCGTGATGGATTATTCTCTGGGACCTCGATGGTCATGACAGCTCTGAGATCTCTCATTGGCCCCCAGGAGGCTCACAGGGGTGTGTGAGAAAGACGGGGACACGGGAAACCGTCTGTATGTGTGTGTGTGTGTGTGTGTGTGTGTGTGTAAAGCTGGAAGCTTGTTGGGGTAAAAAAAAAAGTCTTAAGAGCACTTGAGCACATGTGTTTTTCTTCTCTGGAGTTTTATCTCCAACAGAGAGAGAGTGAGGTTGACATAACGTGTGTCTGTGTGTATGTGTGTGTTTGTGTGTTTTGGTGTGTAAAAGCTATCCACACACATAGGGGGTGGGATTGCGTGCCCTCTCCATCTCCCTCTCACGCTACCTCTCCCTCTCGTCCTGCTCTCACTGTGTCAGGTGGAGGAAGCAGCGGGCGGAGGGATAGCTCTTGACATTGCTCTTTGCATGACACAGGATGTAGATTGATCGGCTCTACCTGCGTGCACAGCAGCATAAACAGCGAGTAAACAACGAGACGAGAGTGCAGGTCGATGGATCTGAGCTGAACTTTCTCCTAGAAGATCTCTTTTCTCCTTCTGCTTCTATGGTGGTGTGATAACATCTCTAAGATCAGGCTACAGCAGAGAGAATCTTTACATCCCAAATCACAAATGTGCAGAATATTGGTGCATTAGCTTTTGATAACCATACAAGACAACTGGGTCTCTACTGAATTTCAGATGAATGAATTCTAGAATTTAGGTCAAACTAGATTTACTGCCTTTAAGCTGTATGCTTCTGCAAACTAGTCAAGTTGCAGTTACAGTTTACATCCATGTCTGTAAAAACATGGATGCTTCACACACATCTTCCCCCCTGGGAACACAGAAGATCTATACAATCAGCACAGTTTCAAGGTGGAAACCCAAAATTAGTGTTACCAATTTAGTATCTGACCAAATGCCCCCCCCCCCCCCCCCCCTTCTGTTTCTGACTTATAACGTTGAATAATGGCCAGAAAAGTGTTTCTGCAGAACATAATGATGTCACAGTGAAGTTGACCTTTGATCTATTGGATATAAAATATCAGCATTTTTTTTAATCATTTTATTCTATTAAACATTTGTGTGAAATTTTGTCATAATTAGTGTATGAATTCTTGAGTTATAGCCAAAAGCATATTTTGTGAGGTCACAGTGACCTTTGACCTTCAACCACCAAATTCTAGTCAGTTCATGTTTAAGTCCAAGTGGATGTTTGTGCCAAATTCGAAGAAGTTCCCTTAAGGTCTTGAGATATTGCATTCAGAAGAATGAGACCGATGCAAGGTCACAATGACCTTGACCTTTCACCACCAAATTATAATCCATTCAGGCTCAAGTCCAAGTGAACATTTGAGGCAATGAATTCATTAAAATAAGACGTTAATTGGTATTAGGATGTCTTGCAGCAAGGCTAAAAGCAGTACAAGGCAAAACACGTGGCTTGATATGTTTTATGCAAAATGTTTTTCAAATTGAGCACAGCTGGAATCAAGGCAGTGGAATTACACATGCAAAATTAGAAACACAAACTGGCCAAGTAACACTCCAACAAATGTCAGGTATTACCCAGTTCTATTCTACCCTTGTCTCCACTGCAAGACAAAAAAGTCGTGTTTTATGTTACAATAAACATAAACAACACAAAATTGTCCCTAACCCCAAGTAGTTAATGTTGGTTCATGGTTTTCCTTTTCTTCAATTGTGGTTATTGTTAAGTTGGTCTAAAATTTCATGCTGAGTGGAATTTAAAAAAGTCTTAAATCTGACTTGCCTTAAGCTGTAGAAACACTGTTTCAGCTCTGCATGAAATTACATCTTTGATGTGAAATGAGCAATAGAAACAAGGATTTGACTGCCTGCTTGGTTTTGTGCAGATATCTTGCATTTAAATTTAGACATGGCATGGGGATACCCTTATCCATGTGGTGGCAGCAGGCTAAGGAGCTCAGACTCCATCCTCTTCAGAAATGTCCTACACCTCCTACTGGCATTCTGAGATATTTCCAGACCACATGGAATATAAACCGATCAGCCAAAACATTAAAACCACTGGTGGGTCAAGTAAATAACATTGATCTTGTTACAATACAGTGTTCTGCTGGGAAACCTTTAGTCCTGACATTCATGTGGATGCCACTTGATGCACTCTACCCACCCACCAAACATTGCTGCAGACTAAGTACATTCCGTCACGGCAACAGCACACCCTGATGGCACTGGCCCCCCCAGCTGGGCAGAGCACCATGCCACACCACAAAAACTGTTCAGGAACGGCCTGAGGAACATGACAAAGGGTTTAAGGCATCAACCTGGCTTCCAGAGTCCCCAGATCCCAATCTGGTCGAGAATCCATGGGACGTGCTGGTACCTCACCTCATAACCCACAGGGCTCAAAGGATCCTTAGTGAAGGCCCTGGTGCCAGATACCACAGGACACCCCCAGAGGTGTAATTTATTAGCATTAAGACAAGTTATAATCTGGCATTTTAAGATTTTAACAGCATTTTAACATTTTAACACAAAGTATTCAATCCATGCTGATGTATTGGTTAGGTTTTGGCAGATTGGCTTTCACTTGGAAGAAAGAAATTCTCCTTGAACGTGACTGTTTTATACTGAGCAGGAAAACCGGTCTACTTTTATGTATTATTCTTGTTTTATCGACTGTCTGAACAGTCACAAGTGCAACATATGGAACATTCAGACCAACAACAATAAATTGCTACAGTGTAATAGTGGACCTCTGCCTTGTGTAATATAACTGCCCTATTTCTTTTACTGCTTTTAATTCACATAATTCTTGGCTGTTTAAGTTTTCTGTATTTACTTGATTAGAACGTGTTGTAGTCATTCATTGGCTTAACTATGTTTAACAGAGTCGTGCTTCAGAAACAGTGGCAAATGCATCAGAGAATAAAGCTGGTTTTCTTAATCTCCTAGAAAAAATGCTAACTGTCAGAATGCTTCAGACCATTGACCTACTTTCACATCTGAATCCAGCCAAGTTAGTGTCTCAGTCCCAAATTTGGACTGTTTTGTTTTGTTTGATTAGGTTAATTTCTAAGAGATTAATGTAATACAACATAGCAGACTTTGTCAGACCTTTATTTCCATCGTTGTCCCTAATTTTTTCACAGTCCACCAACCATAAGTAAACATGCGTTCTGTGTCTGATCTAAAATCTAAAATCCTGGAAAATTAGATCATAACAGCAGGCAATCAATATTTTATTTTTAAGATAAAAAAGGTAGATGGTATCATTAATGCAGATTTTCAGACATTGTTCAAGGTGCAACCATCAATAGATGGTAATAGATGGTAAACCATAAACCTATACAATAAGCTGTCAAGCTATCTTTCCTGTACACTCCACTTGCTAGAAGTATATACTGTCCTGTCTGTGTGTTTGCCAAATGCACACGAGGCGTTCACTGCCCACAGTGTCCTCTCTGGGGAATAGAGACTGAGAGTGGGAATTTTCCACTTTTACCACACCTTCTCTCTCTCTCTCTTTCTCTCTCTTGTACACACACAGTTACCTCCTACAGGTTTAATGCATTACACCACACACACAGACACACACACACACACACACACACAATTACTTGAATTAATAAACCTGCCTCTCCCGTTGTGGACTTATGTTCTCTCTGAATCTCTCCCCTCTAATGCACTTTAACCTAAGCTTGGTTTCATAACGTCGCCTAAGCTCCTGCAGCGCTCCACGTACCTCTGCTTTTACGTGCACTCTCATGCACTTTACATTACTAAAAGCATCGGCTAAATAGGATTCAGCGTGTCTGGCGTGTTTTCTGCCCCTACAAGCTCTGCAGGCTTTCAGCTGTGTCAGCTGTCTGTGTGTGGGTGGGTGGATGAGTGTGTGTGTGTGTGTGTGTGTGTGTGTGTGCATGTTTCGTTGTGTATAGATATGTTGTATGCAGTATGTTCTGAGTGCATCATTATGTGTGAGTAAACGGAGGGAGAGTGAGAAGCAGAGATCAGTGAGGGTCAGTGGGTATGGCTTAGTGTTGCTGTATGGTTTTAGATGCAGCAGAACGCTGCAGGGATGTCATGCTAAGCTGATTAAATGTTCACACTTGGGGTCAAGTCAAGCAGCCACTCAGTGTCCCCAACTGAACTGCTGCCAGCACTTAAAGCTTCCTGTGGTGGAGTAGAGAGCATGACAGCAGCCAGTGTGTTAGGAAAAGGATGTTTTGTTATTTCTTTATTTCTTTGATTAAATATTGTTTTCCACCTTTTACGGTAGTCTTTCTTACTTTTTCTTTGCATTCACATATATATAAAAGTGGTTGACAAATTTAAGGACCGAAATGATGAATAACAGTCTAACAAAAACTACTCAATTATTTGACGTTTGGCCGATGGTGGTGGAGGATACTGCACTGTCCTACTTCACAATTCTCGTGAACACTCCAGAAAAGCAGTAAATGTATCACATTTGCTTCATTCTTTGATAAGTTTCCTGTCTATAAAGAGCTTTGGGTATATGCTAAGGGAACCAAAGGACCTATGTCTTATTCTTTTGTGCTTAAATGTACCATGATGAGGATTTAACCACTAGTAGCACTATGGAGCAATGTTTTTATGAAGCAGTGGTGCCCAGTTAGGTGGTAAGACCACCCTGATACAATCTGTACTTTTCGTGGTTGGTGTTGGACAATGGTATGTGGCTGTAGGTCATCATCAGGATGAGGAAATCAACTCACCAGTCTGTAAATTCTCCTCCTGCCTACCTCTGTTAGCTAGCCAAGTCGATGTTTTCAAATGTTAACATCAGTAAACATTGAGGAAAGATGGAGAAGATGGGCACCAGCTGAACTAGCATCCTGCTAGCCACCACACAGGCGTTGGAAAATAAACTGATGAGCTCTGTACTGCATCAGCTTCCAATGCGATATCAGGAAATGTAATATCCCGTAATTCACTGAAACTTGGCTATTCGTGGACAGTGCCATTTAATCAGGAAGGTCTTTTAGTATATGACGATCTGAAAGAGCAGAGGACTCTGGTGAGAAAGGGAGAGGGGGAGTGTGCTTTACTGTGAAAAAAGGACTGGTCTGTCAGTGGGAATCTGAGGTGCTCTCGGCCCTGCTGTGGATAACTACTACAACATTACACCATGCAGAGCTGGCTGCAGTGTGGCGCTACTGTATTCAAGAAGAGCAACGTAAGAGCTGTCTTATTGAGGTCGGAATGTGTGGACGGTTAAATCATTCCACAGCCAGAACCATTCAGAAACATGGGCAATCATGAAGCAGCAGCCAACAATATAAGAGGAGGCAAAAAAGGACTAAATCGAAGTGCACAAGTTAAAGTCAAAGTTAAAGTCCCACTGATTGTCACACACCTGAATGTGTGAAATTTGTTCTCCACATTTGACCCATACCCTGAGGGAGTGGTGAGCAGCAGCGGTGCTGCGCTCTGGAATCATGTGGTGATCTAAGTATGTTATGCACAAGTAAAGGAAGGAGGAGCTAAAAGGATATATACCTTGTATAATTTCCATGTGACAAATAAATGATTGATTGTGATTGATATACTATATATATACTATACCCATGAAAAATTTCTGGGAACACCGCTGTTATGAACTAGTCCCCTTTTTATTTCTATCTCCCCAGCACTGCTGCTATGGGTATGTGCATCACGCACCACCAGTGCTGGAGGAGCACCACGACAGCCCAATATGATGATGGGCTTTTTGTTTTGATGATCATCAATCATAAGCATATGTATTGTATCAACTCTCCCATTTACGGCCCTTTCAGACACAAGTGATTTGAGCTACGCTCCCTGCTGGTTCAGCACACACAGCACAGTTGCAGCACAAGGTTATGAGCAGTGTGCTCAGTTATTATTACAGTCAGACGTTCCTGTACCATTGCTGAATGCAGTTATGTTTTAATAAGGTTAAGTTTCGAAAAACTCTGCTCAGCAGAGGCAACTAAGTGGTCTTGCTGTCATCAGCATCGATGAAGAACTCTCTGAGAAGCTGTCATATAATGACCTAATTAACAACCTTGCATCCAGGTAATGCAGATGTGTGTGCCTCTGGAGATACTCCCGCAACTGCTGAAAAATGCCTGTTCTATAGTTCTTCTATACAGTCAGTAAGTGGAATATATACAGTACAGGCCAAAAGTTTGGACACACCTTCTCATTCAATGCGTTTTCTTTATTTTCATGACTATTTACATTGTAGATTCTCACTGAAGGCATCAAAACTATGAATGAACACATGTGGAGTTATGTACTTAACAAAAAAAGGTGAAATAACTGAAAACATGTTTTATATTCTAGTTTCTTCAAAATAGCCACCCTTTGCTCTGATTACTGCTTTGCACACTCTTGGCATTCTCTCCATGAGCTTCAAGAGGTAGTCACCTGAAATGGTTTCCACTTCACAGGTGTGCCTTATCAGGGTTAATTAGTGGAATTTCTTGCTTTATCAATGGGGTTGGGACCATCAGTTGTGTTGTGCAGAAGTCAGGTTAATACACAGCCGACAGCCCTATTGGACAACTGTTAAAATTCATATTATGGCAAGAACCAGTCAGCTAACTAAAGAAAAACGAGTGGCCATCATTACTTTAAGAAATGAAGGTCAGTCAGTCCGGAAAATTGCAAAAACTTTAAATGTGTCCCCAAGTGGAGTCGCAAAAACCATCAAGCGCTACAACGAAACTGGCACACATGAGGACCGACCCAGGAAAGGAAGACCAAGAGTCACCTCTGCTTCTGAGGATAAGTTCATCCGAGTCACCAGCCTCAGAAATCGCAAGTTAACAGCAGCTCAGATCAGAGACCAGATGAATGCCGCACAGAGTTCTAGCAGCAGACCCATCTCTAGAACAACTGTTAAGAGGAGACTGCGCCAATCAGGCCTTCATGGTCAAATAGCTGCTAGGAAACCACTGCTAAGGAGAGGCAACAAGCAGAAGAGATTTGTTTGGGCCAAGAAACACAAGGAATGGACATTAGACCAGTGGAAATCCGTGCTTTGGTCTGATGAGTCCAAATTTGAGATCTTTAGTTCCAACCGCCGTGTCTTTGTGAGACGCAGAAAAGGTGAACGGATGGATTCCACATGCCTGGTTCCCACTGTGAAGCATGGAGGAGGAGGTGTGATGGTGTGGGGGTGTTTTGCTGGTGACACTGTTGGGGATTTATTCAAAATTGAAGGCACACTGAACCAGCATGGCTACCACAGCATCCTGCAGCGACATGCCATCCCATCCGGTTTGCGTTTAGTTGGACCATCATTTATTTTTCAACAGGACAATGACCCCAAACACACCTCCAGGCTGTGTAAGGGCTATTTGACCAAGAAGGAGAGTGATGGAGTGCTGCGGCAGATGACCTGGCCTCCACAGTCACCGGACCTGAACCCAATCGAGATGGTTTGGGGTGAGCTGGACCGCAGAGTGAAGGCAAAGGGGCCAACAAGTGCTAAACACCTCTGGGAACTCCTTCAAGACTGTTGGAAAACCATTTCAGGTGACTACCTCTTGAAGCTCATCGAGAGAATGCCAAGAGTGTGCAAAGCAGTAATCAGAGCAAAGGGTGGCTATTTTGAAGAAACTAGAATATAAAACATGTTTTCAGTTATTTCACCTTTTTTTGTTAAGTACATAACTCCACGTGTTCATTCATAGTTTTGATGCCTTCAGTAAGAATCTACAATGTAAATAGTCATGAAAATAAAGAAAATGCATTGAATGAGAAGGTGTGTCCAAACTTTTGGCCTGTACTGTACTATCTTTGACTTTGTAAATTTTTGTGACCTTTTTCCTGTTATTTGTGACTAATTGGATAGTTCTGTTTTTCTTATTATATGTGTATTTTGATATGGTAACAGTGATCATGAAAATGTTATTCTTTAGTTTATTTATCGAAGACGATAGCAAACACGTGTGTGCAATCAAAGCACTTGCGCTTAGAGCAACTAAATGGCTGACTTTTATGTAGGTTATGAAGAAGGAAGTGCATTTGTTGGGCCTCAAAGACACACACAATGCATTTCAGTAAGAAACACTTTAAAGGCTATGACTATTGCATTCATCAATTAATGTATTTGTTTATTATATTTTGATCAATGAATCAATTGCTTAGTTTATACAAAGTTTCTTACTTCATCTGATTAGCAGCCCTAAAGTCCCTAAATTTTGGTAGTAGTAAAGAAAAGAACTTATGTTGTTAAAGATAGCAAAAAATCAGTTATCAGAACTGTTAATTTGCTGTGGATCAGCCAATCGATCGACTCCAGTGAGGGATTCGTCCCACACATCATCGCTGTCTTTAGACTCTTGACCCACTCTAGTGTGAAATAAACCCACTTCAATGACAAAGATGCTGGGCTTTAATGGCAGCCATCTGTAGCAAAGCAGATTACTGTGATGAAGCAGGAAGTGTGTTTTCTATACGTCTTAATTCTGCGGGTCAGTGGAGCTAGCTGCAGATCAGCAGATGAAAGTGCTGCTGGGTTTATTTCTAAGAAGGTGAAGCTGGGACACGACACACAGCTGTGAGAGAGCGAGCCTGTGCACAAGGGATGCAGTTCGCTGTTTAGACTGATTTGTGACCAATTTAGACTTGTTACAACATGTGATGTTTTAAGTGTAGTTTAACCAGTGTTTGCACTTTGATTTCCATGCATGCCATTGAAAATATTAAAAATTAAAATGAACCTTTACGGAAACTAACCTGTGTTGAATTATGAATGCTGAACATTTGGATTTAAGTTGAGTAATTACTACAAAATGAGTTTTACGATCTTAAACTGGCGTCATTTGCAACAAGTCCTCCAAATCAGAAGTATACAGTACATCATTTGTCCACACTTTGTAGAATGACGCTATGGTTAAACGCACTATGTGTAACAATTTACATGTATTAAATTGTTTTCATTGGATGAACGGATTGTAATGTAACTCAAATACTGAGATCTTCCTGAGATTTCTTTTGGTTGCCTATAACCACCTATGGACTAATTTCTATGGAAAGGACTTTTTTTTCCTACAAAAATCTAACGGATTTGATGTATGACCTTAACTCTAACTCAATGTTCATGTGCATTTCTCAGTGCCTTGCCTCTCTTCACCTCCCTATGCTGCCAATATTGTGCAACACTATAGCCAAGGTTAGCTTAGAAATGGAAGCAGCTAACATCAACAAGCGACTGGCACCCACCACAACACAGAGTCCAACGAAAGCTCCACCTGAGCACAAGGAAAAGAAAAAAAATTTGTAAAGCTGGATAAATTGGAATGTGACCACAACTTTGGGGGGAAACTAGGGTCAACATTGGCAGGGAATTCAATTCATGGAAGGATTTTTTTTTTGGTCTTGTTCTACTGAGAAATATAGTTCAGTTAGTAATGTCGCCACTTGTAGTGATGCTACTGGCCAACACTGATGGCTTAAAGTCTGTGAAATATAATATTGTGGTTTCAACTGGCTAACGTTAGTTTGCTCAAGCCTAGGGGGTATGAGCATGCATGTGAGCAATAGGATGCTAAATGCAGTTCGCTTAATGGCCACCAGTGTCGTTAATAACCAGGATTTTTTGATAATATACCTTTAAGGTTTGGTTAGGTTGGTTAGGCACAAACACCACTTCGTTGGTTTTTGTCAAAATGGCTACTTCAGAAAGGTTATTGGACCTTGATCATCATGGTTATAATAATATCCAACATTTCATACAACATATTATCAGTAGTAACAACCAAAACAATGAGAGAAAAGTCAAAAAGTCTGAGTTTTACAAGATCAGCTTCAGTCTGAGATATCTGAGGAAGTCTGGAAAACATCAGCTGAGGGCTGTATTTAGTTTGCAGCTCTGACTGGTTAACTGCTGATCCATTCCCCTATAACGTAACCTGGCAACCCCCCTTTAAACAAGTAAACACCTTTGATTCTTACCAAACCTCAATCAGTCAAGTCATATTTTTGGCTTCACCCTACCAGGCTCAAAGGGCAGCGACATACAGTGAAAACTGTGACAAGATCACCAAAAGCTCTGAGATATGGGTGAGACAGTAAAACAGTGACACAGTAACCAGACAGACCAGTTTTACACTGATGTGATGAGGGCACAATGCAGAACAATGCAATAGCTGCTACGATGCATGGAGGCTGAATGTGTGAGTGACGGGTGTTTAGAAGCAGGGCGGGTGAGCAGAGGAGGCTCAGCTTTTACAGGATTAAAGTTTATTGATGGTTTTTCATCACAACTTATCGATCCATTTTTTTCATCTCCTCTTTCAGTCATAAGCAGCAGGTTGTGACTGGATGGGTCAGAGTGTGTGTATGTATGCAGCATGTTTCGTACCATCTTAGCTCACTGCTGCCAATGCACTGCAATATCCCGCTCCTTATAACCTTAAGTACATCTAATATTGAAATGCAGGAGAAGAGCTATACACACAGTTCACAAATACACTTGCAGGCCGAATCTATGTTTGGTTTGACATAAAATGACTACTATAGACAACTACATGTGTAACGTTCTCTGTATAGCCCCTAATTATTTTTTTAAACCTGCACATTTGGTTATTTGCGCTGATTTTTGAACAAACCATCAGAGCTCACACCAAAGCATCTCAAGCATGTGACTGTTAAAACCTGACTAATATGAGTGTTTCCTAATATGTTCTCTAGCCTCTATATAAGTGTAGTTTTTATGTGATTAAGGCATACTTTTTTCAGTCATTCAAAAGGGTCTGGTGCCCCTTTACATCTGTTTCAGTGGTTGGAAAACAACCATAGTTTGCAGAGTAATGATGGGCAAAATTGAACAAACTCTTTTTAGGGTTCTGCAATGCTTTCTAAATCACTGTTATTGCAGGGTACTGCTCACACTGCCTGCTATGGTGAGTAAATGAGAAACAATTGAATCAGACTTGAGGCGAGACCTCAGCCAGACGAGGTCGATGGTGCATTTATTTGCTCCTCAGATGGTCATTCTACTTCTATGTGTTCAGGAGCTTTAAGTTGTAATGTTGCAACATGGATGCTACAAAGAGGATGTGTTGTATTTATTGTTTAGAGTGTTTAAACAACATATTGATAACAAAGAGCAAAGAAAAATGGTCAGGTTGCTCCTCTAAGAACAACAGGTCACTGGTCAGTGACGTCTCTGTAACGTCATGTTGAGCCTACATAGCCTACCAGCATACATGGGTTTCTGAAGTAATGCATTAAATTTACTATTTTGTAACTGGTACATGATGAATGGTTGCAAAAATTGCTGCATGCCACGGCACGTTTTACTCCAGTTATCTTCACTAGCAGTCCCACAGCGGATGTCTAACAGATAAAAAAATCCTTTTTTGCTTTATCATCCAAATATGTCTGAGTTGTTCTTCACAAGCTGCAAACTTTTCTCCTCATTTGTGGCATGGATTTTTTCTCACAGCGGGCAACCGACATGACAGACTCTTCAACAGGCTTGGTGAAGAAGCACTTACACATGTACATGATATCAGCAAGACTGAGAGATCACTGTAAAATTATTTGAGTACAGTGGCAAAGTGGTTGAGCGCTGTCAACTTGAAATGAAAAATCTGTACTTATAATTCAGAACAGTAAATGTGAAATAGCTTTCTTAAAGTTTTGAGTTAACAGCCAATTTTCTTTGACAAACTTTTACTGTTTGGTCCTACAGTGAAGTTTTGTGGGGTGGGGAACACTAGCTGTCGAATGTTCATGTACTGTGCAGAAAAACTGATGCCACATATTGCGAAAAGTATCAAAACTCAAAGGTTTGATACATTTACATGTATCAGCTTGAAGCAGGGCAGGAATTTCAGGAGG
Organism: Epinephelus lanceolatus; assembly: GCF_041903045.1. Lineage (NCBI taxonomy): Eukaryota > Metazoa > Chordata > Actinopteri > Perciformes > Serranidae > Epinephelus > Epinephelus lanceolatus. Next base: position 39,485,359 of record NC_135739.1, read on the forward strand.
GCCACGAGGGCCATGGCTCTCGTGGCCCTCCCAATTTGGCCCTGTGCCCTTGAAAAAAATATCTGCCCTAAGGCCACAGTGGCCTTGATGCCCCGCCCGCACTGCCCCAGGTGATTTTGTGGTTTTCTCCTCTGCCTCTTTCCTGTCAACACGGCTTTGACACCTGCGTCTATTGAGAAAAAAATAATGCGATGACACTCTGGATTCTTATTGGGCAACATCAAATGAGATGATGCGTACATCACCAGTGGGGGGTTTGATTCGAGCCTGGCATGAAGCGCTTGGAAGGGCTGTAACGACAGTTTGACACCAGTCTATCACCGGCCAACCAGGAGACTTCCAGTTTTTCCCGTTAATTAACGAAACTATGGCGGCCCACCATAGTTTAATTTGACCCGCTATAGTTTCTAAATAAAAGATTTAGGCTGCCGAAAGTATTGACTTCTCATGATATAAATAATATCTCGAACGCTGTAGCGTTTTGTGCCGATGTGCTCAGGCTGTCAGATCCAGGGCTCGACAGTGCGAGCGTTTCACTTGACTAAAAATACGTGTGTGCGAACTGTAAAAAATATTTAGGGGCATGTGCGCATAAAAAAAAATCAGCCGTAGCAGCCTATATTTTTGTCAATAAAAATATATGATAATCCAACCGCAAATGTTGGAGGAACTCCAGCCGCCTTCCCTCTTCCCTGTGTGACACGGTTATGGGTGGTTTTCCAAGCCACTGTCGGCACAATGAATATAAGTCCCACTGTCGGCAGCGTGGAAATAAGTCAAAGGGCTCTAGTTTCCCAGCACAGCGCAGGGTGGCGAACCCCGCGCAGAGCTACCCGAGGCGCGCTCAGTTTGGTAGTTTGGCAGACCGCGGTGCGCTGAGATGGGTGTGGTGGCGCAGCAGGGGGAGGTGTCGACAGATCCAGCTTGGCGCAGTGACAGTTTCATGCCAAAAGGCTTCGCCGAAGGTGCACTAAAAGCTCGCCATCTGAAACCAGGTCTACTGTCAGCGCAGGGGGAGCGCAGCCAGTGTAAGCCGAAGTTTGGCTGACCGGCGGACAGTGCGCACACGTCACCAAAACCTCACAGGCAGGTTTCTAGAATATCAGGCACATTAACAATGCAATAAATAGCCACAAAATCAAAGGGGATTGGCACTGTTTGGCACGTTTGGCACGCGTAATGGAAACCCAACCTGATTTAATTAACACAGCTGCAAACTAATGAGTTCACATCCCTCTCAGCCAACCACAAACAGCCACAGCATCAGATAGGGAGTATATATTCAGCATCTGTCATCTTAGAAAAGTCAAAAGAAAAGAAACAGAGTGAGACTGCGAGAGAGAAAGAGAGAGCGCGCGCACGAGAGAAACGCATCATTGATTTCCAATTGTGGTGACCTCCTCCCAGGCTACCTTTGCATCATCAGCCCGTGGAGGTCTGCTCACAGTTCCGTATATTCGGACACTGCCAGGTTGGACCTCCCGGACCAAAACATCAGTTTCCTCCTGGGAGAAGTTTGGCCGTCTGACGCTGTTGCTCTCTTCTGCCATGGCGAATTGAGTAAACTCTCATTACGCCTTTGCGCGGCGCATTTAAGGGCGAGGAGAGGGGCTCATTTGATTGGTGTGATGTGTGTAAAACCCACTCCACGCCTTCTCTCCTCCCTCTTTCCAACTTGCGCCGGTAGGAGGGACGGAGGTGGGACAGACGAGTAGCTGCGCTAGCGCGCACGGTGTGCCACACTTGCAAAATCCGCCTGGCCACACCCAGTTGGGAAGCGCAGGTGCGCTGCGCCCCCGCCTCGCCTGGTCTGCGAAACTAGAGCCCAAAGTGTGGAGAAGAGGGACCGGGAAAAGCAGCGGACCTCCGGGGAAGCCTGCTCTGTTCTCCCTGCAGTTAGGGACCGTTCGCCACGGTACTGCTGCTGGGCAGGGTGGAAATAAGTCCTGCAGAGTTACAGAGGACCTGGAGAATGTTGTAGGATAGTAATAACATTATATAAGATAATCATATTATAAAGTTAATATAAGATAATAACATTAAAGACAAAATTAAATTGCAATACTTTTTAGAAACTTGATGATTTTACCTTTCTGTACATTTTGTATACAAATTCATTTCAATTTACAGTGTTCAAAATTTTCTTCGGGGGGGGGGGGGGGGGACATAGTTTCCAAAATCCTGTGGGAAACACTGACTTCATCAAACGCCCGGGCAGGGATCGGCACCGAGACCCAGTATTAAACAACCCAAGGCAAGTTTAATGAAGACCGTAATAATAGTAAGCTCCGCCATTATCGGCGTTACTTATCATCGTTCTGCAGCCTCTCTCCTGCTCTCTGCATGTCACCCCTCATAGCGTGCACACACACACACACACACACACACACACACACACACAGACACACAAACTCAACAGCAGAGAGGCCGCGGTGCAGATGAAGGGAATATAACTTCAAGATGACTCTAGTTAACGACAACTATGCTTGTTACTGTGAGTAAGTGCAATAAAACCTCTGCCAGCCAAGCCAATACTTTATCAATACATGTAATCAGCATGTAGAAAGCCATATTTCAATCCGCTCTGTCCGCAGTCTCTCATTCACCGCTATTATGATTTATGATCGCGGTCGACACAAATACATCGCGCTCGTGAGGCAAACAGCAAAGTGTTAAAGACAAACTAAAATGAAAGCTGTCTATATGTAGGCTAACACTTTATCTGAACATGTACCTGAGGCAGCCGACCTGCAGACAGTGAGTGTCCTCAGTAGAGGAGGGACAGAGAGCAAGATGAATGACTGATACTGATGTTTGTCTTCATGCTGAGATAACGTGAATTTCTTCACTCAGTGTTGTGATGTCAGGAGGAGTATTTATATTCCAGTGAGATATTACTGGGTTTTAAATAGTGACTCTGTTGTTGTAAACATGACTGTTGCTGCCATGGACTGTATAAAACTATATCCTGTGTAACTGGCTTACAAGGAAAGCATCAGGAGGTGAGGTGTGTGCATGTGTGTGTGTGGAGGAGAGGGGAGAGGGAGATGCTGTGTGTTATTAGATATTGTTAATGTTACTTATTATTCTTCTGTGCATTGATAGCTCTCTTTAAGTCTGTTTCTGCATCATGCTGAGGAGGACCATGCCTGTGTATATATAAATATATATATGTATGCAAAAAAAAGTGGATCGGTTGCTGGCTGCTAACAATGTGGCCCATCGACATGATCTGGTTTTGGAATGCTTCCCAGATGAAATAGTAACTGAATAGCCATGCTGTAGTTTGTATGTTTGTTAGCTATCTAACAACACATCAAAAATAATTGTAAGCCAGTTTTGTTCAGTGAATCAGTTTATCATGTACGCTCAAAAAATATTAAGATTGTTTGCTTATAAATACATGAACCTGGTTGTTCTATATTCAAAACACATTGGGTTTATTAGTGCTATTAAATAAATCACATTATTTAATTATTATACTCATTATTACTTGAGCTTGTTTTATTTATTCATTTCACAGATAGTTATACATCCTTTGTCCTTAAATCCTTAAATTCATTATGGACGTGGACTTAAAATCATTGCTTTATTGTATGGCCTTGCTGCCCTGGCTTTTGGCCTTTGTGCCCTCAAAAAATTGACAACGCGAAAGGCCAAGTGGCCTTGCCCCTAAAATGACGAAATTCCAGGCCTGGCATGAAGGAACAGATACCTTTAAAAATCAGTCCGGTTCGGTTTCCAAAAGTTCAGTCCACCCACCACTGTTGCAGAGGTTTGTAGGGGAGCACATGACTCCCGAGGCGCACACCTCCAAAACCTAAGCAATGCTTCATGAGGACCTGAGCATCAAGAAGGCTGATCAGTTCATTCAACTCTTACTGGAAGGCAGGGCCATGAGAACGTCACCTGTGTTTGTAGATGTTAGCCTTAAAGTGGGCACAATGTCAGACTAGACAGTGAAGTGAAAACAAAATGACAGTTCAGTCTGATTAACAGGCTGTCCTCTTTCCTTGCATCCTGTAAACTTTCCTTTCAACCTTCTTATCATCCTTGCTTTGTATTCTTCTTTTTTTTTGCTCTTGTTCAAGTTTACTTTTTAAAATTTAAATATATTTCCTTCCTTTGTGTCCACACGAACCAACAGCCTGATCACGATCTCAGACAGTTTAGTTTGGACTCATTGAGTTTTTTCTTTCTTTCCTACAGATAATTTGCTCTGAATGTGTGCGTGCAGGACGAGACAGACGGGGTAATGACTCTCTCTAATAGGGCTTAGTTCAGCTGACCGCATAATGCCGTCTGGCCTTTGTTTAATCTGAGATCCCTTGTCTGACTCAACACACTCGGTCCCCAGTCTACAAGGGGTTAACCTACATAGAGCAAAGGGGAAGGAAACGAGAGGGGGGAAGGAGAGAACGAGAAGGAAAGGAGATGTCATGAGAATAGAGAGACAAGGAAAGGGTCGTGGCAGTCATTCAGACAGACAGATAGCATCACGCCGGAGATGAGTGATCTGGATGAAGAGGCTGCGCTTAATGACCGTTCAGCATTGACCCTGAGCAGAGGTAATGATGCTCCAATACAGGCACAGCAAATTAGCTGTGGAGGGAGGGAATGAAGGAAGGAAGGAAGGAAGGAAGGAAGGACAGAAGAGGAGATATTTAAGAAAAGAGAGAGAAGGAGGAAACTAATAGACAAAAGATAAATGCACAGCGTATATGGGAGATTGTGACAATGAGGTTGACCTTTAACCCTGCAGAGGTAATGATGCTGCTCGTTGGGACTCAGCTACAAATTAGGGGAAATTAAAGGACAGGAGGGGAAAGAAGGAAGGAGAGAAGGAAAGGAGGAAAGGAAACAAGAGGACAAGAAAAGAGAAGACAGAGGACAGGAAAATAAAATAAACAAAAAATTGAGGAAAGAAATTGGGGAAGATGTAATGAAAGAAAAGAAAATGTGACAAGTAGAATGAAGGAAAGGGAAGAAGAGGAAACAAAATATAGGAAAGGAGATGAGAAAAAGGGACAGGAAACTAAAGGACGCAAAGGATATAAAGAAGGTAAGAAAATAACAAAGGAAAGGGAAGGCAGGGAAAGAGAGATAGGAGGGGAAATGAGAAAATACAGGAAATAAAAGAATAGGGAAGGGATGATGGGAAGAAAGGGAAAGGATGCAAAAAAGGAAAGAATATGAGAATAAGGGATAAGAAGAGGAGGAAATATAGGAGTGTAAAGGGAAGAAAAAGAAAACAAAAATAGGAAATAAAAAAAGAAGAAAGGACAAGATAGGAAAGGAAAGAAAATGGGGAGAAGAAAAGGAGAGGAAATGAGACAAGAAGAGAACAGGAGAGAAGCAAAGGATAAGTGTGAAGGAAACAAATGAAAAGTAAATGAAAGTTCAAGAAAAAGAAAATGAGAATGTTGTAAATGAGCATACGTTTAATTTTCAGGGAAGCATCCTTGGCTGGTGATGTTGTTTAACCCCCGCTACAATGCTAACTGAGGACTAGCTCAAACATGGAACAAAAGAAAGACGAGGGGACGAAATGAAAGAAAAGAGATGTAGAATGAGCGAGTGCGTTCAGCCCAATGATGAGGTTGAACTGTAACCTCTGCGAAGGCAGTGACACCACGAGGCCTCAGCTAAGGGATTAGCCACAGTGCTAACTAGCGGAGTGTGAGCCACAGGGGAGCCATCTGGTCTGGAAGACATGAATCTTATGTGTGAGGAGAGAGAGCGAGGAGGACCTGGGCTGGGGATTGCTAGATTGATGGAGCCTTATCTCAATCATGGTGGCCTACAGTATCCAACTAGACGGTCAAGGCCTCATCCTAATGATAATGCTCATGTTAGTGTGTGTGTGTGTGTGTGTGTGGCAGATGAGGTATACAATGTGTTTTCAGAGAAAAAATTATAAACAACACAGGAGAGAAATCAATGTCTCAATTACACCAGAGCTGCATTTAGCAGCGAGGTTGTCCTTGTGAGTCACCAACAGTATATTGTGTGTGTATTAGAGTTTAATGTTTTCTTGTGGTTTTAAAAGGACTTCTTTAGAAGACTTGTCTGAGGAAAAACCTCAGTTCTCTTAAGCTTATTTCTTAGTGGACCAAAAAAAAAAAAACAGCTAACACCCTCTGACATCTTGCTTTTGTATTTATTTCACTCTTGAGACAAATGACTCTGAAGAAGTCACAGTATTTAATGTTGAAAATATGACACCTGAGGCCTGTACCACAAAACCAGTTCAACTTACCCAGGATATCTTCTTGTTATCTGGTTTGACTAACCCTAACATTGGCCGTCTGGTTAACTGGTACTACGAAGCTGGTTATCAACTAGTTCAGTCAACTTTGGGTTATCGAGCCATGAGCATGCTCATGTGAAAGAGGCAGGAATGTTAATTACTGTACAAGCGACATCATCAGAACCATGAATGAAGGCTGCTTCATATGATATAAGATGAAACAGTACCTCAAGTGTCTGGAACTGCGAGACAGTAAAATGTCATTGGCGTGGAATGTAAATGAAATCTAAAAATGGAAAATTCAGAGACATTGAAAACACTATCCAAAATTCACCGTCAGCCAGGACTTAAATTATGTGTAGGTATCATTAGGCTACATGTGACAGCATGTCACTTTTTGCCATTTAGCTGGATGATGATGATACTGCTCTGAATATGTCAAAACACTTTAAAGTAATATCAGACTGTTTCTGCTGCTGAAGTAAAGAGTGGAAAAGTAGTTAATGACTAATGAGGTCTATCTGACCGAAATGTTACATACATAATAACAAGAACCAATTAACAGTGTGTGGATTATTTTACTAATAAAATATCATCTGTTTTATAGTAGTTCTCATCACATAGGTGTCTTGTGTTATTTTGAGCTGCAGTGATGGAATCAGAGTGTCAGATAGCAACGCTATCACTGCGGACTGAAATAAACTTTGCACAAGTTAAAATCCTGCTGATATCATGTGTTAAGTGTTGTGAACAATGTCTGTATTTAAAAGCTCTGTTTTAAAACCAGTGGAAATAGAGCCCTGGAAGAATGAAATCATTCTACTGACCTATAACAATATACAGGCTACTCTTTTTAACCTGTCACTCCGGCCTTTCAGTAATGGATACTTTTTTCTTCAATGATCTGATTGGTCAGAGGTCGGGGTGTTGACAGGCTGTGATCCGATACTCTGAAGTTAACCTGTTCCGGAGCAGGTTAGCTATTCAGCATAAGTTACCACAGTGATTTATCCCGGTAAAAAAAAAGGACCAGCTTCATAGTACTGAAAACCCAGAGTTAACTCTGAAGTTAGCTCACTAACTCTAAATCCTGTTTCATAGTACAGGCCTCTGGGTGACCACACTAATTTTTGCCCTTTTGCCGCTGCGATACTGTGACGCACTGCCACAAAGTACCTTATGTCTCAGATTGAGCAGAACATCACAAAAAAGTAACCACCATAGCATCTTCACTGGCCTACATGGTTCCTACTTTTTTAACCTGTTTTCCAGCCAGTCCATGATGTCGAACATGACATACCATGAAAACACATAGATGAAAAAAGCCCAGTGCCACCATACAGAATGCTCTTCTGTTCAGTTTGAATACATCTGACCTAAGGTTATTACTGAGTTAGTGGCAGCTGAGGAAAATATTTTGCTTGGAGCCATTTTAGCATGTCGTTTTGCTTTGATTCATTGCTGTTGGACAGAGTAAACAGTTTGTTTACATTTGGGCAAATTGGCACCATAAAAAGTATGCTGAATTAGCAATTAGCAGCTCCTCTTTGCAGTGGACTGATGGATGTACAGACAACCATCACTGGATTACTTTGATACCGAAGAAAACTTGGAATGTGCTGATTCACAGGAAAGTCCTGCAGTTAGAAAGAGTTTCCTTTTTTTCTTAGCAGATCTGTGGTTGTTTCTCCCTGATGGACTTAAAGATAATGAAACCTCCAGAGTTATGAGTTATGTTATGAGTTATGACTCAGAGGATTACTATTTTTAATGCAGATTGCAACAATCATGCTCGAAGGTTGTTGTTTTTTTTTACCTTGATATCCTCCATGACCTGTGTGTTGTGGAATGGGCCAAAATAATTAACCTCCTATTGATTCAGTTCTTGACAGAACTCTACTCCTGGGTATTTTCTTGCAACATAAAAACTTAATTCAAGGGTACACTGCGCGGGATTTAACTAAGAAGCATTGTATAGACTCATACAAAAGCAATTCCTCTCAATCATTGCTTGTGACCAACCAGAAGTGTGCGACAATGTATTTATCTGCAGGACTCTTCCCTTTGCCTGTACATCCTTATTTTCTTCTTATTTTGCTGTGTTCTTGATGTTGGTGGACACAGCATGCAGGTGAGGTCAGGAGCTTTTAAAAAGGTACTGACCAGGTGCCAAAGCAGCACGCATCCAATGGGAAGTTTGGAAATGGCAGACACAATGCTGAAAAAAAATGCAAAAATAGCAAGGCAAAATGTTAACAGATTTTGCACAGAAATTGCTGCAGCTGAAAGTTGATCCATTTATATTACAATTATAAATCTCTTTCAACATTGGACAGTTGTGTAATATAGTTAATGAGGTTTGGCAGAGGCTTCTTTTTTTATTCATTACATTTGATAATCTTTTATACCTTAACACAAAAACTCATTTTCCTGTGAAAAATGACCATATTTTTGGTAAGAATTTCCAGGATCTCATTTCCCGTTATTCCACCGTAATTGTGTCTGTGTGTGTCTGTGTCTGTGTGTGTGTGTGTGTGTGTGTGTGTGTGTGTATGTCTGTATATAAATACAAAGACACTTTCTGAAGTGGGAAAAACGCAGAAATCCTAAATTTACAGAAATACAAGTATGATGCAGACAGGATAAACACATTTAACAAAGCATAAAACTAACAGCTGTTTGACACAGAGGCTCTATATTTGGCACAAATGGAACCCCGTATGAATGTTACCCTCTGTCTTTTTCCTCCATCATCTCTCCCATTAAACAAACCTCATGCTGAGCTCTGATGTTGTTGCATGCCGGGTCGTGTGTGTGTGTGTGTGTGTGTGTGGTTTAGTTGTTGGAAATGAAATCACTTACAGTCATTCTGATGTCTCTGATTACAAAGTATTTGCAGTATCATCCTCCAGAATGTCTCAGTACTTAGGAATCAGCTTTGCTGCTTTTTATTTTACTGCACCTGCAAATATTTAGACAATCTGTTTTTGATTTAGTGGCCAGTCACAGTTTAAAGTTTAGTTTCACAATATCAGCAGTGAGCTGGAGCAAATTATTGGATTTTAGGGGCATCACAGAGTTTGCTGCTTCTGAGAAATCATGTGTTTTCTGCAACCCAGTTGCCATGAAAATGTTGGTATTGTACGTTTCTGCAAACCATGGATATGTTACATTTGCACGTTATTCTAAAGTTTCAATAATGCTGTGGATAACGTGTGGTTTTAGGCAGAAAAAACATTTGCTTATGGTAAGAAAAAGATCACGTTTCAGCATGAAATACCCAGTTTTGGGCCACTATCCCCACTTGAAAAACAGAGATGAATCAGTAAAAAGCATCTGCCTTTCATGCCACTATACCGGCAGGAAAAAGAACAATGTCTTGGTTAAAAACAGCTGCTTTTCATGCCAATATCACCTCTGGCAAAACTGCAATGAATCAGCAAAAAGCTAACTGCTTTTTGTGTCACTATTCCTGCAAGAAAAACAGTGACGAGTTGCTATAAAAAATCCACGTTTGGTGGCTACAAAGCTGCTGTAAGCACACCAGTGACTCGCTAAATCCCAAATGGTTTTGTTGTGGTCTAAAGCCATCTTGCTCATATACTGCATCATTTTAGAAAGATATTAATGTATAAAATGTGCAAATGTAACATATTCATGGTTTGCAGAAATATCCAATGCCAACATTTTCTTCTGGCAACTTTCTGTCAGTTTAGCATGGTTAATGATATGTTAGCCATGAGCCGCAGCAGCCATGTCTGTGGAGAAGAAGCCTGTCAGATATGCAAGTCTTGTGAATTGGAATAACTTCATTGATTCACTGATTTTTCAAGAGGCCAGAGTTTATATTTGTCCAGTACTTTGGTTTATGACCAAATATCTGCTAAACTAATATAATTCCCATCAGCCTCAGCTGTTCTTAGGAAATATTAGCATGCTGACATGCTAAGCTAAGATGGTGAGCATGCACATTTTAACTACTCAACATTAGCATTGTTAGCATTTAGCTCAAAGCACCTCACTGAGTTGAACATGTGAAATAATTAATTCATTTTTTTCAGTTGTAACTTTGTGGGGAAAAAAACTGAAATTCTGAACATCAGTAGTTAATTCTTGTCAAAGAAAGTCGATTTCATCCCAGCTCAGCTGTACATTGTTTTCTTCACTTGCCCCACTTCCACAGCTCATTATGTAAAGACCTGTGATCTTTTGGATCAGCCTAGAATCCTCTAAACTCTGCATTATTTGCACTAAAATGGTGCTTTTGACCCCCTCAGTGTGTATTGAGCAGCTTGCCTGCAGACAATATAAAAACCTAGAACCTCCTCCACCTCGGCCTCAGTCTGTGCCTCCCTCCATTCTTTTCTTCCTCTAATAGGATTTCCATCCATTAGATCTTTTATCATGACCTCCATGCATGTTAAGGAGGGAGAGATGAGCTGAGGTGTATTGATGCAGGGAGGTGATAGGGAATCAATAAGCCTATGAAATGGACAATCAGGCAGTGAGGCGGTCTGCTATAAGCCCCGACTGCTTGCTGGGGGTCCTGAGGGGGAATATTAACTCTGGTGGTGTGTCTGTCTGTCTCACTGAAGAGGCTCTAATTAAAATGTACAGCCTGTCTCCTTCTCGTTATGTCTGTCTTCTGATTAAAATGTAAACGTGTCTGTGGTGGCTATGAGCTGAGGTCACCTCACACTGAGCAGCAGGCTAGTCAGAGAGGCGACGCAGGAAAAATTCACCCACAAAGAAAATTAATAGAGAAAACGCATAATTAGAAAGGTAGCTAGAGCATACAATAATGTGTTTAGCTGATTTTTTGGTTAATACATAATTTAACCGGCTGGTATAATCTGACCATAATTAAAGACAGAAAGAAAATTAAGGGGCAGCACGGTGCTGTGGTGGTTAGCACTCTTGCCTCACAGCAAGAGGGTTGCCGGTTCGATCCCGGGCGTGGGAGCCCTTCTGTGCGGAGTTTGCATGTTCTCCCCGTGTCAGCGTGGGTTCTCTCCGGGCACTCCGGCTTCCTCCCACAGTCCAAAGACATGCAGATTGAGGACTAGGTTAATTGATAACTCTAAATTGTCAGTAGGTGTGAATGTGAGCATGAATGGTTGTTTGTCTCTATGTGTCAGCCCTGCGATAGTCTGGCGACCTGTCCAGGGTGTACCCTGCCTCTCACCCGATGTCAGCTGGGATAGGCTCCAGCCCCCCCGCGACCCTCAAGAGGATGAAGCGGTTAGAAGATGAATGAATGAATGAATGAATGAAGAAAATTAAGTTTCATATTGAAAAGGTAAATTAAATTTATGAAGAGAAAAAAAAAGTTGTTTTTTTTTATTCTGATGGAAATTATTTAATATGTAAACCCACATAATAATGGACTACTCCTGAACTGAGTATAGAAAAAGGCAGGTATTGAGGGAAATTGAAATAAAGCACAATATTTCATTAATATTATCATTTAAGTGCTTTTTTTGCATCAATCCAAAATTTAAAAGATTGCAATTATTGTGAATCATTTTATACATATTTCCCCCAAACATTTTTGGTATCTATTAAAACTTTGGATCTCCACAGAAATGTTAGATAAAATCCATTGTCTCATCAAACATTGTGACACCACCTTAAATTTTACATATTAAGTTTAAGATTTGATCCCTGTTTGCTGTCACATGGAGTACATGATCAGTTGGTTTGGTCTCTGGCTGCTTAAAGGAAATTTATGCAACAGTAGTGCTGGGCGATATGGATAAACACGTTATTACAATAAAAATGTTCATGTCAGTCGATATCGATAATCATCAGCATCAATTCTTTCAAGTTTAAAGGCAGATTTTTGCTCCTGAAGTGAAAGTAGAAGGAACCAGATGGTTAATTGTGGTTTAAACTTGTATTTTTTGTCAGAACTTGACAACGTTTGCAAAACAGCAGAGCATTTTACAAAACTGAGGTAGATTAAAAAATATATATAATCAAAATAATGTCAATAATTAAAACAATAAATAGACAAAAAAATGTTTATTCTGGTCAGAAACACATCAAACTCTTTGTGTAGTTGGGATAAAACATTTTGTAAGTGTTTTAGCTGACAGTGGAAACAAAAGAAATAGACAGAAATCTAAACTGTGGTCAGTACTGTGCAAGTTTTACACCCACTGTATGTAATTTCAAGCATTTCTCAATCAGAACAATAACAACAGACTCTGTTGACGTTGTAAAGTAGCGTGGGGTCATTTATTGCCAGTGAAAGTCTATCTGACTTGACTCAGGAAGAAGTCATGTTTACGGTTGAGGAAATGTATTTAAGTTTCATTCATGTTGAGTTTAGTAACATTATGTCATATCATTCTAATAAAATAGCCAGTTAGCTAGTCACGTTAACTTGCTAACTTACCATTAGCATTAGAGAAGTTGACTATACAGATACTGTAGCTAACATTATGTGGTGAATACAATCGTGGGGTAGCGCTGCGCTGTTACTTGGTCAAAACAACCATACTAGAAATAACGTTATGAACGCATTGAATGTTGTTCTAACGTTATAAGGCTACCGTATGCTTTAGTGGCCAGTCTTGTCTTCTTCTTCTTCTACTACTGATACTACTTCTTCTTCTACTGGTTAACGATGGTGCAAAGTGCAAAACGAGGGTACTTTGTGATTAAAAAAAAAAAACTCCTGTCAAATTGTAATCTTCAAAGGTAAAAGTAAATTAAGCTTAGTATTCCGTACCAACATGAACACACGCACAGATACAAACACACACCACTCAACTCTCACATGACCTTTGACCTCTCAGACAATGGCCCGAGTCATCCTGGCATCTCCCCTGTTAGAGAACTCCACCTCCTGGACTGTGTCACACTTACCCACCCCATCTGGACAGTTACATGTAGGCACGCACACACACACACACACACACACACACACGCACACAGAAACATTGTACACACATACAAAAGACACATGAATCTCTCTGCACATATGTGTGTGTGTGTGTGTGTGTGTGTGTGTGTGTGTGTGTGTGTCTATATGTATGCCCTGTATGCACTTGTACATTATTATGCTGACTCAGCTGCTTTTACCTTTAAAAAATCTACCTCGGCTGCCATTCATTTTCCTGTCTGTGCAGCTCTTCCTCTCTTTCTAATTATATAGATCACTCCCACACTTGTGCAAGCGAAACACTTACACACACATGCACACACACACACACACACACACACACACACACAAGTAATTGAGTCCACAAAATACTGCACTTCTACATCTATATATCTTAGTGTAGTTCTGCAGTGAGACATTTTACGAGGCTCTATGGTGGCAAATCCTGCAATTTGAAGTGGTGGGTTCCTCAAAGATAACAAATGACTGCAGCATTATCTCATGTAGGAATCAGATATAACACTTGGCTGTGTCCAACATCTCTCATCTCTTCTTTCTGGTACAGAAACTAATGTAGAATTAATTTCTTAAATTTTTGCATCTCATGGAACCCTGTTAGTTCAGGACTCTTCTTAGCTTTTCTTCTACCTTGTTTATTGCATGTCACTGCCTCTATCCCTTCATCAACTCACCCATGGACAAATATAAATCATTCTAGACTGAGTTGTCTCTGATTTGGATTTGTCACTGTGTGTTCAGAATCACCTCCCTCCTCCCGATTCCTGCAGGCTTTCCTCTGCAGAGCCTTTGCTTTCACATTCCTCCGTTTTCTTTCCATTTCCCCTCCATGCTCCAAAATCAAAATTGCTTTTGTTATTGAGGGCAGGATTGTGTAACTCTAATCTGTGTAATCGAATTGCGAAGCTCAACACTGCAGCCCACTGAGCGCTCTGAGCATGTTTGCTCGCATGTAGAGTAAAGTGTCCAGATTTGCATTATTGACCTTGTGTCTCAGGGTGGGAGAGAGAGGGAGAGACAGACAGGCAGAGACAGACAGACATGGGGAAAATTACAGAGGCTGTTACTGTCAAAATAGGGTTGTCCATCAGAGCAGCCAAGTGTACATATCATTGCTCACAGGTGGGCAGACAGACACAAAATATTCAGCTGGTCCAACATGAAGGACCGTACAGACGTATAGTTGGCTAACTGTTATCCCCTTAAATCTATGCAAATATGTGTTTATTTACTGTCTTCAGTTCAGTGATTTTATAATTAGATTTTTTTGTAGATTTGTGCATCACTTCTTCTTATAAAATCCTAGTCACCAAGTTACTTGCTGAAACACCGGTGGTCAAAAAATCTGACAAGTTGAAAACCAAATATCTGAACCACTTAATTCAGCCGTAAACCTGAAAGTGAGCACAGCTGAAATGCTGGTAAAATTTCTCATTGCTCAGGTAAACATACAGTTATGAGTAGGTTAGAGTTAAAGCAGGTCGGTCTGTTAAAGGAGCTCTATATGACATTCAGAGTGTATATACATGATTCAGAGATTGTCTGTTTATGCTTCTCAATCTGGAGCCAGCATCTAACAGTGCTAACATTGCTGTAAGAGCCATTTATCTATTTGTTTGCCTTTGTTTATTTTTGGTGTGATATACATCCTTTACACTGGGTGGCAGTTACCTACTATGGGACAGCAATTAAGCAGGAATGGTAATTGTAGTCCTGGTGTGTTGCATGCCAAGAGGAAGCGTTCAGTTTTTTGACCATGTCAATGGCGTCTGCAGGTAGCAGGGCAGTACCTTAGCGTGTGGCTCGGCTATTAAACTGTGGGATTGGTAATGTTTTACCTGGATGCAAAAATAGTTGTAAATAGTTGTAAGTAGCCTAATAAATGACAAAGGAAAAAGTTAAACTCTTTTGCATTACAGCTTATAGCTATGGCATGTGTCTATTAAGTTTGCCAACATGGCAGCGCCAGTGACTTAATGGAGAGTCACGATAAGCATTAACAGCGCTAGCAATGGCAACAGTGCTGACAGAACCAATGGTGTTATCCAGGGTGGTCCTGTAGGGGGAGCACTACACTCCTGCAATGATGCCGTCTAGTTATCAGCAGTAAACGCTGTATGAGCACAGTGACGAATGGTAGCAATTAGCTAGCTAGTGCAGGAAGTCACATGCACTAACATGCAGGTGCGGCAGTACCATCTACCACAACAGAGAAGATGTTTTGAGTTTAAAGACACAAATGACTCATTTGAGGAAACAAATTATCAGCCATTTTCTTCTGGCACTTCAGCGAAAACATTGTTGTCATGTCCACACTAAGCCAGCCAAATTTGAAAATATTTGTTTCTCTGCATTTTGGACTTCTGTCCGCAGCTGGTGCACCTCCTTAAGACAGAACACAGGGCCATGGAGTTACATTAAGATGGCAAGAGTTGTCACTGGTCAGTTTTGTGAATGTATGACAACATCTGGATACAACATTGGAGGTAAAATAATTTCATCTTGCAGCTTTTGTTGACTTTACAAATGTTATCTGACAGAATGGATCAAATCCTGACAGTGAAATGAGTAATTTTACAGAGGTTGTGACACTCAAAAAAATGTATCCACTGATTGATGGCTCCTTCACAATGGAAGTCTATGGGAAAAAGTCTTTTGGGGGCCAATGGCATCATCTGATGGCTCAGAAGTTGCAATTTCACTGTTTTGCCACTACACTTGGCTTCAAAGTGTTCAATGTGTTTTTCCTACCACTTCCTGATGCCCGTAGAAATTGCTGATAGTAAAGACAACGTTAAGCAAGTTATGGAAAGACATAAAAGTCCAACACTTGCAAAGCTGCAGCAAAACCCTCTGTTCACTGCGATGGCCACAAAGTGAATGAAAGTACGTAAACACATCAATTGCGGTAGTTGTCTATTTTTTGTTTTTGCACAACTGAGCATAAAAGAGTATCAAAAACACATCAACAACAATAATCAGTAAGGACATAAGGCAAACCTTCCCATCATCACTCTTTGCTGCAAATTGAATTAAAGAATGTAAAGACAGTGGGAAATTAGAGCATGATATGCACAAGATGTCCATCTGGGATGGAAAATCAAGCTTTTTAACATGATCAAATGATGATTTCACAGGGATTAAATAGTGATGATTCAGGCATTTCAGTGTGCACAGAAATCCTTGACAATTCCCAGAAAAAAGCCACTGTGGAAACATGGTACATGTTTTTAATAACTTCAGCTCAAGCAGAGACAAACTGATGCCACAGAGAAATGAAACCTCTGAAGTCTGCATTTAAATCCAGTAGGACAGAGTGTGTTCCATAATGTGTCCCCTTTGACATGTGTTTATAAGGGACTATATATATGAGAAGACATGATGAAGCAAGTTGCCATCAGGAGACAGTTGTGGGATTCTCCCAGAGTGCTCAGCTCAACTCAGATCTGCCTGATAACCCTTCGCCTCTCTCGCTCCATCATTTATTTTACACATGTGGACTTGATTTGTGCTCAGGCAGATAAAGGGGTTCCCACATTAAATTGTCAGGGTCCACCAGGGGCTTTTTTATCCATAAATCATCGTCCCCAAGTATTCACAACTCGAAGCATAAGAATATAGCTTCAGGGTGAGATATGAATGCAGCGTCTCGTCTGCCTTCTCAGTCACACTGAAGATATTTTCATTTGAGTCCATCAGTGACCCGTAAGCAATGCTTTGTACTCAAATGTATTGGACATTTTCAATATTCTCTGTGTGGGAAATCATATACATATACGTACAGTATATATATATATATATATAATGAAGAAAAAGTATAAGCCATGTTGGTGTTGAGTTCTTGACAAAAGATTTATTTAAAAGTTCACTTGATGCAGAAGTTAAAATTCTCAACAGATGTGGGCTGATATCTTTTCTCTCTCCATCCACTACATGATGAATATTCCACACCACTCCTCTAACATCTCCCCGCTGATCGCCGAGGCTAGAAATCTTTACACCCCTGCCGGCCCGTGCCTACTCATCACAAATGTCTAGTGCAAATTTGTTCTCTTTTGCCAAATTTCACGAATGGAAACTAATAGAGACAGAATGAGATTACAGACACATGGACTCATGGGAACAGTGTCAAATTCCTGATGTCTGTACAAGTAAAACTCTTGTCCTTTATGTCAAGTGATGTCACAAGTGATGGTGGATGAATCTGGGTGTCAGAACCCCCCAAAGGCATCACAAGATAAATCAAAGTTGTTTGGAAATGATTAGCAAAAAAGTAAGCAAGAAATGAAAAACATATTTCGCTGCACAAGATAATTTTTCTGTCATTTTCCTTGCAAAATCTAAAAACAAAAATTGTAGTGTAATTTAGTGTAATGTGGTGCTGAAGACAGCTTTTCAAATACACTGTTTACACCTACAATTACAATTGCAAAACTATGGCTCTTTCTTCAGTGTCCTATTTTTTGTTGCAAAAGAGCCCATAATGAAATGCAGGAGTTATTTCCACTGCCAAGGATGTTTTCTGTCCTATTTTAATAAAACTTCTTGAGAGATTTGAATAAGATTGGGTGAAAAGATCCAGATGCAGATGAAGCAGTTCTTATTAAAATGACAGACTGACATGATTAGGCAGCCTTGGCTCTCTGAGCACCTGTCCTTATCTAACTGACATATGTTACTATGTACTACAGATTACCTACCCGACTATAAAATAGTGCTTTAATGGAGAGCCCCTCCTGCGTCTTCACTTTCAATCAGTAGAATCATATTCTGAGCTCCTCTTGCCACCAGAGGTGGCATGTTTTAAAATATCCCAGTCCTTTTTCAGAGATGATCTAAAGCTGAAAACAATTAGCCATACATATAAACCACTCACCATTTGGTTTCTCTCCAAATACAGATTGGAGCCGGAAAAAATATGCTAGTAATACACGATACATTTTGGCACATTTTGGATGAAACTAGTACCTGGTACAGATAATGTGATTTTTGCAAGTACGGAATATCACCCAGGTAAATGGGTCAATATCCGTAGTCATGACAAAGGAAAATCCTCATTTGGGTAGCTGTGTTTAATCTCTTACTCTTGTGATCAAAATGATCTGAATTCCAATCCTGGGATTGTTCTGTAAATTGTTTTAACATATATAATAAATTTCTGATCAACACATCATTTCAGGATTAAAATAACAACTTCCTTTTAGGGCCCCGCTCATTTCCTGTTTAAGCCACACCAGTTTTGAAATAAACAGATAATGTCACCAGTTACACAACATAAAAATACAGATTACAAATAATGGTGTATTCGTTCATCCCTACAGAGGGGCGAAAGTAGTGAGGCAAAAGTGGTACCAATTACCCAGGGCCCCAGTGAAGGGAGGCCCTCGGAAAGTCTGGTATAAAATTTGGTTTTGTTTGAATTTTTTAAGCAATTAGTGCTGTAATTAATTAAAACTGGCTGATTGAATTGGTTGATAGACTGATCTTTGTATTAAAAAACTGTGGAAGCTCTCTGAGACCCGTCTCACCCTTTAGAGGTGCAAGATGGTTTAGTCCACCTGCACCAGGATTTGTCTCTAAACAGTGAGTGACTGCTTATGCAGATGGAGCACCAGCGTACACTGTCATGTGTTTCCCCAAAAGACAGAAAGGAAAGGTAAAGAAAAGCAAGCTGACTTTGTGAAAAAAAAGGTGCGTGACCAAGACATGGATTAAGTTGGGGGTGGGGGGGGGGGGGGGGGGGGGGGGGGGGGGGGACTGCCAACATTTTGATTAAAATGAGGTATTGTATGAATCTGAGTTGTAAACTTTCCAGTACTCTTTGGTCAGCACTATAAAATATTGTGGTTCGATACTCAGCCCTATTTCTAATGACCTCAAACATTATCAATAATATCCACAGACTGGTGCACATGTTGGGTTCTACAGCAGATGTCACATTTTTTAGACTTCAAGGGTTGCCTACTGGCTTCACACCTGCCTTGGACTGGCTTTAATTGTATCCAGGCTTTACTGTCAGATGGGTTCTTATGTCTAAGAACATGTCCAGACTAGAACACTGAGGTCAGAACACTAATTGAAAATGCCAATGCTGATCCTTCAATTACTTTGAACATGACTCTGTCTGTCTGCCCTGCACCCCAACCTTAACCCTCACCTAACCCCCCCCCCCCCCCCCCCCCCCCCCCACCTCAAGCCTCCATATGTGATCTCCAGACCTCTCTCTCTCACTGTCCAGCCCATTGTTAGTGGTGACGCTTGCTTCCCCAGGCACCCCCCCCCCCACTACCCCTCACCCCCCTCACAGAGACCCGAGGAGGCTTCCATGGACGACGAGGGCACAAGGTCAAGGACACGGGCGGACATAAATCTATGGCCTCGCCATCCATCCCCCGACCTCCCCACCATCCGCTCTCCCCCGCCTCCCTATCTACAACACACACACACATGGGTCCAGCTAACAATAGGGCCTCTCCATCTGGGTGTAAATAATGATGATATTGTGGTGGTGAATGGTGTCCTGTGTCCAGGCGATAAGCCAATATAGTTATAGCAATATGGGGGGGTGAAGGGAAAGGGGGCATTATCCTTTATCTGTGCCACGGCTTACCAACTCTGTGTGTGTGTGTTTGTGTCACACTCTTAATTATTAATACCTGAGCCCTCACCATTTTTTCTCATTCATGTCCTCTTAGCCAATTCGCCAGTCCCCCCCCAAACACACACTCTCGCCGTCCAGCCTCCCCCTGTCCCTCCCAGCCAACGCCTCACCTCATTCTGTATATTATTGCTTTTGTTCTCTCTCCTCTCTCGCCTGGTGTTGTGTACGTTCGGAGATTTCCATTGTTCGCTAATGTCCCCTCTTCTTCTTCTTTCCTTCCTCGTCATTAATTATCCCCACAACATCACAATAGGCCGTTTAGCTTCATTTGCGTGTTGCTTTTTATGCTGTTGACAATTAATTAGCCGGTGATGATAAAATCAGAGATGGGACAGGAAGGAAAGGCTGTGACTGGATGCAGTGTGAGCAGAAGGAGTCTGTTGGACAGGTCTCATTTAATTAGTGTCACATCTCAGGAATTGTGTCCAAGCTAAGCTAAGCTGATCTGATATGGCTGATGTTGTTTCCGCTATGCCAGGTTTCCTTGTTAACCTTCACGAAGGTGTTTTGGAGGCCCGTTCAGAATTTTAGTTTAATTGTGGTACAGTCAAGGCCTCAGTGTTCATCGCTTCAAACAAACTGGGTTGTGTGACCTGTCATCCTACCACATTTAAAGGCAAAATGGTTTCTACCTGTTCTGAATGCTCATCCTCGAAGGTGGGGTGAAAAGGCTTTTGTCACAGCCTTCTACTGGCTGCTTACTCTCCCTCCAGTTCAGTGTCTTTTGTTTGTCTTTGTAGTCATGACACAATGCATTGTACAAATGGGGATTACAGTTACACAATTACAACTCTTGTAATTGTGAACCATGTGGCTATGATCACGTCACCTATGCACTGCAGGCCATCCACCATCATATGACTGGAGCAAAGGGGGAAGTCAGGTGATGTATTACAAAGAACTTCAATGTCTGCATAGGGAGGAAGGTCCCAGCTGTTGGGTGGATCAAACTAACACAGGACTTTAACCCAGAAGACTTGTCTTGTGTGTAAACAGAAGTCAGCATTGAGTTATTTAAGTTACGTACATGCATAACGACACATCGTCACATCATGTCCTCATGTCATCTCATCGCATTGTCACCTTACTTAAAGTACCCAACCATTGGGACATTGATTTGGAAAGATAACATGGCACTTATTTGGAAGATATTATCTCAACCTTTGTATATGTTACTATTTCTAACCATTTTTGTAATTTTCCCAAACGCACTCATTACCCACTCATTGGCCAGGTGTGCGGAGATGAGTCCCTCTCTCAAGCTCTCTATTTTCATTGTTCATACAACTACATGTCCTTCCATATGAACAACCATGTTCAACGCAATTAGTGCACCATTATCCCCATTTGTACATACAGTATGTGTTCCATTGCATTGAGACCACAATGAAATGTAAAAGACAGAGAGTTGGGAAAGCAGGGTTTTAGCCTCTACTTCCCAACATAATTTCATCCCTTCTCGTCATGTTTTGGTGCTTTATTTGACACAGATGGGTTTACATTGGACTTGGTTGAGCCCAGTGCATCTCATATGCAAAAGGGTGCATTGTGTGTCCATATCTGATACAGAGGGCCACATCCCAAGCATTGTATTCTTACACGCTGGAAGTGAGACCAGGCTGGCCTTCCACTGTGGACATGCAAGAGACATTTTGCCTGTTTATGTGGTTGGGGCAACATTTCATATAAGCTAGTTAATTTTAAGCACACAGAGCCCTTAACACACTGTTGTTTTAGTTGACTAAAAACCTGTTTTTTCAAAGTTAATATAAAAGAACAAAAGAACCACGAATTCTTTGAAATAAAGTTAAACTTTATTCAATAACGCTGACGATATAATAAAAAGAAAACTTTCTTATGATAACTGTGGGTGAATAAACTTCCTTCCATTTCAGAAGTATATAAGGCAAACAGTCATTAGAATAATCTTAGATAAAGAGTCCAAAGTTTGGGAGTGCAGAGTGGATTTTTGTTGAGCAGCTCTGACAGTGTTTGTTTAACGTACACTGAGCACTGGGACGGCACTGAGGAGAATCCTATTAGTTTAATAAATTCAGGCAGCCGGGCACACGTCCTCCTTCATGTGTCACATTGGTTTGAATGGACCCGGAGCAGATGTCGCTCTCTTTTTCTTTTCTCTTCCCCTTTTTCTCTGTTCTCAATGGCAAATCTCCATATCATCATTTTCTTTTTGTTAACCCCCCTCCTGCTCCTCCTCATCCTATCGGTATCTCTTCTGTTTCCACGGTTCTCTATCTATCTGTCTCTTTGACGACTTCCTTTCTGTCAATCTGAGACGCTCACACACACACACACGCACACGCACACACACACACACACACACACACACACACACACACACACACACATAAGGTTGTCATTCATTGATGTTGCAGGCGTTTGTGCATCTGGCCAGTGTCAGAGTGAGAGATGTCACCAGCGCATCATTGTCATTAATGTTGGGGCTGATGTTCCCACAGTGGAGCCTGTGACATGCTGACAGAGAGATGAACTGACAGAGAACACACACACACACACGCAAACATATGGAGAGAGATGTACAAAATATATATAGAGAGAGATATTTTAACCCAAACTACGAGAACAGTGAACTAAAGTTAACCAAACAGGCGCTGTGGCAATGTGCTCTTCATTGGACTAGAAATAAAACTTGTAGCATTGTTATGAAAAATAGATTTATTAACTCAAGTCCAGTAATCTGACCTTTTTTTTTTTTTCAATGAATTGAGCAACTCTTTGGTCAAGTTCAAATTTACATGTTCCAACTGCTGGCTTTGTCTGACAAACAGCCCAAGACCCAAAGATACTCTCTTTATTTTCATAAACAAAATATAAAATCCAACAAGTTATCAACTAATAAATGATTAGTTGATAACTTGATTTTCTGTCAGATCAGTGTTCTGTCAATTAACTGTTCCTGACTTGGGGAAAAGGACAGGTTTACAGTGAAAATAATATGATGTGTGTTGCTAATGAATTTGAATCTATCTTAAATTAATCATTAATGTGAAGAATGATGAACTAAAGCCCTATTCACATGGGACTGGTATTACTAGGGGACTTCATGAATAACACCCCCCACCCCAACATACAAACAAATAAGTCTGTGTTTTGTGCAAAAGGATATGGGAAGTCTGTATTTTATTCAAATTTAGTGATATTATCAAGATAGAGAAAAGTTCCTTATCCTTTGTTGCCCTGTATGTCATCCGCCTCATCATCTTTTTGAGATTTCGTTCTTCTAATAGGTTTAAGCTTGCTCTCATAACAAATGGGTCTCCATGCTGTGCAGCAAAATAAGCCTCCTGCACCTAAAATGCTTTCAAAACTTTCATTGATATCTCTGTGTGGGGTCCCCCAGGGTTCTGCTCTGGATCCCCTCCTACTTGCCATATACTACCCCTGGGGCAAATCAAGTATAGATGTAGTTCAGACTTTAATTGCTATGCAGCTGATAAACAGCTATGTGTCTCTTTAAAGCCTGGCACCATCAGTGTTTCTTGTTTTATATCCTGCCTCACTCAAATCAAGAATTGGATGTCCAAAAATGCTCTACAATTGAATGACTCCATATCAGAATTAG
Organism: Epinephelus lanceolatus; assembly: GCF_041903045.1. Taxonomy (NCBI): domain Eukaryota; kingdom Metazoa; phylum Chordata; class Actinopteri; order Perciformes; family Serranidae; genus Epinephelus; species Epinephelus lanceolatus. The sequence continues at coordinate 39,508,781 of NC_135739.1, forward strand.
TTATGATCTGCTAACTTCCTATGAGCCTGATCGCTGCTTCAGATCCTCCAGCAAGGCCTTACAAATGGTTCCAAAATCTTGACTTATCATTTAAGGTGAGCAGGCCTTTGCTGTCTGGGCCCCACAGCTGTATAACTCCCTGACTAAAACTCAGTGACCTCTTTTAAATCTCTTCTTAAAACTCTAGTTTGGCTTTTTCTTATCTGGTGGTATTTACAGGAACATTTCATACTATTTTATCCTGTTTTATACCTTATTCATGTTTTTTAGCTTCTGATTGTATTAATTGTAAAGCACTTTGTAACATTCTTTTAAAAGGTGCTGTTTAAATTAAGTTATTATTATTATATTTATGATTATTACTATACTATAATTATTTCAAATTACTAGAAGTCCCCAGGTAATACTTGTCCTATGTGAACAGGTCTTATGAAGCAGCATTTCAGACAGTGCCTGAATTATTATCATCTCTCTCTGCTGTGCATTGACGCTACTGGCATCCCATCTGTCTGTCAGCATACAGATTTTAATGCCTTTCCCAGTCACACACCTTTATGAGGTAGGTTTCTACTTAAGAAAAAAAGAAAGAATTTAGAATAGAGTGGGTGTAGACACCCTCTCACAGCGATTTATCCACGCAGAATAAAATGACTAATCAACAGGCCAAATGTGCCACATGTGATTGTTGAACATGTCACTCCGAAACCATGAAAGGAGTCCACTGTATAAAGTTGTGTAATAATGGACAATTACATATAATTACACAGAATCATTTTCACTTTTCAAAGAAACATTTTTGCGCTAAAGCACTATAAGATCGGCACTCTGCATTCTCCAGCGTTAATCTAATTAGACTGAGTTCTGACTGAGCTCTGAGTTTTGACTCGTTTTCGCGGCTCATGTCTGATCTCTTCACGGCTGTCTGGATGGGGAAAAATCAGGTTCTGTCTGGTTTCTTCCAGTTTAGACAGCCATGAAAAGATCAGATATGTGCCATAAAGAGACCTGCCACACTGGTTCGAACCTATGAAGCATGCATGGACCAGAAACAGTTAGTTTAATTTGAAAAAGTTAAACCTGATGGAATCATAATCATCATGCAATAACTCCTTCGTGCTGCTTCTTAAGGCTGCAGTTTGACAGAGCAACAGCATTTGTGCCTTTTCAGTTTTTTTTAATCCACAAAATACCTAAATGAAACAGTTTAAAGCCCCAGGGTTTGGAAATACTCTGAACTATCTTCCGTTTCCCCTCATAAACCCGTTGGAATTGGATTGTGTTTTGATAGATTTGAACAAAAATACATTGTGGGACAGAAACAATGGAAAGAGAGTTAAGAGAGAGGACACATGGCAGCTTATTCTGGGTAACGTTCAGATCTATACTTCTGGGAAATTTAATGTCATATTAGTATGTGTGCATGTGCATGTGCGTGTGCACACAGCATTTTTGTGACTCAGCTCATCAGATTAGTGTGGTGGCAGTTTACTTCAGCAATCACTGCTGTCAAAGGGTAGTTTGTCTTACAGAGTCCATGTGGTAGTTGATGATCATGATGGAGTGTGTGCATGTGCATGTGTGTGCTTGGCTGAGGTTGCTGTTCACATTCCAGTCAACAAGTGTTGAAGGGAAGGTGCATGTTCGATTATAAACACAATTAAAACAAGTCCATTGCTTCCTTCTGTTTTATCAAATGTTCCACAGAATAAAAATGGGTTCTGGTTCACCAGTCCTCATTTTAGCAAGTGAGTAGAACAAGTTCTAAATCTGCATGAACTTCCATATGCACAGGAAAGTTGGCATTTGTCAAATGTGCATTGACTCACCTGTACACAGTGATACATGATGAATCCCACTAATTCTCCATCCATCGGCTCATGCACAAATACACTTATTTACAAAAGAACATTTTCTTGATGATCAATATACAAATATAAATAGTATGTACATTCCATGTGCTTTGGTCAACAAATCCCACACGCAGACCCCAACCAACAATGTATGTATCTACTTGCAAGTAAAGCGTGTATTCAAAGCCAGATTTCTTATCTAGAGCTCCATTCTTACTAAAACCACATCAGTGAGCCACACTGCTGCATTTGGTGACATGTTCCATTATTGCCATGAACCAGGGTTGGGACGTTTGAGTTTACAAAAAAAGTCACAATGTGCTCTTCAACTGCCAAAATTGAATTTACAAAAATCTTGAATGTTTTTTAAAATTTGCATTCATTAAAACAAGTTTGTTAAGAGGTTACTTAGCTGTTAAAGTAACCCTAGCTAAGCATTCACTTGCTAACTATGTCAATAATAGCCTAGACTTACTACTCTTTCTGCAATTTTAAATGTCGAATGAAGTTAGAAGTTGTTGCAACTTTGTCTTTAATTTCCGACCCACGTTTTGCATATTGCAATTTGTTTTTTGTTGACCACTGCGTAGTTTTTGTACATTAATAAAATCATAATTTGGTATCATTTATTCCAACTGGTGCTCAGAAACATAACATTCACTATTCATGGTTCTCTCCTGCAACTTAACTGGATGCTGTCAGATTGCTTCAGACAAAGTGGATCTGGGAATTAAGTGTCAGCTCACAGAGAATGAATAGCATTGACATTTGTTAATAGAGGAATGAGAAAAAAAATGAATGAATTTGTGGCACACTTGTTAAATAACATACTATTTAATCTTTGGGCTTGGGGTAAGGTATCACTTATAGTCAAGTCAAAATCCTGAAGACCAAGTAAAGTCACGAGTAATCAGTGTTAAAAGTCCAAGTCGCATTGCAAGTCATTTGGTTTTGTCAAGTCTAAAATCATGAAATTTGTGAATATAGTCTGACTCTAGTCCAAGCCATGTGACCCAAGTCCTGTGTCATGAACACACCCTGTAGTTTATTTAACTCAAATCCCACACACACTGCCCTGCTGCCACAAATTCTCACTAGAGCACCAAATGTGGATTAATCTGCCACTGGAATTAGTCCCTAACAAATGCATTATTTCCCCATGTTTTCTTGATAAAAAAAAACACAGTGAGCAGCTGTTTTAGGAAATTACTGGGTCTTTTTTGAAATTTTAACTATATATTTGTGAGCTTTTAAAAATAATTACATTTTCAGTAGAAACCAGTGAGCTTGGTTCTGAAAGCCACAGCCAGGACGACAGAAATTATCAACAGACAGACTAACACATTGTTGGGTTGTGTGTTTTCATGGGGTTTGAAAACAAACATAAAATAAAGCCAGCTTTATCTTTTAAGAGTGTGTGAGTCAGTCCAGGTTTTTCAAGGTCATATGTGGCTGATCATCTGGGTGCACAAATGTTGCCTCAAAGAGCCACATACACGTCACAATGCACGCACACACACACACACACACACCTACACACACACACCACTGGTCACCAGTTGTCAGAAGCGTCTCCGCCCCAGGGCAGAGCTTTCATGCTACATTTCCACCAATCCTCCAAACCTCAACCACTAATCCATCATTTTGGACACACAAGTGCACATTGTACAAGCACACACACACACACACACACACACTTTGCTTGCATTCGAAGCTACAAACCTTCACATTTTCCCACACACGCACACACTGACATACGATTTCTTTTTTACTTGTTCTCCACACATGATGTAGGCTATCTGCCCTGTGGCCAGTCAGTGGTCTGGCATTGCTGCCCACTGGTTTTGAGCAGGAAACAGCTGCTCAACCAGATAAGATCCCCTGGACACGCACACACACACACACACACACACACACACACACACACAGTCAATTTAAAATCATGTGTCTCTAGATTAACACATCTTCTTGTTCTGAGCTCTGAGTCAGTTCTCTGGGGGGCTGAACGGACGTCACAGTGTGTAACAGAGCTTCAGGCAAAAAAGAAAAATAAAACCAGCTGATAACTCACTTAACTTACAGGAGAGGCAAAAACTCACTGTTGTGGAATTCACACTGTGTGTTAAAGGAACACTCCTAACGTTGTAGGACATTTTCGTATTAGCTGTCTAATCAGAGTCAGATGGGAAGATGGATGTTAGTTTCAACTCTGCACATCCAGTACAGAGATTTGAGGATGTGTTGAAATCAAAATAACTAGTTATAAACAAACAAAGGGTAGAACAAACTGATTAACATCAGAAAAAGGTTACTATTTTCGCAAATGAAATGCTAAACAATAGTTTCATACAGAAAAACAAAAAAAAAACAAAGAAGCTGTGTGTTAGTGTATTTGATTGTGCACACAAACATGCACGCGCGCGCGCACACACACACACACACACACACACACACACACACAATCGCTCTCTCTATGTAAAGCCTGATTAATACATGTTACAGCTGACCTCCCTAATCTTATTACACAATCTGCCCAAAGAGGAGAAGCTAAACCAGCACATTCAGCAACAACACGCACGGTAAAAGTGAAGATGTGAACTTGCACACACAATGATCACTCTAATGAATGAAATAAATGCAGCAGGTTTTATCCTGAGCAGAAAGGAATTACTTTAATGACTTAACATGTCTGCCTAAATGCTGTACAAACTCAGTGTCTATTGCTCTGTGTCTGTTACTTGAAACTGAATTTTAAAATACACATTTCTGTTTAGTTTCAACTGTTTAAGCTGTCTTCATTAAAACTCTCTGAGGATGCTTAGAGTGTTACAAAACAATACTGATCCATACAGGATTTCAACTCCACCTTGTCCTCCCTGAACACAGCACAATATCAGCTGCAGTTTGCTGCATGGACGTCAAATGGGGTCAGCTTGTGACACCTATGACACTTCGTACAACAACACTATGCTAATTCTTTTTTTTTGCGACTCAAGTGTCCTGCAAAATATATTAAAACACAACAGCATGCTTTAAACAATGGTGGGTACAAAGGTAAATAATACAAATAGGCTAAAGCATACCAGAAACACTAGTATGGTCCATCAAGGTTTTTGAAGACGTGAAATATTAATGGACAAGAGTGAGCAGATAAAGCAGTCCTGCCCATGTGTCCCTGCCTGGTGCGTGCTCTGGTTTACATTTATCTTTTTTAATTTGTGCTCAGGATTTGTGGATGTCACTGTCGGCCCACGTCCCGGCTATAATTATTCAGTAGACAACATGTGGCTGACAGCGTGGCCTAGATTGGAGTGAAATATGCTGTCCGCCTGGTCCCCATGTACAGTACAGACAAAGAGCGGGAAGAGATGCATGAGAAGAGAGACAGAATGTATGTCATGGAGAGGGGGAGGAAGCAAAAGACCAGTATATGAAACAAAGAAGAGGAATTTCCAAGTAGACAGGTCCTTATTTTCTGATATTTACTGTATCCGCTCCATCTCCTTGGTGACATGTAGCCTGTCAGCCTGATTGGCTTGGGGGCACAGTAAATGACTGGGGCTAAAGTAACAGCTGGCCAATAGTAATGAGGGATGAGGTGGTGACCCCATGTCACCTCTGTAGTGTTATAAATCAGCCTACAGAAGAATTGGGTCACTGAAACACATTCACAAAAAATGAGGTACATTCTTAATCTATATTCATACATGAAAGAGTAATATTACGTTAATGGATTCAAAGGGTTAAAATTTTTGCTTTCCATAACTTTTAATGTTTTTACCTACACCTGGGTCATATCTTTTTAGCAGAGTTCCAACTGTTGTTTAAGATAGTGCCAAACCAAATTCCCTGATTGTTGATAAAGGTGTCCCACAAGGATCCATATGAGGTCCCCTGTTGTTTTGTCTATACATAAAGATTTTGTTTCCAACCTAGCACTCCACTTTCCATATTGATGCTGATGACACCATGGTCTATACCTTCATCTCCAGCAAACAGGGCCTTTCCCAGGTTTCAGTCTGCTTTTGACAACCTCCAGACCTTTTACTTATTTAAAGCATGTTCTAAACTTCAACAGAAAAAAAATATGATTTCACAGGAGTGTGAACGTTTAATTTTCCCACACCTTTTTATTCACTTAATGAGTTATTCATGCTGTACATTATTATAAATGTTTAGGACCTTGGTTAGAGCTTCGTTGTAATATGAGACCAAGGTACCAACTTGCTCAAAAACTACAGCCACACAAGAAGCTCTGTGAGGTGTCAAAATTATGTTTAGCAGATATAACTTTCACCATGTTCACCATAGACCTTTGCTTATTAGCACTGAACACAAAGGATAGCTGAGGCTGATGGGGATGTCTTGCAGGTATTTGGTCATTAAAAGATTGTGAAATTAGTTTTTGGACAAAATTTCTTGTAACAAGGTACCCTTACTTTCTTTCTCCCAAGCTTTAAGTCACATGTCATAGTCTTCATTGCAGATGGATGATAGAGGATAGATAATGCAACAGATGTAGAGACATATTACTTTGAACTAAAAGTGATGGACTGACCAATATTGACATCCCTAAAACCCCACTGTTAGCATGGATTATGATTCAAATTGGATCCCTGGACTAACAGAGTTTGTTTCCTCTTTTGAAACATGCAATGTAGCTTACTACTATTTCCATCTTATATTATGGAAATTTCTAGGTCCTGCGTTCGGTTGCCACTGATGTTTTTTTTTTTTAATATTTTGTGGCAATGAAGTTTCACCAAACTGAAATTGAATTCAGAGAGAGGTTGTATAAGAAGACCCTGCAGAAAGGCCAACAGCTCTCCACCAAAAGGTCTTAATCAGACTAAGTGAGGAGACACTTAAAATCCCATTAGAATTAAATGCCTACTGAAGCAGCTCTTATTACCCCCAGCTCAGTGTGTTTGTGAATGTGTTGTGGAGTGTGTCTATGCCTGTGTGTCACATTCATGACTTTATGGACAAGATAAACTATTACATTTCCATTAAACTGAACTAAGCTAGCTAACAAGCTCACCTGGATTACCTGTGTTTTTTTCCTGTGAGTGAACTGTCCTGATCTGAACCAGGGTGGAAATCCAGGCCGCCTCCAGTGCAAAGGCCTGTCTTTTTCATATAGCAGGTGGTAGAATAAAACATTGGTACTGTAGTCTTTTCATAGAAGGCTCTGATGTTGCTCTGTTAACTTTTATGGAGAGCTTATGTAACCAGGCTCCCTGGTTGAATGGACCGGTTCATTTAGCCGTTAGCTAAACCATCCATTTACTGCTCCACAGCTCTCCCTTCTTTTCTTACAATCATTTTTAGTTTTTCACTTACACACTCTAACAAGGAAAAATACTCACAATAAATGAACAAGTCTTTTTCAGAATCGATCAAGTTTTGCCTCTTTTCCTGTGCTCCATATTATCAATCAAGTGCATATTTAAATGTGCATCAAAATACAACTCTTTGAAGGCAGAGATTGTCCTAATTAACTTCAAATCGATGGTGCTCAAACCAGGGTTTGAGTTTGTTTCATTCTGTTAGCAGAATGTCTAAGGTCCTTTATTTTCAGTTAATTGAATAATATTTGTGGCATCAGCAGTCTTTCATTTTACAGGTAGCTACACTGTGCATGATTCATGCATAGGTCACACTGTGTAGTTACCTTTCATTGGTTACTGTATACGAGTCTCTCCAAATTTTGTGGGCTTTTTTTAGGATTGTTGCAGCCTGTATTGCCTGATTTCACCACCCCTCCTTTAAAAAATTGCTTTGCATGTTGCAGTGTTTATAGGCATTTTTTTCAATCAAATTGCGGGGGCAGGTAAATTGCAAAAATATTTGTGATGCTGTCTCCAATTTGGAGCCTGTTATCATGAACATTCAGCATTTACCACAGAATTAGATTATATAATTAGCTGATAATCAGCTGTTTTTGCCATTCAAAGCAGTGCTGAAGGACCATCTCTATGAGCTTCTCTCCTCATGCTCTCTCTTGACAGTTAGCTTGAGCTAACACAGCAGCAGTGGCTAATGTCCAACGTCGGTCCTAACAATGTGGTGTGTGTGCCTTTAAAGCATGATCCAGCAAAATCCAAAATAGCTTGACCAGCTTTGAAACTGAAACCACTGTGTGAGCAGGTTTCTTTCTTTATTATTTTGTTGCTCTCCTGGGCCTCTGTGCTACATCTGCTTCAGCAGTGTTTCTCAAAATGAGGAAAATGAAATGTTTAGTCATGTGGAGTCTCCCCACTGTCTTCCTTATCTTTTATTTGGTCAGCTTGTGCAAAACTTTGATTGGATTTGCTTTTCCTGCGGCCTGTTTGAGCTTCCTTTATATTTGCAGCACTGTTTCTGCATGCATTTGTGTATTTTTTGTTTGGTTAAGTTATTTTTCAGGTTGCTATGCTGCACTGATTGCTGAGTTAGGGAGCAGAAGGGGAGATGAGGTAAAGTAGGGGATAAAAAAAGAGACGTATTGTGCCTCTTAGCTATTTCCACATTACTGAGCAATCCTTTTTGTCCATATTACCTCTCATGCTTCCACCCTGCTTCACTTCTAATCTAATATGAGGTGGATCACAAGCTGATCACACTCTCCTCACTACTCAGACACACACATACAGTCCATCGTGGTGCTCCTGACTCGAACAAGCAGCCTCGGTTTGGCTCCTGACACCAAAGGTCCTTATTATGTAAGGCTAAAAGGCATTTCAGGTCATTTCAACTTTACTGTCAGCGATTCCCAGTCCAACCAATCTGCTTTACCACAGGGAGCTTGTGACATTTGATGAGTAATGAGGTGAGAAAGTTTAAAATCAAAAACCAAGATCAAGGGCTTTCATTTAAACACAGCACCTCCGATCAGCACAGCAGGAGCCAGGGGATTTTTTTTTCGAGGTGGAGTGTTGGGTGATGGAGGAGGGGGGACAGCAGGCTTGCTGCTGTTTTATCTCGGCCTTTGGCTGTCACAATGATATTCAGATGCTCAGTCAGACATTCTGTTCACCCTCTGTTTGGCATGCCAGAGTTAACTCTTTGCAGGCTCGGAGACTACAGACAAGGCTGTTAGAAGACTGAGTCACGGATTATTACTGCACTGTACTGAGGAGCATACAGCTTTTGTGAGCAAATACAGCAGGCCAGTCATGTCATGTAATAGTTAAAAGTCATAACTAGGAGTCATTTCTTCTTCATACTCCACCAAAAACCTGTATGTTATTTATTAGACATTCATTGCCTGTAGGTCTAAAAAGTGGCTGCCACAAACTGCTCAGAACGGCCTTTCAAGTACGCATTGGGATGGGTATTCGATACTAAAATGACAGATTTTTTGTGGTATATTCTTTTCACAGGCTGAGCAACATGGATTTCAGACCTCTTACACAGAGAGTTAACAAAAGCCGCTGCAGTCTTTACTTTTAAATCCTCATGAATGAACTCAAAACTTGGATTTTGATGGACTTTCATTTAAGCAGGAGGCACAAAAAGTAATACAGAGAAGATTAAGTTAGGATAAAACTTTATTCATCCTAAGGGAATATTATCAAAAAAAAAAAAAAAAAAAAAAAAAAAAAAACATTATATGACAACTGAGCCCATCTGCCAATGACAACCATGTGATGAAGTTGAAAGCTCCTGAAAAAGCTTGTACTTGGACCTGGAGTTATTATCAAGGCTTAGAATAAACAGATATTTAAGCAATGTAAAAGTTGGGGATGGACAGAGTTAAGTAGGGTTAAGACTTTTTCTATTTTTCTTTGTCTGTCAACCTCTGCTAGGTTGTCTCAAGGACAGAAACACTGGAAAAGCAGACCCACTCTGGACCTGTTTATGCCTGTTATTTTGTTACTGCCTATGTCACTTAGGCTAAAGGGGCCCTCGCTACTTCATCCATGCTCTCGCTAGCTGTTTGCCAGCAGTCTAGCTAGTCAGGTTAGTGGTTGTGTTGGTACAGCAGGAGAATTCAATAGAATTCAACTTTTCTTTTTCTATAGGGCAAAATGATGGATGGTCATGCAACACAACCAACCTGACCAACCTTGCCTGATGTTGGGCTTGGCCATGAATTCCCATTTCTTTAAGCAGCCTGGTAGTTGACTTGCCTACAGAGCCTCTGCACCCCACTTCAACTGGGCAAACATTTGCCTTTCAGCACCGCCCAGGGCACAGTGAGCTCAAAAATGTAGACAAGGTGCATTGAGGGCTGGTCTGAGGTTAGTGGAGACGATCTCAGATGGGAAGCATAGACACTGATTCTGATCTGCCAGTAACCCTCAGTCTTGTGCCCCTCCCAGTTGGCTGGTGTCTGATTTTACTGTACAGGCCTTGGATTGCTTTACACCTTCACGGACAAACCCTCTTGTAATTGGGGGATGGAATGATGGAGGAGGTACGGCATTGATGGATGTCCGTCTGGCCTTGTTGGGGATGCGTCAGGACCAATAAGTGTTTACACTACAAAAGATATGTAGTCAAATGCACCCCAGACCACCTCAGTGTCTTGGTTGTTGTTTACACTTTTATTTAGCGCTGATCACTCAAGATGCATGTCAATACCAGGTAGAAACAGGGCCTCAGGTCAACATAGTCAGTTCTCCGACATTTTAACTTTAAAACCTTGTGTGTTATGTTTCTTAGAATCACTGTAGTTAAATGAATCCAACAAGCAGATGTTTGCATCTGTAAATATGATACTTCAGCATTGCCCTGATGGTCATAAATTATTGGTAAACAAACAGGGACTTGTTCAGTTTTAATGTCTGACTTGTGATAGGATGGAGAGGGTGCTGCTGACACTGACTGAACAGACAACACACTGTTCGGAGCTCCTCAGTAATCCAAAAACAAAAACCACAGCTCCTGGTTTAAATTGACCAAACAAATGTGCAGGACTGTCCCATAATACACTACCACTTATTGCTGGGAAAACAATTCAATCCAAAGTCTTATAAATTCGTATACTGTAGGTCTATGTGGAATAAGTGCTCTTTGCCTCACATATCACATCACGCCCCTCAGTGTATTCTGGATATCAGCTCAGTTGATGCCTACACTCAGAGGTGTCTGCTCTTGATCTCAAACACCCACACTTCAGTAGCTCCAGCGTCAGACCTGTTGGCAGCATTACTGCATACTTTTATCTGACACAAGACCATCGTGTTTACCCCACATGCTCCTCTTCTCCTCTTTACTTTTCCTCTCTGCCGGCAGCAAATCCTCTATTTCCGCCCCAGGGGTGTTGGAATCCCTCTCATGTCGGGCAGCAACAGTCGTCTTGGCTCGCTCGGACGTGTTTCATTTAGTTTAGTGAAAGCTGTACAGTGTGTGTGTGTGTGTGTGTGTGTGTGTGTGTGTGTGTGTGTGTGTATGTGGTTGCTATGGCCCCCTGCTTGCTCAGTGACCCTCCACCTTTGTCCCCACAGCAGGCGTTATGTGAGTGTGACAAACAGGCTCTGTCCTCCCTTTTGGCTCTCAGGGTCAATCTGTTTGTACACCTGCCACAGATTTCCCTCACCATCCCAACACACACACACACACACACACACACACACACTCACACACAAATATCCTGTAAAATGCTGCTGGGGGTTGTTGTTGCTCTCACTGTCCATTCAAATGACCTGCTGCTTTGCTTTTACACCCCCAACTTGCAAATGCTCTTCTCTGTATCCATTTCTAGGAAGCCACAGCCTGAGCAATGACACAGCTTTAACTGTGCTGCTCCTCAGCCTGAACTGGGTTAGATGAGGTTTTCTGTGTTCGTACTGGATCACCAAGATTGTAGTTGCTGGTTCTGCTCTGGACATTAAATGTGCCCAGACTTTTGGCATTTGGGCTTTGGAATGTCAGACTGTGAAAGCAGTGTAGTCAAGACACTGTTGCACGTGCAGTAGACAGACCCAGATTATACCTCAGATTATGGCATGCAGATGTAAAGATAACACATCTGGAAAAGATGAAAAATCTGCACAATTTGAAAATACAATCCCATTCCGCAGCTCCCCTTGCTCTGTCCTAAGCCCCTCCCACCAGACGACCACAGGCACATGCACATACTTCAAACAGTAACCCAGTGTTTCCTATACATTGATTTATTTAACCCTATTTCTCTGTACAGTTGCACACCACTCATTCACTCAGCCCCTCTTTGGTTTACTCTCTCTCTGTTAATCAGACTACAAATGAAACAGGAATAAGCTAGCTAGCCACCCCACGGCCCCTCTGCCTTGCTCCCTCTGCTGTGGACTGCTTCCCTGGGAGGGTAGCTCGGGAGACAACTGTGGGTTGGCAGCTGTAACAGTTTGAATTTGGCCAGCACTGGGTGTCATAGCGGGCTGGTGGCCAGCAGAAGCACTGGGTCTAACCTGTGTAATGGCAGTAACAGAAAGTTTGCTGATCCAGCTGGGAGTCGGGGCTGTCAATGGGGTTTGCACTGACTAGAGGTCCATCCCTAAAACTGCTGTTCTGTCTGCCTCTGGCAAGGTGATCTGTGTTGGTGGGGAGTGAGGCAGAGGACACACTGTCATTTGAGTCTAGCTAACTTTAGGTACATGAATGTCAACTAGAAGCTGCAGCCGTGAGCCTTTAGTTCCAGTTATCAGAATTCTTTTCTATCAGCAACGTTTTCTATCCATCTGTGAAACACTTCGCTGATATTGTTTTTTTGTTTACTGTCAGACTCTGTCTTCATTTTCCGGTTTGCTTTGCAGTGTTGGCAGTTGTTGCCAATGCTGGGATAGCAACTTTCGTAAAACAGCCAATAGGAACTCCTTCTCTCTGAAATGAACTGTGATTGGCCAAAGTCTCCTGTCATCGGCTAGATTTTCTAAAGCCTGAAAACAGAGCCAAGAGGAGGTGCAGAAGTCTAGAGCTCTCTCTGTCCACTTGAATCACAATTATGCTCAGCGTTTATTATGGGGTTTTTGTGCAGTAAAGCTAAAATTAAACTGCCTACTACAGCTTTAGGAGTCAAGAATTGAAACTTATCTAAAAACAAACAATGACTTTGTCCCATCTCTGCCTGAGTCCAGACTCCCTGCAAAGAAAACTCACTTAAGTAGCTTGTATCCATGATATCATTATTCTGGTTGCTACATACTGTAGGTTACGGTTGGAACATACAGTAGATGAGCAGGTAAATGGGGAGCTTTGCCTTGGTGCTTAGTTGCCTCTTTGCCATGACAGTCTGGTACAATGCCCACATTACTTTGCCAGGTTAGACCTGCAATAATACTATGTTAAAGATGTGTCCTTATTAATACATGTATTATTCCATCAAATAGTTTCTAGTTAAGCTTTACATGACAGAGAGAGGTGGAGGCAGAATGAGAGAGCCAGGGGAGAGGTTTGGGTGGAGCAGGGGAGGATGGGAGGTCGTCCTCCTGACTGATGTACTGTATTAGAAATCCGATAAGGAGCGTTTGTTCTAACCTGTAATCTCGTTCAGGGCTGTTCTGCCTCAGTGCTGCTGTCTCTCTGAAAGCTTGATCATTGTTTGCTAGTTGTTGATAAAACTACGCCTCAAAGGATTGAATGGGAATCACACACACACACACAGACACACACACACAGACACACACACACACACAACCACACAATTCACATGGCCTTGTGTGCATGTATTTGCATTTTGTAGGCTTTTCGCAGGCTTTTATTCCTGTAGCATTACAGCACTGTTTGAGTGTTTTTGCCCTTTTAGTCCTTTTACCACAAATCATCTTCTGTATGCTTATAATTACTGTCAACTATTTTGCATAGCATACCATAGTGTTTTGGATTTTTTTTTGTGGTTTTCCCTTCTTGCACACAGCCATTGCTTAAAATTTATTTCAGCACACTATAAAAGTCAAATTTACAGTGTTCAACCTTGCTAAAAGAGGAATCCATTGCAGCCTGTTTTTACTTCAGTTGAAGTTACATTTCTGGTGAGAGGTAATCCAATGCAGGCTTTTCAAATCTCCACTTAACATTATATTATGCATAATAACATATCTGCTGCAACAACAAGAGGAGATTGTTAGCTCGTGTTTCATGGCCCATCAGATGTCTTTTAGTGATGTCGAAATGTAACGATTAACAGTAACTTGGTGAATACAATGTTATTGTTACCAGGAAGGCTGACTAAAACTATGGAAATTAGAGCCAGGTTGTAATAAACTGGAATTATCCTCTTAGATTGAGAGAGGAAAGAGTTAAATGTTTTTCCAAAGCAGGTCTGTCTGACTCTGCTGGACCGGTTTACGGCCTTGCAGCCTGCCTACTTGGCTCTCTGCCCATCTGACTGCCTGTCTGTCTGACTGTCTGTCTGAGCGGCTGGCTGACTGTGCTACTGCATGAATAATGCTGAGCCATGGTGCCCTGCTGCCTTGACAACCAGTGGAGAGCAAGGAGGGGAGAGGCATGGGGAGGGAGGCGGGGGGGGGGGGTCTGTGTGGGTAGAGAGCAAATATAGAAAGGAGAGGAGGAGAAGGGGGGCAGGAAGGATGGTGCTAGGGGGGATCTGATCAAGTGAAAACACTGAAACAATGGAAATGTAGGGCAGAGGAAAAGAGATAGAGATTTGGAGAGAGGGAGTAATAAGGGAATATTTTATTTAGGGCAGAGAAATGGAGAGGAGATGCAAAGTATCAGATGAACAAGAGAATACGAAACAGAAATGAGCGAGAGAGAGGGATAGAGAGAGAAAAGGAGGAAGAGTTGCAGCTTAGCAGTTTTGGATGCAGCCTACAGCAGCAGCAGCAACCTGTTTCACAGTGTCACCAGAGTGTTGCATCATGGGATCAGGACCAGGGGGACGCTCACATTGCAGGATGACATCACCCGTTACCGAGTCAGCTCCTGTCTGCTCTGCTCGCTCTGCCTGCCTAGAAAGGAGAAGAGGTGGTTCTGTTCTGTTCTGTCTGTCTGTCCATCTGTCTCTGTCTGTCTGTCTGTCTGTCTCACTGCTCATGTCAAAGCAAGTGCAACAAAGAGCCAGATCAACAGATGAACACACTGATATAAACGGAGAGAGGAAAATGATACAAATGCTCGTGGAAAGTTTCAGCCTTGTGTGCCAGCATGATATTGCAATCTGAAAAAGAGAGGGGGTGGGGTGCAGAGATTTGGATTTGGTTCAGTTGGAAAGTGTGTGTGTGTGTGTGTGTGTGTGTGTGTGTGTGTGATCTTTCTCCTGCCCTCCCCTCTCTGCCTGCTCTAAAGCTATATCTCTGTTTGGCTCTCTGACTGTCCACTGCACCCAAAAACAGAGAGAGCAGGTTGAGAGGCAAGCCATCATCCCCTATTTTTGACTGCAACAGCAAAAACCCATTTCACTGCAACAGTGAAAATCATATTTTTAGTCCTTTTGACGGCAATAAATGCACACAAGAGGGTGACGTGAGAGTGAAATTTTCTTCCTCTCTCTCGCTGGGTTTATTTCTCCCTGTCCGGTTAAATTTGGCATTTGTTATTTTCATTGTTGCCGTCACCCAGTCCTGTTGCTATATATAATTATTTCCCATGTGGCTATTCCTGAGCTTCTGTCCAGTGTCCCTAGGTACAGTATAAACATGATTTTCTGAATTTAAATTAAGCAAATAATTACACAAATTGGCCCCATGCTAAAATGACTTTTGTCATTTACATTCACCTGATCCCGTCACTCTGAGTCCCAACCCTGTAATTGTGTCCCTCTTGACTGTTCCAGAGCCCTCTCTTCAAAGTCCCTAGACAGGTGTGAATATCAGTTTATTAATTTGAGTTAAGGAAATTATAACACATCATTGCCCTGTACTTATATGGAATTTGTCACTTCCAGTCACCCTATTGTGTTACCTTTTACTTACTATCCTGTAATTATTTCCCATGTGACTATTCCACAGCTTCTATCAATGGGTAGTTATATGAATAATTTTCTGAATTTAAGCAGATAATCATACATTGGGCATCCTCATGTCCAGTCTTGCCTTTACCTGTTTGTGTAACTTTTACCATCTACCCTTTGGATTCTTTTCCTCACAGCCATTCCAAAGCTTCTATTGAAAGGCTCTCCATATAAATACATTATACGGAGGATTTTCTCATAATAAGTTAAGCAACTAATCATATGACAAAATGCCAAAATTAAGATTGTCATTTCACATCTTGCTTTTACCCACTCCCTTTACTTTTACACCTGATCCTTAATTATTTGCCACATGACTGTTCCAGAGCTTCTATCGAATAGCTTTGGGTGGGTGGAGTGTTTGTAGAATCTGAGTAAAGAAATAAAGTCAAAGGTCCAGTGTGTAGGATTTAGGGGGATATATCAACCTGTTCTCAACCCAACTCATCAAATACCGCTGCTTTGTCAGTCAATGATGATGCAGTAGGTACTCTCCTGTGTGAGTTTTGGGCTTTTATGGACAGCATCTCAATTGACAACACATTCTCACTCTGACCTTGTCACATACAGTGACACTGACAGTTTCTGCCCATTACCTGCATACAGTCTTTTTCAAAATTAACTTGGTTTATTACCAATAAACATTGGTAAAATACTGTTTTTTTTTTAGGTTTCTTTCCTTGGCTTCAGGCAACAAAAATCCCTTGTTTAGGTTTAGGCAACAAAAGCACATGGTTTAAAATAAGTATTCTTCTCAGTGAAGTAATGTAACATCATGTGACATAAATCACATCACATACGTCACTAGCATAGCATGCTATACATACTAGCACACTACATTGTTATTAAAATAACTCCACTGACTTACGGTTTCACGTGGGAAACAAACAGCAGGCTCCCCTGTGAAAATCCAGAGTTTGTTTGACCCATCCACCTTCCCTCTTGCCATGCAATACAGTCGCTCTGCATCAGTATGTGATGCAGAGATCAGTGACAAACTGGCAGTATTTGATGAGTTGGAGGTGAAAACAGGCTTAATGTATTGGTCAAAAAAAAGAAATATAATATTAAAGACTGTTTTCATTAGTGTTTAATCACCAATCACCATCATCAATTGCTGTGTTTTGGTGTCCATAGAATAAGCTGTTTATACCAAACCAAACACTGGCTCTAGACAGGGTGATTCGCATGTTCACATCAGCCATCATAGTTCTCCTACAGGCTTGGCACATGGGAGAGGTTTCAGTTGGTTGCAATCTACAATCTCAATGCTAGATGCCACTAAATCCTACACACTGGACCTTTAGGGGAATAACCATACATTGTGACCCCATGATAACATGTTATAGTTTTTTTTAGTTAGAATCTTGCTTTCAATCAATCCTGCTGCTTTTACTCAATCCTATAACTTTTCACATGTCAATATGTAACTAGTCCTGAGCTTCTTTACAAAGACTGCTAGTACAATATGCTTTCCTGATTGTAGGCAAATAATCACTCATCATAACCCCATGTTAATATTGCCATTTTGAATTTCCAATTCTGCCTTCACAAAATCCTGTTACTTATACTCCTGATCCTGCAATTATTTCCCATTTGACTATTCCAGTTGAGCAAATATTCACACATAATACAGCTAGAGCATGTGAATTCCTTTGTATTCCCATCCAAATCCTAATGACTCAACGTACTAGCACTGTCATATCACAAAAAATATTGCAGGTCTGAAGGATCCTGTGGGGCTCCTGATCTGATGTTTGCCTATACTTTCAAAAGCATTATGCTTATATATTCATGTATAGTAACACTTAACTCAGCTGCTTTACAGTAGACGGTGACAGTAGACTGCAAAAACCCAGACACAAGCGTCTCAGCAGGGCGTTTTCAATAATTAATATAAATCCTTTTAGTTACTGTGAGAGTTTACTTCCGCCTGTCTGCTTGCAGTGTGAGACAGCCTGAGTTTGCACAGGTGGACAGGATCAGTCAATGCCAGGAGAGGAACTGAATCCACTCTGAATACTAATGAGTCCACCGGTTCGTTAGACAGAGGATAGATCAGGAGGGCTAAGGAAGAGCCGAGCTCCTCATTGAATTAGCTGAGCTGGAAAGTTTGAGACAGCGAAGCTAATCAGTGTGCTCGAGCTGGAGCGCACATGACTCGCGGCCAGCACACAGCTCACTAAGACCAAAGCAGCTGATGTAAATCCAATGTGCAGGATCCAGCGGAGGCAGCCATGCATCAAAAGGCCTGATCAGACCAGCCTCTGTGATGTGTGAACTACAGCGTAGTGTCTAGTCTATGATGTTAAAGCCTGGTCTTACCCACGGAGATGTTCATTCTCTCAGAAGAAATGTACTTAGCAGGGGTCTCCTGAATTCCTTTGTTCTGGATGTGTAACGTAGCGGTGAATCTTTTTTCTCACCTGGAAGCTGCATGTATTTCTGAGATCAGTTTTTCACAAGAACAAGTTAATAGTGAACTACTGTACTCGTGATGAGGTCGAGAGAGGACATTGGAGATGATTTTATGACTTTTTTGTGATCACAAGGCTACTTGGTTGTCTCAACATAATCTTGATGAGTATTTTTTGCCATCATGAGGAGGGAGGTTTTCTTATCATTTTTGTCAACATCACAAGACGGGTCACACAAAATCAAAAGTTTAAGAGAGGATCACCACACACAAGAAAACTCAATTCTTCTCCTGGGAAAAACATAAAAATGAACTACATGGTTTCTGTGTAGACAGAGAAGAAAGCATAAGACTAAGCCTGTCATGAGAACCAATACTTCTATACCATAGACTGTAAAAATAATAGACGTAGCCACTGTGAGGTCACCCACTAATTTGTGAACTCTCGTTTAGAAGCCTCGCGTTCGGCACTTTAGCCGTCACCATCTTGGTTTTTTGGAGTCGGAAGTGACCAGTGATCTGACTGGGAAGCCAAGGACACTTTCGATAGACAACCTGTCACTCAAAGCAGCCTGCCCCTTATTTATGTGTAACTTTAAGCAGTAATAAAATGTAAACATGTGACTTATATAAAAATTCACCCCCTGCACAGTTGTCTTGAAGGGGGACATTAGCTATAGAGACCAAAACTGTTTTTTGGACAAGGCTGTGCACATATTAATTTCTACTGTAAAGTTGGACATTTTAACATGCAGGTCTTTGGGGCTCTCAGGGTCTCAGACCATAATTAGCTTGCTAGGGCTATGTCTTGTTCACAATCATCATTAAGAAATGAGAGGTGATGCAAATTTTAAAGCCTTATAAATACTCTGACTTCTGAAACCTTGTCCCAACAATCAGCAGCCATGGGCTCCTCTAAACAGCTGCCTAACACTCTGAAAACTAAAGTACCTGATGCCCACAAAGCAGGAGGAGACTATAGGAAGATAGTGAAGTGTTTTCAGGAAGCTGTTTCCTCAGTACGTAATGTAATTAAGAAATAGCAGTTAACAGGAACTATGGAGGTCAAGTTGAGGTCTGGAAGACCAAGAAAACTTTCTGAGAGAGCTGCTCATAGTATTGTTAGAAAGGCAAATCAAACAACCCTTTGACTGCAAAAGACCTGCAGAAAGATTTATCAGTGGTGGTGCACTGTTCTACTGTGAAGCAACACCTGTACAAATATGACCTTCATGGAAGAGTCATCAGAGGAAAACCTCTCCTGTTTCCTTACCAGAAATTCAGCGACAGAAGTTTGCAAAGGAACATCTAAACCAGCCTGATGCTTTTAGAAACAAGTCTTGTGGACTGATGAAGTTAAAATAGAACTTTTTGGAGGCAATGAGCAAAGATGTGTTTGGAGAAAAAAGGATGCAGAATTTCATAAAAAGAACACCTGTCCAACTGTGAAACACAGGGGTGGATCGATCATGCTTTGGGCTTGTGTTGCAGCCAGTGGCACAGGGAGCAATTCATAGGTAGTCACCATCTGTAAAACAGCTGAAGATGAAGAGAGGATGGCTTCTACAACAGGACAATGATCATAAACACACTTCAAAATCCACAATGGACTACCTCAAGAGGCTCAAGCTGAAGGTTTAGCCATGGCCCTCACAGTCCCCCGACCTAAACACCATTAAAACTCTGTGGATAGACCTCAAAAGAGCAGTGCATGCAAGACAGCCCAAGAATCTCACAGAGCTAGAAGCCCTTTGCAGGAAGAATGGGTGAAAATCCCCCAAACAAGAACTGAAAGACTCTGAGCTGGTTACAAAAAGCGTTTAGAGGCACTGGCAGTGATACTTGCCAAGGGGGGTGCTACTAAGTACTGACCATGCTGGGTGCCCAAACTTTTGCTTCAGGCCCGTATTCCTTTTTTGTTATTTTGAAACTCTAAAAGATTGAAATAAAAAAGCAATCTTGCTTAAAATATTGAAGAAACATGTCATCTTTAACTTCATGCCTTTTGGAAACCAGCTCAACTTTTACTTGCTTAACTACTCACAGTAAATGAAATTTTGGCCAGGGGTGCCCAAACTTTGACTACAGGTACTGTAGGCTAGATGTTCATTTGTTTCCTTGTCCACAACAGCTCATGAACCCACATAGACTAGTATGCTGTGTTCAAATGGAATCATTAAAATTTTAAATTCAGCTTACATGGTTTTGATAAAGGACTGTGTGCTTAAGTACATGAGGTATATTGTTTTGTTTTAGTTTTAATGTGGTATTAAATTCAAAATGCCCAACTTGAATCATTTTTCAAATTGAGGATTTAAGACTGATTCTTATTTTCCAGTTTATTTACTGGTTTATGCCAGTCCTCTGAAGCATGACCATCAGTCAGCACACAGGACTGAACATTTGTGTCGTCCACAGTCTTTCAGTGGCCATATGTACAGCAACAGAAAATATGGCCTCTCTGCATGGCTCACTGCAGTGGCTCCTTCCCACTGTCACTATGATTGCAGGTTGCACACTCACACATGTAGTTCTATACCTGTGAGGACCAGCACAGAAGACATTCGTCCCTGACCCAAATCTACGCATATAATTCTTAACCCTCATACAGCCCTTTGCAGAACTTTACATTTTGAAAACTTAAAGTGGTCCTCATAAAGGTAGCAAAAGCACACACAGACACACACAGCCCATAAACAACCCCAAGCTCCAACTGTCTGCAACACTTTTGTTGAGTTTATTATTGAAACCCAGCACTCCCCATGGCTGCACCATCGGATCAAATATTAATATTCTAGACATTTTGTGCATCACTTTCTACACATTTCCCCCAAAACTGAGTCTGATATGTTTGGTATCTTTGGAAACTTTGGGATCTTGATCAAAGGCAAACTGTCTGCAGAACATGAGTCTGTAAAGTTGGTGTCTCTGGCCGAGTTTTTATGGCTTGCGGTGTTAATGATGCCATATTAACAGCAACAGAGAATCGAATGTTGCAAAACAACAAGAGAACAAAAAGGTGACTGTTCAGTCACATTGTGCATTTTAATGATAATTGTAGCAGTGATGTAGGCGGGTGACACTGTGCGCGTCCTTCCAAAAAACGCTTATTCATAATATATACAAAAGTGCAGCGCCATATTACGCAACTGTCTATGTATGTGTGAGTGTGTGCGTGTGTGCTGTCCCAGACCCCACTCCACCGATGTCTATGTTTAGCAGCCTATTCGTGTCTACAGTTAAATTGTACTTTCCACTCTAGTTATTACAGTGGCAGACAAAATATGAAAAGCACTGAGGGCCATGGATAATAAGCACAGAAATAGAGCAGGCAGTGAGCAAACCGCAGCCTCATCAGCAGCACTGTACAGTCAAACATCCCCCCACACACACTTATATATTTATGGAGTGTTATTTCCATGAGACAAACATGTCCCCACTAAAACTTCAGGACAAATGGAACTCATTGTCTCACTTCCTCTGTTCCATTGCCGTCCTCTGTCTGTCTCTCTTGTATCGTTTGCTTCGGTCTAGTGCTGCAGCCGGGCAGATGAGGATTTCTGCTCCCCCTCCTCCCATCCGTCCTTCCCTCAGTCTGCTGCCTCTGTTACTCCCATGACCGCGAATGTTCAATCTGTAGGCTTTTCCTCTAAAAGAAAAAAAAGAAGGTTTAACCACATTCTCAGAGGCTGATAGATTGTACAGTAGTGACTCCCTGACACCGGGGAACGTGTCAGGGAGATATACAACACTATTGTGTCTCTTTCTGAATCACTGCTTTATTACAGCACACGCATGCACGCATGCACACACACACACACACACACACACACACAGATGCCCACTCAGGGGACCAATTAAACCTATACAACACAAGACTGAAAAGTGCACATATGTCCATTCGTTGACACAAGCAGTGGAAGAAAAACTCAATTTCTTTAAGTCAAATAGAAACAAGTAATATATTGCTGCTAGTCCTCTATTTCCATTTCTTCATTGGAGAAGACAGTAAATGAGGCTCCAAAATTATGTGTCCTGAGTTATTAATAAGCCTTTCATAGGTATTTTGCTTAAAACAACTTTACAGTGATGTTGTATTCATTAGGACATTAATAAAAGAATGGTCAAAGCAGCAAAGGCCAAGATATCCTGGCTTTTAGTCCCTTTGTGTCAAGATCCATTAATTTCCATATTTCAACTCAGTGGCCTTGCTACATTAGACTCTTGTTAGACCCACGCCTAGGGTTGTATATCAACCCTAGGCGTGGGTCTATCATGTCGTTTCATGCCTGCAGTCAATATCAGACGATATCCAGCCCAGTCACAAGAAGAAATTGTTGGTATTGCACGTTTCTGCAAACCACAAATACATTACATTTGCATGTTTCATACGTATCATATCATTGTTTACAAAGTGACGTAGTATATAAGCAAACTTTGTCATTGGGAGCTGGGATGGTGGATGGCCTATTGGCCAGACATCTGCCAAGCAGCAGACCAGTGTTTGAGACCAACGAACAACAAAACAGGTTGTGTTTGAATGAGTCATTGTTTTGTTTCCATCAGCTTTTTAGGATCCAGACATGGGTGTTTTGTAGCGATCTGTTGGCACGGACAGTGCCTCAGTAAGTGGATGTTTTTTGGCAGAGATGTCACTGCTTTTCCTGACGGTTTGTGTCCCCAAACCTGGGTATTTTAAGGCAAACATGATCTTTGCCCAAATATAACCAAGTGGTCTATGTGCCTAAACATAACCACATGTTAACCACAACATTTTTTTAACATATCCGCTACATAATAATGTATAAATGTAATGTATCTGTGGTTTGCAGAAACTTACAGCACCAAAAAAAATTCTGGTGATTGGGTTGCAATATCAGTAAATATCCTCATGTACATAATACTCCTATGTACTTGCCACACATGCTCCTCTTATCACTTGACTTGGTACAGCTTCTCTCTTGTGCACAAAGGGTGGCTACACAAGTATTTACATCATGTGTCACAGTATATTTGTCAAATGGTCATCGGATTGCAACTTTTTTATATATATTTTTTATACCTTTTTTTGATACCTTTCAGTGTGTTGAGCTATTGTCAGACAGCCCCTTCTTATTCCCAAGTTGTCAAAGGCCAACGCATCGTTGCACCCCTTGGCGTGTGATATCGACAGCAAAGGAATCCTTGAGTATCTCTGTGAGGCTTTCAACTCCAATGTAAAAACATCTGCAGCAAAATTTGACGCTGAGCGCAACTGGTGTAAAGAGCGAAAAAGTTTGCACAGGGCAGGAGTAAGGGAACATGAATGGGTCAAACAAAGCTGGACTTTCATATAGAAGACTGCAGTTTATGTCCTGTGGAAAACAAAAAGTCAATGTTGTTTTCACGAAACATTATGTGGCTTACATGCCTACGTCCTGTGTTGAACTAACAGTCAGTAGTATTTTTATGTCACGCTACGCAATTTACATATGCTTGTCGCACACTGACGTAACTCATATGACGTATTTACGCCATTTTACAGAAAAACGTACTTATTTTAAGCCAAAGTGTGATATTTTTTCTAAACCTTACCAAATAGTTTATTTGTCTTAACCTAACCGCCTCTGTTTCACAACATTTACCCCGTATTTAAATGTATTTCAGCTGCGTATCATATAGCTACGCTAAAGAGTGTCCTGTACGTCATACGACAAAAGGCATGACAAAGCATCAGTATTTGACGACCTGCTAATGAAACAGGTTGCTAATATACACTAATGCCAAGAACACAACACTGTCAAAAGTATGTGGACACCTGGATATTACACCCACATGTGATAGTTGAACATGTCATTCCAAAACCATTGTCATGAATCATCGTCAGCAACCCTCACTCCACTCACATATGTTGGATGGTGTTGAGGTCAGAGCTCTCTGCACACCAGTGAAGTTCTTCACACCAAACTGGGAAAACCATTTGTTTAAGAAGCTGACTTTGTGCATTAGAGTGTCATCATGTTGCAACAGAAAATACATAAACGTTGGAGGAATACTCTCATCTTAAATAGCATTGTATAATGTAGCAATACGATTTTCCCTCCAAACACACACACAATAATGCAGATAAGCTGGTGGTTCACAGGTGTTGGAGGGTCACGATGGCTCCATTCAGCCGTGTCAGCGTGTGTCAGCCTCCTCGTGGCGTCTGGCTTTCTATCTCATTTCACAAAGTACAATAGCTGCTTAAAAAAAACGAGTGTTTGAGTTAAATAATATTCTGTGGTTGTAGTGAATGACACTGTGTTCTGATGTGGTTTTTGGAGACAGTTGCTCGGGGCGCAGGTGGCATATGACCTTAATGTGCTTCACACATACACAAATAGATAATGCACAATTTCAAACAGGCACAACCCTCTGCAAGTGCACACACACACACACAAACACACACACACACACACACACACACACACGCAAACTGTAACTCACAGATTACATACAGTTTACTGAACTACTTGTTCTGAAGGAGCGATAGCTGCGGTTGAAGTTTTGGGGCTGAGACTAACTCCAGGGACATATTTAGACATCGGTTTTATCTGAAACTCTGTCTGCTTTTTATAAACTTAATATAATCTGCTAGACTGAGGCATGACAGACAAAATCCTGATAGACAAACAGGTGGGTCTGTGAGTTCAAATACGTATATGCTTCATGGCCAAACGTTGTTCAGCCTCAAACAACTTTATGTTCTGGGAAGGATGGCTAGATTTGCAGAGAAATGAACAGTGATAGGCTGGATTTGGGGCACTGTGTATGAAATGATTCACAGGACATCTTAAAAATTTCAGTTGATATGTCTTGGGTTTTAATATATCCCTCAGCATGAGGGATATCTCCATATTGTCAAATGATGTGTTGGAACAAGCATATGCAGGATGTTTATGTGATATTGCATAATGTAAAAAAACCATTTATTTTAAGGGGGCCCGTTGAGGAGGTTAAAGAGTGTGTTATTTTGGGTCTTACATGCCCTAATAATTAAAGAAATCATGTGTGCATGGATTTGTGTTTCCCTGCTGCATTTAACTCTGTAGGTGGCATATGATATGAGCTTCCAGACAGCGCCTTTGTCTGTGCTTAAAGCCCCTTAAAAGAGATATTGTTAGCGCCTCACTGGACGTTTTGGTCTCTATAGTGACAGAAATGGCAAACTCAACACCTGATTCCCGGGAGCTCACCTGGGCTGCTGTCTCTCATACACACATGCAGTTTCTTTTCTCCACACACACTTGCACACACACAAACAGGAAGAAGTACTTAGAAATAAAAACTACAATGTAAATATACATAGAGACCTATATTTAATGTTTTCCTTAAGCAAAAGTGAGTATTATCTGCAAAATGTAATAAAGTATCCAAAGTAGAAGTACTCCGTCTACACAATGGTGCCTTCCTGGGTGCTAAAATATTGATGTGTGAACCTGTAACCAATTATCTATAATGTTATTGCTGCTCCAACTGTCTGACGACTTTATTATTCTGCCTGGTAGTTTAAAGGAATTGTTCAACATTTTTGGAAATATGCTGATTTGCTTTTACGCTGAGATAATGAGATGGATATCAGCCACGTGTCTGTGTGTTAATATTCCGTTTCATTTGCACTGGGAAGTCGGACTTTGTGAGTTCCCAGTCAGAACTTTAAACTGGAATGCTCCAGGAAGTCAGATGTCCAACTTGGACAGCCAGAGGAACCTCACCAACCCGACCTCAAAATCCAAGATGGCTACTCATTGTATTAACAGTAGTGAAAGCTATAAGCTATAGTGACATACTGTTTATGAGCACTTCTGTCTTATTTGTGTGTCATTAAAACAGTCGCACACACAGCACTGTCCAGCTTTTATCTGTGGACATGTTGCCAAAGTGTTTGTATCACAGACTGGAAAAAATAATGGACGTTGCTACTGTGACATCACCAATTGCTTTGTGGATTCCTGCTTTGAAGCCTTGAGTTCGGCATTTCGGTCATCGCCATCTTGGTTTTTTGGGGCTAGAAGTGACCCTAGTTTGGGGTGAATCTAACTAAGAAGCAGAGGACACTATCTGCAGGCAGCCTATCATTCAAAACGGCTTTGCCCTTTTTGGCTCACCTGTCGAAAGTCTGAAGTGCGCAACCTTTATGGGCCGCACAGTGCAAAAGTAGTGCCAATAATCATCCGGATCATCCGGATAATTTTATACATAATTTACATACATAATTTTATACTTTTGCTTCATGCACCATTGAGCAGCTCTCATAGAAATAAACGGGTC
Source organism: Epinephelus lanceolatus (assembly GCF_041903045.1). Lineage (NCBI taxonomy): Eukaryota > Metazoa > Chordata > Actinopteri > Perciformes > Serranidae > Epinephelus > Epinephelus lanceolatus. Next base: position 39,535,215 of record NC_135739.1, read on the forward strand.
CCGCATTCAATGCTGTATCCAGTTCTCTTAATGCATCCATGGTGTCTTCTTGCTTCTGGAGCCAGCTTCAAGTGGCCGTTCAAGGAACTGCAGTTTTTGGCACTTTCACAATACCTAATTTTACAGCCCCAGAGGTTGCTGCTTGGTTTGTATGCACAAAATTGCTAACAATGACTAACCTAGCTAGAACTGGTATTGTTAACAACATCTTGGTTTTCCAACTTGTTGTACTGGAACGCAATCGAAATGGATGCGAGGTCATTCCCAGCTCAGTTTTCCAATCTCTTGGGTAAATAAAATGCAGCACAAGTACAGAGCTGGAGTCAGGACGTGGTTAGCTTAGCTAACTGGAAAACTGGAAGCAGGGAAAAAACTCTAACTCTGGTTCATCACTGCATACCATTGCTGCCTCACACTTTATAAAAATAACATTAATGTTATTTTAATGAGTGAACTTGTGGTACCGTGTGGCACACCTTCCCTTAATATTTTGTAGTCTGTTTGGCACAGCTGGGGCACGTACCAGTGACAGCAGTATGAAAATGCAAAAGAGAAAGCTGAAGCAGGTTCCACAACATCAGCATTTATTCCAGTTTTTCCTCCCAGCCATTATTGCACTTTTCTTTTTCATTTTGCCAACATCTCTACCTCAACCAAGCTGAAGAAGTTTTAGTGACATTTATATTTCTGGCATTCTGGAGTTGTTTTTTTAAAATGCACAGATTCATATTGCACCTAAAACACATGGATGGGAGCACACATGATTGGATTATGAAGTTTTATTTGGAGTCGTGGGAGGGGTTGATTCATATGTGACTGTGCTCCATATGTGATTATGCATACTCTATGCAAATAGGCCACCTGATGCCACTCGGCTCTATTGTTGGGAAGGTTAAATGGGGAGCAGTGTGCTGATGGCCGGGGACAGCGCAGCTTAATACTGCTGTTCCCATCGTCCTCCTCCTCTCCCTGCCTGCCCCTCCTTCTTCCTCTCTCTTTGTCTTTTGTATGACAAGGGGCAGAGTCAGTTCCTGTGTCATTGTTAGGGATCCATCTGCCCAGTCGCGCACGCTCACACACACACACACACACACACACACACACACACACACGCAGAGCGGCAGCAGCAATTAAACCTGTTTGACACACTTGACAGAGAGGAGCTTTGGGCTGTGCGTCCGGCACGAGCCATCTGTGAAACAACCACCCACCCACACACACACACAACACACACAATCATGATGTGTGTGTGTTTGCTGCATTAAATAAATTTCATTCACTAACATTCCCGCAGCCCCCCTCTGTTTTTTCTTTTCCTTTTTTCCTATTTGGGCAAGACGACCCTCCGTCCTCCTCCTCTCCTCCTCTCCTCCTCTTGTGATGGACAGACGAGACAGACAAGTTTAGGGAGGGGATGGATAGATGGATGGATGTGTGGGCCGGTGGATGTAGAGGGAGGACAGGATGGATGGATGGCAGATTGGGAAGCAGACCTTTCATTTATTGTTGCTCCTGTAAGAGCAGCTGTAATTACTGGTGGCGGCAGCCCTCATCTGAAGATAGTGTATTGATATTGGGCTGTTAACAGGAGATTACCATGTGGATGACTGGGGGTTTGGGCAAGTCTGGGTCTCCACTGTGTACTTTGGGGGCAGCTGATTATGATGATGCCATTGTTCTCTGTGTTCTGCGTTCTTTTTTCTTCTTTTTTTTAAGTGCTCTACTTTCTGCTGTTGGCACGGGAATAGAGGCAGCATGATGGAGTCATGCTTTTTTTTAACCAGTTTAGCAAAAATAAAAAGGCCCAGATTTTTTGGAAGGAGTTGTTGATTGTCATTCCAGTGTTATGTTTGCACATAGAACACACCAGAATATGATTCTGTAGTTAGGAAATAAAGGTTTTAACTCTTCCAAAACAGACTTGTGAGAAATCCATACAAACCTGACATGTAGAAATGAATTAAAAAAACAGAGATACCCCTCTTAAAGGCCAGAGGATAATTAGACCGAATCTAAAATGTAGTCTACTCCAATAGATACAAACAAAGAGAGAGAACACCAACACTGAAAGCAGCATAATCCACCACCAATTAACAAGCCGGTGCTGGCAAAAAAGAGCAGCAATACATAAAAAGTCACCCAAAAATCCTTTTCTCCTGTAAAAATGGTGCACCATGGGGTCAGAACTGGAAGAGAGTCCGCTCCAGTATTGGACATATTGATACAAAAATTTGAGACCTACAGCAATAGAAGAAGACCCAGCCCAGATTGCAGACTGAGTATGATTTGGCTGAAAAATTAAGCCAACACAGAAGTGCCAAAAACTGCAATTCATTAAGCAGCCACTGGAGGCTACCTCCAGAAGCCAGTCAATCCCCATAGACCCCCATGTTAAAATACCCAACTGTACAGCAGAAATAAACATGTTTACAGCCTGGTACAAAAAAACTTTCTTGGTTCTTATAGCTAATTTCTCCATTCATGACAACAATACAAGGAGTTAAATTTTGTATAGTTCACCCATTTACATTTTATTAATGCTTAAAGTTATGCATATTTAAGGGTGGACTGCTTTGAGTGACAGGTTGTCTGCCGATAGTGTCCTCAGCTTCTCAGTCAGATCCACCCCTCACTGCACCAGCCTATCACCCAAATATGGTCATTTCTGGCTCCAAAAAAGTGCCGAAGTTGATGCTTCAAAACGTGAGTCCACAAACCACTGGGTGACATCACTGTAGCTATGTCCGTTATCTGTACAATCTATAATTTGGACCAAATCTGATTCTGATTTTAGGTCAGGTCTAAGTTCCAGTGAACTGAATGGAGCTGTTTCACTTTCTTCACTGGCTAGATGCTAGCTGTGTCTGTGTGCTGTTTGGTGCTGAGCAGGTAGTGTGCATTCAGGTTTTAGAATTTTTTTGCTGAGACTCTGCCTGCTGTGGCCAAAAACAATGCCATGAGAGTGGTGAGATTGAACCTGAACAGTGAAGCTGCAGGCTATAAAACCAAAACAATGAGCTGAAAGAAACTATAAAGCTCTGTAGAGCTGATGGGAACCGCACTCAGGTAATAATTCTCTGCGTTTGTCACTACAAGGGACCCATTTCCCATAAAACACAGTCATTTGATCCTTTGTTGATATAAAAATATTGATTACAGCAGCTTTAAAAAATATATTATCTGAAAATAAGGAGCCATAAATTAAAGTCCTTAAACAGACCTGACACCACAATACTGTAAATCCATAATATCCATTTCAGCAGGTGTGTTTTGATGTGTATGTGTGCAGCAATCTCTGTATTATAGGCTTCCTAAATACAGGTTTGCACCTCTCTAGCATCCCAAAGCTTATGTTTAAGCTTTCATATCATTCACTGTAACTGTACTTACCTCACTGTAGGCGGCTTAGTTCACTTGAAAATGGCACATTTCCCTCCACGGGAGTTAAACAAGCCCACTGAACAAACAAACTATAGCTGCAAACACATCGCTGCAGCGGAAAGGGGCATTGTGATCAAAGAGGGTATATTTTATAGTTTAGTTTTTGGGACAGGGTTCTTGTACATTTTAAAGAAAGATAGCATAAATATCATGTAATAGTTTATTAAATGTGTCACAGGATTGGCTCTGGACGAGGGAAGGGCTCAGTGTTGTGCTAAGAGACAATACAGCATGGTAGACTGTGGCTGACGTGGGTGTGTAAAGTCACCATGACAGTCTGTAGGACACAATCTATAATCTTAGAGACATTGTAGTGTCCGTCACATTGAATGTTTTTCTACTTTACATTGCTCCTGACCATTTTCCAAACCACACTGTAGTCATTTTAATTTTGAATGTGTTTTTCCTATCTTTCAGACGGACATTGTTTGAATTCATTTCACTACAGTATGAAAATTAACTTGAAACTTGCTTGATTTGTGTATTTCCCCATTGTTGTCACTTTGCATGCTAATGCAGCTGAAAGAGTAGATTCATTTGGGAAGTCTCCACTCCATTACCATGCAAAGACAACTTTAAAATACGTGAGGCTTGCATTATTTTATTTTTCATTATTGCCAACAAGTCCCATTGGTTCCTTTTAACATCTCACAAATAGATAGGCCTAGTTTCATTTTTCACGACTTAAGTATTTTCCCAAATCAGCTCAGCTGTGTGTATGTGAAGCTGATATGAGTCTGAATCTGTAGGTTTTAGCAAACATCTCTCAAACAAGAGGAAATCATGCATTTGATGGGAATTCTTTTCATTTGTGGATGAATCCACATTCGGTGCTTTGTCTAGTGAGTGTTAGTAGCATGTGGGACTGAGTTTAATTAAACTCAATGAATGTTCGTGGTAATAAAGGAACTTGTCGCCCAGTGCAGTAGTGTGGCTCATTGATATGTTCAGTGGATTGTGGACAACAATGGAGCTCTATGGTACATCAGAATAAGATGTATCAAGCCTCGGATGCACACATATGTAGCCTGTTATACCACATCCCAATGACATAACAGCAGTCAGTATTTCTGGTGACATACAGACAGTCAGTAGGAAGGTGAGGATCTCACTGGAAATCCACAGTATTTGTAAGTTGCTCTTCAGAGGCTGAAGTAATTTACCTATTGGCTTTGAAATTCAGCTTCTGAGTTTGCGCACAGAGGCTTGCGCCGGAGAAAATAAGGGGCTAACCATGGGGGGAGACATAGTATTATATACAACTGGCACAATGGAGGAGCGGGATAGTTCCTCCTTGGATGAGACAAGAGTAATGTTTAGTGACTGTTTATTAATATCCATAACGGCAAGGATCTGTTTTACATAGTTTTGGTGTATCACAGATAGGCAACTTAAGTTCCCCCCCTGTAAAGCGCAGCAGAGTGGTTTGTCCCAGCCCTTGTCAGCCTCTGCCAGCCTCCTCTTGTCAGTGCTCTTCTTAAAATGACGCTAGCAAGCCGACGGCACCAGCGGAGGAGAAGGAGAGGGGACTGAAATGTAGAGCTGGCATCTACTTTCCCACCGTCTTGAGGACGCTTTTATATACATATACACATATAGAGGGCCTTCATGAAGAGCCCCAAGTTATTAACACTATTATTATGTCGGAGGGAGCAGTTGCAGCCTGGTGCTTGCTGTGCACAGTTCGTCTATTTATTCCAGTCTGAAGCAGGAATTCAGATAGAAGACTTCCAAGTAGGTAGATAGATTAGCTTATCCAAACAAGTGTTTTTTAAAACGTCGGTTTGTTTTTGTCACCCGTTCGCATTTTATAAGCTTTTTTCCCCTTTTTTTGTGGAGAAAGATTGTAAGGTAAAGCCACACGGAAGCAATGTATAATACAGTTTGGACAGCGGAAAAAGCCGGCGAGGAAGGAGATTGGAGGGACGTGATGATGCCCTACTCCACAGAGCTGATATTTTATCTGGAAATGGACCAACCGCCAGGTAAGCAGGCCTGTGACAGCAGAAGCTAATATTGGACATGGGAAGTTAGGCTGGAGCTAGCAGGAGAGGAAAGGAGGTGTCGGGTTTGGTGTCTGTTCAAATTGGTGGAAAGTTTTAAAGCTGCTGCTCACACCCCCCCGGCGGTCCTTAACGACATTTGGGTCGGCTTCCTCGAGGGATTGTACGTGTGTCTGCTCATGTACGGAGATATTTGTACGTTTATGGCAGTGAATTATTATTGCCATAGTTTCGACATTAGCTTAGCATTATACCTTTTTGTTGTTCTGGAGGCAAGCAGGTAACTTGAGCTTGAATAAAACGTTTAGCGGCGTTTTTTTCTTGAAATTCAGCTGTGATAACTGTCTCTGGCCCCAATGACAACTCTTTAAACACATTATGCTCTGTGTGTCCTGCTCTCTGATGCACCCATTGTAGCAGAAATGTTCCTTTGTACGTGTTTGTGCTTATTTGATGCCTTAACACAGTAGCTGCAGCTCTCCAGACTTGTACTCGCAGACTCATACTAGAGACAATAGTCCCATATAGTCTGTACACAGAAGCAGTCGAAATCCTCCCCTGGCCGTTTAATGTGGTATTATAAATGAAAGGCAAAGATGGCAGACATCGCACCCAGAATCATTTTGGACTAAAACTGCAAAAAGCCCCAATGCAGTTCATTGTAGACAAACGTGATCCTTGAAGCCAGCAACTCATTTTTGCAAGTACCTGCACGTTTTTATCTGTTATCACTCCAAAATCAAAGTCTAGGAGATACCGCTCCTTTCGGATCATCCCGAAATTAGCTCTGCCCGGTGCCGACAGCGGCAAAGGGGGGATGGGACACAGAGAACAGAAGGACCGGAATAATGAACGAAACCGTGGATAAAAGGTCCCGAGCATTTCATAATCATAACATCATTCACTGACACGCATGTATGCGTATTTGTGCCCCGTTTTACCCAACTGTCACCCAGAATTGAATATGTTTCTTTCATTCATTCCTTCATTCATTCATTCCTCGACAATTGTGCCTGTGTCATTTGACTCCCACCCCCCTCTTTTCTCCCCTCGGTGCGCTGAATGGATCATGGCGCAGATGTGGGACGTTGTGTTGTTTCCAGGAGGCGCTGTTGAATGCAGTTTGCCCGGTAGCTCTGTCCCTTTTCTCCTCCTTTCTTTCCCCCCATTTATCTATTGAGATGTACTATATTCTGCAGCCACCATAAAGTGCAGTATTATGTCTTATCTTTGGCATGTTGCAGAGATGATGCAAAAAAATCCCCTTAGGTTAAGATGCTTTATCAAAGAAAGTATTCCAACCTTTCTACCACAGTGATTTAAACTATATTCAGGATGTATTTTCACCCGAAGTGAAGTTTGTGTCAGCAAGTAGGAGGAAAAATAATTTCTGCTGCATGCATGGCTACATTTTCTAGTCAGTTCTTTCATCCTGAAATGCAACATTGATTCTTAAATTAGAAGTACATTGAAGTCCAACTGAAGAGGACTGGTGCAATAGCTCCACTTTCCTCTGTCTGCTCATTTAAAGTTAACTCCTCCTTTTTTCCCTCCTGGCTGAATGAGAGAGAAATCAATTCTCGTTCTTTCTTTCTCCCTGTCCGGCGTTTGCTCCTTCTTTGTCTCTCCATCTGACAGTCATTGTGTTAGCGCTACAGTAGAGTAAATGGACAGTGCTCCTCAACTCAATGCGTCGGGGATGTGAATGCAACACACTGGCTCTTTGCTGGTGATTCACACACTTAACTGCTGCCGGACCTTGGGTTTTATAGCACCCAGAGCCAGTCATTCATTTAAGCATATATGGGGTCATTGTCAAGGCTAAAAAAAGCGTAATGATAAAAACAAAACTCTGCTATCTTGTGTTGTGCTGCTATTTTATCCCAGCGTAGCAAGCATTTGTACTCATTCCATGCTGTGAGTAATGCAGTCAGCAGGGACTGATAAATACAAAAAGATGCATTTTGGACTTGTGGAAAATCAGGATTGATTCAAGCTTCTTGACACTGCAGATCGACTTTCTCTGCTCATACCTGCAGCGGGTAGTATGCTTATGTATAGGTCTTTTTGGTGTGTGTGTGCCTCACCTCTTTTGCTTGAATGAGCTCACCCTATCATCCACTCTGCATCTTTTTGTTTAGCACTTATATACCCGACTCTCAGCTTGTGTGCTCCTAAACGTATGCAGAGTGTGTATGTGTGCCTTTGTCTTCACATAACTGACATGTAATCTAAAGAGCTACAGGGACAGGAGAAAGGGGCAGAGAGACGGTGACAGAGAGGCTGAAAGAAGAGGGAAAAGTGAGACAACAGCAGAAAAGGAAGGACGGATGACAAAGGGCTGAGCAGAGAAGTGAAGAGACGTTGGGAGAATAGAAGACGAGCGTCCCGCAGATGTTCATTAGAATATTTATTACACTGGAATTGAAATGTGAAAGCCTCAGTGACAGTTATAGCGTGTGTATCTGTGTGTGTAAAGGCGAGTGTGTGTGTGTGTGTGTGTGTGTGTGTGTGTGTGTGTGTGTTGCCTTTGTGTGCGGGGTGATTAGCACAGGTGGAGTGCCACTGCCCCCCCCCCCGGGGGAGGGCAAAGCCTGCGTTTCCACTGGTAACTTTATGTGTGTGTGTACACATGCATATGTGGATATGGGGTGCACAATGAGTCTCATCTTTCAATGGAAAATCACTGGGACATTATTGTAAAGGACCATACCAGAGCTTTTTGCATGTCTTCACTAAAGTACAGCATATCCCATGTGCTGCACATGACCTCCCAGTTCTCCCCTGTCCCAGGTAGTTTTTATTCACATTTCCCTAGCATGCAAACCAACTTGCAGAAGCTTGAAACTTGCTCTTATATGGCTCTTCATCGCAGTTTATATTATGTCATTTGATTTTGTGACACTGCGCTAATGTAGGGCAGATATTACAAAGCTGTCTTCACTTTACTGCATTATTATACACCAGTAATGTTACTTTGATAATTAAAGCAGTAAGTAACCAACTAATTGCTCACTAGGGACGATACATGGTCAAAAATGTTATCATCATGTTATGTTTTACAAAATTCTGTTGTCCAAATCAATGATTTGGTGTCAGATGTAATAATTTTGTCACCACATTCAACAACACCAGTTTAAATATTTGTAAATATAATTTTCTACGTTGTGCTGTATATTTGATAAATGTTATTGCTAATGCAGTGATTTATCAGCCCTCCGCTGGTCTAAAATCAGGAGCAGATTATAGTAGATTTTTCCGCATGGCTGCACTCACCAGCAGAAGGCAAATTACACTGGAGAAGTAGACATTTCAGTTATATTAAATCGAAGTGGTCAAAGAAATCCTTTTGACAGACATGGTGGTTACTGTTGTGGTTTTACTAATTTTTCACATTTTAAACACATTTCAAGTGCAACGAACAGCTACCTTGGAAGTAGAAAGAGCAGTTTAAAAAGTAAAACACTTTTTAAAAAGAGCCAAAGATACCAAACCAGCATTATAGACCTGCTGCTGCTGATATAAATGACAGAAGCTGAGTGCGTCTGGGGCATCATTCATGCACCGCAGAGATGTCAAAGCCTCTTTACATACAGAACGTAATCATCATCTGCAGGATTGGATTGACATGTGGCCCATAAGAGACAAAATGTTTGCTGTCCATATGTGTGACTGAGCGATAAGAGGCTTTTATCAGGGTCATAATCTGAACATAAACAAAACATCATATTGTCCAAAAGCATCGCAGAATACGCATCAAAAAATTCAGTCTTGATCCTGGAGATTTGTTTGACAAAAGAACCCCAACTTGAGGTCCACTTCCTTTAACCGAATCACAGTCTTCATCCACACATAGTTTGCTTGGTTGTCATTAAGATTGGTCTGTTGAAATGATGCTTCAATGTATAGCCAAGATCATAGAGGGAATTTTAAATTTAAAATCAGTATGACATAAAAGCTGATATGTATTTCAGTATGTTTTTGTCAAATTGTGGAGCTCTCAGAGAAAATGTTGAAGTGTTATTCAACTTAACACAGGCTTCAAATAATTGGACTTAATTAGCAGTACTTATGTTAGTGGGCTGGCAATTGTTTGAATGTTTTCAAGGCTGTGTGCTCATATTTTGTAGCAAAATCATGTTGGCAATAATACCAAACATTGTTTGGCTGCAGTTTCTTGAATGTGAGGATTTGCTGCTTTTCTCTGTTTTTGTATCATTGTTAATTGAATATCTTAATGTTCTGGACTGCTGGTATGACAAAATCAGATATTTAGGGAGAGCATCTTGGATTTTGATGAGCACCTTTCACTATTTTGTGATATTTTATGGACTAATTGATTGTTTTATAAATCAATAAACAAATAGAACAGCTGTTATTTTCAGAAGTAATAACACGTAAGATTACAGTGTATATTTAGTTTTCAGATTTGTGTTGAAAGTATAGACTGACGTGGCTGAAATAAACTATGAATGAGTGAATAAATGAGTCTCTTAAAGACACATTCAGCTGCCAGTTGCACTGTGCTCAATAGGACGACCTGTTGATTTAGGGCTCGATGCAGCTCTGCTGTGTATATGAGTGTGTCCCAGAAGGAATTGATATACCACAGCATAACTCCACCCCCCTCCTTTCTTTCTTTCTTTCTCTGGTCAGGCACGCCCCCCATGCTGCCCCCTGATTGGCCGAGGGGGCGGGCCTCCATGTGGGGATTAGTTAGCGCGTCGTCTGTCTTTTAGGATCAGCCTCGCTCTGCTCTTTTCTTCAGTCTGACTGAGCAGAGAGCAGCAGGAGGAGGAGGTGGCGGCGGAGGAGGAGGTAGAGGTCGAGGAGGAGGAGAGAGAAAGAGAGCACCAGAGAGGGAGAAAGAGAGAGAGAGAAAGAGAAGGAGGGAGGTGGGAAACAGCTGAGAGACAAGTGACAGCATGCAGCTAACGGAGAGTGTGATGTTGGAGGACGGTAAGAGATGGATTTGGTGTTTTCGTTCATTTTCCTAGTAATGTCTTTGGTTTCTTTCTCGGGCTTCACTTTTCCCTTTCCAAACTGTGTACAATTATTTGTATAGTTTATGAGTTCCATATTTTTTCTTATTTTTCTCCCCTCGCATGTTGTTGCAGATCCTTCTTATTTGATTCCTCTGACTACACATAGCCTAAAGCTTTCACAGTGTGTGTCATCAGTCTGTTGCTTAGTGTGCTTTTGTACAGTTTTTCAGAAATAGTCCTGCAACAATCAGTTAATCCACAGAAAGTTACATATTCAGCAAAAATGCCAAACACTCTCCAATTGTCGCCTCTTAAATGTGATGATTTGTGATTTTCCTCAGTTTTATATCTTCTAATGTTAATGGTTTTGTATTTTTGACTCTCTTCAAATTTCAAGATGTTGCATTTGCCTGTTGTAAATTGTGACTGTCACTATTTTCTGATATTTTATAGACAAATGTAGCCTATGTGTAATATTGCAGCAGTCTGAACTCAGATTGAAAAACTAAGAGTCTTGCGCTGTAAAGCATCTCCATGTGTGAGAGGTGCGTGTGTGTGCTTTCAGAGCCATGACGCTGAAACACACCCACATACTGTAGATGCTCACACACACACCACCTGCAGCTCCGTACTTTGTCCAGATGTAAACTTGTGGAAACAGAACAGATTGAGGAGCAAGTTTCTTTGGAACATTTAATTCATGCCACATGCTTTGAGTTTTGCAGCGTGTGCAGTAATTTCTCTGGTGTGTGTATGTGTGTGTTTGTGTTTGTGTGTGTGTGTGTGTGTGTGTGTGTAAACTCTTGTTGCAGTAAAGCTCTTTGTTAACATGCAGTCACTGCTGTGCCACTGATCAGCTGTGTGCACAGGCATGATTTTTAAAGCTTGCTGTTTTAGATGACCGAGGCTCGCATTGATGCTTTGTGTTTGTCAAGTGTGAGTGTTTATCATGTGTGTGTCAGTCCGTGCTGACAGTCATTGTTCGGGGGAGCTGTGGGTTCCTGCCTGCATGTGTGATGACAAGTGATATCGCTGCGTGTGTGTGTGTGTGTGTGTGTGTGTGTGTGTGTGTGTGGCTGAGCGCTGCTCCTTTGTCTGTTGAGGGGGAGGGGGGAGGAAGGAGGGGAGGGAGGCTGCGCTGATGGTCGCCTTTGTTCACGGTCCCTCCTGCTCTCTAGTAGAATTTCATGCCTTACTTGTGACTGATTTCTCTTAAAGATTTAGAACAGTATAGTTGTGTGATATGAATAGTTTTCATATTTTATGACATTTTTAGATTCTGTCCTCTTTGGTAGGACCGTTGTCATTAGTGAGTTTGACTTGTTTTATGCGGGACAGGTGTTTAAAAAAAGCAGACTTTGCACAACAGTGTGTTGGAGTGTTTGGCTCCGTAGATGCTGCACGGGTTACTGACTGCTGCTTCTAATGCTTCAAGTGTCTAATGGTCCTTTGCAACAAAGGACTTTGTTGTGTGTGTGTTGTGGTCTTGTTCATTGTCTTGTTGTTTCTCATAGTAGTGCTGGTTCTTGGCTGTGTGGATTTAATAGTTTTATGCACTTTTATATAATCGTAAATTATGTATTTCTTGGTTTTCAAAAACAATTTCAGCACATTTATTTACCATTTTATTGACTAATCTAGTAAGCAAAACAATATTTGTGTAATTGCTAATAAGAATAACAATAAGTTGCAGCCCTGGGGACCCACCTTTTGTCCTCTATGATACTGTCCTTTGTGTTGTCCACATACTGCCACACTGTAAACAAACACACACAGAGTACAGTGTGTTTCAGTTATGTTAGAATAGTTGGAGCACAGTTTTTTGCTGCTACTTTTCTTCTGTTTTTCTGAAAAGTT